>NW_027273863.1:24610000-25210000 GCF_046630095.1 Trachinotus anak | reverse complement strand
TCACCTCTAAAACACTCTACTCTAAATAAAGGAAAGGTGTTTTGTATGGAAGCTGTGAGGGGCCAGTCAGAGGCTCCTCCTCCTCTGACTGACTGACCTGTCGGTTGCTTCGTGGGAGTCGAGCCAGTCGCACCCCAGACATGTCGAACAGCCGGACCTGCCGATTGTCGTGAGGAAGAGCGATGATTCTCTGGTTCACCGACACGCTGATCCTGAACGGAGCAAACAGCAGGGAGGTACAGTACACAGGAGATTAGATTACACCGCAGTAAAGTAACATATACAACATGAATTATGACCATAACAATCCACACACTCATATTTTCAAAGAGAGCAGTTCTCAAATGCGGTTCCACACAATTTTGTCATAATAATCACATAAGAACACAAGGATTAAATAATTTTAAACATTTTCTGCAGTCCTGTTATAGAAAAAATAACATTTGTGCTGAGATCACAAACATTCAAAACCAGTAATGAGGAGTTAAAGGAGCAGTGCAGTTGTTTTATTTTGAGTAATGTATCTTATCATCAAATGTTCCAGGTTAATTAACTGTGTAAAATCATAAACACTGAACTGCGCAGGCCTGTTCTCTTGTGATATCAGCGCCTGTCACTCATCTTTCTGTCGGTTTACAGCTCACAGACCTGTTGACAGCAGAGTCTGTGCGGATGGTTGCTATGGGCGACCTCATGTTCTTCAGGTCCCACACTTTGACGGTTCGGTCGTCGCTCCCCGACACCACGTTGTCTCCCACCGTGAACACAGCCGATGTCACCGTGCTGCAAGGAACAGGAGAATCGTGGCTGAAAAACACTGCTGCTGACACAGTTCTATATTATTTTTGTTTCTTTCTGCTATTTATCAATAGTTTTGTCCAGATATTTGTATTTGTCAAAACCTGAATGTGTGTGTGTGTGTGTGTGTGTCAGACTGACTCAGTGTGTCCCTGGAACACGTTTACAGAGTGGATGGACGGGTCTCTGAAGTCCCACAGTCTGAAGGTGGTGTCTCTGGATGAGGTGACCACCAGACGCTGTGTAGGGTGTGTGCAGCAGTGGGTCAGCTCCTGGTCATGGCCTGAAAACACACACACACACACACACACACACACACACACACACACACACACACACACACACACACACACACACACACAGTAAATTATCCCTTACACACTGGTGGTGTATTCCCCTGTCAGACTCATCTTCATTTAGCTAAAAAACCTCAGGCTCAAGGCCGCCTTGTTGGGAAACACAACCCCCCTGCTGAATTGCCCTTGAGCAAGACACTGACTCTCTTCCAGCTCTATGGAAATCCAAGGATGACCTTTGACTTCCTCGTAAAAAACAAATCCTAATTCCACTCTGAAAAGTAAAACACTGTGTAAAGAGATTTTAGAAGAATGAGGTTCAAATGTTTAACAGCTGCATGAGTTTGCTTTTGATCTGTAATAACACGTTTATTCCCCAAAAATACAAAGTGTCTCCACTACTATTTTATTTTTGTCAAGGTTAAAAAGACCTTGGATGAGATACTAAAGATCTTACAAACAGAATGATGATGATGATCCAAGTTTTTAATTACTTAACATTTTTATCATTGTTTGGCTGAAGTTAAGCCTGTTTTATACATGTAGTTATTGTTAGTAATAAATTACTTAAACTGAAGCTTACACCTTGAATCGTGTTTGTTTAACCAGGAATGTAAAATGCTCACTGGTGATTTTAGATGAAGTTATGCGCTGTAACTTTTTCTTGTCTCACTGCGGCTGCTGCAGCTGGAACCACTGAGTCTGTACAGAAACCAAAACCTGAGCTCACCAACCACATCTGTCAAACTGCTCTATAATCAGAGCTTCAGCAGAAGCACAGCACAGACTGATCAACTGTAGTTGCTTCCATTTCTGTTCATGTGAAATGACCAACACACACATGTAAATGAGCTTCAGAGATGTTGGTAGGCATATTTATTCAAACGGGGCAGAGCCAGGCTGTCTGAACATACTGTATAAATGTTATTGAAGTAAAACATTTAATAAGAAACACAGTGTAATATTCCCTTCATCATACCAGTAAGTGAGTGGACCAGCTCTGAGGTCTCCACATCGTAAAGGTTAGCAGCCCGATCCCAGGACGCTGTTACCACCTGTTTGCCCCCGACCAGCCAATCAGCAGCTATCACCACGCCCTGATGGCTGCGCAGAGTCGTGGTCGCCACACGGACAGAAGGACAGTCGTTCGGACCCTCGACTTCACCGTCGGCCTCGTCTTTATCCGAAAAGTCCACGTCGTCTTCGCAGGGCGTCTGCTGCTGTGGCAGGAGCGATAGAAGTTACAGGAACAAACGTCTAAACAATTCACAGCAACATCGGACAGTCAACCAGGAGCACAAACAGGCTGTTGATGCTTACACTCATATCAGCGATAGGCTGTGGAGTCGGCAGCTGCACCATGTATCTCCAGATGTGAGCTGTCTGGTCTCCAGAAGCTGAGCAGGGGAGAGAATTCAACTTTGTGGTTAAAACTGACAGAAAATTTACATAATATTACAAAACTAACATGACAAAATAGTTTAAAAAACTGAAAATAATATTTCTCTAGACTTATTTTAGGGCCTATTCCAGAATCAACACTTGGAAGTATTCCATCTCTGCATGACTCTTATTGAATATGTCCAAGTTGATATAAGGACAACATAGGGCTGGATGATATGGCCTATAAATAATATCATTTCTAGACTTTATCATGATACACAATATATATTAGATATTTTTATATATCTTATATTATATATCCTGTCTTATATCTTATATTAACACATCAGTACGATGATTCTAGTCCCTGCAGCATTTATCTGCATTAAAGCAATCATTAGTGGTTTCTATTGGATCGATTTTAAATTTCAATGCAAAAAGGAGGGGAATCACAACCAAGTTAAATTTGACCTTTAACTAAAACAGAGCTCAAAGCAACAAAGAAGTGCCTCCATTTTCAGTTACTCTTTCCGAACATCATAAACTTGCTTTTGGCGTTTTATTTCTTTCATTCCCTCCGCTCCAAATACAAAACACACAAAAGCCAGAGCAGTTTAAAACAATTAGGTGACAATTTGTACTTGATGTTTGCGTTATAGTCAATTACTAATCCCACATGGAACAAGTCATGAGTACATCGAGTATATCTGTTATAACGCTCACCCCTTGGACAACATTTTTCCAGCTGCAGTAAATAAATGTGTAGAAAACAACTGATGTGGCTGCAGCCACCTGGAATTTTAAGGCTGTTTTAAGTTTTGGATCATTACCTGTGAGAGCCATCTGTTCAGTGGGGTGGAACTTGATGGAGTTGACTGTGGAGACAGAGACAGAGGTATTACATCACGGCATGACAGACACTGTTTCATATACTTGTGCTGTAAACCTTGTCTTTGATTTTCTGATTCACATTTCAATTAGCTTTTGAGAGAGAGATCTTACATTTCCTGATAAAGCACATATATTTGCACATTTAAAAACACAGCACACTTAAGCAAAGAATGTATTAATGTATGTGACAAACACTTTCAGCTAAAACACTGCAGAATGTAACAAATATTAATGTTTCACATATTTACAGCAACAACAGGGCTGGGAATAAAACCCCACAGAGTCTCTGTTTCACCAGACCAGTCTGAGGAAACATAACTACATCTATTCTATTCTTTATTTACTGGACATCTATAACTTTACCTGATCCTTGATGTCCCAAATATTTGAGGAGGCACTTCCCAGTTTCAATGCTCCACAGCATCGCAGTGTGGTCTGTTGGAATACGTTATGGACGCGAAAGAAGAGGGACAAACTTTAATTTCAACAATGTGTGGCTGATGTATTAGAAAAAAAGACACATCTCATCCTCCGGCAGAAATGTGTTAAATAAGAGATTTTATAAGACAATAAATGATGAAGCAAAAGATAAAAGAAGAACACTGAAGAAATACTGCGGAAAAAGAGTGAATGGGATGCACAGTGTGTGGGAAACAGAATAATATATTTGGAGAGAAAATAAAAGATTTAGTGCAAGACAGAAAATTAGTGAAATACCTGCAGATGCAGTTCCCAGCACCACAGGTTGTGTCCTGGTGGCGCTGAGGTCCCAGATCCCGTCTCTGTGGCCAACATACTCCCTGACCAGTTGGCACACCGCTCTGGATGTTGTTGCTTTGAAACTGGACACAATCTGACACCGACACCAAACTCAAGTTAACACATGACACCTGGAAATCACAGCTGCATCCCTGACAGGGTTCCTACATCATCCCACACTTACTTAAATGTCATATTGACACTGGTCATCATTAGAAATTATTAAAGCCGCTTTGTAAAAACCTTTCTGACATGCTACACACCAGATAAATAAACTTTAACTATAAACTTTAAGTCACAGAATCACCTTATGTCCAATACAACGAAATACAAAGGTTTTACATTTTTCCCACACTTTTTTTCATTTCCCAAACATTTTAAGGCCTGGAAATTATCCAATTTTAATTTTCCAGACTTCTCCAGAGCTGTGTAGGAACCCTGTTCAGAGGGAAGGAGGAAGCGGGTCAGCGGATCTGAGGATCACTGAGGAGCGGCTCAGCGGGGTCCTTGTAGTATGCCGGGGCTAAGAAGCTTTGTTTGATAACAGTGTTATTCATATCAGTCCTGGGTTCGAGAGGTTTTACCAAATTATGTTTATTGGCATTTGTTTCAAGCTTCTCTGAGCATGTGACTCGCGGGGTTGCCACTAATCTGATGCTCCATGTGCTTTAAAACAAACACCAGTGATGACACATCAACCCAGATCTGGTATCAACACAATGCAGACACATTAAGTATCAGTACTGTATATTGCATTTGTCATACCAGGGTTATTGTAAATGCAAAACCGAATGAAAGAAAGAAAAATCTTGAGGGGGAAGAGGCGGCAAAAAAATCCTGAGTACTGAGTTAAAAAATTAAAAAAAGAACAGTTATTATTATCGGTCAAAGATCAAGGTTTGGTCAGGGTGTTTACATTTAAGATAGGGATGATACAAACTGGACCCTCGGTTCGTTTTGGGCACAGGCCACTAAATAAGTTCCAACTGAAAGGAAACAGGAGAGCAGAGAGAATGGTATCACTCCTCTGCAAAAGAAATCTCTCTCTGCAAGGAACATATCAGAACAGAGCACAGTGTTCACTTTTTTATCTGTTGAAAAAGATATTAAATCAAAAATGTATAATAAAAATAAAACTGACACTAAAAACATGAAGTACCATTGCTAAGCACAGTGGGAATCAATGATTGCTGGTGGTTAGCAAGCAGCATAGCGGATCAAGTGATTGATTTCTATACTATATAATTTCTGTGCTATATACACGTAATACAACTTGTTTTATCTTTCATTTACATTCCAATTAGTTTGTCAAATAACTTCAAATGTAACACTGATTTCACCAGGTCACATTTAACAAAGCTGCAACAGGGAATGGGAGGTTTAAGGAAAATGTGAAGCGCCGCAAAAAAAGCTTCAAGTATCTGGCTGAACAGCGACTCTAACGCACGCAGCAGTTAATGCTCTACAGTTCGCAGCTCCGGTGTGCAGTCTGCTACAGCCACATCAAGATTTTGCTGGTTCTACAACCAGTTTTACTGTCAGTGAATCAGTTCACAGGTTGATGTTTTTTAGTTCTGGAAAACAAAAGTTACTGCTTTTATTGTCTATGTGATAGAAAATCAATATATCAGCCGATTAGCTTATCAGAGATATATTGGTACAAGTGTCAAAAATGTTCCTCTGTGAATACTGTATCTTGGGCAGATGAGGTGGTGAGACATTTCAATCTGTGATTGTGTGTTTTTGAAACCTATTTCGGGGATGCAACTCACTCTTTCATCCTCGAGCACAGTGTAGCTGCGGTGGTTCTGGTTTAAGAACACCATGCTGCCAGGTGACAGGTCTGTCAACAGTGTCTGTGCTCTGAAAGACGTTACAGCAGGAAATGGGGTGAAAATTAGTGGGTTCACCCGGGTGTTGTGTTCACATCAATGTTGATCGGAGCTGGAGCTGATAAATACCTGCATCTACTGCAGACTCATTTGACGCGGGTGTGAATGCTGATTATATCCATTTCCATTGCCGACAAAAGCCCAGTGTTAGCAGGTCTTAGTGGGTTGATTTGACCAGTAGAAAAGGGGCTATATCGTATTCACAATGCTCTATACGAATACTGAAAAAATAATTTTTATTTGTTTTTTTTGTCATTTGAGTGAAATGACTCTTCAAAGTCATTATATCTGATAAATCTCTGTTTACAGATACAACTAAATAAGTTATCTAACAGAGAGTGTTAATCTTAAAAGGCTAAAAAAAATAAATAAAAAAAAAAAAAAGGCAAAATCTGATATGGCCAAGCACTTTTGAGCAGACCACACACGCCGCCATAATTGAGCAATGATCTAAAGCAGCCAACAAATGCTCCTCCACCTTGACTCTTTTATTAATCAAGGCACAAAAAGCATTTTGAGGTGACAATCGCTTCATGTTAAAGATGTCTCCAGAGTGTACCATTATGTGAATGCCAACAAAGAGCTAAATCAAAACTGAAGAGGTGCAAATGAAAAAAGCCTGTTAGTGAGATAATAAAGTCGAGTTTTATCTCACACAGAAACTCGTTTAAAAAAAAACTCCTACATTTGAATGACCAAGTCTCTTGGGGAGGGAGTGTCGACCCCCTGGCTGGGCTGCTCATGCATATTGGCACACAAGGGGGAGAAATCAACAAATTACCCATGAATCTCCACCCCACAACTCCCAACTGGTTACGCTGAAGTTGCGGGATCCACCTACTCTGGCATGGCAAGAATTTGAACGTGGCTACGAGCAAAAAGGTAAAAAAAAAAAAAAGACAGCAGTTCTTCTCTTTAACATTCATGAGCCATGTCATCTTAACACTGACGAGCTACAGAACAATGGAGCCAATTTACCAATTTTCATATTTTTGTATTCTATACAAAATTCAAGAAATTAACATTTTCTGTGCTGCATTATACAATATATGACAGGTGTTTCTAATATTTTGTCCAACCTCTCATTTATATCAGGCTAGGATAAATAACAATAACCT
Source organism: Trachinotus anak (assembly GCF_046630095.1). Taxonomy (NCBI): domain Eukaryota; kingdom Metazoa; phylum Chordata; class Actinopteri; order Carangiformes; family Carangidae; genus Trachinotus; species Trachinotus anak. The sequence continues at coordinate 25,202,863 of NW_027273863.1, read as the reverse complement.
CTCAAATGAATCAACAAGTTGAATCTACACAGGTAGGATTTACTGCAGGGGTGTTGTGTTAATGTAAACACAAGCAGACTTCAACCTCTAATCTGTATAGGTTACATATATGTATGTATATGTTAATATGTACAATGATAAGAATTTTTTTTTAAATTTCCAAAATCTTCTTTCCACTGGTAAAAAACCAAGAATCAAACTTTTACCTTGCTTGTTGAAGCCTTGTAGGTCGTCTTCAGTTTCTGTGACAGCTGACTTGTGCTGTGACTTGCTGTGAATTAGTGTCAGAGAAAACAAAGCAATATACATTGATAATGGTGAGAGGATTCATGAAAATAGGTGCAGTAATTTTAAAGAAATTAAAGTATTTCAAATAGTGTGTACATTTGACTGTATACATGTTATTCAAAATAATACAGAATCTAAATGTAGCTGAACGTGGAGTGTGACTAACCTTTTGTTTTAAGTGCTCCTTTGGCTAAATCTGCCCCTTCGAAAGTCTGCCCCTCTGCAGCCAAACGGTCGTTCAGCGTTTCAATTTCTCTGCGTACTGAGAGTCAAACGTGTCCAAGTTAAGAAGACTGACAGTAGTGAGACCACCTGCATTCTGCACTGAACATTAATGTGTCACTGTCACTGCCACCATGTTCAGATCAGGTTACTAAAATATAAGAGAGTTGTTCTTCAAGTAGACACAATGAGAGATTCTAAAGTTATTCTGTCTAAAGAGTGATGCCATGTCAGAGCCAAAGCACTGATACCAGAGTAGAATCAAACAGTTGTTCACTACAGGAGACACAACCAACTTTAATGTTCTTGCTCTTTAATGATATAATCTTAGCTACTTCTCCCTTGAACACACCTTTGATTGCCAGGATTAGAGGTAGCATAAATTATTGTTTAAAAATTGGTATTTGAAGCCCTAAAGAGGATATCATGATGCCTAAAGGTTACAAATAAAGAATTTGAATCTTGACACCCAGATTAGCTGATTAAATCTGAGTGGAAAAAATTCTCTTAAACCCCCCTCAGCAAGGGTTTGTTGCAGCCTAGCTGCACCATAGATGACTGCACAAGGCTGACTTGTCATGAGAGTCTTCCACCTGAACTCCACATCCGTTATCTACTGGGTTTTTTTTGTTTATTTTCTCTCTTCATGATGACTTACACTCCAGGTTTTCTATGTAGAGGTTTTCAAACTCCCTCTCGATCTGGCTGAACAGGTCCATCAGATTGCTCCTCAGAGACAGAGGCAGTTTGGAGTCCTACAGGGAGATAATAGAGGAACAATTAACAACCTGGGATGATCATTGAGGAAAGGTTTGTGAGGTGTGTATGTGCACAGATGTATTAATGTGAAGTAGGTTGAGGCTGAAGCACAGAGCAGACAAATGAAGTAGAATAAAAATACAAGTTGAGAAAGTGACAGACAAAGCACATACACGCACATCTATACCAAATATTATCTGCTCAGAGATCCTAGAAAATAAATGATTGTGAGCATTGTCATTAGATCATCGTTGTGTAACATCAGCATCATGACTTCTGTCCCATCCCAAAATGCACATGTACAAAAAGCCATTAAAACCCCAACTAAGTCTCAACCTGCTGAATAAAAGATGAACTCACTGTCTAAAATAAAACATAACTATGTAATAAAGTTATTATGAGATAAGAGTCAGATGAGTATATGAAAGCCGTCACACAGTAAAAGTACATCAGATATCATGTTAATTAAGGGCCCTCATGTATTTCCGTGTGTCTTAATGTATGTAAAAGGGGAGCCCAGCTAGACCCTCAAACAGAGCAGGGACACTGACCGTAAACGTCAAAGTAAATCTAAAACAGAGTGGCTTCAAACAAAGAAAATTCACCCTCTGGAGTGGCCCAGTCAGAGTCCAGACCTTAACCAGGTAGAGATGCTGTGGAATGAGCTGAAGAGAGTCACTCACTCTCGATATCCTGAGAATATATCTGAACTGAAGCAGCTTTATAAGGAAGAATGGTCCAAAATTCCTCATGAACATTGTGCAGGTCTGATCAGTTGAGTTGACTTTTGTCAGTCTCAGTGTTTGAGGTTATTCAAAAGGTTCACACATTTTTTCTTCAACACATCATCTGTTGCCATCTGGCTGTGACAGAGTGAGAAGCAAAGGCACAAACAGGAAGTGGGCCATGTCTCCTCAAAGCTTTTTTTGTCCAATCATTATGACACTGCTCAGCGAGTAGAGCCCCTTTGTACCTGGGTGCAGTGCATGCTGCATAATGCACTCTTGAATTGCCGCTCACAGCTATATTTTCTAAAGAAATCAGTCCAGTGTGCTGTTAGCATTCACAGGCTGATGTTAGCAGCAGAAAAGCTGAAAAGAGCACACATCAGAGTAACTGCACAGAAGAAAAGGACCAGCTGAGAGGAAAGGCTGCAGAAAAAAATCAAACATAAAGTAGTCTACTGGAAACCTCTGTAGCTGTAGTAGCAAAATGCAAGAGCAAATCCACTTCCTGACAAGACAAGATTATCTCAGTTTCCTAGATCTCTACAACCATTGCATAATTGCTGGAATATCTCTTTAACTGTTACAAGCATCAGAACTCAAGTTTCCATCATCAGAAAATGTGGATCAAGTAGGCAGATCATCCACTGATGTCATATAAATATCAGGAGTTGGAAACTTTGAGACAAACAATTGGTGGCTCTTATTCTCCGGTTGGACGTTATTAAACTGTCAAAGAAGAAGAGATGAGATACACAACAGAGCACCAGTCAAAGCTCAAATGATAGAAAACATGATCGAAATATTGTTTCATTTGTCCTTCGCTTGTGTTAAGTCACATGCTTCATGTATGTCATGTTTATTTGCTCAGTTTGTTTCCACTGCACTTTTTCTCTATTTTTTTAAATCAAAGAAACACCAGAAAACATTTTTGTGAAATGTTGATGAATTTTCAACATTCCCATTCAGATTATGTGCAAATCAAAAATGTGGATGGGAATGCACCTAGAGAAGGAAAATACAATGTAACCATGATCTTGAATGAGTAGAAAAATTGCATCACATTTACAGTTTTAATTTACTCCCTCTCTGACCTTTAAAATCACAGAACAAACATTTACTACACCATCCAGACAGCAGCATATTTTTGAGTCATATGACCTTTGGTAAAAAGCCCTGATTTGTTTTACCGACTGGACAATATGAATTTAACTGCACCAAATACAAAATACAGTCAAGTCTGCTCTTCCACTTAGGCAAAATAAAACATACTGCTGGAATATCTAGAATATCACATTTTTAGGGGAAAGGATCCACCACACAACACCACCTTTAAATACTAATCAAACCTAAACTACACCAAACCTCTACAACTAGAGGTAGAACTAAAAACTATTACACTACTGTCTGAAACACAGGGGGCCACACACCTGAAACTTACCTCCATTCTCATGAAGGATTCCAGATTATCAGAGGACTGGGACCAAAAAGGACCAGAGTGAAAAAAGTCATGAGGAAGGGATTACACTGTTTGTCCTGCGTTTTAGCTGCAAACTGCTCCTTTCAACGGGCTGAAGTCCAGGACAACTCTTATGCTCCTCTCACAAGAGCTGCTTGATTATTTATACTGTACATTATAAACACAGCTTCCACACTCAGGGAGCCATAACACTTGCAAGGCAGCAATAATAAACTACTGACATTTATTTAGAAAAGCCAAGTGTGTTTACAAGCTGTCAATAAACTATAAAGGTGACATTAAACAACTTCCTCCAATCATCAAGACAGAGACTCATTATTGATAGCAGCATTTAAAAAATTCATAAAAGAGTTTATTATTTTATACTTAAATATATGGAAGGTTATGGAAGATATAAAACTGCCAAAGGTGTATCAGGGGAAATTAGTGCAAATGCTAATATGTTCATTCTTTTAATAGGCTTATAGGCTTTTTTCACAGCAGATATTTTGAGTTGACATAGTAGCTGCTAAAATCCTGATTTTATAACCATGTCGTCGTCTGACAAAATCACAAAACACATAAGTTAAAGACAACATCTTCATTTTACTTCTAGATGAGAAAAAAAGTCTGTAATGGGTCTGAAATGTCAGGAAATCTAGGTTGCAGCGCTGCTAAATCCTTTTGAAAGATAAACCGATGGGAAAACTCCAACACTCAGTCAGTCAGTGACATTCACGTCTACAGGGCTGGCACCAAACAAAGCAAATTTACATTTCATTTGTCAATTTTCACACATAGACAACTGAGATGGAACTAGCACACAAAAAACAACAAAACAAGGAAACATCAAAAATAAATAAATAAATAAATAGAAAAACAAACAAAAAAAAAGATTAAACCTGAAAGTTAGGACTCTGAATCTAAATATAGTACATATTGCAGATACAAAAATAATAAGGTAGTGATAAAAATGACATGAGGTCAACACAAACAAAAAACTTAGCACACTATGATATCATGCACTCAGGCTCACAACATTTACCCATATTTATCTATACTTACTGCTTAATGTCATAAACTGGAGATGTGGAGTTTAAAAGATGCCAGGCTCTAATGAAAAACTCTCCTGTGTTGTATTGTAGGATCCAGTATTTTGGAGATTCACCCATACAACAGGCTACATCATCTTATCTGCCTGCTACATGCCCTGTTTCAGTTTTGACTATTCTTTTCAGTCTCGCTAATTTCAGAAACTTTAGCACTACATCCCTGGCCTATCTCTTTAATCTGCTAAATTCCAGTTAAATAAACATTGGGTGAAACAAGCAATCTGTCATGGCTGATTTACAACTGAGGAGTCACAGCAACGTTGTTCAGGTTGTACAAGTTTGCAGGTGAAAGTTCAACAAGCTTAGATTCAGAGCAGAGAGATGAGTGTAATGTAGCCACTTCTTAATTCAGTGGCTCTCAATCTTTTTTGCTGCTTTTCCCCAAGTTTAACATCTTTCACATAATTAATTGCAGGTAACTGTGTTCACCCAACATCCCAGAAGTTTCAGAAGTATTTCAGTTCCTTACTGGCTGCCCATAGAAACCCAGCAAAGCCTCAGATTCCTGAGAACCAGGAAGGGGCACCAGTGATCTCACCAATCCACCTGAGCAAGTGCAAATACCTAATCCTGTTCTGAATCCATCTGTTTTAACCAGAGTGTCAAAATAACAGAGCAAACAGCAATTGTGCAGTAACTGTGGCATGGTTAAGCCAGCAACAATATAAACCACTATGTTCCCTCTAACCGGGTGCATTAAAACCTAATTGGCTTAGGCTTACAACCAAAGTGCTTACGCGTGCTGACAGCAACAGCAGGACGGCAAGCTAATAATGACAGACAGTGGTAGTGTGTCACTTCCAGAAGAGCAGCTGGAAATACATTGTGGTGATTCCAGGGGTTGTAAGCTTTGAATATCTTAAGAGTTTCTACTCACTTTTTAATGTAGTTTTTGTTTCTCTGCATTATGTAAATTAATAAGTCATTACCTGTCCCTCCAGCATATCTCTCTGCAGGCCAGATCGCTCCTGCTCCGTGCTGTTGGTCCTGCGGATGGACAGGCTGTGGGACTTCCTCTTCTGCTTGGCCTGGCGGGCGGCGGCGCTGCTCCCGCTCTCCACCGGCATCCCTCCCTCTAATCCTGATGTAACCACAGTCTGAAAGTGCAAAATTATAGGGAAGAAGGTGACCAAAGGGTCAAAAGAACAAATCCTGGCTTCAGTAACCTGGGGTTGAGGGCTGGATGTGAGTCCCTCACTCAACAACTGCGCTCACTGGAAAACATAAGATGACAGTGCTGTACTTGGCAGTGGTTGCATTTGGCGGCGAATATGTGTGAACGTGTGAAATGACAAAGTGAATGAGTGTGAAACGGTGTTGCTGGGCATACAGACTCAACAAATCCTCAGTGAGAACCTAAAGGTGTAACAAGATGAATTACCAAAACAGAAACTGAGAAGTGTACAACAATAACATGACCTTTTTTTCACTATTTCTAAAAGCCAAAAAATGTCTGCATCCCAAAAATGATCACAACATTCAGAAGACCATCTTCTGGTAACTTATCTTTTTAGTTATAAAGCCACAAAATCAATTAATCTAGTTAATGTTCATCACACTGGACTGTAAGGTAACAGAAAAAATAAGCATTTAAATATTTTAGTAAGACTGCTAAAATTTTTATTTTTACCATGTACTGGTGTACCATCACAGAGGCTGTAACCAGTGAATTTTTGGCACTTGTGATAAAAAAAAAAAAAATGTAAAAATGGCCTAAATTATTTCTCACTCATCAATTAATTGATTCACTGTCTAAGCAGCAAAACCTCCCATTTTATATAGGTTACCAGAATCATTGGATATATTTCTAATTCTAACTTATCACTGCATCTCAGAAATCACTTGAATTGTAACTTAGTATTTACTATCTACTATCATTAAAAAATATATATCACCAATATCTTGCCCACTTAAACTTGTAACTGCAGTCAGATGATCATTTCAACACCCCTGAGACTGCAAGAAGCCTGCATGTTGTCAGCTTTGTCATGACCCAATACCATAGATGTATGCATATTAGTAAAGGTTAGAATTAATGTAAAGGCTTTAGGATATGTCAGTGTTCTTCTTCAGAAAGCACACTTCCCAGCAGTGACACACACAGGACCGCCTCATCTGTGTCTGAGGGTGAGGGACTCATTGTTATGGCTGCTCATATCACAGTAATAACAACATAAGCCTGGCTCCAGCTGTCACATATGAAACCAGTGCGTTGCATTTGCCCTTGACCTGACATAAGACGGTCTCTGGACTCATAAACAAAGCAGGGGGGGGGGATTATTTCCTTTGTTAGCCCGTTATCAGTACAGACATGAGCGCCCGTTAGTCCATCTTGTATGAAACACCCTTGTTTAGCTGTCAGTTACCCGGGCTTGGAGTCAGGTAGTTCCTCTTGCAGACTGGCACTGGTCGGAAAAAAACCTTTAAGCTACGCTGTGTTGCAAGACATTTGGAGGAAAGAAATGAAGGAAGTATACACTCTTCCTGCCTGAAAATAAGCGTCAACTAAACAAAGTCTAGACGATGTTAGCTTTGTGACGGCGCGATGCCCAACAAGCTAAGGAAAGCTAACGTAACCCCGTTAGCTGGAGGCACCGAGTGAGCTAATAGGCTAAATGTCAAGACAACCTGCCCAAACATGGACTCCAACTTACCAGAAAGTCTACAAACGCAGGGTTTTATTCCGGGATATTGTGGGAAATGTCGACCTTTCTAACATTTTCTTCGACGTGGGAAATTAGAGATGGGCTGCTTTGGTCCTGAAGCCGTGTTGACAGTTGACGAGCTCCGCCGCGAGAGAAACAGATAACGAAGCCAATTCCGGCCGGGGTTTTTCACAATAAGAGCCAAACCAGATTTAATCTATCGCTTCTGATAAACTCTCATCAAAATGCGTGAGTATCTTGCTTTCTCGGGTCCATCATCAATAATTAACTTTAAACGGCTTTTTACAAATAAATGTCACCTTCCTGTAAAATCGACACATGAAAAAAAAAAAAAAAAATAGGGTTTAACTATGAATGAATAAAAAAAAAAAAAAAAAAAGATTATTATAGTTGCACATAAGATCAGTTCATCTGAACATGTAATTGTTCTATTACTACCGGAGTTTCTGAGTGTATAAAATACCTACCACACATACACCACGGTAGTAACATGCTTAGAATATTTCCAGTTCAGTACAGGTATGATAAAGGTGAAGTGAAACTCACAGCAGGGTAATCTCCGGGCATGGCCTTGGTTTTTCAAGATAAAAACACACTATATGGAGGAATTTTATTGCAAGTAAGAACCTGACTGCAGCTTTTAGTTCAGGTGTATATTTATTGGGCTCCCATGTTAATGGATATTTCTCAAGAGGAGACTTGTACAGGAGGCATCATCACTTTATCCAAAGTAAAACCCAGTATTTCCTGAGCCACATATAAACTGTAAGGCATAACATTTCACTTAACCACTAGTGCCAAGAGAAAAACCTGTGAAATTGTATACAAATCAGTTTAACAACTGAATAATGTTTCACATATTCACTGTTTATCAGGGCCCAAGGCTGATCACGAATTCAGTGAAGAAAAGTCAGACATTAACCATCATTGAGTCTGTTTTTCCACATAGTTTTGTTACAAGATCTTCACAATTCTGCAAGAATAATTTTGTGAGCAAAAGCCTGGAGCGCTGACAAACAAGACAAACTATTATTATTATCATTATAATAATTACTAATCATTTAAATGGGTTGGTGCATTTGCCCAGCAGTTTCTCGATTAAAAAAGGAAAGATATTTCATGTTCTCTTTGCTGCTGGGGAAATGTATAGAATGAAGACACTCTTTTTCACAAGAGTGCAAAGGTCTCAACAGTCCAGAAAAAAACAGTTTTATCTGCGGTCAGTGGTGCCTGACTTCCTCTTCCCGGCCAGGAGGTGTTTGGGTTTGAGGTCAAACACGTGTCTGTCTGACTCTCCCTTCCTGCATTGGCGGTTCATGCCTTTCTGGGAGTTTTTCATCATTTTCTTTGCCTTCTTCGCCATCTGAGGAACAAACAAAATAAAAGACACTGACATGAGTTCTCTTACACTTTACACCACGCTGCTAAAAAGCACATTAAACAGTCCTGAGTCCTAAATTAACTAACTCATGGGCTAACCTATTTAACTGTGAAAGAACTGACATCTACAACCTCCCCATAGGAAAGAGTTTACATAACCTTAAAAAAAAAACCCAAGGACTGAACAGCTTATTAAACTGCAGCATAGTTTATTAAATAAAAACTAAGTAGAGACACCATCACAAACCTTTGGATCTCGTAAGCCAGACTGGTCTCGAGGAGGACGGGAGGCGCTCTGGCTGCGGGTTTTGGAGGTCGGAGGGGCTGAAGCTTCACGCTTACGTTTCTTAGCGACGCTGCGGGACCGTCGGGCCTGTTGTGCGTAGTGGCTCTGAAACACAAGAGGAAAATGCTCATGAATCAGCGCCTCTGTGTGGGAGACTATTTCTGAGAGTGTTCCTGTGCACAGCAGCTTTCAGACACAACGTCAAGACTTTCAAGGTTTTGTTTGGCAAGAGACTCAACTACAGTTTTTTTGGACTTGAGATATGAAGTCAAAAATGGCATCGGGCAAAATTTCAGCCTCATTCTTAAGCTGTGAGAAAATCCTGATGAAACAACTGGAAGATTGAAAATGTCCTTCACAGGCCTTTTTATACATCAGGTTTCGATCTAAGGACAAAGTACAGTAACACCGAAGTTTAAGTGATTATTTATTACTAAAAACCTTTACAGCAACTTTTTTTTTTAAAACTTCAAATTCTTTTTATTTTTCTCTAATGGAGCGTTTTAGGTTTTTAAAGTGCAGCTGCAGGATGGGAGCTCTGACCACAGTCACAGGCAGAGTACAAGGCTGTAATATGCAATATTGTCATGTTATCTTATGAAACAGGACATAGTCCACATGATTAATTTAATTCTGTCATATTATAGAGTCAATGCATCCTGAAGGTTCTGATCTAAAGGAAGAACTTACATCATCCTTCTCGTTCATGTCCAGACCGAGGTTACCCATCTCCTTCTCTAGTGTCTTTCTTTCAACCTGTGGATAAAAAACACACACACACACACACACACACAGATGGTTAAAGGTGAACTTGAGTCAAATGTAAGCTCGTGTGTTGACTGCAAATGGAGATATTAAAACATCAGCCTCTGATGTGGACATGCTGAGAGGAGCCCGAGTTTGTAACGTCCCCCCCTCACCTTTGTGGCGGTCCTGGGCATGCGGGGCCCGTGCACGTCCTTCTCTTTTGACTCCACGACCAGGAGCTGCTTCTTCTCGCGGATCTGTTTGGCCAGAACGCGGATCTCCTGCATCTCTTCGTCTTCGCTCTCGTCATCCGATTCGTACTCTCCGGCTCGCTCCTTCAGTTCCTCCTCCTTCTCCAGCTCCTCCAGTTTCTGTGAGTGAAGAGGAAAAACAAACAGGACCGAAAAATGAATCCGTTCCATTTTTCTAACATTTTTTCTCTTAGTTGTCTTTCATCTTTATCCAGGTGAGGCTCACTCAGGATTAAATTAAAGGACCAATAAAGGTAGATACGAGTTAAAGGTCAACATCTAAAGGCAGTTTAACACAAGATCAGAATTAACAAAATGAATCTGACTGATACGACTCTGGTCTGGTGTTCTAAGAAGAGCTGGATAAGAGGATCTGTCAGGAAGCTGCGACCACAGACAACAGTATCATCACTGCAGCGAACGTCCCCACAGAGAGAGAGACGGCGCAGAGACTCACCTTCATGATGTCAGGATCTATGTAATCTGCGATGTTGTGGCCCTCCCAGACCTCAGGGATCTTGTCCTGCTTCTCATCCTCGTTCATCAGGTCCCAGTATTCTTAACACACAAATTAAACAATGTCAGCGCCGCGCACACAAGACTTTACTTTCTACCAACTCACAGAGGCAGCTTGATCTTTGAAATGAAGATGTTTCTTACTCTGTAAGTCCAGAACGTAGTCATCGCCGAGCTCCATCTCCAGATCTCTCTCCTGGGAGGGGAACAGGAAAACGTTTTATTATACTGACACACACACACACACACACACACACACAGATCCAGTGGTGGAAGAGTTACTGGGATGTGACAGTAGAAACACCACAGTGCAGGAATACTCTGCTACAACTAAGAGTCATTCATTCGTAATCAAATACAACACCATTTGTATCAATATGTACTTGTAAAGTACCAAAAGTAAAAGTACTCATTATGCAGAATGGCTCATGTTGGAATTACACTGTACTTATTGTTTTTATTGTTTGAATCACTGATGCTTTCAGTACATCATCACTTTATTGTTGCAGCTGGTGAATTTTAAGTACTTCATGTACTGCTGGGTAGTTTAATCTATGATAAAAGTTTTAAATTTGTTTGTTGATTATATTTTTTATAAATAATCTGAACCTACAAAAAGTCATTTGTAACTAAACTTTAAAATAATGTAGTGAAGAAAAAAGGCAGAATATTTGACTTGAAGTTAGAAAACAAGATTAAATTACTTAAGTACTTCAAAATTATTAGTACAATACTTTCACTCACTCACTGTTTTTTTTACTTTACATACCAGTTTGCGTTTGGGTGCGTCCACCTCCATCGCTTTCCTGCGCATCAAGGCTCCCTCTGGGATGAAGGGAGGCCGCTCCTGCAGGAGGAAAAAAATACAACATCAGACTTCATGAATCTCAGAAAACAGCTGAAGAAAAAAAAAAAAAGGTGAAACGAGAAGGCAGGACTCCGACAGTGTGGATGGCGATTATTTCTGACAAGGAGCTGAAACGCTCGTCTGGACGGAGATCGTTGTGGACGCAGCCTCCGTCAGGGACTGTGTTTACCTTCTCGTCTCTCTTGGTGGGCATGGCCAGGTGGAGCCGGTTGAGAACATCGTGGACCTTCTTGCCCTTCATCTTGTTGTCAACACGATGGGCGAGGAGCCGGTCGCAGGCCTGACACACACACACACACACACACACACACACACACACACACACACACAGGAACATGAATCACAACACGCTTGCCAACGGCAAATTACAGTACTTGGTTCGTCGGGGAGCCCGATTCTCTCACCTCAGTTTTGACCTGCATGACTCCCTCCTCGGTCAGGGTGCTGGTCTCGATCACAGGGATTCCCTCAGCAGAGAGGTCTGCAAAGATTTTCTGACCACAGCAAAAAGACAACCGTTCAGATAAACCTGTGACACCGTGAAGTCATCGCCACCGGGTCTCAACTGTCAATCACTCACCTGATTCTCCTCAGACAGCTCATTGAGCTTCTTCACGTCACATTTGTTGGCCACGATGATGAGAGGCTGCAGGGAGCGAGACGCAAGCGTTACTTCAACTATTCTAATTCTAACATGTCACCACTTATTTTCTCATTTAACCTCAGAGTGATCCACTAAATATAGTGGAGACTTTCCACTAACTGAGACACTGAGGATTCTTCCTCAGATGCCCAGATGTGAATCTGTAGTCAAGAGGAATTAGTTATGGTCTAGACTAGTTTCTAATGTTGTCTTTTTTCTGCCTTAATTTGAAAGAATAAGAGGAAAATGTCAGAGTAAGACAGAGAAGGGTGATAATACGCAATAAACGTCCTTGATTAGATTTGAAACAGGGATACTGTGAACTCCAGCTAACCGCCTTAGCATCGCACCAACATTTCTCCAACAGCTGGGAATTTGTTATGAAATATTCCCTTCAATTCCACAAGGTGAACTTTAAACTGGCTGCAGCTTCCATCTTTATCAGCAGTTACACATCCACCAAAGCTTGTGCAAAATTGACAACGTTAGATGCTGAAGTAATTAGTCGAGTGTAAAACTGTAAACGTTCAACTTGCGAATGGCAAGAGAGAAAAATATTTGCATGTTTCTTTATTTTCCCTTTTAACAGAAAGAGAATCAGACATGTGATCACAGGTCTGCGGTCACAATATGTTTTTGTTCTTTTACTCTACCTGAATAAAAATAAAAACTGAATTTTAAACTGATTAAATGTAAAGGAGACCGAACTCTAATTAGTTTTGCAAAAGTTTGAGGAAGTGACAAAATCTGAACACAAAACATTCACAAAAAGATGAAGATGAAGCGTCCCCACTTCCACCAAATCATGACGAGGAATCGATCTGAGCACGAGCCATTTTCTGACATATCATATGATCACAGAGTAACGAGGCCCCTTCTGCTCCCTGTAATTCCCACAGTTTTCTCCGACTCCCACTCGCGTCTGTGCCTAACAGGTGACACGTGTCACTCTCTGACCTTGTTGGCGAACAGGGGCCGGATGTTGTTAAACAGCTCCAGCTGCTCCTGCAGGGTGTGGCCGCACTGCTCAGAAACGTCCATGACGTAAAGAACCGCCGCTCGCAGGTGAGCCAGAGCCGTGATGGCCTGCATCTCTATGGTGTTCCTCTCCTCCAGGGGGTGGTCCAGGATGCCAGGGGTGTCCACCACCTGCAACAAAGCGCCACAGGACAGACATGAATCCGAGCCGCTAAGCCTCTGTGGCACACACTCTGTCTCTACTTCATATTCATACAGCTGAAGTTCAGTGGAACACAAAAACACATCTGACGCAGGAGAACGTGTTTGTGGGCGAGACAATGACTCCAGTGAACCACGGTGATGCGTCTTACCTGCCAGCGGAGGTACCTGTAGTCCATGTGACCCACAAACAGAGACTTGGTGGTGAAGGCGTAAGGCTGGACGTCAACATCTGCTCTGGTCACCTGACAAAGACGACCATTTACGTCACGTTAATTATCTCAAAAGGGAGAATCACTGTGAGCCATTATCACAGCAGTCGCGCACTAATGATGTGTTGTAAGGTGTCATTTACCTTGTTGATGAAACTGGACTTGCCGACGTTGGGGTAACCGCACAGAAGCAGGGTCCTCGTGTTGGGGTCAATGGTCGGCAAACGGGACAGATGCTGACGCACTGTGGAAGATTAACATGGGACATTAGTTATTTTTATTAGTATTAAAGCAGGCTTATAAAAAAAAACTCTGAACTGAGAAGCATAAAATAAACATGAAAGGAAAAAAAATCAAACAAGATATTTTTGATCATTGCTACAGATTCAGTCTGTTTAAATTTGACCAGTTTCATGCCTTAAAGCAATAAATCAATTAATTTAAGATGCCACATTTTTATTTTCTGTAATCTTTTCCTCACCTTGTTCCAGATACTCCAGACTTGACTTCTGCCTTTTCAGGATGGTGCACATACGACCCAGAGCGGCCCTCTTCAGCTGTTTACACCGATACAGAGAATCTCCATATTTCATCAGACGCACATAGTCCTTGGCGACACTGGAAGGTCAAACATGAGAAATGTTTGTTCACTGCATTGAGTCTTAAAGCTGCTGTAGGCCTGTCTTTTCTTATGTGTAGTAAGGAACTTGTTTAAAGCATATTTGTGTGTATTGATGGACAAAGTCGGGTTAAAGGGCGATTCATGTCATCAAAATCAGGTGTAAACAAATACTCATGCTGCACCAAATATCATATACCTAACATCACAGTGTATTCACAGCAAACATATTTGTTTTAACAAATGTTAGTCGCTGTACTAAATATTCACCAACACACAGCAATAAGCAACAATATACAATATACACAAACTCACTTATCAATCAGATTCTTGGCGATGTTGATCTGTCCTAAGGCCAGTTTGTAATGGTCTTTGTCGTACAGCACGTTCATCAGATCAGCATAGAATGGATGGATGTCCTGAGGAGACAAAGAATAACGGCACCAAATTTCACAAACAAAAGTTGCATCTTCAAAGTGATCCAAAATATTAGTCATTTAAAACGAATCGAGAGACGTTCGAGTGTTCTGACTTACGTCGAGCTTGGGGAAGTCGGTGAGGATCTGCGTGAGGCGGTCATGGTAGTTCTGCTGGGTAAACTTCACCTTTCGCATGTAAAAGTGTCGGATACGGTGGATCTGGTAATGCTTGTGTATCACTGTGGGTGTCTTTCTTTGCGTTTTGGATAAAGTGATGTCGATGAAATCCTGCAGGGAGAGGAAGAGTATGCATGTCAGGGTCAACGTTATTTCCTATATAGGATATTTATTTTATTTTCAGCAAAGTGTTGGATTCTACATTTTTATCCTAAAAATTGTTTTGCAACTTTAAGTTATTTGCCTCATCTGTTACATACTTTTCCTTGACTGTCTCAAATTGAACTTCTTGTGTCTTGGGTAATATTAATGGAGTGGGTCTATTGATCACTGCAAAAATTACTGTCTTGTGATACTTCTCATTAATCAATACTGCAGCATGCACTGGAACTGCAACCGATCATTTCCTGACAAAAACATGTCGTTTTCCTGTATTTACCTCGCAAAAGCTCATTGCTAACTCTTCTCAGAGAGTACTGCCAAACTCCATTAACAAACCTTTCAATTTAACAGACAAATATACTTGGAATCAAAAAACAGACAACTTACAAGGTTTAAAATTCTGTCCTAAAATGATCACTGTCTTCCTGTCAATTCGGCACATGAGGAATGCAGTTAGCAGCTCTTTTTCTGGAGACAGCCCACATGTGATGGCTCGACACGTTATTTAAATGGCCTGACGCTGCTGGACTAACAGGTGAGAACCACAGTCTCACCTCGGGCTTAATGTAATGCTGCTCGCTGTGCGACACTTGTCCTTACAGGGAAAATGTGAGTCTTAAACTTGGTGAGATCTCTGGACTAATAAAGCAGATGAACATATCCACTCGACACGTGTTCTCCTTCCCCGCAGACGCCGCCGTGTTTCCCCCGCTCCACTGCTCCTCACAGCGGAACCACGAAGCGGCAGAAACGGCGGCGGCTGAAAACACCACACTCCCGGAGCAAAACTCACCTTCGCGGTGGGAACCACCATAATCTTCTTGAAATTATACAGAGCCATTTTGTCGGGACACGTTGAGGCCCGCTGACGGCACAGGGAAAGGAGGGCTCGGTGTTCCGTCACACCCGGAAGAGACGCAGAAAACACGTCAGAGTTTCTGCGCATCGCCCCCTGCAGGCCAGATCCGGCAGGTCTCATTATGGGGGGGGGGGGATCTTGACTTGGTCTGATGTGTCCAGAATAAACAAATCAATTCTCTCTTTATACTGTATTTTATCGTTTGAATAATAACGCCAAATGATTACGTTACGTTTTTTTTATTAATATTTATATTTTTTAATATGATAACTTTTTCTTTTGATTGCAGAGGACTGAGTAACACACTGATATCATGACCTCTAAATATATATTATATAAATACTGGTTATTTGATTCTGTTTTACATGATTGAATTTTAAATTTAAATACATTTCAATTTAATTAAATAATAACTTTTAAGAAAGTGGGAGAGGAAATAGGAAAAAACTAAGTTCTGCTACACAAATTTGTATTTATTTGTAAAGATGTGTCTGTAATCTATGTGTTTTAGTGAAATATTGAGGAGTTTGACTTCTTTGGGGCTCAAACAGTGATTGGAATTAACCATCTGAGGAAATCACTTCTTCGTCGTGGAACAAATAACAACTCACAGATGTCTGAAAGCACTTTCTGTGAGGGGTCAAAAGCAATACAGGATGGTGTCCGCTCATTTAATCTTTAAAACTGCACTGTAACTTAGACATTTATCATGTATTTTTTTATGTAAAATCTTAATCCGAAAGGTTAGTAGTCAGTATAGTTGTCAGATAAATGTAGTGGAGTAAAAAGTACAATATTTCCCGCTGAAATGTAGTGGAATAGAAATGTAAATCATCATAAAATGGAAATACTCACATAAAGTGGAAGTACATAAATGGAGCAGAGTCATTCTTCACTGCATCAAATTACATCTCTGTCCTTTTTCTTCTTTCTTTTTTAAATATCATTATTATTTATTTTCTTTATCATAATTTTCCCAGTGTATTTTTTCTTGTTTTATTCAGGATACAAGATACGACAGTTGTGTCAGGGTCGGTTGTTTACCTCTAACAAAAACAAATAAAAACAACAACCAAACAAAACAAAAACAAAATATGACAAAACTAAACAAAAAAACAAACAAAAACAAAAAAACTCGACTCCATATTTGTTGTGATCAGAGGTTATCAAGAAACAGCCAATCAGGCGGCGACAATTTCTCCAGGCCACACCCACCCCACCCGATCACGAGTGGATCCGCGTGCGCCCGCCGCCGCTCTCGACCAATCACAACCGTCCGCTGTGAGCGCGAGGGAGGGGGAGGGGGAGAATGGGCGGGAACTCGATCCCTGTGTGACAGCTCCAGGTTCAGCGCTGCACCAGAGAGGGGAAAGACACGAAGAGGTCTCACTCCGCTGAGCTGCCTCCGGCCTCAGCTCATGTGTCCAAAATGTTTTAGCCAAACAGAATGTTTTTTCACGTCTTTCGAGAAGGCTTAAAATTGATTCTGATGTATAAATATATATTCTGAGTTAAATTCAAATCTTGTAAGTGTAACAAATGCTGCTATGTAAAAACATTTTTCTGTTACAGATACATGAGGGTCGACCCCCATCCCCATCCTTATTTAATATTCATGAGCAGGGTATAAACACCACACACCACAACACAGTTATAAGGAAGATTATTAATGTATTTTCTGAGCAGTACAGCGCCTCCTGAGGAGCATGAGTAACTGGTGTACTGAACAGTTGTATAATAATGATGAGAATAGATAGATTGCTGCAGGGGTCTACCAGGCAGGGGCCCTGGGGCCCATGTGGTCTGGGGGACCCTTGGGCTTCGCCTGCAAAATGTCACTGAAAAAGACACAAAATTTAAAAAAAAATTAAAAAAAGAGACACACAATGACCAGAGGGAGATGCAAAACAAACAAATGAGAAACAAAAGCAGAAAAAAAGCAGAATGACCACAAAGAGACACAAAACAACCACAAAGAAACTACAAGATGCAAAATGACTAAAATAGGATGTAAAATGATGTTCAAATCAATCACAAAGAGACACAAAACAACGATGAAGAGACACAACATAACCACAAGGGATGCAAAACTTCTACTTTGTCTAATTTTGTGTCTCCTTCAGTGGGTGTCTTGCTGCTGTGTGGAGGGGCCAGGGGGGGCTTTTATGTTACTGCCCACGGGCCCATTGTTTCATAATTCATCCATGTTGATAAAACACTATAATACAGATAATACAATACATATTTAATTATATATAATTACACAAATGAACAGATCCTTATAGTGTATTGTAAAACATTTAGTAGATGTTTGTTCACAGGTACAAATCCCTCACAGGAGGATTTAAAACTCTCTGTGTTCAAACCTCACGCAAACAAGCCCAACTTCAGGTTTAACTCTTGACTACAAAATAGTAGTTTGATGAAAAGAGTAAAAATAAAGTTAAATAATAACTACATGCCCACTTACAACAATATACACTAGTTATAGATGCTTCACCAGTTATATTTTTATCAACACTTAAAATGTGATGAAAATCTTGTGGGACGGATGAAGGAGTTTTTTAAGAGACATGCCGATGTCCTGAGCAGAGGTATTTATTGATGCTGAATGCACCAAGGAGACTGGCAATGGACAATTACAAATGTGAGCAGGTTAGTTAGTGTAGCCGCGTCTGAAGCCGTCCCCTGGACACGTCACTCCTGAACAATAAATGATGTTCACCTAAGTCACATTGTAAAAGGAATCTCAAGGGAAGACAGTCTGTCTCTGAGCTGGTGGGTTCCTGTATGTGACTGGACCCCCCCTCGCCTGGATTCTCAGTCCACGTTATCTTTACAACACTGATTGCGAGGACAGTTTGGCTATCCTTGAGACAGGCTGTGAACTACTGTTGTCAGGGCCTTCTCATACGTCTGATTAGCCTGATACTAAAGACCCAAAGAGGGAAAAATTCCCTCGCACTTACAACTTCATTGTCGATTGAAACCTAATAGCAGAAGGCAGTCAAACATAAAGGCTCATGAGTCCGGCTGTAAACAGAAGTAGCCAACTGTGTATGTATATAATAATAAAATAACAGATATGGATTTCTAGTGCACCTGAATTTATATACACATCAGTTTTCTTTATCCCTCCTTTTCTGCCCTGAGCAGAGTTTTTGGCCTTATTCAACAAAACAGTTATTTGGCCAAGAAAATAAAAGGGAAGTTAAAAAAAAAAGTTGCACACAGTAACATGGAATAAATTAATTAACGTATTTCAAACATCAACAAATATATATTTTGCACAGTGAATGGCAATATGCTGTATGAAAGGTACTGTTTACTTTTTTCTTGCGTGATTCATCTTCACGGTGTAGACGATCTTTGTGCTGCACTCGAAAGGGAAAGGAAACGGAGACTTCTCCATTCCGAAACCTCCTCTCGTCTTTAGCGCTAACGAGTGTTTCATCGATCGGAACCTTTAGGGCTAGCAACGTTTATTCCTCGGTATCAGCCAGGGCTTCTTGGTTTTCTTTTTTGATCCCCCCCTCCCGTAGAGCCTGCTGTCGACCGTGAGGACTTCGTTTTGAAATCCCAGGCGCCAGATTTATCGAGCCCGACTGCACAAAGTTGTTAGGCAAGCTAGCTAGCTAGCCACCTAGCTAAGTCTTAGCTAGCTTGCAGTGCTGGTCGGGGGGAGCCCGTTTTGTTTTTTTTCTTTGCAAACATTTTTTTTGGGGGGGGCGTCGTTTTGTCATCGTGCTGCAACTGGCCGTGGTTGTTTCCCCTCAAATCTGAAGACTATTTGCGGTGAGGTTTAGAGCGGTAAGCCGGTTGTTCCTAGCTAGCGTGCTCGATATAGCCTGCTAGCTAATACCCTGCGTATTTAGCCTGGAAGCCAGCTCAAGGCCTCAGTCCAGCGCCACCACCAGCTGCCACCGCCGCCACCAAAGTATTTGCATTGCCCCGCAGTGAGAGGTGACAGGTGAGTAAGCAACAAACACACGGGTACACACTGTCACGTCAGTGCTCCGTAAAGCTAGGTTCAGTTAGCTTGCTTGCTAACTCAATATTAGCCTGATTGAAAACGTTAGGGGGGAGGGGGAGGGTTGGGGAATCCGCGAAATCACGCCGGAGGTCGCCATCTTTCACTGGATGCTGCTGCAAGCCAGCTAACTAGACATGGCTGCTACTTTCCAGCCCGTGTCAACTTTGTGACACAGCGCGATGGTGTGTTCACGGCGTCCCTTGCACTGCTCGTTTATTAGCTACTGTACTTCGCTCTCAGTGAGCCCACATATGGCCCTTGGCATGGGCATGGCATGTTTGAGCTGCAGTCTTTCTCGGCTGTGTCAGCCACTAAATACGCCTGCATTGCGTCTTTGGTAGAAGTTGCAGTGTTTGACTGGTTAAGTGAATCCAAACAGGCTGCCGTAGCCTGTCTGGATGGAGATAAACACTGGTTCAACTCTCCCACAGAGACATGCAAGATGCCTGGTGACCAGCCTCCACTAGCGGTAACCCACCACTAAAAATAAACTGGCTGGCCCACTGTTGCATTTTTCACCGGTGGGGCTGGACCTCGGGGTTATTTTGGAACAACAGAGTAACATTTGGGTTGTAAATCACCTCTTGTGATTATGCAGGGATGTGTGTTGTTTTGGTTTAGGCCTCGTCTAGACGTAATGATCGACTCAGGGCATGTAAAGCGGAAACGGCATGTACTGTGACCGGGGTCAGCCTTTTTATGGGCTGTACCGGGTTAAACTGTATGGCAAACCCTGTCAGGAGTCATGTGATTACCCTCTGCCCTGTATTACACTAACCTCACTTACACTACTTTACTTTTTGCAAAACCTATAATGCAGGAAGGTAGATTATGTGTTTGTAAAAGGTGCTGACTCAGTTAAAAAAATTATAGTGTAGTTGGCATCTAATGCAGGACTGGGCCAAAACATCAAAAAAAATCTTTCATTGTGATTGATAGCGACATTGTACATTTAATACCATTAATGAGGAAGACAACACACTAAAGGTGTTTGTTAGACTTAAAGGATACTCAACAAGGCACCTTTTCCAGCACTGTATTTAGTTTTGAACTGAATCCTAAACACATAGAATAAAGGTTTGTTATGTTCCTAAATCATTATTTGCTTTTGAATCAATAACCAATGTGGTGAAGCATGTATGCCTAAACAAGACAACAAAAACAACAGTGCTTTTAAATAAATAGCTTTTGGCTATAGCACAGTGGTGCTGACAGATGTATTTAGTTTAATGTGCCACATAGATAAAATAAAAATGGATTCTCTAATAAATCACACTTTTTGAATTCTTATCATAAGGTGTAATGACTGAGAAGGTAGATACGAGCGACTGCTGGTGGGGTTTGAAGTAAAGTTACCACAAGAGGCTCATTCATGAGTTGTTTACTCCATCGTATGGTAACGTTACCTTTATGAACGGAGGGAGAGGTTTGTTGTGTGTTGTCCCGTCTTCATCAGCGCAGGTCGCCTGCATATTTTGCAATAGCCAGTGTCCTTGCCTTGTGCAGATGTTTGACTCTCCTCATTTTTGTGTTTCTAATAACATTTGTGTGTGTTTTGTTTGGTTTGTTGTTTGTTTTGCTTTGCTTTTTTCCCCCCTTGTTTTTTGGCCTCCACCCTTGTCAGCTACATAACATTGAGTTGACCCAATGGACAACAGGATACGTTTATTGTAAATTACTCATCAGTTTATCATTGTTGTTGTGGCATATTTTCCCCCGTAATATTCATTAAGATAATTTTATTTCCTGGCTGTAATGTAACATATTATTATACTCTGGTTTAGGTCATGGGCCTTTCAAATCAATGGGAAAACGGCCTTGTTTTAACATAAACTTTGTGAATTTGCACATTTTGAGTTAGTTATAAGTGTAAGTGCAAAGGTCCTCATAAGCATTGATGGTTGTAGGATTTTCTTTGACTCAACTAGGACGATTAAATTGCTTGTGAAGTTAAAGATGGAAAGTGACCATCAAGTTCACACAGCTCATACATGACAGTAATGTAAGGATTTGCAGCAGAGTTGAATGTGTAGGGCCAAGTTGAAATCAGCTGCTCAGAGAATTTGCCATTGTTTTTTGTTTTTTTAATTTTTTTTTTAATTTTTTTTTTTTTAAAAAGTGGGTTTGAATGACACAGAAATCTTGTTTTGCATCAGATCAAAACCCTTAAACCAAAAGCTGAATTAGAGTTGAGAAGATTCTGACAATTGACAGAAAAATAATCGTCAACTATTTTGATTGATTGATTGTTTGGCATTTTTCAGGCAAAAATAGTAGATTTCTTTTATTTATTTATTTTGAATATTTCAACATATTTCATAGAAGAATTACTGCTTTTCTTTGTCATATTGCAAAGTGAATATTTGGGAGGTTTTGTTTTGTCAAACAAAACAAGATATTAGAGGATATCACATTCAGCACAGTGAAACTTTTTATATATTGGTAAATCAAAATATAATTGGCAGATGAGTACTGAAAATAATTGTTAGCTGTCGTTGTTCTAATGTGTTTGCTGTGAAACCAAAGAAACCTTTATTGAACATGTCATGTATTCATGTTATTCGCTGTGCTATGGGTGTGGCTGAAAAAACACACTAACAGGTTTCAAGTCTACTGTTCAGAGCAGTTTATCACACAACAGCTGTTTTGATAACTGAGTAGAATTGATGGAGAGTTGTGTTTAGCTCCATTCATGGCAGGGGCATCACACACACACGCATGCCGTGTATGGGAATCAGTATGTGGATCAAAGGTCACCAGCTTTACAGCCATGCCATTCTTTTTCTGCTTTGTATGCAAACACAGCAAGGGCCTGTGTCAGAGACAGGCACCCGATTGTTGGGGCGGATTATCACTGCTTTACAAACTGCTCCAACAGGACAGGAACGAAGGTGTTTCCAGTGATGTTTGGACTGGGTTGTGTCCCCCTCTTTTTTTCTCGGATGTAGTGGAAGTTACTAACCAGCAGGGCTGCTGGTGCTGAAACTGCAGCCTCAGGGATGAAATAATGATGGTGAAAACCTGATCCACACACCAGCACAGCAACAAAAAAAGCAGAGAGTGCAGAAAAATGTCACTGTAGAAAGTAGAACTGCAGCAAATGATTATTTTCATTATCGATTAATCTATTAGTTATTATCTAGGTTGATTGTTTCAATATGTAAAATGTCAGAAAAAAGTAAAATTTCATCAGATGTCTTCACCAACAGTCCAAAACTCAGATAGTTTAATGTGGTACTAGGTCAAAACCTAGTATATGGTTGGACAGCCTAGTGTCAGCTGTACTCACTTATTCAGTATTTTAATACCGCTGAATTCCTAAAAAAGGTGTTCTTATTTACATGTTTTTCTGTTTCTGTTGTTAAAAAACAGAACAAGTGTGAAATAGTGACTGAAACGCAGCCCATTAAGATGCATGTTAACCAGCAGTCGCTTCCAAGCTGCGGTTAAAATCCTGATTTTTCAACCATGACGACGTCTGACGTCACCAAACACGAGTTAAAGACAAAGACTGTGCTGTGATTTTGGTTATATTAACGTTTGAAATGATCACTCAGAGAGGAAGTTAGAAGTTCATTTACATCAGCTGCCATGTGGTCAGCATAGAGAGTTGTGTCTGCGGAGGGAAAGACTGTGGGGCAATGCTGCCAACTCTCTCCTATGAAAAGTAGAGGTTTGTCTTGTGCAGGGGGATATGGCCTATAAATAATATTGGGATGTTTTTAGGCTATATGGTGAAACACCATATATAGCTCAATATTTTGAAATCTCCTCTACAGCGCTTCATAAATGCGCAATTTAACCCTTTGATGCATAAAATCACACCAGTATGATGATTCTTATTCTTGTCCCTGCAACATTTGTCTGCATTAAAATCTTCTTGTTTACTGTTAATTCATTAATGGTTTCTATTGGAACAATTTTAAACTTGCAAAAACAGGGAAAAGTTCAATTTGACCCTTAACGAAAGACAAGAATCCCTGAGAAAGACATTTCGCCCTGAGGCCTAAAACCCGCCTGCATGACAGGGGCAGAACATCTTGGTTTTCATGTTGCCCACGTTAACAGGTTAGACTGATTTTTACGCATGACGTGCACAGTTCCCAGCAAAGACAGACAGGGAAAACATCTGTTGATAGTGATATTGACATCATACCAGCAACATTACATAAAATTTACACCTTTTACTATAGCTTCAATGTCTTGGACATTGAACATGAGAAAATATAAATGTAACCCATAATCATATTATGTCAATAATTTAACAGGTGAGGAGCAGAAGTATGCTCTCTCTCTCTCCGTTACTGTTTCTTTCGCTTTGGATATGTGTGTCTGTCTGTGTGTCCATCCTGCTCTGAACGAAGGTTAACTTAAGTCAAGGCAAACTCAATGCAGAAAGATGCCGCCATGCACATGCAAGGCAGGCAGTGTGTTCTGATGCCGTTTCTTTTCTGAACCAAATTGTCCACCTCCATCTTCAGTTATTGTTTTAGAACACGTATGTGTTTGTCATCTCTGTCAGAATCTCACTACTACCTGCACGTACTGGTAACATTTGTGTTTGTATGAGGAGATGTCGATTTTATAGTAACATGTAAGTCACGTGGTAACAAACTGAGAAAAACCAGTTGAAGGGGCTGTCGTTCAGTGTAGTGTAGACACAAACCAGTTGGAATAAAATCACCTTACATATAAAAAGACTGTTATAGTTTTATTTCTTACAGTTTTCTGTAATACAAACATTTCAAACTCTGTAAAGTCTGTACAGTTTTACAGGCAACTGTGTCATTTTCTTTTTGCATTTTGGGTTTGTGGTTGCTTTATACTTTGATAAATTCATTAAATGAGAAGTCAGACTTACAGCTGAGTTCGTACTGAAAAAAACGGCACCATGCATGTGCTGTAAGGACAGTTTAAAAGGTGCTAAACCCCAGAGGACTTAAAACAAATCTGTATGAGAGCGTGAGCAGGGTTTGATTTAAATATCTACATCTGCACCATATATTATTCTGTGTACAAACTGGCATTGAAAACAAGTCACATTTGTATAATGAGTTTTCTCATGGTACTTTGTCCTTTTTTGAAAAGGTCACGCATCCTCACCAGGCTTCTATAAAGTCACTATCGGACACTGGCCCTCTGTCCCTTTTCATCTTACACGTGTTACAACTGATATTATTCCGCAGTTATGTGATAAACATCCATTTTTGAATTGAACTTGTTTGTCTCCTCTGCCCCCCCGTAGCTTACTTGGTGACGCAGAGACTTCTCCCTGAGGAGCCAAGAAGCAGACGGCTCATGACTTCTGACCAGGACACGAAAGTTGTAGCTGAACCACAGGTGCAGCAAGTGCAAGAGGCAAAAGAGAACTCTCATTTGGTGAGTTTTACATACAGACATGTTTTTCACTTGACCTGCTTTTTAACCCCTAAATTTCCGTGTTTCTTTATACATTAAAGTGAAAGTCCTGTTTTTTTTAAGCAGTGGAAGTGTATTTGAAACTTGTGAAATATAATGACAAATGTGGACGGTCCTAAAATTAAAACTTCAATTATATATTGACCTTGCCTACTATTTCTTAATGTGACAGATTAGTTGGCCAAATTTAAGAATAATATTGTAGGGAATTAATTCCTTTATCACCTTCATGGAAATTTTTGGCAGCACAAACTTAACAAATGAGTGAATTAATAAATAATTGCTCAGCAGCTGCTGTCAGTTTTAAAGAAACATTTGTTGTATTGGGAGTATTTCCCATTACACAATATGGATAAAAGTCTTTTTCCAGGTACGTGGCATTTTATATTCTGACATTGATATGGATTATGAATTATTTTATCCGTTATGTCATGGATAAAATATCCAGGTAGGAATGTGCGTCTTCACATAGTCCTGCAAATTGAGTTGTAACATCTTTTTAAATGTGATTAATGATTCATTAATTTGTCTTTTATTTTCTAAATTAATTGTGATTAATTAATGTGTTATTGTGTACTCTCATGCAGCAGCAACACGGTTACATTTCATAAAGTCATGTTGGAAATCTAGGACTCGATTGCAAAATACACATTTGTTCTTACAGGCTCAAGTGTTTTAGCTGATTGTCTCGTATTATCAGAGGCTCAGCCCACCACCCTTAAAGGACCAGTCTGTAGGATTTAGTGAAATCTAGAAGTGAGGTTGCAGATTGCGACCAACTCAATACCCCTCCCCTTACCCCTCCCCTTATAAGCATGCAGGGAAACCTACAGTGGGCTTCAGGACATGTAAAAAAAAACAACAAAAAAACAAAAACAAAAAACATGACAGACCCATCATTGTTTGGTTAGATTTGTCTGTTCAGGGCTACCGTGGAACCATGGTGGGCTCCGTGGAAGAGGAGCCACCCCAACGTAGAGTTGAAGAGCTCATTCTAAGCTAACGGATATATAAAAATTTTTAGTTTCAGGTGAAAGTACACTAATGAACAACTTCATCAACTTCATTGATGCCAAGAGCTGGACATAAGATATGAGCGGTTGTATTTCGTTCTGAGTCAGTTATTCTGTTGTGTTTTTTTTGTAGCCATCTGCTGGATGGACAGTTGTGTTGCATCAGAATTTTGATGATTTTCAGTTGCTGTAGAACTTGTATATACTTGGATTACCAGCATTACATTAAGTTCATAAGCATGCATTTGACACTCTTACAAGACTGAATTAAGAGTTTAACAGTGAAATGGACTTGAACATACTATTTGGTTGGCTGTTTGCCACTACATACTCAGGATTGCTGTGTGGCTTCAGCAGATGTTCAGCGGTCGGTGGTTTTAATCATAGACGTTTACATGCAAATGTAAGCCAAGTCCGCTGTAGTTGGCAGTAACTTCAGCATTTCAGTGAGTAACTGTATCTAGTACAGTAGTTGGTTTGTTTTGTCTGTTTTAACCTGTCTTGCCAAAGTTGAAGATTTTGTCAATTAAACCTTCTCTTATGTAATAAGGAACACAATGCAAATAAGCATTTAGGTTTATTGTGTTGCAATGCTTGACAACTTTAATTTTACGTCAGGACTGGGTGTTTGCAGTCTGGTGTTTATGTTTTTATCATTGTCAGATCTAACTTTCTATTCAAACTAGGTATGATTTTTTTTTTTTATGAATGAAACTTGTCTGCTTATGATTTTGTTTATGTTTTGCATGTTACATCTCTTGCATTTAGCTGTTGGAACCTAGTCATGGTGGTGGAATGCAAGTATAAGTTTCAGTTCCTACATCACCAGCATGACAGGCCTGTACCTTGGCACAGTAGATGTAGCAGATATAAATGTTGCTGTAATGCTTGAATTTAAAGCAGAAAGACGTTTTTTTTTGTTGTTGTTAATCATCCAGAGTGGCTGCAGAGTCGCATGATCTTTGCCGTCGTGCTAACAACCTTTTTCAAGGAAGACCTCTAAGTCATTGACGGCATCATACCAGCCACAGCCTACTTTTGACTGGGTTTGATTTCCCACACTGATTATGTATAATAGAGAAGTAAAGAAACAGGACACAGGAAAGGAAGCAATTCTTGTAACTAAATAACCGTGACCTGTTTTTTTATTTCTCTCTTTTCATGAGCCTGCACTGGCCCTATTGATCATAGGTGTGACATTTTGTTCCTTGTTGGAGCGTAAAGGCCCAGGACTGAAAACAGTGAGGTACCTCTTGGGTGCAGCAGAGCAGCAGCTGATGTTTGATTTTCATGCCTTCATGAGATGTGATGACACATCATGCACTGTCGAAACTGAGACCTTGTCAGAAAGTGTGTTGAAAAATAAGATCTTAAGTTACTATCATCACACGAAATTAGCCTGGGTGCGGATGATGTTGTTGATGTTTTAGCAGCTCCTTCGTCATGGTGTTGACAGACTTTTCATCTTATGCTTCTATCCCTTCTTTTATAAAATCTGTTTAGGGTTTGTTGAAAATTGACATTTTGAATCCAAAATAGATTATTTATTTTGAAACTGTGGTGGTGGCTGTTGTAGCTCTAACGGCATTCCTGAGGACGGGTCAACCCGAGGCTGGGGGGCCAATGAAGTGTTTTAAAGGTCCCATATTTTACACTTTGCCAGTGTTTTATTTGAAGTTCTGATCATCAGAAGGTATATTTGTGGTTTAGGGGACCAAAAAACATCTCAATGTAGTTTGACATCGCCTATCTCAGGCTTCTCCCTGTTGCTTTAGGGCTTGGGGTGTGGCTGAGAGCAGTGACTGCTTTGTTGTGACATCACAAAGTTACAGAAGTCCTGACGGCTCGTTTTAAGGCTCAGTTTCTGAATACAGGCTAAATATGGGCTGAAATGTACTTGGTTACTTTCCACTGCGGAAAAGTCTGGAATTGCAAAAGGTTGCTGCAGGTGTTAATCATTTCAGACATTTGCCATAACTTAAAGTCAAGTCAATAGTTTTCATCACAGTAATGGAGGGGAAACATCCAGCAGAGTTGCTCTAACTCATATTTTGGAAAGTATTTTTAGAAAGGTTGCATCAGGACCTGTGTTCCCTCTGAGCCGATATTTTAGTGCTCTGCCTGTCATCATCCATCAAACATACCAAACAATATCTTGTTGCACTCATCAGCCCCTTTTGCACATAGATCCCACTGTATTGCCATGAAGAAGACCCTTAATTACTCCACTTTTGCTTGTTTACACTAAATCAAATGATGACATAATGTGAATTATTTTAGACAGCATGCTGACGTCCTGAAATCAGAGGTGTGACATGTCCCACCATGCCGTGCTCGTACCTTTTACACACACATTGATGCAGTTCTGTAACTGCTTCCTCTGCTGGCATGAAGCCCCCCCGCCCCCCCAAAACCCCCTCTATACCGAGCAGTGAGGCTGAATAAAGGTACAACATTCCTGCTTTGAACAGGCTGTGTGAAAGGGGCGATCAGTAATCACGCCACAGAAGCTGAAGTGGTGTAAATGGGGTCAGCACAAGCAGGTTTTAACAGAAGATGAGGTGTGGAGGAAGTGTCTGATATTTACTTTCTGGGCAGCTAACCTGAAAATCAAGCTCTTATTTTTATACAGGCCAAAATAATTCACTCAACAGTACAGTGTTGCTGAATCCTGTAACCCGACCTGTTGCGTGACTGTGTGTAGAGTTTTGGGTACCGTGTGAAAAGGCGATTACAATTAGACTTCATCTTCTTCGCCTTCTCTCTCTCTCTCTCTCTCTCTCTCTCTCTCTCTCTCTCTCTCTCTCTCTCTCTCTCTCTCTCTGTCTCTCTCTCTGTCTCTCTGTCTCTCTGTCTCTCTCTCTCTCTCTCTCCTGTTACAAATGAGAGTAACTAGTTTTGCTATGATAAGACAAAGTCAGTTAACAAATGAAGTGAAGCATTAAATGTCAATTGTTATTAAACATGGGCAACAATATACTTTCTCCATGAATTTCACGCTCCACAGAGGCGAGCCCAAATAGACCCAATAAACAGCAAATATCTGTATGTGAATACACAGGAGATTGCCGGTGCTCCAGGGACACAAGAACCAAGCTGGTGGGACATTCAATGCCTTAGCACTGCCAATAAATGTACTGTTAGGCAGCAAATAAAAAAATACTGTTTGTCGTTTATTTAGTTTTATTTTTGCTGGGGTTTTTTTGTCAGCTATAACTTGAGCCTGGAAGTGACAAATGCCCACAGAACTAGTTTATCAGTGGTTGCAATTTTTTTTCTTAATGTCTTTATGCTAATTTTTCTGTTTTGGTTGCCTCACGCCTGTTGAGCCTCTCATGCGAGCAAAATAGAATTTAAAACAGCAGCCGGTTATTTTACCATCGGGACTGAAGAGGAGCAGATGTGGTGGAGGGTGTGTTTGTAGCAGGCGATGTAGTCAGTCGGAAGCCTGTTTGATATATAACCGTCATTTGCTTTGATTTGATTACCTTGTGTCCACAGAGAGTATGTGGTGGTAAACAGGAATCAAGATTTGACTGCATTTAATGGACTCATTAAAACGTTATTGTCTCAGTGGTGAGTGACAACTTGGGTTATCTCCCAGAAAATATTATTGTCATTTTGCACTGTTGTGTCTGCACTGGAAATATGTAAATGGACATATTACTCAATCTATGCTTGGCTGAATGGGACTGAATATTAGGATGGATAAACATCTATAAATCTGCTTGGAAATCATATAAAAAGATGCTAGTTAATATGACTTTTTTCAGAAAGTAATCCAAGGTCTATCATTGATTACAGCATGAAGAGAAAGCCCAAAAAGCCACTCTCAGCTTTTTTATATTGTATATGTTATTTTCAGATAAAGTCCTACAATATTTAAAAATTCATTGTGCATACCTAATAACGGTATTTGATAGAGATTGGGCGATCAACATTTTTCAGTTCCGATCTGATTCCAATACACAACCGCCGATACTGATACAAGAGCTCTTTTTAACTTTAATATTATTATTATTGTTGGTATTGTGTTTAAGGTTACATCACGATGCTAAAATAAACCACACAGCATTTCTTATTAAGACAAGTGATGACACTCGGTTGTATAGTTCGGGTATAGCCGCCTCTGAAATGTATTTTCTGGATGGCAGAGTATACCTGGGCTCTAAGTGCTCCAACAGGCTGCGAAATCCGGCATTTTCCACGACAGATAGTAGTTGGTCATCAAGTATAATGAAGGTGAGCAACTTGTCTGTTATCCCTTCAGCCCTTGGGTTGTCTGCTTGAAGTTTATCGCTTTTCTGGAAAGCATCAGTGAGAGTCTGCTGCCTGGTGGTGTCCTCTTGTCTCTTGGCTAGCATGAACTCCTGGTACTCCTTTATGTGAAACCTCTGCAGGTGCTTGATTAAATTGGTTGTATTGTACAACGCAACTATGCTTCCACCCCTTGGCACGCTGGCTTTACACACATTACAAGTAGCTGTCTTGCTTTTTGGCTTTTCCAGGCTAAAATATCTCCATACATACAACATTTTAGTCAAACCAACAGCTAATGTTATTTGCCCACTCAGTTACACACTGAATTGGTGACGTGTCTCATGTTACGTTATGGCGCGTTCATGGTCCAGCACAAGCTGTGGACTACAGTCTGGATCTGTAAGTGGATCTGTCTGATATCCGAATAGCGAATGACGTCAATATTGGACCCAGTACCGATATAGGATCGGATCAAGCCCATCTCTAGTATCTGAGCTCCCAAACCTATCCTAGGAGAAGAATATGGCATGTGTAGCTAAGAGATGTAGATCCAGGAAGCAGAAACGAAGCAAAAACAATCTGAGGTGTCAAAGTTGTCCTGCTAGAGGGAAGCGCTGTTCATGCTAAAGCGGTTTTGCCTGTGTGTTTTCCTCTTACAGAACTTCCTGTGTGGGTAATCCTGCATGCCATCCCCTCAGACTCCACAAACTCTTTTGCAGCCTGTGTAGCTTATGATTCTCCCAGGGTGCCACACAGCCCTGCAGGTTTGATTGATGGTAGCACATGTGACACTTTCTGCAAAGACTGTCAGGGCTAAATGTGGTCACCAGGGTGGGACGTTACACCAGCCTCCAGCCAAATACTGGTACATCCTGGCTGTGCCCCCCCTCTACCAGTGACCTAACCAGCTGCTGTTAAGATGCCTGTTTATTTCTAAAGAACTCACATTGAAGGTGGGTGGTGAGTTGTAGTAGCTGTCTACTCTAAATTAAAAACATAAGTTTCTTACTCCTCCCCCAGCTGTGTCATGCCGTCTCACTGTTCTGGCGTGGTGTCTGGGTGGCTGGTTTTCTTGGCTGGTGGCGTCACAAGGCTTTTGGTTTTGATTGAAAATCAGTTTTACTTGTGCAGTATTTGGCACCAGCACTGTGGCTTGAACAGGGCAGTGTTCAGATTCCGGATCACTCCCTGTTTTAGTCTCACTTAAGTTTCCAGTGCAGGCTCCAGCCCCAGACATCATTCTTCCTCGGATCAGAGATCACGCTTCTTTGTGTGTTTTTTTTTTTTTTTTAATCTTTAAAAAAAAAAAGTTTTGTCTTACTGTCATTTAAACTTAATGCTCTCTCTAGTGGAGTTTGTAATTCCCTTAGTGTAGTGAAGCATGGCTGCTGCTGCAATCCAGAGGAAATCCAGGGAATTGAATTGAGAAAGTGAACCTGTGTGTATCTCTAAGCAAACTTGGGGATGTGTCATCATGTTTCCCTGATGGGTTTCAATCAAATCCCCTCAAATGGGAAAGAATGTGAAACTGAGGAAATGGGTAAGAAGTAAGCGGATGGCCTTCAGGCAAAGAAAAAGTTATTTTTCCTGTGTGCTCCAAAATTAGGAAGTGGAAAGAGCCCGCTGTATTTTTCCGCTCTCATTTACACATGCTCGAGATTGGAAAGAAGATTGGCAACAAGAAAGAAGGGGAAACTCTTCCTCTGATGGAGTCCAGTGGGCTAACGCTCCAGGCTGTAGCTCTCATTACAGGCCGGGATTAGTGGTGGGAAAAGCGGTCGAGGAACCAAAATACTGCCTCCGGGCTTGAAAACACTCAGTTCAGGATGTCAAGGTCCCTGAGCAAAGTTAGTTTCCGTTTTTAAAGAAGTCATAAAATGCAAAAGAGTCCAGGTCATCTTTGTACATGTATATTTTATTTGTTTATAGACTTGTTACCTCACATACTTCTCATCGAATACGGGCCGATGTCTTTAAGCCACAAACAGTGTTGGGACCACAGGAAGTAAATGTAAAACTTCATTCCACGTATAAA
Source organism: Trachinotus anak (assembly GCF_046630095.1). Classification (NCBI taxonomy): domain Eukaryota; kingdom Metazoa; phylum Chordata; class Actinopteri; order Carangiformes; family Carangidae; genus Trachinotus; species Trachinotus anak. The sequence goes on along the minus strand of NW_027273863.1, from coordinate 25,170,555 downwards.
TTATGAGTTATTTCCTCAGAATTTAGATAAGAAATAAGGAATAACAAAGTAAGCAATTACAGAGCCATAATTGTGTTTTAATAGTAAGTATTCAGTTAATTTAAACTGTATACTTTAATGTCTTCATTTATCTGAGTAATCAAAATCTATTTTGCCCCAAATCAAACTGGTGCCATAGTAACACAAGCCATGTGGTGCAACCAAACCCTTGTGTTTTCCGCCTCATTCCTTATTCACACACATGCATCCACGCAGAGAGACACACCATATGCCTCGCACATATGTGTCAGAAACAGACCAGAAATTGAACATGAACTATTTATAGCCCTGCGTGTAAAATTAAATAAGTTATAGACAAAAGCTAGAAAAAAAACAGCGGCAAACAGCAAAAATAAAACAATTTATACAGCTGAATATTGTAAGAGGTTAACATCATATCATAGTATGATTGTACAGAAAGTTGATGAACAATATATCATCTCCCTGCTCTACTTCTAGTGTCCTGATAACAGACTGAGTAACAATTTCATTTCACTTCATTCATTCAGCCTGATCTTGAGTTCTGTTTGGCAATGGGGGGTCTGTTTGTTTTTGGTTGTGAGTAATGTATCCATCATTTATAGTCAACCTAGAAGTTGCTGTAGCTATAAGAGGTTAACTTAAATTGTTTCTGCATGTTGACTTTTGACAATGTGTAGGTTTGCGTTGATCTAAAAAAATGCCTGCCACCAATTTTGATACAATTTTTCCCAACGCTGTTTTTCAGGGTGGTAGATCCGTTGTGAGTAGAAAGATCCCACATCCACATTTTTTATTCTGCCTACAAAATGTTGATTAGCCCTGCTCAAGCTCCAACTTTGTGTCTGAATACATCAACAAAAACAAACACTGTGGTTGAATGCTATCTTACGTAGAGAAAAACTGAATTGGAAAGAGTTCATCACCTTGAGTCTGTTCTGCTGCTGTCATATTAACCCAGCTGTGTAGTAATGGAGGCTCAGGATGAAGCATTTTACAGTAGTTGTGATGCATCTGACTCCCGAGTGCTCAGCACTCTGGCCCACTGTCTCCTCCAGCTCTGTAGCTGTCAGAGTGGGTAGATGAGCCTCAGGTCTGCAGACAGACAGATAAGTCCAAATTCAGCTGTTTTTGTTTTCTCCCCTGAAGGACTCTTGCATGTCTGCTGTCTCTGTTTTTCTTCCTGCCGCTGCGAGCTCGCCTCCATCAGAGAGGCACAGCAATAAAACCCAGCGCTACGCCGGCTGCCCTCCGGTGACACCAACAATAACTCCTCTCTGTCCGCGGTCCATGATGAATCACGTCCTCTCGTCTCCTCCCAAAATACACCCTCAATCAGGGAAGCAGCTAACCTTTCCCTCCTCTGTGAAAGAAGGGAACATTTTAAAATTTTGAAAGGTCAAGCGGTGCCCACAACGTACACATCCGTTGATGTCAGCAGCAGTTTCTATGGCAGCCAGCTCGGACAGGAGTGGGAGTTTTACATTAGTGCAAGGCTGGATTATTAGCACAGACGGGGGTGTGTGTCTGTCTGGCCAGACACATCCCGAATGATCTTGTAGTGCAGCATTCGTGAAATACGACCCAGGAACGCTTTCTCTTGCTGGTAATCTTGTATCAACTCAGGCTTGTCTTTCTCTTTCCTCGCTCCTCAACTCTCTTTCCTTTAATCTGTCTTCCTCAGTTTTTGTTACCGACTTTCTTTCTTTCAACTTGCTGCTCCTTGAATAAGAAGCTGCTTTTCCCCAGCAACTCAGCTTGTTAGTAGAATAATGTATTAAAACCAAGGCTCAAGAGGGCTGATTTTAATTTGAGCGATGCCTCAGGGTTAATTTAACACGTGGATGACTGGAGCAGGCTTCGCTTGAGCTCAGGTGTGCAACTCAACACTCCCTCTACAGCTCCAGCATTTTGCCAGAGAATGACTCAGTGCAACAGCGACAAGGCAAAAGCAGAGATGGATGCTGAACAGGAGTGAGACAGCCAGTCAGCTTCTGCAACGTCAGCCTAGCCCACCAGGGCAGCCGAGCCTCAGTGCTGTCATCAGATTTGTCGAATCAACCCAGCAGCTCGGATCGGAGGGGCCAGACAGAGCGTGGCTGTGATTTGATGGGGATGACTTAGAGAGGTGTGGTGATGGGGGCTTTGCTTGAAGGAGCCCAGGTTATGGCTTAAGGCATACAATGCTGGTCCAGGGTCTTCCTCTTTCTGCCTGTGGAGATACTTAGACTCTGTTGATGTGTGTTAATCATGGATTGGATGCAGTGGAGCCTGATACCACCACCGACAGGAAGCGCCTGGCCCGCTTTGCCTCAGGACTTCAATGAAACTCTGGCTCTGACTACAGCTCTGGGTTACAGTCTGTTAGCCTGTGAGACGTGCATGCTGAACTGCTGCTTTGATCCCGTGAGTATGTCCAGCTGGCAGCAGGGCTGTGTGGGCCTGGTCCCTGTCAGGTTGTACCAGTATTTCAGCTCCTGTCAGATGTTGTTGGACTGAGGAATCTTGCTGGCGGACGAGGCAGTTGCATGATATGATTCACGATATGAATTTCTGTTGTTAAATTTAGAAAATTCAGTAGAACTATGGTCATTAGTGTAGCATAATGATTAGGTAAAATAAGTCTTCCCATTCAACCTGGTTACAAATTCCTGCTGCTCAGTCACTGGGAACAGTGCTTAAAAGTTATTAAAACAGTGAGTGATAAACAGTAATCTTATTTACTTGTGCAATGATTCAGTTAAAGTGAAACTGTTAAGATGTGATGTCATTCAGATGTCATTTCTCCCCTGTGTTTGACAATTTTCTTGGCAAAGCGGAATTTTACCCGGGTTGACAATTTAAACTTGAAGTTTTGTTTTAGGAGATTTTGCAGTAGTGGTTTTCCTCATGATGGTGTCTGTTACAAAACTGTCATGAAATGTAGGTATGCTATTAAGTAATATGTCATGTCATGCTAATATCTGGTGTCCTGGCTCATCTGCCAACACTTTGTCACCAGTTTTAACAGGCTGAATTGTCAAATAAGCAAAGAGAAATGTGTTTCTAAAATTCTGATGAAGGACATTACTTTTTTTTAAGCTTTTATAGTGAAATGAGAGAAAAGTCAACTAAAGACACAGATGAAGCCAAAACTTCTTAAAAGCACTATGTGAGAATAACATTTAGGCATAATTTATCCAGTAACTATGAATTTATGTCTACATTTTTACCTCACTGAACATGTTTTTATGTTATATTATATGTTGTTATATAAATATATGTCTGTTATATTAGCAAGTTTTAGTGGCACAACGAATTAATGAATTGTTAATGGTTTTCTGACCGTTTTTTTGTTTTTATTTATTTATTTGTATTTTTTTTTCATTAAGACTCCGAATGACATGAATCACCAAATTTGATGAATATCTGTTGCTTTTGTTTTCATGAGAACTTCCTTTCGAATTGCAGGTATACCATGTTAAAAGTTTAATCTCTGACCACACTCTGTTCCATTGACAGGAATCCGCCAAGGTTTCAGACCTCAACCCCAATGCGAAAGCATGGGCCAACCACATGTTTAGCCTGGACCCCAGCGGGAGTGCAGACACCACAACTGCTGCCCTGCAGCCATGGAAGGAAGGCTGCGATAGTTCGGCCGACCCCGGCCCAGAAGGTCAGCCAACCATTTTGGATACAAAATATGTTGACCGCTTCCATACTTTGCTTTTTTTTTGCCATATACCAAATGACATAAAATGTAAATCCATTGCATTTGCAATACACATACATTCACATATAAGTAGTAAGTCAACAAATGTAATCAAACACATAGATATAAGTCAGACACATATGACAATAAAAAAAGCAGCAGACAGCAAGACATCTGCCAGCAACGTGTTGGGACATCTTTGGAAACAACAAAAAAAAGTTGTTCCTCTAACTTTTTTTAATAATGGGCTTTTGCGTTTTTATTAGACTGCCAAAATATCTAATAAGCAAAAGTTGTCGTGACATCTCATGTAGCATAGTCAATAGATTCCACTCCCTGTACCCCCTGACTTCCATTATTGTACCGTAAAGTCTGGAGTGTAGGAACTGAAAGGAGCTGAAGTGTTAAGATGCACCCTGTAAAACATGTAGTGCAATCCCAATTTATGTATGTGAAAATGTACTATATAACATCACATGTGATTAAAATATTGTGGTAAAACACTGTAAAACGAAGTGTAAGAACTTGAAGTTGCAGTGTCAGTGGTGGCTGAAACACCGAAAGGAGTTCCAATGTTAGCTGACTTTGTACTACTGAAAGGAATTGAAGTGTCACCTGTAGTTGAATTACTGAAATGAGTTGAACTGTCAGTTGGATTTTGTGCACTGAAGGCAATTACACTGTCAGTTGGATTTGAAACAGTTGCTGGAGTGAAAGGGTCAGATGTGGTCTACGCAGTGAAAGAAGTTAAAGTGTTAAAATAAAGAGGATTCTTAAAATTATATTGGTATGACAGTAACAGGCTTAGTTGAAGCACATAAAGAGCTGAAGTGGCAGTTGTAGTAAAGCAGTTGTGGTGCTGTACCTCAAACACTGAAAGGAATTGAAGTGGCAGTTAAAGTGCACTGCAGTTATTTTTTTTTTCTTTTTAATTTTGATACACTGAACAGAATAGATGGGTTATTTAGAGCTGAAGAGTCAGATGGAGTTGAGCAGTAAAGTGTTAGAATGCAGCCATTTTTCTGCTCATCTGCCAACATATATGCCAAATGAAATATATCTGTAATAATCCAGTAGTGGCAACTAATGTTAGCTTGTTGAAAAAGAAAAAAAAAACAGCTGGACTCTCAATCCCTAATTTTACTTCACAGCCTGCCTTCGTCTATTCTTGTCACTTTTCTCGTCATGCCAAGACACCCTTTTAATCATTCATACTCAATTTAGTATGAGCTATGAATATTCCAACCACAGTCACCGTTCCCTCTACACAAATGACCATAATCACTCACTTTAATGTGCCCAGCCAAGTATAGCTGATACAGAGGCAACAAGGATATGGTGGCGAAACAGAAATTATTGATTAGTCTGCGTTTGACTCTGATTGACGTTGTGGCCTATTTCATCTTCTACGTCTGTGAGGACATTTATGAAAATTTATTGCAGAACACTGGTGACTTAATATAGTTGGGCCATTCATGTAGTGGCCTTTTTCACAACTATCAACTCTAGATGGCGTTTTATTTTTTATCTTTCAGCAAATAAAGTTCTGTCAGTTTTTAGGGTGTTATTGCAAAGACAGTGTTTGCTGCTCAGCACCATAAAGGAGTTAAGGATTTAATTCAGACGAGTTTCTTTTAACGAGATGTTTATTTAATTGTTTCCTGATAAAACTACTCACTTAACATGGTTAAATATTCACAACCATGAAAAAATTATGGTTTGTAGTTGTTTGTAGTTTTCAAGAGTAAATGTTCATTGTCCTGCCTTGACTGGACTGTTGCACCTCAAGTGATCTTCGGTAGTCGTCTCATTTATTTAAAACAAATCTAAAAGGTGAAATTAATCTTTTCTTGTGTGTCAGACAGAAGGGCCATCACACTGATTGTCATGTGATATTCTCAAAGAGAAAGACAGTTGTTGTTCATTTCTAATAACTTCAACTTAATTGTTTTGGGTTTTTTTTTTTCATTGCTACACTTCCCTCAGATGTTTCACATTAAAAGCCTTCAAGCACCCAAAAGAATACAATTCCTTACTTCCTCTGTAGACTTTTAATGTGAAACAGTTAGCAGGAAGTGTTAAGTTTCATTGACAGAACAAGATAAAGTTTATACAATTATTAGTTCATAAAAACAATATTTCAGTTTTTTTACGAAGTCAGAGCAGCATGTTGGTGATTATCACACTACTCATTTTTGCTCTTATGGAATTAGTGCTGTGGACCTTTATTTGTTTGTGTCCCATCTGCTATTTAAAATGCTTAGACTTTTTTTAAATAGCGTACAGTGATCTAAAATGCATGAGAGAGGGGTGGCAAACTGACTGGTTCAAACATATTTGTAGACAAAGTAAAGTAGAAAAAAGGGATGTCACACCAAATACCTTAGATAAATTGACTTTTTTACATTGCACATAGAGACAGGTAATTAGAGACAGGGCTAAAATATGAGGCACTTTGCTTAAAAGGCATCACTTTTAATTTAGATGGTTAGTGAAATCCCCTTCCGTTACCCCTTTAATCATTATTATACCTCCCCTTGTTGATTGCCACAGGCTATGAAGCCAGTGAAGACAAGGCTTACAAGGAGCCCCTACTAACCGACCCAGATGAGCCTCCACCGGTACCAGTAATGCTGGCTGAGCCGGCTCCCGTGGCCCCTGTCACCCTGGAGTGTGCCGAGCCAGCCTATACAGAATACCCGGAGCCTGGGCAGCCTGGGCACACAGGTGGGCTGGTTAGTGATTGGTTGTTTGTCAGAGCAGGCTTTGGGCTGGTTGCACATCAATGGGGGTCAAGGCCTGGAGACAACCCCCCCCCACTAAAAAAAAGCAGTGTGCACCCTCAATAACAGGGGTAAAAGTTTTTTGTAGTTTTTGTCCCTTCTCTCAGTATATTTTTGTTAATGTGAGGAAGTTTTTAGACTTTAAAAATGTTTTGTTTAGCAAATATAGCAGTGGAGTAATTTACTTAAAGTGTCTTTTTAAACCTCAGTGATCGGAGTAAACTTAGCTTCATGTTGGTAAAAGCCGTGCTCAGTAGCAGAATTTATTGTCTGGAGTCATACAGTGACTGCTGAAGAGCTATTTGTTGTTTTATGTTTTATTTATCGCAGCATTTAAGTTTCATTGACCTGTGCCAGACACCATCTCTGACAAGACATTTATCTCTAAATGCCCTCAACCTGAAGGGAAAGTCAACATAAACAACAATAACACTGAAGCGAAGGCTAGTGCTCAGAGAAATATTATAAAACACTGTACATATATGTGTCTGAGCTGGTTTTTCACTCCTAAATGATCAGCTGCAGGTGATCTGCACATTAACCTGAGCTCGGATTGTTCTGTGGAGGCTAGCAAGTAAATCGCAACAGATTCAAATGTGTATGTGAGCCACTAGTATGGTGGTGAAGAATAGACGATGAATTCACCCAAACAAGCTAATATTTAATGTCTTTATCAATGTTAAAGCCTCAGGAGTGATTTATTTATTTCCAACCCGTCTTGGTGAACATGGTAGCCTGGATTTTACAATTTACCCCTGATGATTCCACTGAAATTACACTGTTTTTGTTGAACCACAAACGAGCATAATGCAATATAAACATAAATACATTTTCTCATACTTGTTTATTTAAGTAATGCGTGTTTGCTCAGCATGTGTCCTCTTTCCCATCCACATCCTGCTTAATCCTTTATTTTTCTCAACCTTACATTTCATCGGTCTAAATAATGTTTTGCTCCCAGGGTCAGGGATTAGTTAAATTGCTCCTTATTTTACAAAGATATTTCCCCTTGTGTTTGTCAACAGGCAGTGATCCCCAGCCTGAGAATCCCCAGGAGGGCTTGAGGGAGCACCTGAAGAAGACCCTGGAGTTCTGTCTTTCCCGGTGAGTTTATCTCCATCATTTTACCCCACATTACATCACAATAAGATACATTAGGTACATCTTTGACAAAACCAGGAGTAGGTTTGCTTGAGTTGTAAGCATTTTCCGACAATGGGACACAGGAAGGATGGAAAAGTTGTTGTACCAAACCTCAAATTGTTTAGGAATTCATTTAATGGACAACAGCAGCAGGCTTACCATACTAAAATCCCAGCCTCAGCAGCTGTTTCACACTTGTTAATGGAGAAAAGCACTTAAATTGAGCCACAGTAAGAAGAATTGCTGCTCTTAAGTGATCATTAAAGACCAGAAAAGAAAGGCTCTTGTAGATGATCCCCTCTCTGGTTTTTCTGCCCCCTGAAATAATATTGATCCTGGTTGTCATCAGCAGCACAATGCTGCATTTCTGTCAGGATGTAATGATACTTCTGTGTCAGTGTAGACTCAAAGGTCCACAGTGGTCCGTGTGTTGTCTTCAGGGGTCTGAATTCAGGACTGTATGTACCCAGACTCTACATGAAGACACGCGTCTGTTACATCAGTGGCTCCCAGCTGGTCTAGACTCTGGGCCCAATTTTGACTTAGGATATAAAAACTCAAACATTGACCACCTTAACACATATTCACATCATTTCCATCAATTTATGACATCTGTTGGCGGATTATAAACTCAGGACCTCTTTGCACTGAGGAGAAGATGCTAACAACTGTGCTTCCCCTTTATTTCACATTCATTTTTTTAATTACAGGTGGGGCTTAAAACCCCTGCTACACTGTAAAAAGGTCATTTTCTTAGATGCATTTGATAAGTTTGGTTGTTAGAAATAAACTAAACTTCCACTCAAGTGCTATAATCTCTATTATTCTGAAGAGATGGAGGCAGCCACCTAACTAGAGAGGCATACAACCAATGGGAGCACAGTGACATGTACTGCAGTTCTACAATTACTCAACTAGATCATTATTAGAAGTTTAATTGGCCACTATTTTCCAAGCCAATATGGCAAACTATTGTAGGATTTTCTGCCTGTGATAAACTAAAATACCTTAATGTCTTTGCGGGTTGGTCAGACAAAACAAGTAATTTAATTTGCTTAAATTTTACATAATCATAATTTTTTTAAATGTATTTTTATTTGGTATATGATATTTTATTTGGTTTTGATTTGACAAATTAATAAACAAATTAACCAATAATACAGGTTATAGTTTGTGGTTGTGGCCACCCTGCCAACTTATGTTGATAGTAAATCAGTCACTTATTAGGTCTCTCTCTCTCTCTCTCTCTCTCTCTCTCTCTCTCTCTCTCTCTCTCTCTCTCTCTCTCTCTCTCTCTCTCTCTCTCTCTCTCTCTCTCTCTCTGTGGGCGTCGGGCGTGGTCTGAATGAAAGCCTTACTTCATACTGTTGAATGCCTCTGTGGTGGTGGTTCAACTGCTGGTTTTGGGGGGAATTGAGGCCTCACAAAATGTCACTGAGTATAGTTTACTGTCAAACCTACAGTCGGAGGAACAAAATCACATGAGGGCAGCGACGTCAGAGAAACCTGAATGCACCCAGTCTCAAACACCTACTGCTGCATTTCCTTTCAGAAAAAAACATTTAGCTCACAGTGGCATAATTAAAGCAGCCGAGTGTGCAACAGCTGTAGACGCAAGAAGCTGAGAGCTTCAAGAGGCACCACTTCACATTCCCAAATGTGTCATCTCTGTGTATCCTAAACGAAGCAGCTTGATGTTCATTAGATCTAGAGTGCAGTTGAATGTGACATCTCTCAGGTGAGGACAGGTGTAATTCTGCGGGTGCTAATCACACAGGTGCAGTCAATATTATCTTCTTTGTCTCTCAGGGAGAATCTGGCCAGTGACATGTACCTCATCTCCCAGATGGACAGCGACCAATACGTGCCAATTGTGACAGTGGCCAACCTGGACCACGTCAAAAAGCTCAGCACCGACGTGGAGCTGATCGTGGACATTTTACGATGTGAGTTAGGTGTCATTCCTGTCGTTATTTATCAACCACTTCATGATCTTAAAACCGGATTCCGATGATGGTTGCTCACCTGCAAGTCTGTAGGACAAGACAAACTTCTCAGACACAGCAAATTTTTATTAGCCTGTGGTTGATTTCCCAGGAGAGGTTGTTAAAGTGCATCCAGCAGAGCCTTACCTGCTTGTCTTTGATTTATACACATACTTAATTTACTACTACTTAAATTAATCCTATCTCACTGGAAGCTGCACTATTAGTTTATGGCTCAGTGATGTGTGTAGTGTCAAGATTTTATATATGAAATTGGATGAGATACTGAACTAAATAATTTGTGCTGCCGTTTGGCCTTATGTGATAGTATTTAGGACATTCATGTTAAAACCCACTAAAGGTCCCATATTTTATACTTTCCCTGTGTTTTATTTGAAGTGTTGATATCCATCAGAAGATATATTTGTAGTTTTAACAGTTTGCGGTTTAAGAGACTTTTTTTTTGGTGAATTGTTATTTCTGGCTTCCTCCAGCTCTGCCATTGGTCCAGGTGGATGAGAAGGGGGAGAAGGTGCGACCCAATCAGAACCGCTGCATCGTGATCCTCAGAGAGGTTCCTGAGAGCACACCCATTGAGGTCTGTGGATGTGCACGGCACTTTATTTGCACTGAGACGATCATTAATCGTTTTATAAAGACGTCAGTCAGTTGCTGGACTCCCCCAGCCGTTCTCCAGCATGAGTCAGCAAGGACATGGTGTCTGATTATTCCATGGATAATGCACATAAGCATAACCTGTGTGCACTGAAGGCACCAAAAATGTCTGGCTGTGTGATTGTATAATTATCCTTCATTGTCAATTCTATTATTCACAGTCCCGGTAGCGCTGTGCGTTAAAAGCAGGGCAAGTCAGGTTTATTTATACAGCACCATTCAGACACAAGGCAATTCATGGAAATACATTAAACATAGAAGATGACATTAAAATAGCATTTAAAAACAATAAAAACTAATTTGAATAAAAACAAATATTTTTAATAAGTTGAAATTACGGTAAAGTGAAAATATATTTATTTGTAATAAGCACCCTTTAAATCACCCTAATATGTATTGTAATGATTACTGAAATTAAAAACTTAATTAAGACAATTGTAGGGGTACGATTGATGGAGGTAGAGCAGGTCGTCTGCTCATAGGAAGGTCCGTGGTTTGATTCCCAGCTCCTCCAGCGCCACATGTTGGGCAAGATACTAAACACCAAACTGCCCCCAATGTATCATCGAATCATTGTGTGAGTGTTTGTGTATGGTAGAAAAAGTGCTAAATTTGATAAGACTAATAAAACACTATAAAAGTGCAGTCCATTTACCACAGTTAGTTATATCAGTACCTGATACTGTTAAAGGATCATTGATGTCTTAATCTGCAGGAGACCATCTGTATCAGAGAATCAGTTGGATAACCCATCAAAACCAGGGTGGTGTGGTACCAAGCGTGGCCATCCTACTTTCAGACATCTAAGTTTAGGAGGAAGTTAATGTTACTCGGTCTCTTTTCATGGTGCAGCAACAGCCGCTGAAAAATCCTGAGCAGTCAAGCAGTGGCTGCAGAATATTTGCTGAATGCTTATGATATCAGTAACACACTTATCTGCCCCAGCATGACAGAACATTTTCACTTCGACTAACTCAGGCCTAAAGTGGGCTGCCACAGCAGGACATGGACATTTTCAGCTCTGCAGTAGAAAAGAATCTTCTTTTTTGTATCTCATCATTTCAGTATTAAGGAAACAAAAATGCACTGTTAATGTTTATTCATTGGAGCATTTTCTTTCCACAGAGGTTAACGACTTCATGTTCGTACTGTGTGTTCTTCAAAATAAAAGCCTGGCAGTTGAGTGTGACAGCTTTATTCAGAGTTAGTGATGAGGCCAAAACAAAGGGGGGAACTTTATTAAATAATATTTATTTATTCACTTATTATGCACCAATATCAGTATCTGGCACATACTTAAATTTGTCAGCCACATGAACTATTCAGAGCCAGCTGAATTATTTACAACAGAACTCAGACATGAAGTTTCTTCTTGCCAGCTAAATTAGTTGAGGGAGTACCCACACTTATTAACTACAGCTCAGTTTAACAACATGGCCACATCCTGGTGTCATGTTCCCAGGCCAGTTGTGGTTTCATTTTTTTGTTTTTAGACATTTTACCCTGATGTTTATTAGGCATGAGAAGCTAACAGAAATTAAAACAGTCAGTTTTAGTTTCTGAAAGTTTGCACTTTCTAGACATGTAAAAGTATAAAATGATGGTTTCTTTGTCATGGGATTCCTCACTCCAAAATTCAAACACAAGCTTTAACATTTAACACAAAATTTTAGATTTTTCTCAAGGAAGAAGATTTTGACGTGTTCACAGCTGTTTGAAGTGAAACTAATGGTTAAGAAACATTTTCCTGTATGAACCACAACTTCATTTCCCAGCTTTTACTTTGATTTGCTGGTAAATAGCTGGTGGTTTTAGTGCCTGACCAGTCAAACAAACTTAATGCGATGACCTTCTCTTATCTTGCTACAGGAGGTCGAGGCTCTTTTTAAAGGGGACAACTTACCCAAGTTCATCAACTGTGAATTTGCCTACAACGACAACTGGTTCATCACCTTTGAATCAGAAGCTGATGCACAGCAGGTAACGACAAAGTTAACATTTTATTAATTTTTTTCACTGTCACTCTTAATTATTCTCCTCACCCTGGAAATAACACTGTCCTTGTCTCTCTGTCCATTTCTTAATTGCCTCAATCTTTTTTCCTTATAAAAATCTTTCCTCACTGAAGAACTGTATGTTTTGGTTTGCTGTTAGTAATTCACCTGAAGAATCATCTAGTGCTTGTATGTCAGTCCAAGCATCAGAGTTATCAGTTCTGTTCCTCGTGATATTTAAATCAAATTGTTTCCTAATGTTGTCCCGTAAGGCATATCAGTATCTGCGTGAGGAGGTGAAGACCTTCCAAGGGAAGCCAATTAAGGTAGGTTGCACGGACAAACACACACTGACTGATTAATGCAGAACAACCTGACAAATCAAATCAAAGACAGAAGTCGCTGCTTGGATAAATGAATTCTTTTTGGCTTCAGGAAAGTGAAGAAAGTGTATATTAAAAGCACAAATCAGCCCTCTGGAGACTCAGTGTTCTTTTTGTTCATTTCACCTGTTCTGCCGTGCACCTGTCTGTGGGCAATGCTTTCATTTATTAATTATTTGCACATCAGTGCTTGAGCAAAGTTGTAAATGTAGATTTTTCCTCAGCGAAGAACCTCATGAATAATTAATCAGTGTCACTAAGAAATAGGCAACAAGGTTTTTGGGGCTGAGAAATCACAGGTCTTCGCTTAAGAGGTTCATTTAGAGGTTACATGACATCACGCTTTTGAGTAGTTTCCACTAATGTATGAAAATCCCCATTAACACCACAGAGGCAGAGAACTTGGCTCTGCAGAACAGCTTCTTCTTTTATACCCCACTCTTTTATATTCTGTGTATGTTATGTTCAGCCATGGACATTTAGAGAAAGATAGACTTTATTGCTTCTGTCATTTAATACTTGAATGTAGACCACAAAATGAACTTCTATTTCCTGGTCACACTGGCCGGGACACTTACCACATGCTGTACCAAACTCAGTTTTATATGGGACTTGTATGACTGTCTACCAGCACTTTACCAGCCATTACTGCCAAATTATTTGCTTAAATTCAGGTTAACAAACCTTTGTCAGTCTCCACTAAGGTGTAACAAGGTGTAATTAAACAAAGACAAAGATGTGGACCAAGGCGGATATTTATCAATATATCAATATAAGATATTTATCAATCTGCTGAAGGTGAAAATTTGGACTGAAATGCAAGATGAAAGTAAAAATCTGTCACGTTTACTCCACTTCCACATCGTTTAAAGCTGAAGACGCAACTTCCTGCAATTTCATCCCCATTTTTCTGTTTCTGGCCCCTCTCTCTTTCTACCAGGCGAGGATAAAGGCGAAGGCAATCGCTATCAACACTTTCATGCCAAAGAACGGTTACCGGCCAGTGGAGGTGAACCCATACGCCCAGCAGCGCTACACGTCCTACTACATCCCGCCGGTTTACAGCCCCCAGCAGCAGTTCCCCTTATACAGCCTCATCACGCCGCAGGCCTGGTCGACCACACACAGCTTCATTGACCCCACACTGGTGAGAGTCGGCCCGTAGATTTAAATTCGTAGACACAAACTGAAGTTGAATCTAGTCAACAATAAATCTGCAGGTTCTTTTGTCAGCTGCTCATTTCTAGTCTTAAAGTTTGTAAAACTTTGTGATGATCGTTTGTTTAATTTAGTGGTTAGTTTGAAATTAATTTGAATTTAAACATGACACAGAACTTGTTAGTTATTTCAGATTTTCAAAATAAAATACATATATCAACTGGAAGCTTAAGGTTTACCTCTTCTGTTGTTTCAGAGGCTTCCTGATAATGTGACTAATGAATCTGTTTTCTGTTTACCAGGTTGCCCCATTTCACAACAACCAGTTCATCAACGGATTTACCACATCACACAGTTTCAAACCAGCGACGTCGCCCCTCACTGTCAGACACTACTCGCCCAGGAACAGGTCCGTATCTGTGACTTCTCAGATATGTGATCCAGCAAAAGCAAAAAGCCTCTGACTAACAGCTTCCCTGTGTGTACAGAGAGAAAAATAATCATTTTGTCTAATAGTTAAATTAAACTGCTTTAACAGCAATTTTCTACCAAATGAAACACAAGTAAAGTTGTAAAATCTCTGTTTCTTGTGAACAAACATAAAAAAAAAACTCTTATTGCTGAGTCACTGTTGTGCCACTGTCATTCCTCACATCACACGTTGTTTGTTTCCCTACAGGAATCACAGTAAACCTCACTTGAGGCCGACCATCCCCACAGCAGACCGCAGCACAGGGCTCCTGGACAGCCCGGGCCTCTTTCCCAGCTTCCCCAGCGAGAGGCTCAACGGGGTCCGCAGCAGCCCGCCGACACGACTCCCCACCAGCCAGCCCAGAACTAGGTTACCCTCCACCGCGGCCTTCCCTCGTAGGGACACCGTCGGCACAGGGCGAGTCACGGAGCCCACAACCACAGACTACTCCCTGGGCGTCGGTCGAGGAAGGTACGACACCGTCTGAACACACAAGTACTGACATGTGCCACTAAACACTGCTGTGGCAGGATAATGGTGCCAGTCTGTCCTGATCACATGGGTCTGGAAAGTTTTGAAAATGCATATCATAGAAATTAGAGCTTTAGATGTAGCTTTAGAGATTTATTGACTTGGAGGTTGCTTCATTTCCCCCCACATTGTCTCAGCTTGTAAACTATTGCACAAAAGGCTTTAGTTTCACTGGAGTAATTAAAACAACTTTAACAGCTTCAACTGGGCTGACACTCAGTTTGTCTGCATTACTCAGTCTTCTTCAACCAAACTGTCAAGAAAATGCAAGTTTTAGATTTGCTTATGAATTTGATGAAACATTTAGAGATGCAGTAACTAGAGGAATCGTGTTGACTTTTATTCACGCTGTTCCATGTCTTCCTCTTTCTGTTTGTTTTGTGTTTTTTTTTCTTGCTAAACTACTACAAGCACAAAGAATTGATTTTAAATCAATAACTGAGAAAGGTTGAATTAAAAAAAATAAGGGTAGTGGCAACTGTTTATTTGACAACTGGTGCAAATGTAAATCTGGGGGAAAGTCCTTTGCAAACATTGCAGCAATCAGCAGTTTCCTCACCTGGGCAACACAGATTACACAAACCTTCAGCACTGATTAAGTTTTGCTGCTCCTCTGAATTCAGCAGTAGAGCTGGTTCAGGCTACGTCCACACTGCTACAGTTTAGTTTGAAAACTCATCTCTTTTGCTGCATTTACTCCTGACGTCCACATTACTGCTGACCTTTCCTTACAGAAACACAGCTGGACCTGTTTTAGTCTGAAAACTCTGGGCTTGTGTTGTAGTCTGGACGGGCAGGAACACACCTTTTGAAAACAATGATGTAGACACCCATGGTCACTCCCTGATTGGGTCTTATCAGCCTCAACTACCAGCGGTGAAACCAACATGGATACAATTGTTACTGACCTTGTCCTTGTTGTCTTTGCAGTTAAATTCTACATTATAACACTACAACTGTCTCTGTGTCTATTTCTGATACGCAGCTAAAACCATCACTTAAAAAAAAAGAAAATGCTGTAGTATTGTGGACATAACCGCAGTCTGAGACGTGAAGTGTTACTTGTGAATGTGAATGCTCCTAACATAAGGTGAATGTGGTGTAGAGTTGTTTCCTTTGTGTCAGGTGAGGTCGTTGTTCCAGGTAGAGTGGATGTTTGTAAATTGAGATGTTCTCTTTCTTAAAGGAAAAATGTTTCTGCTTCTAGGAAAAAGAGGGACGAAAAGTTTACAGTAAGTATGTTTTTGTGTGTCTCCTCTTTGTCATTCTACTGTAGCTATATTTCCATCTCAAAATAACAAAGTAGTTGGTTTGAATTTAGCTTTAATTTCAATGGAGAGACTAATGTAAAGGAGACAATAAAAGCAGGGTTAAACTGTAATGTAATTATGCTTTGCAGTGTCATTGCTCCTTAGAGTTTCCCTCATGCTGAGGTAAAAGCTATTAGCACCTCGTCACTGTTGCTTGTGCAGTAGTTTGACTTTGTGTATATGTTACAAGGTTGTTCTTTTCCCTCCTCCCCTGAGTTTTGTGCTGACTCTGTGTCTGTTGCCGTCAAGCAGAGAGTGACACCTCAGTCGCCACCGCCTCCCCCCAAACCCCCATCTCCGAGTTTCGAGCTGGGCCTCTCCAGCTTCCCCCCCCTGCCCGGAGCAGCTGGTCAGCTCAAGACCGACGACGTGTTCGACAACCGGCTGGCCAGCAGTGTTGTTGTCGGAACCGCCAAGGAACGGGTAAGGACTGGTTCTGACATCGAGCTTACACACAGCACTGCTTAGGCGCACAAAGGTCAGAATTTAGAAGGTTGAATTTCTTATCTAAGTAAATTCTTCAAGCAGACATTTTGAACATTGTGATCTGTATGACTGCAACAAACCTTGGGCTCTGTTCAACCTGGTATTGACATAGTGAACAGCTCTGAGTTCAGGTGTGGACGCACCCAAGACACATTAGAGATCCGATCACTCAGACCACATTGGTTAAGCAGTGTGAACGCAGATGAGTCCTGTGCCACACTGAAGGACCGCCTACTCTACTGACGTCCTCTGCCACAGTTTAATTAGTCCTGTCTCATAATGAGCCAAATTTGACCGACCCACCCTCCTCTGACACATCATTCGTGTTCAGTGTCTTCAGCTGAAAAACTGAGTCTGGCTGATGATACAACTGCTAAAGGAAACAGTTCTTTGCTTTAATCTCTTCCTCTGTGTGTGTGTGTGTGTGTCTGTGTGTGTCTGTGTGTGTCTTGTCTTTGCAGAATGTAAGTGCTGAATCCAGTACTGGAGGAGCTCTCTCTCCAGCAGGTCCCAAAGAGCCTCTTCGGTCCTCCACCTCCCCGATGCCTACAAGCTTCCAGCCCTCGCCGACCACCCCGACCCCGGCCGCAGCCCCGACACTGACCCCAGCCACCGGCCCGCCACACAGTCCTGCTCCCTCCCTCCCCTCAGCGTAAGAACCACACTGAAGCACACTGAGAGCAGCACAACACACCGGTGACTTATGAGGTGTAGGAAATTAGGGCTGTACCTTGGTCACTTTCCCAACTCTGAGTTGAAGTTTGAGTTGATAAAGATTTTCGAATAATTTTCTTCAGCGTTGTTGCTAGTGCTTTTTCATGAACACTTCTTGTGTGAACCTATGAGCAACACTGTGTTGTTAATGACCTCTGCCCAGTTATGAGACACTACCACAGTGCACCTGCAGAGCTTTGTGTCCTGGTCAGAGCTCAGTAATGAACTGCTGAGCGCCGATCTGACTGAACTGTTGCGGTGATTCAAAGGTTTTATTTGTGTTAACATGCTCATAGAATATGTGAAGTGAAATGCAGGCCAGTAGTAGAAGAGGAAGCAGTGGCCAGTGGGTACTTCAGCTGACATGGCTGGAATTTAGCAGGGTATGAAAACCGCAAGCAGAAACAAGAGTGAGGCAGGAACGCTGTGTGGTTGTGTTGTTTTTTGATCATAACGCAGCAGGAAAAAAAAATGTTTCCTTTAGGGCTGAATGACATGCAGCAAAATCCACTTCAGTTGGGATGATCATTTTTGCTTTTTATTTCCACTGGAAAAAATGTAGAAATGATGTGATTTTTGTTTGGAAGTCCACACACTGATGGCATCAAGACATGCATCAACAAAGACTGTTGTGTGTCGCTGCTTCAAGATAGAGTTGCACAACATGACTTTGTCTCCTACAACATACATCAGTGAGCATCATATTTGTGTTACCCCTAGAGGAACAGACTTTCTTGATTTTCTAGATAGTTTTTGCTTTGCAAGTATAGAGGGTTTCACACACATCACTGCTCTGACAGATAGACTTCCTGAGTGATTCTGTTCTGTGCTTGTAGAGAAAAAAGGGTGTAGAGATGCACAAACAACTAACGAGCTAAAGAATCAGACAAAAATATCGACACTCTGTTCAAAAAAGGTTGCAGTATGTCCATGTAGTTCACACAAATCAGTTCCTGTTATGTTTCACTGCCTCTTCACAGCTTATTTTAATGTCGATGCTTCCTGTTTGTGTTTATTTCAGGGAGGTGAAGGTGACAGAGGTGAAGCCAAAGGAGGTGCAGTTGTCTGTGGAGCGAGTCCCTGGCACTTTGTCCACTGCAAGCAAATCGGTGCAAGTCAACGGTGCTGCCACAGTCAGTATTGATTTCTGCTTTTCCTTTTTTCCCCTCCCCTCCCCTCAGTCTCTTCACCCTCAGCCCTTTTTAATACTTGCCCCCTCTCAGACATCTCCATCACAGATGAATCGATCACAGTGTGAACAAAAACGGGGTAAATGAATCGTGCCTTAATTCTGCAGCGTCTCGTATTGATTTTGATTGGACGAGTCAGTTTCTCACACCTCCTGGGGAAAAATGTTTTTGAACAAGACAGGCATCAGTCTGCAAGATGTAAATGCAGCAGCAACAAGGAAAGTTTTTATCCATGAATTCAACTTATCCCTCTCTGAATTTTCTTCTGCCAAAGCAGAAAGGTCTGAAAAAAACAACCTTTGCTTCAGTTCTGGTGAAACTCTCCCTGGTTTTTAACATTGCAGCAAAAACACAAGCGAAGTGCAAAAAGCTGCAGCTGATGAAACATCTGATAGAAATAAGACTGAGGCTGCACAAGTCTGCAGGTGTGAACAGAAATCTCTAGAGGGCTTTTAGGATATGGTGAAACACGATACAGGATATAACAAATTAAATAGCATCTACACACCCAATGTGGGTCAAACAAATAATCACTGCTGCCAGGTCCAACCTCCAAAATGTCGACCTCCACAAACCAGAAAACCGCCATGTTTTTAGGTTTTAAACCTGGTTTTCATTAGTCTCAGACTTTGCCTCATCTCCTTTGTACTGCTACATCTTTTTGATTAACATAATGCTTTATAAAGGCTTTTATTAGGTTATTTTCATTCATGGTGTATGCCACCATGCGTGGTTTGATTTTGATTTGCATTTTTATTTTTGTTTTAGAAAATAAAACAGGCTTATTTTTCAGCTGGATAGTGTCCTGCTCAGTATGAATCTTTGATCCTTATCAAAAATCTTCATTTCTGTAAAAAAAAAAAAAAAAAAAAAAAAAACTATCACTATCAAAGTCCTGTGTCTGTCTGACCTTACTATCTTTATATATAAAAAGGCCAACATGAAAATGTCTTAATTAGTCAGATATTTAATTGAGTGGACATATTAAAATCTGTCATAAAACATAGTAACATAAATATTAAAAAGTAAATATTAAAAATAATCGTCCAACTTACATCTCCAGGTGTTTTTACAGCCACAACAAGACCTCGTGTCCAGCAACATTTAGAGAGGACGCCATTGCAGAAGTTCAGTGAAACAAAATATTGTTTTATTTGCAAACAACAACAAACCTAAAACCAAAAAAAAGAGACACACACACACACACACACACACACACACACACACACACACACACACACACACACACACACACACACACACACACACACACACACACACACAGAGTCCTCTGACTCCCTCATGTGTGTAGAGAGTGATCTCCCTCTCCTCCAGCCTCCCTTAAATAGTCCGTGGTGGGCGGGGCCGTAAACTCACTGTGGATCAGGAGCACCTGAGGAGAGGGAGAGGAACACAAAGGGGAGGGGTGTAACAGGTGTGCAGACAGAAATACACTGATGGTGAATGTGTGGAGGCCAACGGACAAACAGAATAGTTAACGACTCTGTTGTTTCCTGCCAGGAGCTGAGGAAGCCCTCCTACGCTGAGATCTGCCAGCGGGTGAAGGACGCTCCGACATTACAGCAACCGCCGACCCCCAAGGAAGCCAAGCCAGCCTGCGCTGCCCCCGCCGGCGAGGAGAGGAAGTGCCCCGACACCTTTGCCCCCGCAGGGGAGGCCAAGGCCAGAGAGACATACCCCCCCTCCTCCAAACCTGGCTCGGCCTCCGTCACTCCAGGCAGACCCCCGAGGGAGGCCAGAAGGCCGGCAGGGAGGTGGGCCTCCCCGCCCCCACACCCAGGGAAAACCCAGAGCAAAGATCCCCACCACACCCCACCCAAGTCCCCGCAGTAAGGGAGACTCCCTGCCCCCTCCCCGAGTCCTCCAGCCCCTCCCCACTATGCTCCACAGATGTGTTTAAAAAAGGAAATATAAGTCAGGGCTACTCAATACTTATATCCCAGAATCACCAGTCACAAACAAGCATAGAGGACGCCTTCTTTTCTTGATCAGGGCTTGCAGACAAAAAGCACTTTACTGTGCATGTAGAGCACCGTTTCATTCTTTTTACTCTATTTATTTGCTTTTTTTATTTTAAAATTTCACTTTCATTTCTCCTTTTCCCTTTTTGCATTACGTAGTTGTGTCAGCCTGTAAGTTGGCACCGACAACACTGAAGTTTATTCATTCTGTCCAAATGGCCTTGTGGGATTAAAGTAGTCTTGTGTGCGAAGCAGCAGGGCATTGTTGGGAAGCCACCCCAGTGGATGATGGGAAAGACCGCGTACAACAGACTCCACCTTGTTTGGCTCTCAAAGTGAGGGGTTTGTTTGCATGTCGAGTGGCACCGTTGTGCAACGTTATGTAGCTTAATTATGAGTCATAATTAGCAGATGTGTTTTTTTTCATACATATTCACATCCGTATGCAACTATACATCTAAATCTCATCACAACAAGACTCGGGATTCTTTGGTTTACATCGACTCAGTGTTTTTTGTTTTCTCCAGATTTATTTACACTAGATGATGTTTGTTGCTTTGTTTGCAAACTGTTGTCGACTGTCGGTGCAGTCCCTGCTGGTAAACGCTGCAGCGTTTTCTTCCTCTCATTGTTTTCTCTGTAAAGAATCACTTCCTTCTTCTCGTTGTTGCTAACACTGCTAACCAGCTAGTTATGTTGTATAGCTTTAGCTGATGTGATATCAGTGCTTTTAAGCATCACACAGGAAGGGCATTTGGATATCTGCAACCAAGACTTTGCTTGAAGACAAATTAGGACTCAAGGCATCTCTGGTTATTTGTCTGCTGGAAATGTCTGTAAGTGTGTTATGATGGGTTTTTCCAGTCACTCTCAGCATGTGTGAAGAAATCAACATTTTATTGGCATTTAATTCCTTTTTTTTTTTTTTTTTTTTTTTTTTTTTTTGGGAAAAGCAAAGCAGGCTCTTACAGCTGCAGCGTTCTCTTATCTCTCCTCATTTCCTGTTAAAAAACTGTGGAATAAAACTATCAGCAGGCACATACTGTGGAAGGAAGACGCAGGGTGGGTTTTTTTTTTTTTTTGACTGACACCTGGCGTTTCTTGTCTGAAGCGGTTTGGTTCACTCTGGAGGCGAGGAGGAAATTAACACTAGCTCATATGTGCAGTAAAACCCTCATCAGCATAACCACTGTGACGGGTAACTAACTGTTGTGAGGAGGAGGTGTAGGCTGACGTGTTCTTGTCTGAAATGCACCCAAAAAGGGCACAAGTGGAGAGTTGTTGTCCAGAGAGGTGACAGTGGGATGTTTCTCATTCACACCATTCAAACAGTGGCATGTCTCCAGTTTTTTCTCCCAGACACGGTGCTAGATGTCAAATCCTGGAATCTGTTACTACAGCTCAGCCAATACTGTATGTAGAAATACTTGATTTAGATCTGCAGAACTTTATTTGCACTCTTAGTGTTTTCTCACACTTCCAATCAAATGTTATTAGATGAAGCAAAAAAATAAAATAAAATAAAATAAAGGGAATTGATCCTGAAAGTCAGTTTTCCAGCTCAAACTTGAGGCGACACCTTCTCTGTAGACACAATCGCTGAAGCCTTTTGTTTTTGTCGTCCTCGTGGCTGCCTGCTGAAGGATGGTGAAGGATGGATGTTTGTCGGCTTGTTACTGATGCTAATGTTAACTTTTATTTCTGCTGAAGGATTTGGTGCTCGTACAGGCAAACGCATCGGTTTGGATTGGAGTGCTCCGAAAAGTGATGGATGTGGAAAGTGAAACTGATGAGTATTTTATGAAACTTAACTGAAGAAGGTAAATGATGAGTGGAGGGGGTTTTTGGGAACGTAGTTCTTTGGGAGTCCCATTTTGGGGGGGGGGGGGGGGGGGGGGGGGGGGGCTCGGCTCGGCTCATGTGGACAGTGATGAACCAAACATCCTTTAAAAATGTAAACATTTAACAAACAGGCAGACCAGAGCAGGTGGGTTTACAGCAGGCGTGTCCATCCTCGGGGTGAAGACGTTCAGCTCCTCCTCCTTCCTCAGCATCGAGTCTTTACCACTAGGGTTGTTTGTGTCCTTATTTTGTCTGTTTTTTGTCGCCGTGCTCTCGTCGGTTTCTCCTACTTCAAGTTTGCACACTTCGCTCTGTCCTGAGTTTGAAACTGGGTGTTTAAAAAATTCGAAAAGATTGACCAAAGCACACAAGCTTTCTTGCTACTTCACTCCTGTTTTCTTGGATAAACTGCAGCTGACAGGAGTTAAATTTAAAGCACAGAGTAAAGGAAAACAGCCTCTACTATATCCTTTCCTAGTACTAGGTACATGAGAACATTGAATATAAATAATTGAGTAATGTTTTGGCATTTTTCGATTCCTACGTCAGAGTAAAGTAGCAAGAACACAAATTGAGGGAGGGAGGTTGTGGAGTTGGGTCCGAGCTTGTTGAATTTCTGCTTTGGTTGGTATGTCTGTTTACTGTAGCAGCCACTTCGGCAGATAACCAACCAAGTCTCTGATTTTTTTTTTACTGTATTAAAAACATGATCATCCGGCGAAATGTTAAAAAATTATTGGTGTACAAGTTTTGAAATGACAGCCAGGTGATAAAAGTTAGTTTTTTGGGATGCTTCCCTCCCTGCTCCTCAGTCGTGTGCTCAGGTTAATCTTTTAAAGTTGTCACCTCAGATGCAAAACCCTTAAAAAACAAAAAAAAAACAAACAAAAAAAACACTGTACTACAAACGGTATCTGTTTGGGGGGGGAAACAAACCTACACGACGTGGGACCTCACATGTCTCGCCAAAGTCTTCCTGCAACAAGAAGCATTCTGGGTAATCCCTAAGAGAAAACAGGAGCCCATCTGGAGAAGGGAAAGCTTCATTAAAAAGCCTATACTCCTGCTCATAGCTGCTTTTGATTTGGATGCTAAATCTTGAGTTTTCTAAAAAAAAAAAAAAAAAAAATTGTTTTTTCTTTGAAGGACTGAGATGCACTTGGATGGGTTAATTATTATTTTCCTTTTTTTGTCATCGGTGGAAATGGTAAAAGAGATGGAAATGCACCATATCCACTTAGTTATAAACAAGTGCTGTTTATTCCATGAGAAATATCGTTAAGTTTTCTTTTTAGGGAGAAGAAAAAACAAATAGAGATGCATCGAGGTCTCTATACATACGCAAAATGTAAAAAAAAAAAATATTTCCATCCAGTGTTTGAGAAACTTGAATTTTATTTAAACTTGAAAAATGACTTTGCCTTAACTTTTATACAAGACAAGCATAGTTTATTTCTTTTCAAAAAAATAATCCCCAAAATGTTAATGAAGCGTGACATGTGGAAAATATTTAGTCGTACTAGATGTCACAAGTCTTACTGAGAGAGAGAGAGAGAGAGAGAGAGAGTACAAATCTGCAGCAGCGTTGTCTTTCTTTGCTTTTTTTTTGTTTTTGTAAAATGTACGAAAAAGAATCATTTTGTTCTTTTTGTTTCTTGTTGAATAGTTTCAGGTTTATTTTGTTTGTTTTTATTTTTTGGGGAAAATATAAACCTTGTAAATGCAAAATTAGTCAATACTGTATTAAATATGTGCACTTTGAGGTGTGTGCTTTGCTTGTACAGTTGTAAATACTCAGAAAAATATAAGAGGTACCTTAAAATGATTATAAAAATATATTGATCTTGTTGAACTATTAATGTCGCTATCGAGCTGGATGTAGGATATATAAAAAAAAAAAAGTTAATGTTGTGCTTTTGAAAATATTTTTCTTTAACTTTTTTTTTTTTTTAATTTTAGTTTGAGTGTGCAGAGTTTGAATTCTGCTCCACTCTGAAGTGTGGGCAGGTTGTCTGATTGTACTTTTTTTTTTTTTTTTTTTTAAGTTTTGTTTGTTGTCTTTCATTCCATTTTTCATACCTGTGTGGTCAGTCACACCTGGCCGTACAGGTGTGTGGCCCTAGCCCCCCCACTTCACTGTGCACACATTGGAAAGAGCCTGTGGAACTGGCCGAGCATCTTAATGAACGGACTTTCTAAAGCTGCGTGTCCACCAGCCTCCTCTATAAAGCTCTGGCTTATTTTTCCTCTTTCTGTTTATGCAGTAAATTATTATATATTATATATAATCCAGACAGTTTGAACACTGAAACTGTTTTGCAAGAAGAAGAAGCACTACATCTCAGAGTTTCAGTCCTCACTGTCCACAGCAGTAGCCTCTAATGCCAGGTATGTTTTTAATACTACTGTTGCAAGACAAAAAAAATTAATGTAAGTCAATTAAAAACTACAGTAATATTAAGGTTGAAATCAAGGTAGAAATGACCATGACACTAATATTCAATATCCATATGCCATCACAGTTATGACATGTCCATGCATATGCAACTCCACAGTGTATAATCAAACTGCATTGTGTCCACGTAAGGTGGACAGCATGACTAGACAATATCTAATGTAAAACAGTTTTTAATATCTGGAAAATACAAGGCTGAAGTCCGGCCTCTGGTTAAAATGTCCGCTAACTTTATTTTTCTTGCTGATGGTTCAGTTTTTCTAAGTTTTTCTGTGCATATCTGAAGCTGATTGAGACTCTGCTGCTGTTGTGGATGGTAAAACATATGTTTTTTTGTCACTGAAGAAGTAGTTAAGCTAGAGCCAAGAGGCAGTTGGCCTAACTTAGCATAAAGACTGGAAGCAGGTGGAAACAGCTAGCATGGCTGTGTCCAAAGCTCAAAAATACTCTTCTGAAGTTCGCTAATTAAGATTTGAGAAGCTGTCACTGCATCTACCTTCAGTTCAGTAAGAAATGATCTTAAAATGTTACGTACCTTCCCCGATATCAGATTCTGACATTTCTGTTTGTGCATGATTAAACGAACCAGACATAGCGAGTTAATGAGTGAGGTTTACAGATGTTGGTAGGTGTATATTTAAAGAGCCAGTCCAGCTGTTTCCACCTGTTTACAGTCTTTAATGAATACAAATGTTTTTTTGTTTTTGTTTTTTTTTATTTAACAAATCAGCGCCGTTTTATTTAAAATTAGAAACTTTCCTATCGAACACGAGTATGAATCTGACCAGATGTTTGACGCCAGCTTTTGGTGCTTGACAGTTTTACCAGTCCAGATTAACCTGTGCAGTTTTGATAGTGTAGCTATGGCCAAGACTCATGGGAGATGTAGTTGTTGAATGCTAGTAAATGTATCTTAATGGCGTGTTCAGATGTACAGTAGTGTCTTCAGAGGTTGGTTTTTGATTTGTTGTGTCTGAAACCAAACCCTGCATTCGGCACAATTACATTAAGTCTGATTGGATCAACTGCTGCCAGTCTTGATATTCTCCATGTATTTAGTTCTGTTTGGGTCGACCATGTTGTGGACAGGGTCTCCATCAGTCGTCTTAGAATATGGACAGAAACCCTCAGCAGCTTACCAATAGACGAATCCCTCAAAAAAGAAAAACAAAAGTTAGCGGAAGCAAAGCAAAACAGAAAATCATGACTTCAGCTGTTCTATATCACAAGTTATCCTCTGTCGCCGCTTGCCGCCTGTTGCCAGCTACAAAGAGTGATGGCTGATGGACACGTCCCAGTTTTGTCTTCTGTCTTCAGACACGCTGTGCTTCCAGGCGATCTGATGTGTGACGCCTGGGGATCAAATCAAAATGAAGCACATTCGAAGCACATCGCAGTTTGTACAGCACGCGGCGCTCTCGGTGGGAAACAATCGGTAGCCACCTGCGAAGTGCCGATGAAACCTGGGCCTCGGTGTTGCAAACATTTTGGTGTCATTTGTTTAAAAAAAAACAAAAAACATAAAAGACACTTTTTGGGAAATAAATTGAAATCTTGTCAGGATCGGTGTCATTGAGGCAGGTTGAGCTTTAAGTTCCCCACCTGAGTGTCTATGTCGGTACCTGATGAGTCTCATGATCTGCACTGTTTGCATCATTAACATTATTCCTTATCATCTGTCTGTTTGGGGGTTCTTGTTCAAGTTCATTAGCTTTCCTCCCCTGAGAAATAAATGTACAAATAATTTTGCTTTTGGACTTTTTGTTTCATTTTCTTGGAGCTGGGGACAGAAGCAGAGGCTCAACTGGAATCACAGATGTTTTTTTTGTTGTTGTTTTTTTTAACCTTTTGTTTCAGTGTGTTTCAGAGCAAGTTTTCTGGCACATAGTACAGTAACATGCGCGGATTGAGATGTCTGTTTAAACCATTTGATCACATGTGGACTGCATTTTGATGTGGCAAAGAAAACCAATAACTGTGCCATTATACAACTGTTGTTTTTGTCTTGACCGGGCAGTTTAACCTGTACATAGCTGAGCGCTTGCCATCTCGGGCTTTTACTTTTGTGTTTGTGTTTTTCTTTTTTATTATTTTAAGATGTGATTTTCGAGGTAATGAAAGTCCATCAAAGACTTCTCACATTTGGAGAAAACTACAATGTGACACCACTGACTGTAGGAGCGCTTTTTGTGCGTTGCGGTTTGGCGGTCGATCTCCGTCAAGGCACGTCTGAACCCGAACTTTGAGAGATGGAAACACAGACGCTGATTCTACAAACTTGAGCATCCCTGAACTGTGAATGTGTGCATGTGTGGAATAAATAAACGTACCACCCACAAATCCAGACCGATGCAAAGGTGACTCTTTCTGAAGCTTCGGTACCTCAGACCTGGATGGTACCGCTTTTGAAGGGATCTCTCATTTTTGGCGGTTTAAGATGGCCGCTAGTTCTGCACGCCTCTCCTGTCTCGCCGGCATTAACGCAAACGCTCAGCTGTGGCGTTTTAGGAGCTCCCCGGACTCCTTGATGGAGCGCCACCCTTCATATCAGCCTGTCAGTCGCCTCAGCTCTCAGTCTCCTCCTTCCTGTTCGCCCATTTTGACAGTGCCATTGTTTTGTTTTGTTTTTTCTCAAGGGTTGCATCTTGTCATAAAAATGGACGCCCTTGTGGCTGTGGTTTTTTTTTTTTTTTTTCTTGAAGTTATAATAACGAATGCTCACCAACTGACTGGAACAAGACTCGATCTCTTTATCAGCTCACTGTGGTTTAACTCATTAACACTCGTACCGTGCTACGCTAACAGCTGTGGACAATCGATGACTCCACCGTGTTGGGGTTTGGACAGATAATTTTGCCTAACGACACCTTTAACAGATGTGAAATGGAGGTTGTGTTCAAGAGGGCTTTTCAGTTTTGTTTTTTTTCTTTTGTTTTTTTTTTTTGTTCCTCTTGTGATTTTCTTTTTTTGGGTGGGGGGATCTTTTCTTCCATCAAGACTGGAATCAAGCGTACATGTCAGCTATAGATAATTTAAGTTACTCTTGTGTCATGATGTAAAACTGTCTAATTTGGAGAAAAAAAATGTAGCTTACTGAAAAATAAAGATTTAGGCACTGTTGAGGATTCACTGTCATTTTTCCTTTAATGTGCTTTTGACTAATTTTAAAAGTTTATATGACTGAATTTAACAACATAATTACACATAGGAACCACAATGATGCCCTTCCTCTTTCTTCTTGTGACATTGTGACAGGCTGACACACTAAGCTTGCTGCCGTGGACGGGGACAGAAAATAAAATTTATTTTAGCCACTTAAAACATGACAACAGAAAAAAACTATATCGGTCTCAGTATACACAATGTTTCGGATATTTTCCGCGCCAAACAGCCCTTTCCGTTGGAACTACAGTTTTCAACCGTTGAACTGCCGTATTACACACAAGTATTACTCCACAGATGTGATGCTTGATACAGTCTATAGTAGTAATACGGTAGTTCAACAGCTGAAAAAAAATCTAGTTCCTACAGAAAGGATTGTTTGGTGGCAAGTAAAGCTCTAAAAATATTCAAAATAAAGCTTACACTTAAACTGATAGTAGTATTTTTTTTATTTTTATTTTTTTCCCTGTGGGCATGTTTATAAGTGGCTAAAACACGTGTTAGCATCGCTCAGTGTCTGCCGGTGCTCTTACCTGCTTCTCTACACTGGCAGCCCACTGATATGAATTTACTGCAGGTGATATACTGACAATAGATAGGTATTTCACTCAGTCCCACGTCAGATAACAAGAACTACCACTTTAAATGCTTGAAATGTGATGATACTATAAATAGGAATTGTGAAGTCAGGATAATAAAATTGTCCTGTGCAAAGGTTTTAGACACTGTAGAGGTTTAGATTCTTCTCCATCACGCAGAACCATCGGGAGGCATTGGTCCTGAATTCTGCAGCCGGACGAGTTGAAACCATAACATACAGTCACAAAGAACCATCTTCAGACCCCCACAGAGACCTGGCCTTTTTTTTTAGCTGTTCTTTTTCCTGACTGTTTTGACTTATTCACTTCTGATTAACCCTTTCATCCACGATGTCCACTTGAGTGGATGGAAATAAAAATATTTTTTTCACTGGACAGTTAGATCTATATTGAAATAATAGAGCTCCATGTGAGTTGTTTTGTATTGTATTTTGCACTGGACTTCTGTGCTTTATTTTCACTGTATCTGGTTTTCACTGGACAGTAGATTTATATTGAATTAAATAATTGATGTAAAAAATTTGTTCTTTTTATGCTTAAAGATAAATGAAAACACTTGGGGGAAAAAAATCCTGACTGAGGCTTTTATAATTCATGCATGAAAGGGTTAACCAACTGAAATGTATGAAATCAAATGTAAAGAAGGACATATTCATTTCATGGTACCAGACTGGAGCTGATGCAGGCTGCACATTTTCCATTTGTTCTTGATGACTTCATAAAATCTCCACCAAACATCGGTTATTTTGCCTCAATGACTTACACTGAAAGAAACATGACAGCCTCATTCAGAGGTTTCATGTTCATGATCAGCATCACAACAAATAATGACCTCAAGTCCAGAAAAACACAGATCTTGTCTTCTATGTGTCAAGACTCAACTGAAATTCTTCACTCTAAAATTTGAGCAAAGTGACTCTGAACATTTTTCCAGGTTTTGAAGCAACAGGTGACAGAAAAGCTGAAAGGACAGAGACTGACTGACAAATGTTCCTCTGCCCTGAACGTCAACACTGTAACACTGTAGTTTTTGCTGCTTTGCCTCGTTTTAGTTTCATTTGTTCTCCAACAGCTTTGAATCAGATCCTGGAATGAAGACACAAGAAAAAATTTGATTTATTCTTTGGGAAAAACAGTTTTAGTTTTAGTTTGCTCACGTATCTCTCAACAATGTTGATGTACACAAATACAACAACAAATATTTCAACAAACATTTAGAGCACAGACAAGTTTATTTTTCATGTGGACAAATGTGAGTTTAGATGAAGAAAAACCATCATGAGCAGTGATATCCTCCATGGCTCCAGCTGCACCTACAGAAATAATGTTTGATTGACAGGTGATCTGTGTGCAGTGCAGAAACACAACAGCAATGAGCTTTTAGCAACAAACATGGAGACAAAATAAACTGATGAACTAAAATACAGATTTGAACCAACTGCACTTTAAATGACCTTTAACTATTTGAGTTAACACAACTCAGCTGTGTCTCCACAACAATTACACCAAAGTCCAGCATGTAGAGGCTGAGTGAATGTGGTCTGGACTCTGTGGAGGAGAGTCATGGTTTCAGAGACACTGTAGAAGGACAGAATACCTGCTCTGTGATCCAGGTACACTCCTACTCTGGAGGACTGAGGACCTGAGACTGGAGTTTTGATTTTGTTGTGCAAAAATATAAAACTGTTCTGGTTACAATTTAATGCCCAAGATTTGTCATTGTATCCAAATACAGATTCATTCCAGTTCCCTGCTCTGCTGATATTCTTGTATGCGACTGCTACAGAAACTCCTCCTCTCCACTCCACCTCCCAGTAAGAACGTCCAGTCAGACTATCTCTACTCAGGACCTGCCACCGTGAAGTGAATCTGTCTGGATGACTAGAATAAGACTGTTGTTGATCCATTGCTGTAGCTTTTCTGTTTCCCTCAGATAATAACAGCCATGTGTTTGCTGTGTTTGGATCCAGTGTGATTTCCTGTGAATATTTTAAGAACCCAGCTCTGGTCTTGGGCTCTGGTTGTGACAGTAAAACGTCCACTTCAGTCACTGTCAGTGAGATGTTTGTCCACGTCTCTCTCAGAATGTCCTGTAGTTTATCTCTGAGCTCTGACACAGCTGCTGTCACATCCTCAAAGTCCCTCAGAGGACGGATATTGATGCTGGATGAGTCTGTAGATTGACTGAGTGGTGACAGTGAGGGGTAGTTGTGTAGAAACTGGTTGTGATCCTCTGTGTGTGAGAGCTGCTTCAGCTCAGCGTCTTTCCTCTTCAGCTCAGTGATCTCCTGCTCCAGCTTCTCCTGAAGCTCTTTGACTGGACTCACTTCAGTTTCCTGCTGGGATCTGATCTGCTGCTTCACATCAGAGCTTCTTTTCTCCATGAGACGGATCAGCTGAGTGAAGATCTTCTCACTGTGCTCCACTGCTTCATCAGCAGAGCCATTGATAGCCTCCACCTCCTGTTGAAGCAGCTTCACATCTTTCTCTCTGTCCTGGATTCTCTGCTGGATGTTTTGTCGACTCAGCTGGAGCTCTCTCTGCCTCTCAGTCCTTTCTGCTGCAGCTGAGACTGTGTCGTGGCCTTTATGTTCATCCATGGAGCAGAGATAACAGATACACTGCTGATCAGTGCGGCAGAACATCTTCATCACCTCATCATGACGAGAGCAGATGTTCTCCTGGAGCTTGTTGGAGGGCTCCACCAGCTTGTGATTTTGAAATGCAGGTGATTGAAAATGAGGTTGCAGATGTTTCTCACAGTAAGAGAGCAAACACATCAAACAGGATTTGACAGCTTTCAGTTTTCTCCCAGTGCAGAAATCACAGGCCACATCTTCAGGTCCAGCATAGCAGTGATCAGCAGGAGCAGCTTGGAGTCCAGTCTTCTTCAGCTCCTCCACTAAAACTGCTAACATGGTGTTTTTCACCAGGACAGGCCTCGGTGTGAAGGTCTGCCTACACTGAGGGCAGCTGTGGATTTCCTTCTCATCCTCTTCATCCCAGTGGGTTTTAATACAGTTCATGCAGTAGCTGTGTCCACAGGGAATAGTCACCGGATCCTTCAGTAGATCCAGACAGATGGAACAAGAGAAGGTTTCCAGCTGAACTCCTTTCTGCGCCATTTCACCTCTCAGTGTCAACGACTGTCTGAGTTTCAATTTCTCAGAAGTGAAACTAGTTTGAGCTCTGATCTAAACAACATGTGTCTCTGCAGTGAACGGGGCCTGTCACCTCTCTCACTTCACAACATGTTGGTTCCACCCATCTTCAGACTGTGGATCTGAAGGGGAGGGAACAAGGAAACACATAGACAGTGGAGCTGGCTGTGTTAGAGAGCAGGAAGAAGAGGGAGGGTTATCAGGCTGTGACTCAGTCCAAGAGGAGGAGCGCTTTGATACTGTGTGTTTAACCCTTTTCTCTTTTGTTTAATATAGAGCTCATTTATCTTTTAAAAAAACTGATCAGCACAACTTTTAGATGAGAATCTTCCTTGGATCTTTGGTTAAGATGTTCTGCCGCACTGATCAGCAGTGTATCTGTTATCTCTGCTCTGTGGATGAACATAAAGGCCACGACACAGTCTCAGCTGCAGCAGAAAGGACTGAGAGGCAGAGAGAGCTCCAGCTGAGTCGACAAAACATCCAGCAGAGAATCCAGGACAGAGAGAAAGATGTGAAGCTGCTTCAACAGGAGGTGGAGGCTATCAATGGCTCTGCTGATGAAGCAGTGGAGCACAGTGAGAAGATCTTCACTCAGCTGATCCGTCTCATGGAGAAAAGAAGCTCTGATGTGAAGCAGCAGATCAGATCCCAGCAGGAAACTGAAGTGAGTCCAGTCAAAGAGCTTCAGGAGAAGCTGGAGCAGGAGATCACTGAGCTGAAGAGGAAAGACGCTGAGCTGAAGCAGCTCTCACACACAGAGGATCACACCCAGTTTCTACACAACTACCCCTCACTGTCACCACTCAGTCAATCTACAGACTCATCCAGCATCAATATCCGTCCTCTGAGGTACTTTGAGGATGTGACAGCAGCTGTGTCAGAGCTCAGAGATAAACTACAGGACATTCTGAGAGAGACGTGGACAAACATCTCACTGACTGAAGTGGACGTTTTACTGTCACAACCAGAGCCCAAGACCAGAGCTGGATTCTTAAAATATTCACAGGAAATCACACTGGATCCAAACACACTGGATCCAGGTTAAGAGATGGTTCCTCAGTTGTCTGATTTAGTTCTTCTATTGTCTTAAAATATGTTTTACTTTTTGTTTTATAAATTAAATTGAATGAAATACAGTAGATAGAAAAAATACTAAATCTGTTGACTTTTCAGTATTCTTGAATTGTTTGATAAAGTCCTTGAATTATCCCCGGAGTGAACCCAACTCTAGTAACAGAAAGAACAATGTAATATTGGGGAAGAATAAACCAGAACACTAATGAAAAATGGCCCCTATGGGTGATCACTGGCTTCATCATGAGGGCAGAGTATAGTCTCAATAACCAAACATGAACTACATAAAATTGGTCAGTTAACTAGTTCCATTTTCAAGTAAATAAAAGAAAAGCAAACATTTTTGCATTTTATTTGATTTAAACAATTAATTCCTGATGACTTGCAGCATTTTCACAGAACTAACCAGGATGTATGACATCAGGTATTTGATTATAAATCTTCTCATCCTAAAATCATCATCTTCAATAAAAGCTTGAGCCAAACTGAGCTGAGGAGCTTTAACCTCCACTACATCCCTGCTCAGCAGGATGAAGGCGCCCTCTTGTGTTGTGCATCAGTTTTCACATTTCAGTTGTTCACCTGCTGTGATGTTCACTGCAGGAAGAGGAGTCACACCCTGTAACACTGATGCTGCATTCAGGTCACATGGGAAAGATGGAAGACAAGAAAATATTTGATTTATTATTGAGGAAAATCAACTTTATTGATGATGTGAAGCTTCAGTTTGTTCCCACATTGAATCAGTAAAGTCTGTTCAATGACTCTTGTTCAGTGATGTCATGAACAGATTGACTTCATCCACACAATCAGTTTGTTTCACCTGAATCTCAGAGACGGAAAAGAAAAGAATCAATCGTCTCCTCATTGATTATTATCATGATAAAGACACTTTGATAAAACCTCATAGACCTTATTTGTAAGTTGATTTGAACAACAACAACATTTGTTCTGACAAACACATCAATGTAAATGTAATTATAGATTTGTGTCTTTACACAGTGAGAACAAAACATCAGTGATAAAGGAAGGTCTGCTGATTTCTCTGTTAAGGCCCATGCAGTGGAAGAGAAACAACAACACACAAATACATCAACACAAATATCCAACAAGCATTTAGAGCACAGACAAGTTTGTGTTTTCATGTGGACAAATGTGAGTTTAGGTCAAACAAACATGATGATGAGCAGTGATATCCTCCATGGCTCCAGCTCCACCTGAACAAAGTCAAACATCAACACAACCAGAAATGAGAAGAGGTCAAAGTACCACCCATAATATTTGATTGACAGGTGATCTGTGTGCAGTGCAGAAACACAACAGCAATGAGCTTTTAGCAACAAACATGGAGACAAAATAAACTGATGAACTAAAATACAGCTTTTAACCAACTGCACCTTAAATGACCTTTGTCAATTTGAGTTTACACAACTCAGCTGTGACTCCATAAGAAGAGTAAAGCTGAAGTCCAGCATGTAGAGGCTGAGTGAATGTGGTCTGGACTCTGTGGAGGAGAGTCAAGGTTTCAGAGACACTGTAGAAGGACAGAACACCTGCTCTGTGATCCAGGTACACTCCTACTCTGGAGGACCGAGGACCTGAGACTGGAGTGTTGATTTTGTTGTAGCTAAATTTATACCTGTTTTGGTAACAATTTAATGCCCAAGATTTTTTATTCAATCCAAATCCACATTTATCCCCCCTCCCTGCGACTGCTACATCAACTTCTCCTCCTCCTCTCCACTCCATCTCCCAGTAACAACATCCAGTCAGACTCTCTCTACTCAGGACCTGAGAGAATGAGGTGAATCTGTCTGGATGACTAGAATAAGACTGTTGTTGACTCATTAATGTAGCTTTTCTGTTTCCCTCAGATAATAACAGACATGTGTTTGCTGTGTTTGGATCCAGTGTGATTTCCTGTGAATATTTTAAGAAGTCAGCTCTGGTCTTGGGCTCTGGTTGAGGCCTCGGTGTGAAGGTCTGCCTACACTGAGGGCAGCTGTGGATTTTCTTCTCATCCTCTCCATCCCAGTGGGTTTTAATACAGTTCATGCAGTAGCTGTGTCCACAGGGAATAGTCACCGGATCCTTCAGTAGATCCAGACAGACCAAACAGCAGAATTTTTCTTGGTCCAACTGATTTCCTTGCTGCGCCATTTCACCTCCTGAGAGTCTCTGTCAAACAGGTTCACTTCTCTGAACAGAAATAATCTCTGTGACGGGGAGGGAGCAAAGAAATTTCTTGACAGGGTGGAGCTTGATGAGTGTTGAAACAAGTTAAAAGGGAAGATTGTTCAGGTTTAAATGTATTACACAAAGAGGAGGTATTTGTGAGAGACAGGGTGTGTTATCTGTCATATACAACATGCAGTCAGAGTTGTGCCCCAGCTACGATAGAATAGTTTCACTTTCACCTATCACAGTCAGTTCCCAACAGCTGGGCAGGTACTATTATACATACTTTACAAAGTTTGAGCAAAGTTAATGAAGTTCTATTGCAGAATAAAAAAGAAGTAGTTTCGTAAACTTTGACCCCATAACTGATTCCTAAAGTTAAGGATTCAAATCACTGTCTCTCTTTTATCTTAAGTCACTCCTACCTCCCTCCTCCAGCAGGCTGATTGCAGCAGCCGATGATGATGATGATGATGATGATGATGATGATGATGATATCATTAATTAGTTCAGAGAGCTTGAAAGTGTAAAATAACATGAGCTCAGGAGCTGAGATTAATATTTTTTCCAGACTCACAGAACAAGATGACATCATCCAGCATGAAACAAATCAAACCATTACAAGCTGTAACTGAACCCAGTGAAGAACAGATCGACAGGTATCACACTGAGATGGAAAACCTCCAAGTCAACATAGAACAAATATCTAAAAATAAAACCACTGAATGTAACACTACAGTCATTGAAATATATGCATTTTCACAACAGGAGTAATATAACATCTTTATGTTTTTATTTATATTCAGTGAATATTAACACTTTCCCATGAAAAAGCTTAAGGTAAATTAAAATGATCCTTCTTTGGAAAATAAACGGTCAAAATATCTTAAGGTTTGTTTTTCAGCTGTGACATTATATTTAACAGATCTGTAACACTCAGTGTTTTATTCAGGACTGAATAAGTTCTAGATGTGATAGATCTATGTTAACACTACACAGAAACACAATGTGGCTGCAAGAAAGTGAAAACTAGTGGAGACATTAATGTAGGAGCCGTAGCCTGTTGCACTGGTGAATGGTTCGTCTCTTGATTTGTTTGGTCTGGTGATGATTGCTGTAGGTGATATAGGGAGTTGGTTCACCTGCACTGGGTTTGGAGAGAGGCGAGTGTGGGTAGCCACAATTTTTGTTGACCGCTTTTTGTTCAGTCTATTGTTTAGTTACACACGCCACTAGTGTACACGTTTCCATCTTTTAGGCAAGTGTGTAACTTATAAGCCGCTGAATGTAGCTGTGCTGTTTTATTAAATGGTTAAAGAACTCACTTGGACTCAGCGTGCTCATATGAACTCTGCAGCAGCGTGTCACACAATACAGGACCTCATCTCATCCTCTTAAACGACTTCAAAGGGACAGGCAAGTCGTTATAATTAATTTCACAAAATTAAAGTTTGTTTGGGTAAAAAAATATAAATCAGCAACTATTTTCAGTACATACAGAATAACACATTTGATTTATTCTTTAGTGAAATCAGTTTTATTCACAATGTAAACCTTCCGTTTGTTCCCACATTGAATCAGTAAAGTCTGTTCAATGACTTGTTTCACCTGAATCTCAGATATGGAAAAGAAAACATTCAATCACCTCCACATTGATTATTATCATGATAATTGCAGTTTGATAAAACCTCATAGACCTTATTTGTAAGTTGATTTGAACAACAACATTTGTTCTGACAAACACATCAATGTAAATGTAATTATAGATTTGTGTCTTTACACAGTGAGAACAAAACATCAGTGATAAAGGAAGGTCTGCTGATTTCTCTGTTAAGGCCCATGCAGTGGAAGAGAAACAACAACACACAAATACATCAACACACATATCCAACAAACATTTAGTGCTGAGATAAGTTTTTTTTTCCCCACAATATTTTTATTTAGATTTTAGCATGAAATACATCCTGTAATATTTACTCAAAATATTATATACCTCAACACAAGATTGCTGCAGTCACTCAGGACATAGAAAAGGAAACAAAAACAAATACTTCACAAAATTAAATTAAATTGAAAAAAAAAAACAACATAAAACAAACAAGCCACCAAACAAATGTGCCTCTTGTCTTAACAGTTGGCAATTTATACAATATGGGGTATATTAATTGCAATGTTACAAAATATAACGAGTGTTTAAATCTAATTTTTTTATATAATTAATAAAGGGCCTCCATATACTCTCAAATATATGCTGCTTAGCCTTTAATATGTAGGATATCCTTTCTAATGGAAGGCTTGATAAAATCTGTCTTATCCAATGAGTAGTACATGGCCTGTGAATGTTTTTCACGTTTTCACAGAGCTATGCATTTTTTGGCATGAAGCAAACTGAGGTCTATGATTGCTCGTTCACTTGTGCTATAGTTGTGTTGCTTTGGATATAAACCTAGCAGAAATAGTTCTGAAATAATCTTTTCGATTGTAATTCTTACCTCCTTGTAATTCTTACCTCCTCCCCGAACATTTTGAGGTACGTTGGCCCTGTACGTTGCCACATACAGTGAAACAATGATCCCTTAGTTTCCGTACATTTTGTGCAAATTTCCCCCCAAGGCATTCAACTTATATTGTGAATTCTCAGAAAAGAAAGATGTCAGCATATTGTAAAACTCTGATATGACACCCTTTCTCAGACTATGCTTTAATAACATTTTTTCCAAAGGTGTGTGTACCGGTTTGGTAAGTACATTATTCTGATTTGCTTTAACAAAGATTATAAAATGGAGGTATTTAAAAAAAACGCTTTCTATAAAAGTTGAAAGGACAAAAGACATCATAATATTCAAATTTGCCAAGTAAAGGATGTAAAGTTGAATGCTTTTAAGTCCCTTAGAATACCACAGTCTGTTACGTTCATTCTTCCAGGTGCAAAGAACTGGTTACCCCATATTGGACTATGTGGAGATAATGAATGTGGTTCTTTTAAATCTATTTTTACATCACACCATATCCTTATCATATGTTTTACCATTGGATTTCTAATTTGTGTCTGTTGTTAACTTGCTTTGTCTGAGTAGATGTATACGGAAAGAGGCAATTTTAGACCATGAGACTCGATCAGGCACAGTTCTCACTTTGGTTGTACAGGCACTGAAATGGCCCATAGCAATGGGCCAGTACCCCAATACTCCTGCGGTAACCCCCATAGAGCCCCTCAGGGGACATGGTCATAAGCAGTTTGTCTGGTCAAACTCCCATGACCCCCTCAGAACTCCTGCAAGGCTGAAGAGCTGGTCCACTGGCCCACGGCCAGGACAGAATCCGCATTGCTCCTCCTCAATCTGAGGTTCGACAATTGGTCGGAGCCTCCTTTCCAGCACCCTGGCTTAGACTTTCCCGGGGAGGCTGAGCAGTGACTCCTGTGAGACCTTTGTCTATTTGAGTTTACAGAACTCAGCTGTGTCTCCATAAAGCCGAAGTCCAGCATGTAGAGGCTGAGTGAATGTGGTCTGGACTCTGTGGAGGAGAGTCATGGTTTCAGAGACACTGTAGAAGGACAGAATACCTGCTCTGTGATCCAGGTACACTCCTACTCTGGAGGACTGAGGACCTGAGACTGGAGTGTTGTTATTGTTATGGTAAAATGTATAGCTGTTTTGGGGACAATTTAACGCCCAAGATTTGTCATTGAATCCAAATCCACATTCATGTGAGCTCCCTGTTCTGCTGATATTCTTGTATGCAACTGCTACATCAACTCCTCCTCTCCTCTCCACCTCCCAGTAACAACGTCCAGTCAGACTCTCTCTACTCAGGACCTGAAGACATGAAGTGAATCTGTCTGGATGACTAAAATAAGACTGTTGTTGACCTCGTGTTGCTTTTCTGTTTCCCTCAGATAATAACAGACATGTGTTTGCTGTGTTTGGATCCAGTGTGATTTCCTGTGAATATCTTAAGAAGTCAGCTCTGGTCTTGGGCTCTGGTTGTGACAGTAAAACGTCCACTTGAGTCACTGTCAGTGAGATGTTTGTCCATGTCTCTCTCAGAATGTCCTGTAGTTTATCTCTGAGCTCTGACACAGCTGCTGTCACATCCTCAAAGTACCTCAGAGGACGGATATTGATGCTGGATGAGTCTGTAGATTGACTGAGTGGTGACAGTGAGGGGTAGTTGCGTAGAAACTGGGTGTGATCCTCTGTGTGTGAGAGCTGCTTCAGCTCAGCGTCTTTCCTCTTCAGCTCAGTGATCTCCTGCTCCAGCTTCTCCTGAAGCTCTTTGACTCGACTCACTTCAGTTTCCTGCTGGGATCTGATCTGCTGCTTCACATCAGAGCTTCTTTTCTCCATGAGACGGATCAGCTGAGTGAAGATCTTCTCACTGTCCTCCACTGCTTTATCAGCAGAGCCATTGATAGCCTCCACCTCCTGTTGAAGCAGCTTCACATCTTTCTCTCTGTCCTGGATTCTCTGCTGGATGTTTTGTCGACTCAGCTGGAGCTCTCTCTGCCTCTCAGTCCTTTCTGCTGCAGCTGAGACTGTGTCGTGGCCTTTATGTTCATCCACAGGGCAGAGATAACAGATACACTGCTGATCAGTGCGGCAGAACATCTTCATCACCTCATCATGACGAGAGCAGATGTTCTCCTGGAGCTTCTTGGAGGGCTCCACCAGCTTGTGCCTTTCAAATGTAGGTGATTGAAAATGAGGTTGAAGGTGTCTCTCACAGTAAGAGGCCAAACAAATCAAACAGGATTTGACAGCTTTCAGTTTTCTCCCAGTGCAGAAATCACAGGCCACATCTTCAGGTCCAGCATAGCAGTGATCAGCAGGAGCAGCTTGGAGTCCAGTCTTCTTCAGCTCCTCCACTAAATCTGCTAACATGGTGCTTTTCACCAGGACAGGCCTCGGTGTGAAGGTCTGCCTACACTGAGGGCAGCTGTGGATTTCCTTCTCATCCTCTTCATCCCAGTGGGTTTTAATACAGTTCATGCAGAAGCTGTGTCCACAGGGAAGAGTCACCGGATCCTTCACTATACCCAGACAGATAGAACAAGAACATTTTGCTTGGTCCAGCTGATTTCCTTGCTGCGCCATTTCACCTCCTGAGAGTCACTGTCAAATAGTTTCACTGTCTCTGAACAAAAACAATCTCCGTGAAACTATTTGAGCTGGAGTGAGCAAAGAAATTTCTTGACAGGGTGGAGCTTGATGAAGGGTGAGCTTGAAACAAGTAAAGAGAGAAGGTTGTTCATCCTTTACTGTATTACACATAGAGAAGAGAAAGGGTGTGTTTTTTACCATTTACAAAATGCAGTAAGAATTATGACCCAGCTACAATAGAATAGTTTCACTTTCATCTATCTCATTTAGTTCACAACATCTAGGCAGCTAATATTGTTCATATTTTACAAAGTTTCCAGCAAAGTTAATGGAGTTCTACAGAAAACAAAAAACTGAGCTTCATAATCCTCCTCCAGCAGACTAATTGCAGCAGCAGCAGCTGATGATGATGATGATGATGATGATGATGATGATGATGATGATGATGATGATGATATCATTAATTAGTTCAGAGAGCTTGAAAGTGTAAAATAACATGAGCTCAGGAACTGAGATTAATATTTTGTCCAGACTCACAGAACAAGATGACATCATCCAGTATGAAACAAACCAAACCATTACAAGCTGTAACTGAACCCAGTGAAGAACAGATCGACAGGTATCACACTGAGATGGAAAACCTCCAAGTCAACAGAGAACAAATATCTAAAAATAAAACCACTGAATATTTTCAGGGTCAGGTCAGGTTCTTCTTTGTGTGTGGACCCGTCACTAAGGAAGTAGACTGCTTCTTCACCTGTTAAAAACCTGTCTTGGCAGCTGGCAGAGCCTGACTTACTTTGAAAATATTTCAGAGGAGTTCGTTCCCGTAAATCAGGTGTAGCATCAAACCAGTCACATGATCGACCATTTACCTGAGCTCTGTGACCGGTTGTATCAGGCTTTTTGAAAACAACAGAGGTTTATGAGGTTTATGATCTGGTGCAGCTGATGATTATACAGAGGAAAAAAACCTGAGCCAATCTCTGTCAACAGTGTTGTAGAAACATGATGTTTTAATCACGTTTAGGGAAAATCATGAATGTAACAATGTTTTGAATCAGTATTTGTATATTTTTGTGAGGCCTCTCCAGGTGAATACTACACACACAACTCCAGCTCTCCACTGTCTACGTCAAGCTCAAGTCCACCCCCAACTCCTCACAGACACTCTCCAGTGGACAACAGCTGGCTCTTCAGTGTTGAGATCCTCTGCAGTAAAATACCATTAGAGATTAGTAGGAAGCTGGAAAATAAAGAGCAGCCAACAGGACGTGACAGACGTGAACTGACTCACCTGATTGTAGGAGAGATCCTCACCATCATTATCTCTGATTGAGGATTGTTTCAACGTCTCCTCTG
This sequence comes from Trachinotus anak, assembly GCF_046630095.1. Classification (NCBI taxonomy): domain Eukaryota; kingdom Metazoa; phylum Chordata; class Actinopteri; order Carangiformes; family Carangidae; genus Trachinotus; species Trachinotus anak. The sequence goes on along the minus strand of NW_027273863.1, from coordinate 25,129,102 downwards.
TCATTCAGAGATGTTATTGAAGATCAAGTCGGAGGCAGTGGTTATGACTCTTACCGAGCAGCTGCAGAGCAGAGCTGACAACCTGATGAGGGGAAAACCTCCCTTTAACTAAAAAGACGAGAAGTGAGGGAGAACACCTGCCTTCCAGGACTGTGCGACTGGATCCATATGGCTGTTTAAACTGGAAACCAGAGCAGCTGCCACCATTCACTGACACTGATAATTGACCATGTGACCACCAGTAAAAGTAGATAAGTATCATAATATTTTAGCATTTCATCATGTCAACAAGTATTTGTGAATGTCTTCTTGTTATTGTGCCAAATAGTGATAAAATGCATTGACAGTAGCTCCTCATTGGGGTTTTTTGACAGTTGTGATGTTAGACTGATCTTTTAACTGTAAATGTGACTCTCTCCTCTGTTGTGTACCGTAGGGAGTTCTCCTCCGACACCTGGACTCTTCACGGTCTCAGTGGACCAGACCATCATGAATGACACTGTTCTGAATTTCCTCAATGACCTTGTACTGATGTTTACAACAAAGCACAGCCTCAACATCAGGTATCCACCAGAGCTGGGATCAACTCTGAGGTGAGACTTGAAGTGTAAATATTCCAAGTCATTCTATCTTTCACCAAAGATTGGACTCTGAGCCACGTGTGATTTTTCAAACCAACACTTGTAATATACAGATATCATCATAACAACTGATGAAAAGTCAGTTTATGATCAATATTTGACTTGAAGCTGTATTTCAAGGGTAAAGTCAGTTAATGTCTGGATCACCCACAGAACAAGTGATGATCACAATGATTGTTTGTAGCTACATTCAAGTCTCCTTCTGTCTTAACAGGAGCTTTTTCAGGATAAATCCAGACAAGGGAACCAAAGCGGAGAAGAAAGAACCTAAACAACAGCAGACCATCAGTCCCAAGGTTCTTTCATTGATCACAAACATTAGAGAGTTTGAATGAAACACAAGTCACTCTCTTTCAGACACACACAGAATATATTAATGTAGATATCAGCTTGTCTGTTAATTAGTAGTACTGTATATACAGGGGGTAAATTGGGTCAGAGCTGAGCTCAACCTCCTTCAGTATCATATCATCATATCACACTTGTATTGTGTGACTCTCCCAGTAAACATAATATCACCTGGGTTTTGATGAGTAACTCTCTAGACTACAAAGAGAGATATATGAGGTGATTTCTAAAAATACTGTTTGAAACCTGTGGACAAACTGAACTGAGGAGCTTTAACCTTCACTACATCCCTGCTCAGCAGGATGAAGGCGCCCTCTTGTGTTGTGCATCAGTTTTCAGATTTCAGTTGTTCACCTGCTGTGATGTTCACTGCAGGAAGAGGAGCAAAAACTTCACTCAGCCGCTGGCAGCTTGAATCAACATCAGTAAAGACACAATAAAAAATATATGTAACATCACACTGTGATAGACAAATAACACATTTCATTTATTCTTCAGGAAAATCAGTTTTATTCATGATGTAAACCTTCAGTTTGTTCCCACATTGAATCAGTAAAGTCTGTTAAATGACTCTTGTTCAGTGATTTCATGAACAGATTCACTTCATCCACCACAATCAATTTGTTACACCTGAATCTCAGATATGGAAAAGAATCAATCATCTCCTCATTGATTATTATCATGATAATTACACGTAATTATAGTTTGATAAAACCTCATAGACCTTATTTGTAAGTTGATTTGAACAACAACAACATTTGTTCTCACAAACACATTAATGTAAATGTAATTATAGATTTGTGTCTTTACACAGTGAGAACAAAACATCAGTGATAAAGGAAGGTCTGCTGATTTCTCTGTTAAGGCCCATGCAGTGGAAGAGAAACAACAGCACATAAATACATCAACACAAATATCCAACAAACATTTAGAGCACAGACAAGTTTGTGTTTTCATGTGGACAAATGTGAGTTTAGGTCAAACAAACATGATGATGAGCAGTGATATCCTCCATGGCTCCAGCTCCACCTTAACAAACTCAAACATCAACACAACCAGAAATGAGAAGAGGTCAAAGTACCACCCACAATGTTTGATTGACAGGTGATCTGTGTGCAGTGCAGCAATGAGCTTTTAGCAACAAACATGGAGACAAAATAAAGTGATGAACTAAAATACAGATTTGAACCAACTGCTCCTTAAATGACCTTTGACTATTTGAGTTTACACAACTCAGCCGTGTCTCCATAACCGAGCCAAAGTCCAACATGTAGAGGCTGAGTGAATGTGGTCTGGACTCTGTGGAGGAGAGTCATGGTTTCAGAGACACTGTAGAAGGACAGAATACCTGCTCTGTGATCCAGGTACACTCCTACTCTGGAGGACTGAGGACCTGAGACCGGAGTGTTGATATTGTTGTGCAAAAATGTAAAACAGCTTTGGTAACAATACAATGCCCAAGATTTGTCATTGTGTCCAAATCCACATTCATCTGAGCTCCCTGTTCTGCTGATATTCTTGTATGCAACTGCTATATAAACTCCTATTCCTCTCAGCTCCACCTCCCAGTAACAACGTCCAGTCAGACTCTCTCTACTCAGGACCTGAGAGAATGAAGTGAATCTGTCTGGATGACTAGAATAAGACTGTTGTTGACTCATTAATGTTGCTTTTCTGTTTCCCTCAGATAATAACAGATATGTGTTTGCTGTGTTTGGATCCAGTGTGATTTCCTGTGAATATTTTAAGAATCCAGCTCTGGTCTTGGGCTCTGGTTGTGACAGTAAAACATCCACTTCAGTCACTGTCAGTGAGATGTTTGTCCATGTCTCTCTCAGAATGTCCTGTAGTTTATCTCTGAGCTCAGACACAGCTGCTGTCACATCCTCAAAGTCCCTCAGAGGACGGATATTGATGCTGGATGAGTCTGTAGATTGACTGAGTGGTGACAGTGAGGGGTAGTTGTGTAGAAACTGGTTGTGATCCTCTGTGTGTGAGAGCTGCTTCAGCTCAGCGTCTTTCCTCTTCAGCTCAGTGATCTCCTGCTCCAGCTTCTCCTGAAGCTCTTTGACTCCACTCACTTCAGTTTCCTGCTGGGATCTGATCTGCTGCTTCACATCAGAGCTTCTTTTCTCCATGAGACGGATCAGCTGAGTGAAGATCTTCTCACTGTGCTCCACTGCTTTATCAGCAGAGCCATTGATAGCCTCCACCTCCTGTTGAAGCAGCTTCACATCTTTCTCTCTGTCCTGGATTCTCTGCTGGATGTTTTGTCGACTCAGCTGGAGCTCTCTCTGCCTCTCAGTCCTTTCTGCTGCAGCTGAGACTGTGTCGTGGCCTTTATGTTCATCCACAGGGCAGAGATAACAGATACACTGCTGATCAGTGCGGCAGAACATCTTCATCACCTCATCATGACGAGAGCAGATGTTCTCCTGGAGATTCTTGGAGGGCTCCCCCAGCTTGTGCTTTTCAAATGCAGGTGACTGAAAATGAGGTCGGAGGTGTTTCTCACAGTAAGAGACCAAACACATCAAACAGGATTTGGCAGCTTTCAGTTTTCTCCCAGTGCAGACATCACAGGCCACATCTTCAGGTCCAGCATAGCAGTGATCAGCAGGAGCAGCTTGGAGTCCAGTCTTCTTCAGCTCCTCCACTAAATCTGCTAACATGGTGTTTTTCCCCAGGACAGGCCTCGGTGTGAAGGTCTGCCTACACTGAGGGCAGCTGTGGATTTTCTTCTCATCCTCTTCATCCCAGAAGCTTTTAATACAGTTCATGCAGTAGCTGTGTCCACAGGGAATAGTCACCGGATCCTTCAGTAGATCCAGACAGATGGAACAAGAGAAGGTTTCCTGGTCCAGCTGAACTCCTTTCTGCGCCATTTCACCTCTCAGTGTCAACGACTGTCTGAGTTTCACTTCCTCAGAAGTGAATCTAGTTTGACCTCTGATCTGAACAACATGTGTCTCTGCAGTGAACGGGGCCTGTCAGCTCTCTCACTTCACCACATGTTGGTTCCACCCATCTTCAGACTGTAGATCTGAAGGGGAGGGAACAAGGAAACACATGAACAGTGGAGCTGGCTGTGTTAGAGAGCAGGAAGAAGAGGGAGGGTTATCAGGCTGTGACTCAGTCCAGGAGGAGGAGCGCTTTGATACTGTGGGTTTAACCTTTTTCTTTTTTGTTTACTATAGATCTCATTTGTCTTTTAAAATAACTGATCAGCACAACTTTTAGATGAGAAACTTCCTTGGATCTATGGTTAAGAGATAGTTCCCCAGTTGTCTGAGTTAGTTCTTCTCTTGTCTTAAAATATGTTTTACTTTTTGTTTTATAAATTAAATTGAATTAGATTACATCAGATGTAAAAATACAAAATCAATCTCTGTTGACTTTTCAGTATTTTTGAATTGTTTTATAAAGTCCTTGAATTATCCCTGGAGTGAACCCAACTCTAGTAACAGAAAGAACAATGTAATATTGTGGAAGAATAAACCAGAACACTAATAAAAAATGGCCTCTATGGGTGATCACTGGCTTCATCATGAGGGCAGAGTATAGTCTCAATAACCAAACATGAACTACATAAAATTGGTCAGTTAAGTAGTCACATTTTCTAATGGATAAAAGAAAAGCAACAATTTTTGCATTTTATTTAATTTAAACAATTAATTCCTGATGACTTGCAGCATTTTCACAGAACTAACCAGGATGTATGACATCAGGTATTTGATTATAAATCTTAGCCTAAAATCATCATCTTCAATAAAAACTTGAGCCAAACTGAGCTGAGGAGCTTTAACCTCCACTACGTCCCTGCTCAGCAGGATGAAGGCGCCCTCTTGTTTTGTGCATCAGTTTTCAGATTTCAGTTGTTCACCTGCTGTGATGTTCACTGCACTGCTTTATCAGCAGAGCCATTGATAGCCTCCACCTTCTGTTGAAGCAGCTTCACATCTTTCTCTCTGTCCTGGATTCTCTGCTGGATGTTTTGTCGACTCAGCTGGAGCTCTCTCTGCCTCTCAGTCCTTTCTGCTGCAGCTGAGACTGTGTCGTGGCCTTTATGTTCATCCACAGGGCAGAGATAACAGATACACTGCTGATCAGTGCGGCAGAACATCTTCATCACCTCATCATGACGAGAGCAGATGTTCTCCTGGAGCTTGTTGGAGGGCTCCACCAGCTTGTGTTTCTTTAATGGAGCTGCTTCATAATGAGGCTGCAGGTGTTTCTCACAGTAAGAGGCCAAACAAACCAAACAGGATTTGACAGCTTTCAGTTTTCTCCCAGTGCAGACATCACAGGCCACATCTTCAGGTCCAGCATAGCAGTGATCAGCAGGAGCAGCTTGGAGTCCAGTCTTCCTAAGCAGTGGGCTTATTTAATCTTTGAATGTACCTCCTCCTAGATAAGCTTCCACCTCTTCTTTCCAAGGGCTTTGGTACTGAAGCAAAGTGTCGTAGTGCTCCCAAACCTGGCCTGACCAGTTGCCACCATGCCCACTAGGATGCTGTGCTGCAACCTCGCCATAGCCCACTCAACCACCTCTAGTGCATGCCACTTCCTTGCTGTATGACCTCAATGTCTGCTGATTAGACATTGCTGTCCACAGAATGTTGGTACAGCAGGACTTTTTTCCTCAGGTGAACTTGAACTCCTCTATCACACTGCTGAAGGGAAGCTGGAGCTTGGTGTTATGCCCATAAAGCGCAATGCTACTCAGGCTTCATGGCAGTCCCACTCACCTGTGCAGGAATTGACTGAACTTCCTTTTGAAGCCCTCAACGATGGTCTTCAGGCATCATAGATTAGCAGTGTCCAGAGGAGTTGTGGCAGGATTCCATGTTGGTAAATCCAATGCCTGGAATTTGTTGGGGAGCCCTGACTTGTCCACAATTGAGAGCCAAGTGTGGAGTTCCTCTCTGGATGCTTGCCATGCTGCTGTGTTCTTCAGATCACTCATAAAGACCTTGCCCAGACTCTTGACTGGCTTTGGTGTCGCTGATGGACTTGGGTGTCTCCCAGAAAAAAAGCAGAACTGATCAGTTAATCTTCCCTTCCTGAGGACAAGTGACCTGGATTTTGTGGGCTTGAAGCTAATTCTTGCCCATATGATCAGCTTTTCAAGACCTTGGAGAAGGCACCTGCACCTGGGCACAGATGTTGTTGTGATCCATGAATGCTCTGATCTGAAGTTGTCAGGTTCCAGAGCTGGACATGGGTCCTCTGCGCACCTCTCTGAACTTGTGTTGAAATGTCACATTTTTGCCTTTGACTTCAAACTTCAATTAATGGCTGGATCATCCACAGAATTTTCAATGATCGAAATGATTGTTTGTAGCTACATTCAGCTTTTTCAAGATAAGTCCAGACAAAGGAACCAAAGTGAAGAAGAAATCCCAGGGTTCTTTCATTGATCACAAACATTACAGACTTTGAAGACTTTGATGGAGAAAGTAGAAGACACCACACAAATGCACACACACACACACACACACACACACACATAGAAGTCACTTTCTTTCGTTCATAGACACAAATATAACCAAATGTGCTCCACAAACCTTTTTCAGTTGAATATAGGAATGTGGATATTAGCTTGTATGCTAATTTGCGATGTTTAAATGTTCAAATGATTCATTGCAGGATCATTCTATTCATGCTACATAAAATTATGCCACTAAAACACAAATATTTTATAATTTGGCTCAAATGTTGTGTTAAACTGACAGAAGTCTCCAGTCAGACAAGGGTCGTGTGACACATTTATTTTGTGTCAGGTGTACTCATAAATTTCATGTCACTGTGAAGTACTGAAGTGAAACTTTAGTGTGCAAGCTGTTTCCAAGTAACTTTTAAATTGAGTGAGAGAGCTGGAATTTACAATTTAATTGGAGCCCACCTGTGAGTTCCAAGAACGACTTATTAAACTGGAGAGAAAAAGACTGATCCATGTCAAAAGTATGACACCACCTGCATCTGATTAAAGTCTGATTACATGTGCTGTGCAGTAAAACGTGATACAACTGGAGTTCTCACATTTACTCAGTAAATATAATTTTGTCTTACCTACATTTGTTTGCAAACAACATAAATATCACTATCTTATTGTAACTTACACTATTAAAAAAAAGAAAAAAAAAACACGTGGGCTGAAATAAGAGCTTCAGACTCAGGTGTCAGTTGGCTGTGATGAGAGTGAAGAGCCACAAGATGGCAGTGTGTTCACACAGGACAGTGCAGCCACTGTTTGTCAGATGGTGTTGGTGACTGTGACGATGATGATGATGATGATGATGATGATGATGATGATGATGAAGATGTTAATGGTGATGGTGATGATGGAAGGATTTGCAAACAAAGAAGGTCTCACAAAAAGGAATGAATGTTTTGCAAAAGGAGACGATTATATCCTACTTCATATGTTGATTTTCACATCGAGACATTAGCCACAAACTCAAAAAAAAATCTGCTCTCCAGAGTAACGTGGTGTCTGGCAAAGATCCAAAAATCTACAGAAGTCACCTTGTTGTTTGTCTCCACATCCAAAAGGAATATTTTGCCAATAATCAATAATCACATAATGTGTTAATTAGTGAGCTTTTAGAGGCACTAGTTAACAGGCAGGTGTTGTTCACCTTTGGGCAGAGCCAGGCAAACTGCTGTGCCCCTGCTTCCGTTCTTAATGCTAAGCTAAGCTAACCAGCTGCTGGCTGAGCCTTAAGTCAGTGCACAGGTGTGACAGTGGTGTCAGTCTGAACATCTAACTCCTGCTGCTCTCATCTGACGTCACAGAAAATGTGCAAATTTGAAAATATATATATATATTTTGTTTTGAAAATTTCCTGAACACAGAGTATAACAGAGCCTCCATGTGGAATTGGAAAATCTTTAACTTGTGTGGGTCCTTAAAGTAGTGATGGACTGTTGTTACAGATGATGATGATGATGATGATGATGATGATGATGTTATACCAGCGAACAACACAACCATGAAAACATTAATAAGAATTTGGATTTGGCTTTTTAAACATCCTGTTGTGCAATTTTTCTAGCTCATAATCTATTTTTGATTTACAATTGATATTTTATATGATAATTAGATTTGACCTTTGCATTTATACTCTGAGATCTGCCTCTTTGATTGACTGTTAATTGCCTCCAGATGTTAATCTAAGCATACACATATCACCAACTGCTGACACAAAGTTGGAAACACTTGAATTTATCATCATGCTATAGCATTTAGATTCTTCTGCATACTCAAATGTATGTGGATAATGGGGTCTGATAGATAGACAGACAGATAGACAGACAGACAGACAGACAGATAGACAGACAGATAGACAGACAGACAGATAGATAGATAGATAGATAGACAGATAGATAGACAGATAGATAGACAGACAGATAGATAGATAGACAGATAGACAGACAGACAGATAGATAGATAGATAGATAGACAGACAGACAGATAGATAGATAGATAGATAGACAGATAGATAGACAGACAGATAGATAGACAGATAGACAGACAGACAGATAGATAGATAGATAGATAGACAGATAGATAGACAGATAGATAGACAGACAGATAGATAGATAGACAGATAGATAGATAGACAGATAGATAGATAGATAGATAGACAGATAGATAGATAGATAGATAGATAGATAGATAGATAGATAGATAGATAGATAGATAGACAGATAGATAGATAGATAGATAGATAGATAGATAGATAGATAGATAGATAGGGCGCCCTCTGATGGTTATTTTTGATCAATAAAAAAAATCAGCTGCAGTCTTTATTTGCTCCTCAAAACAGAAAAAAACAACAAAAAGCAAATATCTAATTCCTGTGTGCGCAGTTATTATTCCAATGATTACTGATGTTTTCAGTCTGTCCATTGTCACCTGCAGTGAATTCTACCTGTGAACTGAATGAATTTTGACAAAATTAACAAGCATCAGACAGGAAGACGGATGGTTTTGCCTCCAAAATAAAAGCACAGAAGCACTTCGATGAGGAAAAAGAACTAAGTATTGGAGTTGTTTCAAAATATTCTGCCGATCAGAGCATTAATATTAATGTTTCTTTGTAAATGACAATGAGAACTTTGTGGATAAAAACAAACAAACAAACAAAAAACAAAAACAGATAAATCAAACTGTATAAAGCCCAAACCATGAAAAAAGATAAATCTAGATTTGTACTTTTTAAGATGACATGATGAGATAGTAAAACCATTGTCATAATTTGAATATCTTAAAAGTAAATTCCATTATTTCAGTATATTAATGGTTTTGATGTAAAATATCAGAATTTGTATTAATTATGACAAGACAAATGGTAAGATAATAGCCCCAAATAATTTAGACATAGCAAAAGTCTTACATGTGAATTTTAAATTTGTTATTTTTGCTTAGTAGTAGCAGTAGTCAGTTTTTTGATCATATAATATAATGGTTAACTGAAAAGCTCAAAATTTTGACTTACTATGAGAAAGCACTTGCAGTTTTTCTGTGATTAAAATCCTTGGGGACCTCAGGGACATTTATTGCTGGGTCCCTATTGCCATCCACTATATTTGGTGGTTTCATTATTTCCTCAGACACCCAGAAACCAACCAGTAGGCTGATGAGTTGATTAATCTGTTAAACAACTGACATAACATTAACTTGCAAAAATTTTGATAAGCAGCAACAATTTTAAGTTGTTTATTAGGTCTGATCAAAACGTATAAATACAAATACCATAATCTAAATTTGCATGTTTTAAAACCTGGAATTTTTAAGGTAGTCGAATTTAAACCGGCACACAAGCCGCTCTTATTTTGAAAACGAAACCGGAAGCAGAAGCGCCACATTTCGACCAGCTTGACGCAGGTTTGCGGACGAACAGCGCCGCTGCCGCACAGCCGGAGACTCAGAGCCGCTCTCTGACTCACTTTGGATTTTGGGGGATTTGAGAAGAAGCCTGGAGGGAGAAAAGAGGGAGAAAGAGCCGGAAACAGAGATTTAAGTCGGTTTCTATCGGCGGAATGGCGGACCGGGACCCGGTGCCGCTTCCTGCGGAGGTGCGGGCCAAACTGGCCGAGCTGGAGCTGGAGTTATCGGAGGGTGAGTACCTGGATCCCGCCGCGGAGCTCGGCCGCTCTGCTCTGGGGCGTTTGAGTCGCTGCCGGTCGGTCCCTGCTGAGAGGACCAACCGGTTCAGAGTTTGAACTACGAGGAGGAAAAGTGTTGGGCTCCAACTGCCACAAGTTTAAGACCATATTCATGAAAGGCACACACACACGCCGCCGTAGTGACTGACTGGTTTGCCAGGCTGTGATTTGGATGCAGGGGATGTGGTGTTTTGGTGGAAACAGAAAGACTGTAGTCTTCTTATGATAGTCTCACATTTTATCATAAATCATTACTGCACAAACAGGCCATCACAACTGGACATGGAAAACACAATTAAGTGCTCTTCAACTGCACAATTCAGCATAGTACCACAAAACCCTCCAGGAATACTACAAGAGACACAACATATGAAGTCATTATTTAGTACCAGACGTCATATTATAGGATAAAAATGCAATAAAGCAAGAGATTAACCCTTAAATCACTGCTGCTAGATTAGATTGAACTTTGTCACTGCACAGTTCAGGCACAGAGACAATGTGCAAAAAGCCAATGCACCAAACTAAACTCCCCAGCAGTGTTAGGGCTGCAGCTGTGGCTTATTTTCATCATAGATTCAAGTATTGACTCCTTCCTCATGACTTGATTGATCCTTACTCCACAAAGTGTTTAAAATAGTTTTTAAAAATACCCAATCTGCTTTTTCCATATTACACACCCAAAATATTCAGTTTACACTGATACTAAACAGAAGAAAACATCAAATTGTCATTTAAATTAAGATGAAATTGACATTTGTTTACTGATGAATCAATTTGCCATTTATGCTTAAGTGTTAGAAATATGTGTTGTTTTGTCCAACCAGCAGTTCCAAACCGCAATATACTCAGTTTACAGCGATATAAACAAAGAAAAACAGCAAATCCTCACCTTTAAGAAGCTGGAACCTGTGGATATTTGCCCTCTTTTGTGATTAATTGGTTATCAAAATACATTTTCTGTTGATTATTTGACTAATCTCTCTATTATTAGATGTCATAACAGATAATCACCACCATAAAGTGCACTTACAGGTCTCCTTTGAGCCCCAAAGGAGGTTAGAGCCCCCAGTGGGGATATCATGGGAATACTCTAGAGGTTTATCTTTGAGTTTGTCAGTAAGAAGTTGTTGTGGGAGACGTGTTTCTCTCTGTCATTTTGGAAAATCCCGTTGAGCAGAGCTCTGCGTGCTGCTTAGATTATGAGCAGAGAGCGAGCAGCTGTTGCCAGACACAGTTTTCACATGACACACTGCAGCCAGGCAGCTTTTTCAGGGGATGAATGATTTCTATTATATTCCAGCTTTTTTTTCCATAACACCAAAGCATATATGCTGAAATGCAGCCTTGGTATTGATTTTCTCATTAACTCCCCCTCCTCCTCCCTCCTCTTCCTCCTCCTCCTCCTCTTCTTCAGATTGATATGTCACATTGCTGCAGACTCACTCTCAGCCTGGAGAGTATCATAGTGTCATATTTCAGCTGCCTGCGAGCTCTGTGTTTTCCCTGTTTCTCATGCAGTCTGGAGGCTTCGCGGGGCTCAGCCATGTATGGAGAAAGAAAGGAAAAGGCACAGAGAGAGAGAGAGAGAGAGAGAGAGAGAGAGAGAGAGAGAGAGAGAGAGAGAGAGAGGGGAAGTGATTTTTAACAGCTGACTGCAAATGCACACATCGCATTTTAATATTTCCACTGCTGCTGCTGCAGGTTTCAAATGCTGAGAGAGATGCAGTGGTGTAGAGGAGGGGGGAGGGATGGGAAAAAGGTGACACAGATTTATTTTTTTTTATGTAAACCTCCAGCTTAGAGTTGCTCCAATGTAAACAAGTGCGTCTGAGGGAAATGGGGTCAGATTCACCGTTGCATTATTTACATGCTTAGCTGATGCTGTAAATGCACGGCGGCAGGCAGTGCAAAGCTTTTTTTCCCGCATCCTGCAGACTTTGACCTAATTTTTCAATTTCCACGCATCATCCCTCTCCTCCTCCAGAGCCCCCTCGCCAGGGGGGAGGGAAACGGTGGAAGAAAATGACATTATCAACAGTCAGGTGCTGCTGCAGCTCCACAGGGACCATGTGTCCTGGTGAAGTGCCCGTGAGCAAGGCATTAAACTCCTTTATTTCACTCATCGCTCACTTCCCTGGTGGTTCAGGGGTTAGGATGCTGAGTCCTAAGGTCTGGACGTGGGAAACATCCTCACAGTGGAGCACGTGTCTCTGAGGGTGTTGGATTAGAAATCACTGTTTCATTTGATGGAGCAGGAGACGTCGCCTGAGTATCCAAACAAAGAAACTGTGGTGCACGATCGCAACAACAACAAAATATCAAATCAGGAAAAATGTGTAGTTGAGATAAATTATACTCCACTCATCATTTCAGCATAAACTCAACTTTTTCTTGGTTACTTGATTTCTTGCCACCTTCCTGTACAGCTGTGTCCTGATTCAGGGGTGGCGTCCTTCTCAGGCTGCATCTGAAGACCGATTGCATCAGAGTGCCATGACTAGGCTGTTCCATTTCGAAGGGTCCTTAAAATGTGGCTGAGAAATGCTTCCTTGTTTTCCTGGGCCACGAAGGCTCCAATAGGTCGATCCTTTGTGGCCCATCCCTAATCCCAAGATTCACTGTGCACCGGTGATGAAAGCAAACAACTCTGACACTGGGCACTGGGTTTGAGCTCTGTTCACTGAGCGGACATGGCTGGTGATGCAAAGCAAAAATCCTCTGTTGACCAGATTCTCATTTCGATTTGGCCTTCGCGGTCTACGACGGTTACGAAGGGCCAAACCTTCATTGACCTTTCCTCCGAACAATGCAGCCCCTGAATTGGAACACAGCTTACATTTCTGCTTTTGTAAGTGAGTTCCTACGTTTCCCATGATGCCTTTCAACAGTCCGCAGCTCAGGTGTGACACTTGTAGCATCCAGCTGTCTGTTGAAGGTTAAGACAGAGGAAAGAGGAACTCAGAAACTTGTTCCTGCTGAAACTCTGACCCGCCTTAATGCTGCATTGCATTCTGGGATATTAGTTGGTTTTTAATGGGTGTTAAAGTTGGTCTGTCTGATGTTTGCTGTGGGAGTTTTAACTATCAGAAACCTTCTGTCTACAGGCAGTCAGTGTGTAATTATCTGAACCGTATCTGAAAACACTGCAGATCCTCAGGTTGCAGAAGCTGGAACCTAGAAATGATAAATGAACTGATTGATTAATGAATGAATCACTGATGTTTCAGCACCAACATAAATCAGTTGCACTCAAGAGGTATTGATGGCTGATCCCTGATAATGTCATTGAACCAGGCAGTATCCTAGTCTGACCTCAAACCAGAACCCAAACCAGTAGACGTCCAGAACCTACTGGGCAGCACATACTGGTGTCAGTGGATATCAAAACCCACTGTGTGCTATTTTAACCCCACACTCTGACAGCATATCAATGCATGTCAGCCCCTAACAGCACGTGTCAAGATGCTGCTGAAACTTCCATTAACTCTTCATCACATATGTTTTGTGGATTGACACATCCAGGCCACTGTACTTGCACTGTACTGACGTCATGCGCAAAGTAAGTGGTTCACTTTGTGGGAACCAGTTTTTTGGCTCCTGGAAGTTTTCCCCCACAGTGTGATTAATACAACAAACGTGTGCTGGGCCACAAATGTCAACCTGAGTCTGACGTTAAACCTGAAAACAAGTCTGTCCTTGCTCTCCAGGTCTAAAAAACTCAAACGGGGGCTCACAGCGGTGGAAGGACGCTCGCTGCCGTCCCCTCGCTGTCAGTTTGCTTGGCTGCAGCTGCAGACTGACAGGTTGTCCTGAACTAATCTGGCTGCTGGCTGAATATTAAGCTCTGCAGTTCAGCCCAGATAACAAGCTGTCCACCTCAACACACTGCAGATTACACACACACACCCACAAACACACACCAAGCTAACCCCGCCAGACCTGCTGTATCTGCTGCCTTTTTGTTGTAAATTTAGATTTCTGTCCTTTTTCGACCTTAGAAACGTGACTTTATTTTGTTGTACTTCCCACAGACCACCTGTCAATCAAACAGAGTAGGCGTGGTTGTGATTTACATTTTCACTGGAGGCAGGTAGTGGTTGGTAGTCATCAATTTTCTGTTCTTGTCCCCACTAAAAACAACCCAGGAGCAGTTAAATGATTCATTTCTTGGCTGGAAGATTATTCTTCCTGTGATGAATGAATTAGACAGAGGAGATCAATGAGTCAGACATTTAAAGGGTTTATTTTTTCATCATTATTGATCCATTTCATACTGAAATCGCTGTTGGATCATTTATTAATTTCTCTCTAAAGTGTCCTGGCTTGTAAAGTAAATTTTGTTTAATCAATGAGGGACGGGAGCCAATTTTGTTTTTTGCAAAATAGAAAAAGTCACTTGTAGCAAACAGTAGAGATTCAGACTTAAAGGATTTTTCATTAATGGATCTTCCTGGAAATTAAAGGAGCATTTACCACAATAAAAGACCTTCCTGGCAGCCTGTATATTCAGCAGGCGCATTGTAATCACACTAAAAGTTGCTTCAGCAGGAGGATGAAGGCTGATCTGAGCTGTTTCATTAGCAAAGTGAGGCTGTGAGGGGATGAAAAGCTCATTATCCCAAACCTTTTGTCTGAGTTGTTTCACTTTAAATCTTGGGTTGTTGTCCTGCAGTAAAATGTCGAGAACAGTGCAAAAATGTGAGTGAAGCTTGTGTGGTGGAGAGAAAAATGGGGTTTAAATGCATTTTTCAATGCATGACGTGGGCGGGTTTAGGCTAAAACAGGTGTGTGTAAGAAGTTATGCAGAGTCAGTTATGTCATCGTATTGTACAGTAAAAATCCCTTGCAAGCTTGGATTGATGTTTAAACACTGCAGATTCCTGTCTTTCCTCCTTCTCTCACATCTGGTCTTGATGATATTCCTCTGTGAGACTTCATCAGTCTGTTATTTTAAAGCTCTCCCGCTTCTCCCTCTTTCCTTTCTTTCCTGAAAGATCTTATGGCAGAGCAGAAACCTCCTGTTCTCCGCTGTTTCGCTTCTGATAATTACAGCAGAGCCCCAGAGTCTGTTTGAAAAAGGACTCCGGCTCCCATGTATGATTTATTGTCCTTGTTCTGGCCGGCGGACGCTGTGTTTTGCTCTGAGAATAACTGTAAACGTGAATCCAAGCTCGAGCAGCTTTCAGGATCTCGCCAAACCAAGGTCGGCTCAGTTCATCTGGTTTTCAGCTGATCTGAGCTTGGAGAGGCTTTTGGGAAACATAGCTGAACTAGTTTGCTATCATAGTTGTCTATTTTCAGATGGCTCTGATGCAGTTTAAGGTTGCAGCTTTTTTGTGGCAGAAAATAGTAAATACAACAGTTAAACAAACCAACCAGTCCTCCAACCTGAACAACCATTTAGGTCTCTCTGGTACGACCCATAGCAGTGTCTCCTGAAATAGTGCCCTGACAGTGGCAGGTGTACCAGACCTTGGTTGTCCAGGTTACAATAATTAACATATGGACTCTAACAAGAGTGGAGTACCTACCTTCGTACTATAATAACGGCATGACCATACTAGCTTGGTATGGTTTAGGAAAAGATGGTGATTTGGGTTAAAGTAAGTACTTCCTCAACATTAGATGATCTTTGTTGTCATGGTTACAATAATAACAATGAATGGGCATGGATAATCGAAACAACATGGGAATTGAACACCGCTCTCCTGTGTCATATTCATCCATCCACCCCAACCTCCTCCTGACATGGACTTTGTCGCTCTATAAACTACGTCACCGCACTTTTCCCTTTGCTCCTGTCATCATTACTACGACCACTAGATGTCGCCTAGCAACAAAACCTAACTATGGGTCAGGATAACCTGCTGACAGACGACCTGTGGGCTCGTTTTTTACAGGAGGAGAGTCTCAAACAAACAATTATCCATCCACTAATTGACATGTCAGTTTAAGTTTTGTGCCTCAGGGAATCAGAAGCAGCTTCACATATACTGTGAACCTTCAATACTTTGTCGTAGTTGTTGCACAATAATGGATGAACTTCCCACTCTGCATCAGGACAGGATGTAATGTGGCGTTTGAGGCAGTTTATCAGAGAGATGCTGACTCGAGGAGAGTAACAGCGTCTTTGAGGAGGAGCAGAGCTCTGATCTCGTCTCACCACTGACAGTGAACCAAGACACTCAGTGTTAATGCTGCTGTCTGTACTCAGCTACCTCAGCTCACGTCACTGACTCTGTTTTTTTATAAATATATATCAAACTAAAAAGACTCATTTCATTTCAGCCAATTTGAGATTTTGCGGGTCAACAACAAACTGATGAGAAATTATGAGCACTTGTGGATTTCCCTAGTGTAGATAGACTATGGGAAAATTAGTCTAACTGTTCCCCACTTCAGGTAAATGTCCCCTTCATTGTGATTCTTTAGAAACAACCTTATTAATTTTTCATTTCCTCTCAGTCCAACGATGACAAAGATTTCCACTCTAACAGGCTGAATTGAACTGTGGGATTTCTCACTGGTAATAAAAGGCCAAACTCACTAAGCCTCCTGCTTCAGTTTAATGCATTCAGCCACTGACATTTCACTGAATCACTTACAAGTTATGGGCTAAAAACTGACATCTTTATATATATTCTCTCTGTCTACTTGTTTAATTTACATTTCTTTCTTTCACAAAGGCAACAGCTTCACTAAACTGTCGAGTGAATTTTACAAAAATTCAAACATTTACTGGATGAGTTTGCCTCAGTTGAGTTAGAGAAATAAAATATCAAACAGAAACTTCCATTAGAAAAATGGCAAATGGACATTGACTGCACTGTGACGATTCATGCCAAAAATTATGAAAAAAATGAAATGAAGTGATAATGAAAAAAATGAAAATGCCCATCGTTATATCCTGGAGCACAAGCAGTTGCCATTAATGGTCCCATAGTTTACACTTTACTTTGAAGTTGTTATGTCCATTTGTATTTGTGGTTTTAAGAACCAAAAACCATTTCAGTGTAGTTTTACATCTCCTCTCTCAGGCTTCTCTCTGGAGCTCTAGTAACAACATGTCAGTGAGCCAATCAGAAGAGAGGATCTGAGCCTCTGAGCCTGTTCCTTTCTTCTGATTGGCTGACTGTTTTCTGAGTGATTGAATAAAAATATTTCAGATTATTATATGCAGATTTCAGGTAAACACTCAGAGAAACCAAATCCTGCAAGGTTGGATGGTGGGTTCAGGTGGGCGGGACTTGGGATGTGGCTGAGAACAGTGACTGCTTTGTTGTGACATCACAAAGTTCCAGAAGTCCTGACGGCTGGTTTTAAGGCTCAGTTTCTGAATACAGGCTGTGTGCATTTCTCTGTGGACTAAGGCTTTGATACTTTCACAGTATTAATATAGAACCTAGATCTGCTTTATAATCACAAACACATGGACATCTACCTTTAGACTGTATGGGACCTTTAAATGACTTGACCCATTATTCAGTTTACTTTCGTGTAGGGCCAAGAAAACCTGGAGCCATTAAGCATATATAAGATAATAAATCTTAAATAATCAATTGATTGTCAAAATAGTCGCCTTGTGATCGACTAAACTCAGGAGAGTAATGTTCAGGTAAAAAGACAGGTGTCACAGTCATCGTTGCAACAGGTGGTGACGCCTGCTGTGGCGATGTGAAGGTTTTTATTGGCAGCCAGGCGACTGGAGCTGGGCGCGGTTGGTCTGACCTTTGGATAGGAGCATGTAACAGATTCTGTAGCGTAACAAGCCAAGGATATGGTTATCTTAAAACACACACACACACACACGTATGCACACAGACACTTACCTTATCAGTGACACTGACTGCGAATGAGCACTGGATGATTGCCTGTGACTCAGGGATATAAACAGAAAGCGTGTCAGTGTGTTTCATCAGCGGTGACTGATGTTTTGGGCAGAGTCCAGATTTCTGCAGAGAGAAACCAGCTGAGACTCTTCAGTCTCTCTGTGGGGGACTCACTTCCTCAAGTTTTTAACTCTAATTTTAGGGCCTAACTCAGCTTGGGGTTTTATTCTCACAGTTTTGTCATTTCTCATTTCAGTGATAATCACACAGTACTCTCCTTGTCAACAGCACAATATAAGATTATTACCCAAACTATCCATTGTAAACATCCATCAGAGTTTGACCAGAGTTTGTCCTACTGGGCTTACCGTAGTTGTGTTCACAGTGCATGAGGGATTATTATCAGCTTTGCAGGTTTACTTTCTTGACAATATACCTCCAACTAAAGTGGTTTATATCATCTGGATACATTTTTAGTTTGTTGACAGATCTCAGCAGTTACCTCAGAGAGTACAGTGTTATCATACTGTGTTTTAATGCACACTGTCAAGTGTTAATGTTGATATTCTTCTTACTTTAGAATCAGAATCAGAATCAGAATCAGAATCACCTGGTCATCAGGTCACCTGATTCTGACCTGATTCTGACTTTACTGTAGCAAAATAAAAAAGTTTAGCTCAATTTTGAAGCACATTTTAAACAGAACTGACACTGTGCTTTGGTACAAACAGAGATCATGATGGGAATTACTGATTTGTCACAGCCGTGGTCGGAGGCGTTACCTTTTCAGGTTGTCTGTCTGTCCATCCAGTCATCTGTTCGTCCCGTTCTTGTGAATGCAGTATTTTGCACAAACTTGGACTCACTTGAACTGATTAGAAAATGAAATTAGCAATGACAGTTTGGAAATGTCACCTCTGCCTGTTTTGTGCTGTGAACTATCCTGCAGATTGTTTACGTTGAAATCATTTTGAAAGCTATTTGAAAGTTTTGCCATTGCTATATAGCTAACGTTAGCATTAACAGCTGTTTATTTATCAGTCTAGAGGAAACATCGTGAGTTCAGCATCAAACTTCATTCTTTTACTCACTAACAGCTGTCTCCAGAGGTGGAAAGCAACACCAATATAAAGTCTTGTCTCTATCTCGTCTTTTCTTCCACTGAAATTAGCATGCTAACCAGCTAGGCCTGGCCCATCTTGTCACTTTCCGATAGCGACGCACTGCAGCCTTCAATCTTCCCTGAAGACGCTGCTCAGAGGGTGAATTATAACCTCTTGACTTGTAAACACAACGATGGCTGAAGGTTTTGTCAAGTGACAATCACCACCACCTGCTCCTGGCAAGAAACCACGTTTGGCAACAGAGAAAACGTACAAATAGCACTTTTAAAATTTCTGTTGTTCTGATGCCAGTATCGGAAATGCCTCCAGTACTGCATAAAATATAGTATCAGGTATCGCTGAGTGGACAAGTCTATGCATAGATCTGATATCATGTAATTTATGAATAAACTTTATCGTTTCACACCTGGAAATCAATTCTTCTTCACTGCTCTAAAACAGTAGCCTACAGGAAGCTGCCCTGTGCAGTAACTGGCAACTACTGTTAAAGAGCAAAACTGACTGCTGGTAAAATGTAATGTTAGCCGTTAGCAAAATGTTAGCAGTTTGGCAACATGTGACACTGGACAGTCCCACCAGTTAATAGGCAACATATACAGTATGCAAGGCTTTAATTTGGCGGGGCGCAACTAGTGTTAGGACAACTAGTGTAGGAAGTGTTATTTATTCCTATTCCTGAGTGTTTATGTTTTTACTTCTTCTTTGAGAACCATTTTTTCCCTCACAGTAATTCAGTGTTATATTAAAAGATCTGTCTCCAATCACTGCAGGGTGAAAACATATGTTGTACTTGAAGAGATTTAGGATAAATGTCAGGTTACATCTTTGCTCGCTGTCCTGCAGCCTGTGATTTGGTGTGTATTCTCCTGCATCGTAACGTCTCACCTTTAGACCGGCAGTTGCCATAGAGATGGGAGTTATTTTCTCTCCTCCTACCTGAGAGATAACGACTTGTGGGGATGGAGAGAGAGGCTTGTTCTGCTTTAGTGGCGCAAAGCTTCTGTCACACAGCAGGGCCATAAATTCATATTTGGTCTCTTTGTTGGCTCCCCGGAGCAACATGAAGAGTGATTCAGGAATCCAGACGTGCAGTCACTAGACGTAAATCTGACCGCTGTCCTCGCTCGACTCCCGCTGGAGAGATATCAGCTGAAATTGTCGCTTTATTGCAAACACGGTTGTTGTTAAGGGGAAGCCGGCTGAGGTGAACAACACATCATGACATCAGCCTGAGATGATCCCACTCCGGAGCTGAACAAACACACCAAACTTTCAGCTGTGGAGGGGTGAAAGCCTCCTCTGGGCACCAAAGTTTTTTAAGTGAGGAAAAAAAACAAAATTATTTTTTTTAAACAGGGTTTCAAAAGCCCTCAGGGTCGTAAAACTCACTCAGAACACGGAAGAACATGTAAAACTTTCCACTCAGGGAAGAAAAACAAAATTAAAGAGACATTTTCTTTACCAAACAGCAGCTGTATGGATCCCCCAGAGCGCCAGTGCCATCTTTATCCACAAACACTTTTTTCAGTTGAATGCAAATCATCCTGCTGCAGCTCTTTTCCTCGTCCCTGAGTGGCCTCTTCTTCCTCTTTATTCAACCCTGCCTCCTAAAAATTAGGTCTCCATACAACTAAACTGCAGCAGCAAATACATTGTATAGGAAATGTAACCATACTGTGTTTTTTATAAACCTGATAAAGATAGTTGCTTGTTTTCCATCTAAATAACTGATTATCCACTAGTAGTGACACCAGCATTATTAAACTTTTTATGGTTATGTTTAGACTGTCAGAGCACATGGTTAAGCTTAGGGAAAGTTTGGTATACACTTAACCTGAACTACCATCTCTCTCTCAACCTCAATTAAAGTGCTGTTGTGGCCTAAACAACAGATGTAGTTCTTCATTCATTCATTCCTACAGAACGTGTTTTCTGTTGCAGTTTCATTATATAGAAATATCATGTTGCTTTGTTAAACACTTCGCTGTTAGTGGACAAGGTCACTGAGAGAGCTTCAAACCCTTCAAGCACAAAAGGTGAACAAAATAATAGTATTGTATTACAACTGCGTTGCACACTATGATTATCAATTCAGTATCCAATGATAGAATCCAACACTCAGTTGCCAGTTTATTAGGTTTCATTCATACATTCATCCATTATCTATTACCACTTATTACGGCTGCACAATTAGTTGAAATATGAAATCGCAATGTCCAAATCGCAGGAACTGCAAAATAATTGAAAGAGCTGCAAATTTTTTCATAAAGGTAAATTGTGTCAGAACATTAGTGTTGTGGTGCCACAGAGATGCTGTGGCCTGTAAATCATATCCTCCAGACGTAAGCAAATGTACTTGTCTGGTACAAGCCGCAACAAAAATAACATCATCATCATTTTTAAAACATCTCAGTGAATATAAAATGCAAAGATCATTGCAACTGAAATATCTGCCAAAATAATGGCAGTATTATTAATATTATTATTATTATTATTATTTGCATATTGTGCAGCTCCACAGCTTGGAGCCAATGCCAGCTGACACTGGGTCAGGGCAGAGTACACCCTGGACAGGTCGCCAGTCTATCACAGGCCTATAGGCAATTTAGAGTCACCTATTAATCTAACCTTTTGGAGGAAGCTGGATTACATGCAAACAAGCACATGCAAACTCTACAGAAAGGCCCCACCCACCTGGCAGCTTTAAACCCAGAACCTTCTTACTGTGAGGTGACAGTGCACTGCCTTCAGGAAGGTTCTACTGTTACCATTCTGGAGGTTGTAGTTTGTGCTGCTTTTGAACTGTATTGCATTACACACAGAGGTTTTTCTGTAGTTTATATTTAAATGGGATGGTCAAAGTAATAGTGGACTGACTGACCTCAAAATTATCATAAAGTTGAATCAACTCCTCTAAACCTGAACATTGAAACCTCCATGAAATTGATTACTTTTAGGTAGGTGGCAAACAGAGACACATCAACCTCCCCTGGATTAATACAGTGTCAGAACTGAGAATTTAAGTATAAACACCACATGAGATTGAGTTATAAGCAGCGTGGAGCAACTCTCCGGACTCCACCTCCCCACCCGCCCTTCCATGCAGTCAGTCCACATGTTTGTCATCAGCTGTCATCCTCTCTGAGAGCTGTGTGGCTTCTCACAGGAGGCAGCCGCATAAATATTCATCCGCCCTCGCTGTCAGCCTCGCAGCACAACAAATCTGAGGGCTGGAAATGTCAGCGGGGCGAACAGGGGCATTTGTTTCCCTCTGCTCCGGGTCATCAGTTGTCTGCAGGCAGACGGAGGACAGGTTGACGTCCAGTCAGAAAACTGACTGTGAGAGCAGGAGCAGCTCTCAGGCAAAAACTAAATTAGCTGTGGTTTTATCTGGAGGTCGCCATCAGTTGATTTGTTTTATTTGTTTTTGAGTGCAGAGTCTGAATAAGTGGTGAATTCACTTTCAGTGGGATGTGCTGACTGTCCATTGTCAGCTGAGCAGGGAGGCTGGTGGGCAAAGTAACACCTTTAAATTGTGGTAATGACTGATCCGACAGCAGTTCAAGCTGTCGCAGTTTTCTGTCAAATGTCTTAAGAAAATAAACTTTTAGGACTCGATTCTAAACAGAAACAACTTGATATAATGTTTGCAACACACCTCATAACACCAACACCTGAGATTAGACAAGAACCCTCAGCGTTTGTCCTTCTCCCCTTCTTGATCTGAACAGAGATGGCAGTTGTGCTTGCTCAGGCAATTTGGAAAAACCCTTCGGATGCTCGATGTAATGGGCTTCGGCTGCTCCATCTGCCATTAGAGCAATCAGAAGACCTCCCCACCCAATCAGCATTTTCAGCTGCTCAGCCTCCTGTGTCAGTCCGATCAATGTCAGATTTCAGAGCCCAGTTTTACAGCACGGCAACCTCAGATGCAAAAGCCCTTCAATCACCTAATTGGCCTCAGAAAGCAGCCGCTGGTCGTAAAGAAGTTTGTATTTTCCTCCAGAAACAACAATTAACAAGCTGAGTTTACAGATCCCAGACTGCAGTGATTTTTTTTTTTTTTTATACAGGCATGCATTTGTTGGCAGTTGGTTTTTGGACATTGTCTCTGGGTAAAATGTCATGACAGTTGAGCAGTGGGGTCATTTTTTATTTTTTTTATAAATTAAGGCTGCAACTAACGAGTATTTCATCATTGATTAATCCAGTGAATATTTTCTTGACTAATCGTTAGGTGTCTAAAAATAGCAGAACAGTTTCCGGAAGCCCAAGTTTTTATCAGAGAATACAACATTTTTGCTTCAAAACTGATTGTTTCAATTGTTGCTGATGAATCAACTAATGGTTTCAGCTCTACGTTAGATCTGCTTGATGGGGTCGAAAATGAGGGTTCTGGTTAGGGTTTCTTTCTGAGCTCAGATGCTGACGAATCTCTTCACAAACTTTTATCTTGTTTATTTTTTTTATTTGTAAAGGAATAAAGAAATAAGCTGCTAATCATTCCCTTGATTGAGAAACCCTTGGCCTCTCTGATGGACATTGTCCACGCTCCAGACCTGATGAACTTGGCCGTGAAAGGCCGTGCAGGGTTAATCCTGTCAGAGTGAACTGGAGAGTTCACTCTCTACCACAACGAGGACAGTTAAAGCTGTAACTCCCCATCTGTCCTCTACGGCAGCTTGTGAACGCAACGCAGATTGCAGAATAACACCTGTCAGTACTTCATGTGTCCTGTGTTTTGAAGACATTAAATACACACAGCTGCAAAAATCTCCAGTTTATCCAGTAATTTTATGTCTGGCATGGAATCACAAAAATCTTATTCTTTTCTATAAATGTGATTATTTGAACTCATTACTGATAAAAGATAAACTTGCTTCATGCATCACAGAGTTAACTTTTTTATATGCAAGTTTCTGATGCTCATTTCTACAAAATACATGAAACATGAATCTTAGTTCACTTGCAGATTTTTTCATTTTTTTTAGGAAAACGAAATATTTATAAAAAACATGCCTTGATAAGTTGGAAATTTATTAGCAATGTCATGTGGGCATAAATGAAATATGGGTCAATTATGATCAATCATGAGGCCCACAGCCGAGAATATAAGCAGATGGCTTTAGAAATTTCAGGATAATTAAATGCATTTTACTCGTAACAAAGCTAAACCTTTATATTTTTTCCACATGTGAATCCACAACATGAAAAACAAAGTTAAAATCTACTGCACATGCACAGATGAGGGTAAACAGACTTCACATGCAGCTTTAATTACTGGATTGTCGTTCACCTTCTACTAAAATTAGGGAATTACAACATATGAAGTCACTAATCTTGGAAACAATTTGCCGTGTTGCTGGAGTGACAGCTTGAAATAATGTAACTGCTGTCGGAAAAAATTTCCAACGACCGCATGCAGCCATGCAACTGTTCTCTGCCATGTTGCTTCTCAGGGAGGTGATGTCATCGCTGGAGCGGGTGGGCAGGAGGGGAGGAGGCAGGGGCGAGAGTAAGGGAGGGGGGCTGTTTCTGCCAGATTGCATCATTAAGCTGCTCAGACAGGCATTTTCAGGCCTCTCCTGCCTGTTTGCCTCTTTTTTTTTTTTGCCATTTCCCGCTCGTAGTTGAAGCCGGCGTGCTGCGAGGGGGGCCGCCGTTCAGACAGCGAGGTCTCATGGGGTGAAGGGAACAATAAAAAGCAAAGCAACAGCTCCTCTGCCCTCTCGCTGGGAAAATAAATGAAACTGATAGGGAAACACACACACCTTTTTTTCCCTTTTCTTCTCAAACACACGCCACAAATATTTGCCTTAGATGATGTGCTTCCTCTGCTCTCCATCCTGCTCGCGCTCGCTGTTCATTTACAGTTTCAGCTTTGACTCTGTGATCCCCCCGATCCCACTAACCCCGACCGGCCTGGACGCTGTGATGAATATTTTCCTTTCTGTGTTGCTGATGGAGGGTAATTACCACCAGCTCCTGCAGCCAGATGCTGCTTGTTTTGACTCTTAAAATCCGTTTTATGCTAAAAACCTACTAAAACGACTTAAGTTTGGTTTTAATTTCGGGTCCAAAACTTCCTCCCAGATCGGTTACTCATCATATTTAAGCTGACTGTTGTGTCTGGAGCTCCTCGGAGAACAATACGGACAATTAATGATCCCGAGGGTGACACAGTTCCTCCACCAGGGGAGAGGAGGGGAAGGGGAGAGGGGTGGCTGCTGAACTCTGCCCAAGTCGGGCTGTAGGGCTTTTGTCTGCACAGACAGTAGTCAGCCTGAGTTGGACAATGAGGCACTTAATCCGTTTAAATAGTGCAGCTTTATTAGATTCACGGCAGAGGAACGAGATACGGAGCCCCCCTGTGATTGATGTGGTTGGCCTCGGGCCGATGGATTCCGGTTTTCTTTTTCAGCCTTGGCAACACCACGAGCGCCGCACTTTAACTTGGTTTATTTCACTTGTTCTTTATGCGTCTTTCACTGCTCCATGTCCGTGTTGGGCTTCCTTTGAGTTCTGTTATTTTATTTCTTTGTATCTTAAACACCTCAGAGGTGTCTATTTCACCTGCACAGTGGCTTCAGCATTTTAAATCATGTCTGCAGTTAAATGAAACCACCTCCTCCTCATCGGGTCACCTTCGTCTCTGCAGGTGAACACTGCAGCTTTGTGCTGCTCTGTCCTGTGGACTCTCCTCTCACTGTGTGGACACAGTCCTCATCAGACACTGCCAGCCTGCATTCTTTACAGTGTAGCTAATGTAGGAAAAAAATGACTGATACAGTTGTACCGTGAAAACAGGTTTGGTCATAGCTTGTCCCTTGTGCTCTCAGGAATGGTTTTGTTTCTTTATGCTCACTCAGGCCTGTGGAAGTATCCAACTTGCTCACACACTTTCTGCTTTCTCCTTGTAAACAGTTCCTGCAACAACATGAGTTAAATTGATATGCCCTTAAAGACACATCAGTGGGACTGAGGTACAGCACCTGGAGCACACACTCCACTGGTGTTTTTATTTTTTTTGTCCACCTCATTCATGTCAGTGAGGGTTGGCTACATGACAGAATCACAAACAGAGATTCTTAAAAAGTTGAATCAACTCCTCTCAAACAGTTTCAGCACAGACTGAACATCTGTGAAAATGGGACTGACTGCAGGGCTGTGGTGTTGGTCTGCATTAGGTTTCTCTAGGTGACAATAATAAACTTCTAGCTTTTGAAGATAAAAACTAACACCAGCTGATCACTGTTAGCTTCAACCTCCATGACTGAGAAGACAGAAATGGCTGAAACTTGAGACTCAAGTCACAGAAACTTGACACTAAAGAGAAACCATTAAAATTGGTAACCCCCCCGAACAATAAAAAACAACTAGTGTCAGTGACAGGTAGTATATTTACAAACCTTCTTTTTCCCCCTTAAAGCAACAAGGATAGATTGTTTTTGGCCACTTGTTGGCAGCGGAATAAGCTGTACTTTATTATATCATTACCATATAAAGTGGTTGTGGCTAACACGGACACAGAGCAACATTAACATTCATTTGGAGCTGTGTCTCTGTCCACCTGATATCCACTCTTTTAGCTCTGTTTTGGTTTCCACCAACTCCTGAGAAAGATTTCTGTCTCTTCAGCTCCTATGTCTCCCACTTTCTTCCACTTTGTTGCTGCCCGTTCAGTGTTCAGTGGGTATATTTGCCTGAAAACACTTGTGAACAGGGTTGATGAGAGTTGAGAGTCAACCAAAACAGTAAAATGGTGCCTCATAAACCCAGAACGAGTAAAAAGATGCTAAATTGTTTCTTAAGCTTCAGGGAAACTGCAGCAGTTAAAGGCTGCTTTCTCATTTCATCTAGTCATTTGCTCGGTTGTGAATGTTTATTGTAATGTTTATAATAAAACTGTATTAGCTTTCCTGACTTTAGCGGTGGTCTTCTGGTGAAATGCAGTGGAAGATCATGAAATACTCAAATTTTGACTTGGAAAAAAAACAAAAAAACAGTTCTGGTTCCTGATATTTATCAGAACCCCCAGTGCAGATATATATATTATGGTTGTTGA
Source organism: Trachinotus anak (assembly GCF_046630095.1). Classification (NCBI taxonomy): domain Eukaryota; kingdom Metazoa; phylum Chordata; class Actinopteri; order Carangiformes; family Carangidae; genus Trachinotus; species Trachinotus anak. The sequence continues at coordinate 25,101,918 of NW_027273863.1, read as the reverse complement.
GCTAATGGACTGTAAAATCCTAACTTATTGCCCCTTTAATTCTCTGACAAATCCATATGGCGGAGGTCTGTAGTGAACCCGCTGCCATGGTGCAAAGATCAAGCTAAATGTACATTCCTAAAGATAGTTTTTAACACTCTAAAGTGGGTTTTTAACACTCAGCCCTTTGGGTCACAGGAGGAGGCAGCCCGGTCTGAACAGGGAGAGTACAAGTGATGAATTCCATCTGTTTCACTACATAAAAAAAACCTCTCTCTTCTTCTTATCCCTGGAATCTGTCTAAAATAGCCCTCATCCTCGAAGACATTCTCCAAACTGGTTCAAACCACTTTGTAGATTAGAACGTTGTTGGCTTTAAGAGACCAGAGGAGGAAAAAAAAAAGAGGAGAGGACGGATAAGAGAAGCATTGTGCTGTGAACGTTAACAATGCCACGGCCTGCTGGAGTCGAGGACCGGCCAGTTGGAGGTTTGGCTGCTTGTTTGTCTCTTGGTATGTCGGGGTGATAAACTTTAGAGCAACGTACGTCCAAAGAGCCTGCCAGGAAAAGCTGACTGGCAGATTAGTCGCAGTACTACGTGGACGACGTTTCACTGAGCCCCTTCCAAAACAAGACCACACTCACATGTATTCATGATTAAAGGTCCCATATTTTACTTTCTTCTGTGTTTTATTTGAATTGTTGATCTCCATCAGAAGATATATTTGTGGTTTTAAGAACCAAAAACCATCTCAGTGTAGTTTTACATCTCCTCTCTGTCTTCTATCTGGAGCTCTAGTAACAACAGGTCAGTCAGCCAATCAGAACAGACACTCTGAGCCTCTCCTTTGATTGGCTGACTGTTTTCTGAGTGATCAAATAAAAGTAAAGCAGATTTCAGGTAAACACTCAGAGAAACCAAATCCTGCAAGGTTGGATGGTGGGTCCAGGTTGGCGGGGCTTGGGGCGTGGCTGAGGGTGGTGACTGCTTTGTTGTGACATCACAAAGTTCCAGAAGTCCTGACGGCTGGTTTTAAGGCTCAGTGTCTGAATACAGGCTGTGTGCATTTCTCTGTGGACTGAGGCTTTGATACTTTCACAGTATTAATATAGAACCTAGATCTGCTTTATAATCACAAACACATGGACATCTACCTTTGTACTATATGAGACTTTTACAATCTGCAAAAATAGAAAGTTGTTTCAGTTTCAGTTGTTTCCAGAGCTGCTCAAGTTGAATCAAGGCTCAGAGACTGATCCTGAGACAGCTGAAGGGATCTGCACTGTGACTAGATTGCGACACACACACCACCATGTCAGACGTCTCACTCCTTAAACTCTTAATGCTTAGAAATGTTGGAATCAACTCTCCAAACACTCAGGACAGGAGACCACACTCACAGTCAAACACAGATGACATCGCACAATCCAGAGCGTAAACTGCATAAACTGATTATGCTTTCATACTCATTCAATAAACTGGAGAAACACGGTATGAACCTGGAGTGGAAGGCCGCAGCTGATTTACAGGAATCTCTAACTGTACGTTCCCTTGCATGAGCTGTGGCTTCAAAAGGCCCGGTGGCATCACATCTGCCCAAAAAAGTCCAGCCTCCATCTCGTCCTGGAGACAGGAGACTTGGCTCGGACTGGAGTCTGCACACATCAGGGAGAGAGACTTTGGCAGGCTCTTCCCAAACTGACGGAGGAGGAACCGCTGGAGAACTCTGACCTCCGCCTTCCTCTTTGTATACAAACCATGTCGCTTCCCTTCTAAATGATGGGATCCAACCCCTGGACCTGGCTGTTGGGAGTCTGGAGTGCAGCCAAGTGTGGCTCAGTGGGGCGTTGGAGGTTTACAGTACTCCAGATGGTGCCTTTTACATGTGTAAATAAAATAGCCTCAGCACATGACAAATAGACACAAACACCCCCCTCCCCAAAATGTGTGGTGACTTCCCTCTGAAGCAACCAGGTGCTGATCATACACAACTGTTGCAAGTGCACGATGGAATATTATACGGGCTGGTATTGTGAGCTTATTACAGACATACTGATGTTGGTGACGTTGGCAGATTTGTGAAAATAAGATGCAGAGTTTAACTTAATTTGTCCTTGGGCTTTATTTTTCTTTGGGTTTCAGTACGTTTCAGAACGTTACCTTACTTAACCTGCTGCTACTGCAACCTGAACCAGGGTTAGCGGGTTGGATGGATGGATGGATGGATGGATGGATGGACGGACTAATATGTTTTGACCCTTTATTATTTCGGAAAATAGACATTCAGGCAAAATGTGAGCACATAGTGAGAAGGGAAAGACATGTATGTTGTGGTTATGTGTTATTACATGGATAACTTACCCTGAACTGAATCATTGAATATGATGTGAAAGTTCAGCATGCAGTGCTGAAGCCCCGGAGAATTAACACTAACATCTGTTTTTAGCCTCTTTCAGCTCAGTGTTTTGGTTCTTTAGCTGCACATTGATTTATGGTTTAGGTTCTTTAGCTCTCAGCAACATACATAAAATCATGAATAGCAGCTTTCAGGAAACTGTACCTGCCCAACCCCACAAAGTTGCTGGTGAGGAAAGCAGAACATCTAGTGGCTTAAGAGACAGATATTTTTCTCAGGAGTTCTCTGATTGTCTTTTTGCCCTACTGTTTATCTGATACTGTTTATCACAATGTCTGCTTTCTGGGCCTCCTTATGAAACATGACATTTACATTATAAAATCAGGTTCTCTGTCAGGGGTCAGCAGGCCCAAAAGCAGCAGATGACTGATCATGCAAAAGTACTGAGTTCACAGCACCTGAATGTAAAGCAACAAAAATGCTTCACAGTGGGATATAATTGTTTTAAGTCTCCCTTTTCACGTTTTTAAGAGAGTAGTTATAGTCCCTGCCCTCAGTTTTTGCCAACGATAGTACAGGCTGTTAGCACTGAGATGACAGAGTTGTGTTTTTTTGTTTTGATTTCACATATTAATAATTTTCTTCTTTCATCTTCTCCTTTCCTTCTCGTCTTTGTGTAATTGTCATTTCAGGGTTGTAATCTTGAAATCTCCCTGTGCAGAGAAACCCTGCCACCTTTTTAATGTTGATGGTTTTTGAACAGAGAATGAACCTAATTTGCATTTTTATGCTGTTGGCTGGGCTCCATGACCAGGGGGCTGATTTATCTTTGTGTAATCAACACCAACATGAACAAAGAGAAACAGTCTCTGGATGATTATGGAGTCATGAAAATGACTTTGCATCAACTGCTCATGTGGAAAAGCTGCTAGTTTACAATTCAGCTTAAACCTCAAAAGAACAGTAGCAGTTCTGTGTTGGGAAGGTTCTGGGGGGAAGGGTGGAAAAATGTCTCGTAACTGAAAAGGTCAGAAGTTCAAGCCCTGCAACAGTAAACATGTCGATCAGTGGCAGTTTGTCCTGTCAAAGTGAAAAACACTAAACCTCAACCTGCTCTTAAAATGTTTAATTGCTTAAAAATGTAGAACACATAAAGGATAAATGATTTTGTCCTTGATTCCATGCTGCCTATTTGCTATTTTCTGCTTGATGGTTTCAAAAGTATGGAGGACCATTGAAGCCAAGTGAAGAAAAAAAATTGATAAAATGTTAGAAATATACATATACATATAAACTCACGATATGTCAAAACTATGAGGTAGTAGGACAAAATAAAAAAATTTAACGTCACAATTATGAGTCCTAAATCAAAATTTTGAGACTATAAGGGAATATTTTGATTTTTAAATTAATGAAGGGGAAGATCAAATTTTGGATTTAGAATATCGCAATTTGTTTAGTTTTTGAATTGAGGCTGCACATGAAAAATTTCATCCGACCAACAGCCCGAAACCCAACAGATTTTTCTTTTACAATGATATAAACCTGAGAAGGAAATATTCACATTTAAGAGGCTGAAAGCAGCAAATATTTCACATTTTTCTTGTCTGTTAATGAATAAAAATTGTGGGTGATTAACTTTCTATCCATCTACTAATCAGTTAAAGACTACTTTGTATGTCTTAATTTTGCAACATGGGTATTTTCATTTTTATTATTCTTCCTTCATCCATTTTTTCCTGGCGCACTTAGGCTTCCAATCCTTGTTATGCATTTTATAAGTTGTTTTAAAAGGTGCAAGACAAACAAATGACTACAAACAAACAAACAAACAAACTGACAACATGGTGGGAAACAGTCGAGAAGCATTAGATCTGCAGCACTGGTGCGAACAGAAAGCTCTTGAGTTTATTGAGTGATAGCCATTCTGCTCTGAGCACTGCAGCTTTTGACCCTTAAAAAAAAGGCGGGGAAACCTTTTTGACCCACGTCATCTGTTAATGTGCACATGGTCTGTCTAAATGCACAGAAGAGAGGGAGTGTGTGTGTGTGTGTGTGTGTGTGTGTGTGTGTGTGTGTGTGTGTGTGTGGGGGGGGGGTGTCAGTGTCTTCCCTGGTAAGCGTTGAAGTGATTATGGAAGTCCAGTTAACTGGGTCATGATGGAGATGGATGATCTGCAGACGTCCTCCCTCCCTTGCAAACGCTCAGAGGCAAAAGCTTCCAGCTCACATCGGATGTTCCGCTTCACATCTGAGCTGATTTTTCTCTTTCTCTGCAGAAAGGAAGGAACGGAGATTTCATCATTTGCTCCTTTCAGGCTAAAAACAAAAAGGTTTTCCATATTCCCTTTTGCAAACCGGAGCTCACCCGCGCGCCCCCAATTTGCTCATCAATGGCATCAAATGACCTCCCCCTCACTCCGACGGCATTGTGTAATCCTCAACAATCTGACTCTTCTCTGCTGCTTCAAATGAGCCATTGTACGGTTTTTGGGAAGAGAGTGAACGTTGTCTTATGTTACACAGGGCCCTTTGGTTTGTTTTCTCACATAACCAGGCAACTGGGGGAACTTCAAGTCAGCAAGTGAGGCTGTGAAAGTGCTTATTAAGTCCTGGTGTACGTATACATTGTCCAGGTTTGGAGACTTGATCCCTACACTGAGAACAGCGTAGGAGGAGTTGAGTCTAAATGGCAAATATTACCTCACATTGTTATGTGACAGTGAATTTGACTGGTTTGAGCCAATAACAGTCATGCTTTTAAAGTTACACAACACTGGCCTACTTTAAACATGATGAGGGCTGGGAACTCTAAAGTATTATGTCATGCTAAGAAAGCTGTGGAGGGATCCAGCTGATCAGTGTGTGGTTACAGCGACACACTGCTGCATCTGTCATCACAGATATGAGGCTGAGACCTTTGACTTATTTTTCACCGGAGGCTTTTAATGTTAATGGAAAGGAAGGAAATAAAACTGATTTAGCTAAAGAGTAAAAGGGGTACTCCTGCTTTCTGCGAAATAAGCTTGTTTACTTATAGAAAATCTAGTATATCAGTTTTATCTCTTTAAAGGTCCATATTTTAACTTCTCCTGTGTTTTATCTGAAGTGTTGATCTCCATCAGAAGATAGATTTGTGGTTTTAAGAACCAAAAGCCATCTCAGTGTAGTTTTACATCTCCTCTCTCAGGCTTCTCTCTGGAGCTCTAGTAACAACAGGTCAGTCAGCCAATCAGAGGAGAGACTTAGATCATCTCCTCTGATTGGCTGACTATTTTCTGAGTGATCTAATAAAGATATAGCAGATTTCAGGTAAACACTCAGAGAAACCAAATCCTGCAAGGTTGGATGGTGGGTCCAGGTGGGCGGGGCTCGGGCCGTGGCTGAGAGCGGTGACTGCTTTCTTGTGACATCACAAAGTTCCAGAAGTCCTGACGGCTGGTTTTAAGGCTCAGTTTCTGAATACAGGCTGTGTGCATTTCTCTGTGGACTGAGGCTTTGATACTTTCACAGTATGTATATGTATATTGACCTGCTTTATAATCAAAATATGTTTCATTATATGCCATCAAAATATGGAAGCAGTGATGTGTAATCTAGATTAAGACAGCATTAAGCCTAGTTTTACCTACAATTGCTGACCTGCATGTCGTCACATCAGTGCTCACAGGTTTGCGGCTGCACACTGATTTAGGTGTGTTTCCACAATAAAATACCTCGTGCAACAGTACAGTGTATTCTTTCCAAACACCCGTAACAGCAAAACCACAAGCTTCATTTTTTGTTTCTCTGGCACATCTACCAAACTGAGCGTCTGACATTTGGCTGACTCTTTAATCTTGAGATATTTCCGACGGAGTGAGCAGGAGGAGGAGGTCCAGCGTCTCTGTTAAGCACCGTTCAACTGTTGCAGGGATCAAACCTATGATCTTTCTGTTAGAGGATGCTCTGCCATGCTCCCTCCTCATCATGGCGTCGCTCCAGTAATGAGAGTGTGTTTTGGGCCAGTGTTGTCAGTGTTATCTAAGTGCTTGGCTCAGTATGAGTGGTGAGCGGTGGGGGCTTTGTGTGTGTGTGTGTGTGTGTGTGTGTGTGTGTGTGTGTGTGTGTGTGTGTGTGTATTTTTTTTATTTTATCTCACTACAGCGGTCATGTTTCTGTCTGATAGCGTCTCATCCAGATAATCACTCCCACTCTCTGCTTCAGGGATATTAACATGTTGTTCAGCCCAGCTCCATGTTTTTTTGTTTTTTTTTTTGTATCCCAGACAAAACAGTCTGTGCACAACAGAGAGGCTGCAGGGAAGAAGTGTGTGTGTGTGTGTGTGTGTGTGTATTCTGGTTGGCCAGGTACAAACAAAAATGTGTGTGTATGTGTGGATCTAAGCTTGCTGCATGTAGAGATACTCGTTCTTCAGTATGAGCCGATGGTTTTATCCACTGATCAGAGATGGAGCTAGAGTGGAATCTGACAATCCTTCTCACCCTTTCAAAAAACTGAGAGAATAAATGAATGAAAAGCAAACAAGTAAAAGTAGTGAAATCCAACAAACAGGAAAATGTAATATGATATAAATCAGTGGTTCCAAACCTTTTCCAGCTCATGGCCCACTTAAAAATCTCAAAAATGTTGGCGGCCCACATCCGATCCTGGAACTAGACAGAGGTCAGATTATGCTTTCTCAGAGCACTTTTTTATTTTACCGATAACTGTTGAACATCCAGGACTGAACTGAAATCAGGGGAAGCCATTTTTATCTTTTTAATTTGATACAGGAGAGAGTCACCATCTGTCTCCTGCTTCTTTAGTTTTAACTCTGACTGAGGCTCAAACATGTCTCTGATGTTTCCTCCTTTAACCATCTTGATTCCCTCTGCTCTTTCACCTGGACACCTGGAGCAGGCGGTTATGGGCGGGGCCAAGGCCTGATCCAGATTTCTCAATGAGGAAGTAAGAGTAGATGTGCTTTTCCATTTTTTTTTCACTTTTGTTAGTGGGAAAACTAGTTACATAAAATACTAATCATCCTCCTGATTAACACTCCTTCACATATAACTGATCACTTGAACAAAAATACATGGTTGGCTTCTCCTGGTTTAATGCTAAATAATCCTTCTTGCATTTTCCTTTGACCTGACAGCAACAAGCTGTAATTTTCTTTGAGGGAAATGCTGAGTTTGCTTTTAGCTCAGTCTGGCTCTGCAAGTGGTAATTTAATAAGAGCTGGATAACGAGGTAACATCTCTGGATGTAGTGAAATCTACCTTTAAATAACTTGAAAATGCGGTAAACACCGTGCCAAATGTCATTACATGTAGGAAATTGATGCCAATTTAGCATCTTGTCAACATGCGTCTCCCACAGAGTCGAACATGTAATCAAATTTGTTTTTAAATGTAACTGTCCTCGTGATGAATCAGAGGTCGTTAAAGGGGACACTCGAGGAGGCGTTATCATCACATATGATCTCAGTAGTTAAAATAACATTACAGGCCTTGTTTTCCTTCCGGAAATATCAAATAAGTTGAACTGAAGGAAATTGAACTGACAGGATGAAAGTCAGATGTGCCAGGCTAATAACTAGGCAGACAGACACAGAGACTGACAGAAATAGGAGGACAGACTGAAGTAAACTGAAACCTGAAGCAGCGTCGAGGTCCTCGGGTCAAAGGTTGATTCTCGGCTCTGTGAGAATGGACTTGTGAACCTCGGGTCACTTTGGTTTGGGCTGCGTCCAAGAGAGAAAACATATAAACACTTTACAAACACACTGAGGACACTGGAGCGTCCACATACTGTTTACATGCCTTTCCACACATTTAAACATATTCTGATAGGGCTGCTTATATGTTTGTCATTCCCAGCATTTTGTTCAAGGATATTTTTACCACTATATTTAGGACATTCTCATCTGTACCCATAGAGGCTTTGAGTTAAGTCAGATCCATCAACAGGGCTTGGAGCTGATGCTATGTAGCATTAAAGTTCTGTGTTTGTTTACATATGGTCCAGGTGCTACAGAGACTGTGGAAGGATGCCAAAGAACAGCTTAAAGCAAGAAGGAGACATGGTGATGGGCAGGAGAAAAAAGTAGCAAACAACAAAAACTTTGTGCTGAATTCACCAGGAGAAACTAACAATTCATAACTGCCTGCAGACAGTGTTTCAGTGCATGCATTGTTTGCACATTGCAAGGCAAAAATTAAATTAGCAGATTTTTCAAGGAGGTTTTGTGACTTTACTCAAAGAAGGACTTCTAACTGGTGTGGTTTACTGCAGATAACTAGTGGTTAAATCACATTCTCGGGCCCGATACTGCTGTCAGAAAGTGTTTTTCATTCACAGGACGACTGCTGATGCTACAGGAAGGTGGATGTACACACGCAGCACACAGGAGGCATTTGTGTAAATCCAGGATGTACTGAGCTGCCAGGCTGCTATGAGAGGCTTAACCTGCTGGCGGTTTGGTCACACGCTTGAGAGGGGGAAGCTTGTGTGCTGAACATAATGCCGGACAAAAAGCATTCACTTCCTCAAAGAAGTTTTGGGATGAAGACATACAGTACCATACTTTTTCTTTTTACTGCTTTGAAGAACCAACTGCAGGAAAATTATACCAGAGATGATGTGATTCAAATTTTTTTTCTCTAAATATAGCATCACTCATGTTTATTTTGACCGAGGGTAAAATAACTCCATCTGTTCCTCACACTCGCTCCAACCCCAAATGTGTTTGAATTGTTCTTTCCCCAGTTGGGCGTATGAGAGGCTCCACTCTTATGGTTAATGCCTGCAAACTCATTCTTTTGAAGCGTAATAAGTTTTGGCGATTAGCTAAAGATAAAGCTTTAAGATGAGTCTCTTGCCAATAAGTAAGCTTCTGTTTGATTAGAACTTAGCTCAGTAGAGAGAAGTGAAGAGAGATGTCGATTGTTGACCTTTACAAAGGTCGGTAATGGGTGTGTCGCGCTCTGTGGTGGACTTTGATACAGATATCCTCTACATCTCAATTATACCTCCTTCCACCTTCATATCCCCTATTCCTTGCTCTCTTCCCACAATTTTTTCTCTCTCTTCCTCTCCTTCATTAACCCCCTGTGACTCTTATAGTCCTTTATCTTTTGATTCCCTCCATTCAAACCCAGCAGCTGTGGGATGGAGATTTTTCTTTCTTTCTCACTTCTCAAGGACGGAAATCCCTTTTTTTTCTTCTTTTGGTCCTTGCTTTTTCTGGACTGCCAAGAGATTTAGAAATCTGAGTCCTAATTATTTATAACCCCTGCACTCCTTTATCTCTATCTCTTCTCCCTTGCAATCCAATCTTTTTTCTTTTTTCTTTTTTTTTTTTGAAATCACGTCTTCATCCAGCCACTTTTTGCTAAATATTTAATGTTCCTGACGCAGCAGGCTGTGGCTCTCTGCTTTGCTTTATTGCCTCGAGGTCAGCGTGTGATCCAGATGGCAGAATCGCTTCACTTCTGAGCGTCTGTGAAAGTGCTTCTTCCTGTTTTAAGAAATGAAACCTCATTGCTCCGGTCTTCTGCCCTCCCTCCTTTCAGCCAGCGTGGAAAATACTCCTGAGCAGATGGTCGCTGTGGCATTGGATGGAAGTCAGGGCCGTCATCGAATCATGTGCACTCTGCTGTATGTCCCACACTGTCCCTTTGGTACAGAATGTGACTTCCTGTTGCCCTTGTACCATATGTTACTGATATACCATGTAAAAATCTATAATTTATTAGTATCAAGGTGTCAGCTGCACCAGTGGCATCTAGAAACAACCTTTGCGGAAATGACTGGCTTTGATTTCCAGGCATTTGATTGAAGGACTCATCCTCTGTTTCTTGTTTCCGGGCTTATACCTGAGTAATGTCTAGGAATTGTGCACATTTTGGATGATTTAAAGAGGTCAAAACTCCAGCAACACTTTCCTTAAACAGGAGAACTTTATTAGACACATTTCGGCTTGAGTTCTCATGACAGTGATGAAGGCCACAAGCCGAAACGCGTCGGTCTATTAAAGTTCTCCTGTTTACTGCAAGTGTCGCTGGGATTCTGAACTCTTTGGACTTTTCTCTCTCTCTCCATGGAAGTAGGTGAAGTTGTGCCAGAAACCTTACTTTGTCTCTGCACCATATTGGATGATTGTGCAGCACATGATTCATGCCCAGTACCAGTCTTCAGTGCGGGTGCAGGAACTAGTGTCTGCAGTAAGGTTGAGGTGGTGGACGATCACGTGGTCTGTCCTGTTTCAGACCATCCATCAGTGTTGGCTTTTTCCTAACTACAATCTTGATCTTTCCTTAACACTTACTGACCATTTCAGTTGCCTAAAGCGAACTACACCTTAACCGTACTGTGTTGCAACGCATATGAGAAAGAAATGATTAAAAAAATGTCACTAATTATTGTTCAAATAATGTGTCGGCCAGAATATAAGACAACATTTGTGAGTCTGAGCGATGAGGCATAAGGTACAGTTGCTTGCAGACACGTACCCAGGCAGCTGCAGACACCATGTACCTATAGTTGTTTTCATTTATACTCTGCTTGTCTGCTTCCAGACATGTGCAGTAGATTGTCTTATGCTTCTGCTGTAGAGGCTGGGCGGTCTGTCCTCATGGACGTAACACATGGGTGGGTACACAGATGCGGTGCAGATTATACAGCTGGTAAAGATTCGTGCATCGCTCAGCGACACTTTCATAGGGACCTGGATTCAAACCTGTGACCGTCTGAAGCAGTCTGAGCATGAGGACCAATGATCACAGTGACTCCGGTCGACATTCGGGTCAGTCATGAGTCCCGCATTGTATGACATTTTGCTGCCAGCCACATTAGACATGCGGCCTTGCAGTGTGTATGTGTCTTATTGTTCTGTGTACTGTAAGCTTTGCCCTTTAGGGATGGAGCTTGGCTTGTAAATTAGGTCATCACCAGCCCTACTGTATGTTGTCGTCGTTGCCAGGCCACAGGAGAAGAAAACACAGCATCAGCTGCTCTGATGGTGAGGCCCGTTTGGGCGTCAATTTGTCGCCTGATCCTTCAGTTAAAACCTGACATTGGAACATCTGTGCACAGGCTGCTGTGGTGACATTAATGACTGGTCATGAAATCAGATTCAGGGCAAACTACTTAGTTAACCAAGCGTCCAGCTTAAAAAACAAATACTAGTCTCCTCTTTTTCAGTTCCTGTCAAATGGGGCTTTCAGACAGAACACGATTTGCGCTGGAATCACAGCTCTGGTTTGTGCTCTGCTGGGACAGAGCAGACATGGGCTGAGTTTTCCAAACCTTTAGCGGGACACGTCATTGTGAAGTTGAAGGAAACTGTTTAGAGTCTGTTGTTGCCAGCAACAAAGATGCATCTTTCCAGTGCTAAGAAGCAAGCGTTAGCACCAGCCCCGCCAATAAACAGAAGAGGGGGAGCAGCAAGGAAGAGGCTGTGGGTGCCCTCAGGTACTCGGAGCAGCAATCCCTCTCTCTCAGCTGCAGGCTCAGAGAGGTCCATATGTTCTGCCCTGCTGTCTCAACCCTCGTTTTGGGAGCACTGGGCATACGGAGGCGAGGGCACATAGAGAAGAGAGTGGGCAGTGAACACCACACCTACCACCACTACAACCCCTTTACCCTCTGTTTCCATCATCATCATAAGGGCAGATGTAGCATTGAGGCGTGTGGGCGTTGACCTACATTTTAAACTGAAGGGGTGAGGGACGGGGGAAGGAACAGATTTTGTATTTATGTGGGGTCTTCAGTTAAAGTGTGAATTACGACCAGAGCTTCAGGCTTTGTCCAGCTGATGGAGGAGGATTGAAGGATTGTAGTTTTATTTTCTGTTTATTTACACCATCATGTTTGAGTGAGTAGAGACGAGCTTGAAAATAAATCAAAACTAAAATTCCTTTCGTAATGTTTTTTGTAATTTTTTTTTGTTAAATGGATTTGATAAAATGAGTTTAGAAATCAAGGTATTGGTATCAGTACTGAAACTGAAAAATGTGAATGATACCCAGCCACTAACTCTTAAGTTTAATTTGATAATGAAAATACAACTAAAGATCCTGAGAAACATATGATATGTTTTACAGAAGTGAGCTTTCACTCTTTATATGTTCAGAAGAAAAACTAAAAATTACAGCCACACAGTGACAAAGAGACACAAACATAGAGAGAGGAGATTCTCCACATACCCTCACTCTCCTCCTGTCATCACTGTCTCAGCTCGGTGACACGTCGCCTCGAGTCGCCACAGCCCAGACAGCAAGGTGATGGAGGTCGACAGGGGTCACCGACGTGACATTTTCCCCCCAGTACCCTCACCTTCCCCTCAGCCACCACAACATTTCCTCTTACAGCCCTCATGTTATGAGAATTAGGAGAAGGGGCTGCACACACACTCGTGCACGCTCTATTCACTGTAATCTAAAAAGTAAAAACAAAGTTACTCATAAGAAAAAGGACAAAGGAGGAAGTGACTTCTAATGAAAGAGGCAATTGCATAATGGAGCGATCACAGTGGACTGAGTGTGGTGGGATTGACTCTCGGCAGATCTTGGCAGCAGTTTGCCAGAGACTTGGTCTAGAAACCCAGTTAGTGCTTCTGCTGGATGGAGTCCAGCGATGATGCCTGACTCAGACCAGCTGATCTCCAAGAGCGCTGTGGATTAAGCTGCCGTTACACAACCGGCAGCTTCGTCTGATTGGATGATACAGTTCAGCGCTGGTGGGTGGTATGGCCTTGACTTCACTCTCACAATGTACAGGGATAATTGTTGGATTTGTACAGTTTATTGATGAGGTGAATCCAGGTGAAAACCATTATCTCTAACGGTTAAGAGGAGACGATGTGAGTGAGGTCAGAAATCAGAGGCTCCTGTTGTATTTAGCCACAGTGGTGACGTGGTCGTAGTGATGACAGTGTTGCTGCAACACTTTCGTTGGTTTAGAGTGAAATATCTCAGCCGTTTCCTGATGTATTGTTTGTGAACTTTGGTACAGGCGTTCCCAGACTTTTTTTATTCTGATCCCCCAAAGGAGTTGCAAAATAAATCTGAGGATAAGAAAGAAAAACCTTTCAGTTACACAAAATGTAGTTTGCTTTTCTGCTTTTTTTCTTGTGCAGTCCTCAATACTTTTAAAGTTTAAAAAATCTTTTTCAACCAAAACCTTGCTTCAGTTTAGTTGCTCTTGTTGACATTTAAAGGTCCCATATTGTATAAAGGTAGAAAGCAGGTCTAGGTTCTATATTAATGCTGTGAAAGTATCAAAGCCTCAGTCCACAGAGAAATGCACACAGCCTGTATTCAGAAACTGAGCCTTAAAACCAGCCGTCAGGACTTCTGGAACTTTGTGATGTCACAACAAAGCAATCACAGCTCTCAGCCATGCCCCAAGCTCCGCCCACCTGGACCCACCATCCAACCTTGCTTTGGCTGACTGTTTGCTCATCAACCTGCTTTTACTTCAGCTCCAGAGAGCTGCCCGAGAGAGGAGATGTAAATGGGATGATGATGGGAGGTTTAGACTGATAAAAACTGAGCCAAGTCTGATAAACAAGTGGAGTCTGACAAGCTGAGTCTGGGTTTGTCCTAAAGAGGCCACCGTACCGAGTCTCTGATGTGGCTGTAGACGACTGGTCTTTACCAACAAAACTTTCTGACTTTAAACAAATATGTGTTTTTTTGGCTTTTCAGAGCAAAATGATTGTTGATTTGAAGTTGAGAGAATATTAAATCACAGATGAGGGAGAATATTAGACTGTCAGCTTTCATGATTATCTAATAACCACCTCAGATAAAGAACATCTGCCAGCTTTGTGTTGTTCCTCTGCTGCCAGAGTAACGCACATTTCCACAAAAGTCTACACTGATGGAAAATAAACATGCAGCCTTGACTCGGTCTGTAATATGTTTTTTCTGCTCGATTCATAAGGAGAAAATAAGTGAAATCAAACTGCAGGAGGGAGGAAATCAAGGTGACAAATAGAGACGGAAAAGATAATGAGACAGTTGTGGGGATAAATGAGTTTGGTGAGAGCGCGGCTTGAGCGAATGTGTGTTTATTAAGGAACTGTGTGACAAAACCAGGACAGGAGAAGTCTGCTGTTAGTCGTCTGTGCTAGCTGAAACTTCCTTCATCTTCTTTAAATATCAGCTCTGCAATAAGCCAGCAAATCTCCCAGAAGGCTTTGCTCCCAGTAGCAGTGACCAATGCAAATTATTAGATTGTTCATTGTGGTTTTGTCGTCTGTGTCGGTGAGTGTTTTGTCCCTGTAGTTTGTAAGTGTGTCATTGAACAGTGCAGTCCTGCTGCTGAAGACATTACATTAACATAAAAGTCATTCGGTCTGAATTAACATCAGGGACGCTGCTTATTGAATATTGCCGTCTTCAGCACTTTCTCGCCATTCGACAGAGATTTTTTCCACCGTTATTTGTACTAGGTGGTGTTTGTTGAAAGCGTCGCAGCTTGCTGCTTCGCCTCTGGGTTTGAGGGGAAAAGTCGGTCAAGCTCCGGCTTTACAGCCCTAATTTTCCTCCTAATGAATTTTTGAACAGCGCCCAAACCCAGAAATGTGTGTTGGCTGTTAAACGTCGGCCTTTGAAACACTGAAAACACTACAGGCTGCTCAACACACACTCTTACAGCACACACACACACACACACACACAGCTTGCAGTTTGTTTTGCAGGATGTGTGTATTTGACTCACTTCACTGTCAGTACAACTGGATTATGTTTTAATCTACTCACACACGCTGTGCGACGATGCCTAGCAACCGCCTCTGCTGGGAATCAGGTAAAACTGTGTTGCCACATCATGAACGCTGCAGCATCTTCTTTGAAAACATTCTTAATTTCCAAATAAATAGAGCTGGTGGGAGTTTGCTTTTGTTCCTAGTGAGGATACTTGTCGGATAATCGTAGATTTTTTTTTTCACATTTTGATCAGTCGTTAGATGTTTTGCTGATTATTTTAACACAGAACTTCTTCCTTAACTTTACTACTGTCCTTAAATAACCCACATAACTTCAATTATGTGGTTTCACATGGACATACATTATCTTTTTAAGCGTTAAATTGCTGTGTTCGTGATTTCTTTTAACCTTGTACATGAGAACCTTGTAGATCGTTATCTTGATTTTCATACATACAATTCATAAATTTAAAGAAAATATATTTGGTGTGAAATGGGCTTCTGTATTTTTTACAGTATCAGGTTGATTCTTTTTTTTTTTTTTAGTTTGCAGTGTTGTCTTTTCATCACTGCACTACACTGAACTACACGGGCATGAAGTGAGCATCTCCAAACAAGTGATGAGATTTTGGTCAGAACTGATCACGGAGCTAAAAATGAGAGAAGTCGTCATATTTTCAGTCATGAGTTTAACAAGTGAAAAAAATGACTTTTCTTTCTAATTTCTCATTTTGCATTAGCTCCAGTCACACACTGTTGACTCTACACACTCACGCACATCTTATGACTGTCATGCTCACTCTGCAGGCTACCAGGCTAACCGCTTGTTGCCCCCCCCCCCCCCCCCCCCCACAGCTCCCTGGGGCTCCTATACTGCCATTCTGGGACTCCAGTTCACATGATCCCCCTTTGTTGAGGTCAGAGGTCAGGTCCCTACAGGAAAGATGGTCAAACTGCAATAAACTGATTAGTTTCCAGAATATTTTGTAGATTTTCTGTGATCTTTGCAAATAAGACAATTTTACATCAGTCTCTGTGACATGCAAACTTCAAACACAAACTTGCACCTTTATTTTATTTCATGTTTTTCCTGCTAACGTCAGCAGGCAGACCGTGACACTGTTTGAACTCTAGGCCCTGTGCAGCCATGTGATCTCCACCTCCTCCGTCAGCTGCAGCACTCAGCAGCCAGCAGAACAGTTAGAGCCTGTTTGAAATTCTCCAACAGTGATTAAGATCCCTTGACTTAAAAAAAAAAAAAAAAAAGATGCAGATTTATCAAAGGAAGGAACACATCAGCTTTTTAAAATTTTGCAGAAACCAAAAGCAGGCCTGAGAAACTGCAACAGAAAACAGTTTAACACACACAAAGATCCACAGTGCTGCAGTACATGTCAATTACACATATAAAAGTCTAACATCCTGTAGTGAATTTAAAGGTCCCATGTTGTATAAAGGTAGATGTCCATGTGTTTGTGATTATAAAGCAGGTCTAGGTTCTATATTAATACTGTGAAAGTATCAAAGCCTCAGTCCACAGAGAAATGCACACAGCCTGTATTCAGAAACTGAGCCTTAAAACAAGTCATCAGGACTTCTGGAACTTTGTGATGTCACAACAAAGCAGTCACTGCTCTCAGTCCTGCCCCAAGCCCCGCCCACCTGGACCAACATTTATTCCCCATAGACTCCTTTCCTATTTCCTCCTTCATGACGACTGTATGAGGGTGAATTTTATTACATGTTTACATTTTATTAAGGCTTAAAGTTATGAATAATTGAGGGCGTGGCCGCTTTGAGTGACAGGTGGGTGAGCTTTTCTATGGAAACATCTGGGACTGTCTCACATGCAGAGGAAGAGATTTAAAATCATCATCACGCAACGTAGTTTAATCTAATAAGAGCGTAACTCATTGATTAATATATTAATGCATGTAAACAGTCTGCTGCAAAACATGGAGCTATGTGTCCTGATCTTTACAGTTCGTTGTTTTGTCACAAATATTTACCAACTTGTAATTACAGCTGAGGTTCAAATGCAGACATGATTAAGCGAAGAAGACTTGATGTGAGCCTCCTGAGACACAACCATCCGCAGGCAGCAGGGAGAAGAAAGCTCTTTAAATTCCCTGTCAACAGGTGGTTGATGAAGATCCAGCGGGACGTCCGCCGGATCCACCTCCCTGATGAAGCGGCAACCAGATAAGAAACCCGATCCGGTTCTGTTTCCTGCAGAAACCTGCGACAGAAACATACGACAGTTTAGGCCCAAGAGTTAACATCTGTGTTTTAGATATTTCACCAAGATGTTGCCTCTGGAAAATAGTTTTCAATCAGCAGGGTAATATGATCAATCTGCTGATTACTTTCTTGCACAATCAATCAATTTATTCCTTGATCGATAAATCGTTTAGTTTATGAAACATGAAAAAATAGTGAAAAATGTCCATCGCAATTCCCTCGAGCCAAATGTGTCGTCTTCAGATGTTTTTGTGATAAAATCGGGCAGATTGTTTAAAAAGTGACTTAATCGATCGATTGATTGTCAAAGTAGCTGCTGATTAGTTTTCTGTTGATCGCAGCTCTAATATGATGTCACTGAAACTGAAATAAAGTTGATACACCAGAATGACAATCCTGTGGTTGGTTGCCATGGAGACGGTCATTAGTTTTAATTCATCACACCTGCTGCTTCAGTTTGTTTTCCTTTGTTTTGATGGAAACTTAAAGTTCGAGTCCGAAAAACTTGGCTGAGGTTTTTTTTGTTTGTTTTTTTTACAGCTGGAGGAGGGAGGGGTGGTGGTGGTGGTGGATGTGTATAGTGCATTCTGGGTAGTGTAGTCCATCTGACTAGAGCTCCATCTTCCTCTTATTTCCTGCTCTAGTCCTTCTTTTTTCCTCTCTTTTTTGATTTCCCGTCTGTTTTTGCTCCTTCTCTCCACTCCGCTGTCTTCACCTCTTTCTTTTCGCCTTTCTTCTTCTGCTTCCTCCCATCAATCTCTCTCTCCCTCGTCCTCTCTTCATCCTCCCTCCCTGTTTTCCTTCCTCTCTTTCATCCTTTCCTCCGTATTCTTCTCCTCCTTTCCTCTTCTTTCTTCTCATTACTGTATCCATCGCTCCTGTTTTTAATATTCTTACCTCCTATGGCTCCATTTTCTCCTTTTCTTTCTTTCTGCTCTCTTTTGTCTTTCCTTCCTCCTTTCTTTCTTCCCTTTTCCTTCCCTCTCTTCTTCCTCTTCTCCTCTCCCTCTCTCGTCCCTCATTCTTTCAGTTGTTTGCCTCTCCTCTGTCTTTCATCCCCTCCTTTTCTGTCCCTCTCTTCCTTCCTCCTTCCTGTTCTTTTTTTACTCCTCCTTCCTTTTATTTGTTCTCCCTCTTCTCATTCCCCTCCTCCCTTTCTTTCTATCCACTCTGTCCCTCCTTCCCTTCCCTTCTCTCACCTGTCATCTTCTTCTGTCCTCTGTTTTTCCCCTCAGTCCATCCTGTCTTCTCTCCTTCCTCCTTTTTATTATTTCTTTTGCCTCTCCTTTCCTTCCTTCTTTCCTTTCCTCCCTTTTCTCCCTGCCTCACCTCTCTTCCTCTCCTCTCACTCCTCTCTTCTCCTTCCTCCCTCTCTCTGTCAGGAATGCAGTCATGTGCTCTGGACTCTTCCCTCCAAACACACACACATTCTTTCACTCTCACACAGACACACACTCTTTGTCGCTGCCTCCACACATGGTGTTTACCCCTCGGATGGAGGACTGGGTGTAGCTGGAGTCTGCAGTTAGTCTGAGAAAACGCACTGAACGAGCTTTTAAAGATAAAAACAGCTTGCATGTGTGACAGAGTTAATCCTCAGGACTTTATTCGGAGTCTGTCTCAGTCCAGCAGTTCCTGAATCTCGTGTTCATTGTACTGAACTCTTGTTGCTCCGCTGCGATAAAAGAAACTTTGTGTGGGCAACGGAAGATGTACAGAGCTGCTTTTGTTCACGAAGGACAAAGGAAGTGAGGAATTATTTCCTTCAGGGTGGATGACCTGCGTTACAGTTACACTCCTCACTGTAACTGTGGAGTTTCTTCAGCTGCAAAGCAAAACACTAAAAATTCAACGTGGCGCTGACCTTTATGGCTCTGGTCGTCATTTCTGCTGGTTATCAAAACAGTCTGCTCACACGTTAGTTGACGACGGCTTGGTCCCTATCCACAATTTTATTTTAGCCCAAATATCACAATGTATGATATTGTCGCAAGGTGGGTGGGGCGTCAACGCTGCCACTAAACAGCTGTTCAAAGTTTCATTTGTCATGTGCCAAGGTACAATGTACAGAACACAAAGCAGTGAAACGAGGATCTAACTCAGCTGCAGGGCAAAACTGTAAAAAAGAAAAAAATAAAGTTGGAAAAAAGAAGAATTTTGATATTATAAAAGATATTGCATATGGCAACAAATATTATATATTATATATGATATATCGGATAAATGTGATAATAAAGGGTCAAATGGTCTGTTGGTGTGTAAAATATTGAAATAAATTGGTCCATAAAAAAAAAAATTAAGATAAATTGAAAAGTGTAGAATTTGAGTTATAATAATAGCAAGCTAGTTGCAGCAAAACAAAAAAAAAAGATTTTTGCTCAAATTTACCAATAAAAGTTAATATTAACCAAAAATGAACCCATTTTGTTAAAGTGTTATTGGTTTATTTCAACCTGTTTGTTGAAACTACTCCTGCTCTTTTATTTACACAACAGTTCTTCTACCTGAGCTCGATGATCAGTTTAAAGTGGAATAAAGTTGATGTTTGTTTACTGTTTTCATAAAGATGTGTCACTTTGATAAGTCTACACATCAGATTTTGGACTCCCTTTATGTTCGTCC
This sequence comes from Trachinotus anak, assembly GCF_046630095.1. Classification (NCBI taxonomy): domain Eukaryota; kingdom Metazoa; phylum Chordata; class Actinopteri; order Carangiformes; family Carangidae; genus Trachinotus; species Trachinotus anak. Next base: position 25,082,019 of record NW_027273863.1, on the reverse strand, counting down.
CTTTTCCAATACAACATATATTATTCAAAGGCTGTTCTTAACACAAGGCTGTGTTTTTAATTCCATCCCACACTGTGTACGCAGACTTTTGTGTCTATAGGAAACAGAGAGGAAACAGATAAAGGCATGAACATGTTCTGTGTGTCTGGCTGTGAGGTGTCGTCCAGGTCACTTCCTCCTGCAGACAGAGGTGGAAATATGGCGGAAACTCCCCAAGCTTCAAGCCAACAACATGTTCTAACATCTGGGAGGTTGAACGAGTGCAACCCCCACCAGGACAAAGGAGACACGAGTCATAGTTATTATCAAGTCATTCTTCCAGTTTAATTAAATCGGCTATTGTCAACATGAAAATCTCAAGCGTTAATGAATCTTTCTTAACTGCATGGAAAGCTTTCTGTGAGATTAGTCTAATTTCACTATAGTCTCATTGTTTTGCTCTTATGCTCTTGCTGAGGAATTTGAAACCATTGTGGTGCTTTAATGTGCACAGGAACGAAGGCAGCTTCAGCTCACAGCCACACGAACAGGTGCAGTCACACACAGAGCACTGATTGTCTTATCCTGCAAGAAAACCAAGGGAAATGTTATGAAACCCCCCCTGGAAAGTACAGAGATAAAAATAAAGCATTTGAAAAGGAGGATACAGTTCATGGAAACAAACTGAGACGACTCATATTTGCAAGTTCCACCAAACACCTTAAGTTTTCTACTTAACACTTAAGGTTTAATTTCTCCTTAGCAGAGGGAGCTACTTAAGAGTGTTGCACGGAATCTCTTAAAAGGTTTCTTTAGTTAAGGAAAAAGTTTTTACAGCAGTAAAGGAGATTTTACAGTGATAAAATTACACTGTTTCCATGGGGACTGTGTTTCTAGCATTTGCACTTGATACCTGTCATCACTTTAAGGAAGCCGACTACATTAACGGAGTGCTGGTCAAATCTGTACTGTAAAATCAGTTTCTCATTGCTAAGGGTGTCCATTGGGTTCTCCCACTCTTCTTGGGATGTGTTCATGTTCTTCATATATCACCATAAACTTGGTCATGTTGCAGTTAAGATAGTTTTTTAGATAGTTTTTTTTTTTTTTTTTTTACCTTACTTTGGTTGCTAAGGTCTTTTGTGCAACAGAAGAACTAATTTTAAGTGAATCTTTAAGTGTAAGACCAAGATAAGGAGAAAACTTTAATACTTTAAAGAAACCTTAAGAAGAAAACTTAAGGGTGTTTTAAGGAAACCTTAGCTCAGGAAAATCTTAACTTAAGGTGTTTCGTGCAACTGGCCCCAGAGAAAACAACAAATTCTCCTGACTCTCATGTTTTTTTGTTTTTTTTTAATTGTAGTGGAAGGTGCGGTCGTGGATTTGAGTCTGTTTAACCTCAGTGAAGATTTTCCTTCATCTCGGCGACAGAAGCTCCGTCTCTGTCTTTCTGTTGTGTTCCCTCACAGCAGAGCAAACTTTGCAGGAATTCAAAAGACGGAAAACAACGCAACATTTGGCATTAAGGCTGTTTTTAATTTTCAACCTGCTGCAGTGTGTGTGTGTGAGAGAGAGAGATACAGAGACCCAGAGAGAGAGGGGGTTTTCTGTTTTTGGATACAGGGAATGTGGATTTACTGTAGTTGCAAGTTTGCTTTACTGAGTCTTTGTGTAGCAGCAAGACAAAGAATGTGTGTGTGATTCTATCTGATTTTTTTTGTACTTGTGTATGTGTGTGTGTGTCTGTGTGTTGCCAGAGGAGGAATGGCCTCTCTTTCTCTGATGACCAGGGACAGATGCCCTGCTTCAGGCGGGGCTAACATCTGTGTGTACGTGTGTGTGCATTACTATGCGTGCCGCCGGCCTCCAACAGTCGGTACAAAAAGGCTCCTGTGTGTGTGTTTCTGTTTGTCGACATGGCCACAAGGAATTGTGGGATGTGTGGGAGCTGGGGCACCGCTCATAAAAAGTAGGAGGAATGAGTGATGGAGTCTGCTTTCTTTGTTTATGATCGTCTGCTGGAAATAGAGCTCCAGGTCTTTAGAGTGAGGAGTAGCTGTCCTGCATTCGAAACATTTGTCTTTATCACCAGTGTGATCACAGTGTGAAATTATCACTGTAGTCAATATTTCCTTTGTTACAGCTGACACTCAGTCGTTAGGATTTAATTCATCAAAACTGACAAAATGATTTTATTATCTCTGTTAATATATTTTGACAAATTTTTTTTATAATCAGATTACACTTGGAAATCTCAATTTATACAATATGGGACCCTAAAGATCCACTTACTCCCTTTTCCTGGAGCTTTCAGCTGTATCACTGTCTTCGTTGGCTGGAAGAGTGCGCTCATTGGTCAGTGGAGGAGCTGGATGTGTTGACATGCAAGCGCAGTGGATGCTGTTTGATTCAGGACACTGGTTGAATCCAGAACTATCAGTCCGACAAAACGGTCCCGACTATTTATCCATTTCAAAGCTTTCAACAGTATCACATGGTTTTCATCAGTGCATGAAAACGAAGAAGATGATGTTTGTGATTAGTTTTAAAGCAACTGCACACAAACCAAACACTTAGACACAAAACACACACAGAGCATCTGAGAACTAAAATGAAATGTTAGCGGCACTAGCATGTGGAGATGGATCAGTGTCCTCTGGTTGTGTTTGGCTTATTTTGTCCCCGTCTCATGTTTTTACGTCTGTCGCAGAAAAGCTTTTGTCTCAGTTCATTATAACCATTGTCTGTCATCCTCTCTCTGTCCGTCTCTCTCCCCCTTTTCTCTCTGCTGAGGCTATTTCCAGCCCTCCTCCTTTATTTCTGCATTATCACGCATCATCCCAGCCTGGCCCTTGAGAGTCTGATTTCAGGTGCCGAGATGGACGACCTTTCGGCAGCGGAGAAAAAAGCTTTGAATGGTCGAGCTTGGCTGCGCTCCGCACTCATTCATGTGGCGTAATTGTCCTCTTCCGAGCGGTGTAATTCTATCGTCGTCCATTCAGGCTGAATGCCAGGGCGGTTCTGAATAAAAATGTGCTGTAGTGAGACGGTGCGATGAAACAGAAAGCTCAGACTCTTTTATGCTGGACGGGGTTGATTGATGGAGAAATTACATGAAAACTTTCTTGTCTGAGCCTTGATTTATCCAAGAAAGGTTGACTGAGCACTCAGTTATTCTTGATCTGTCCCTGACGCCGCCCCCTGGTCAACACTTAGCAGTGCCACCAGTATACCTGGCCATCAGGTGGGTTATATAAAAATTCACCCCCGCCCCCCACAATTATACAGACCAAAACTGTTTCTTGTAAACACGTGTATTTCTGCTGTAAAGTTGGACATTTGAACACTGGAGTCTATGGGGACTGACTCACTGCTGGAGCCAGACTCTAGTGGTCATTAGAGGAACTGCAGCTTTCAGCTCTTCACTGTTGACTTCATTTTTTAGCCGCTGGCTTCTATTGCATGAAAGGCGGCTGTGCTACACACTCATCCATCACCCTGAGCTCCACCTCTACTTTCTACCTCACTACATAAAGGAGACGCAACTTCCTGCTAAATGTTGCCGCCTCATGATTTTGTCCAGTGGATGATATAACTCGTAGGCTAATGGTTAGCATGCCCAGAGTTAGCATGTTGACAGAGGTTTACGTCCTCATACTTCAAACCGAGCTCTGAACTGTTGAGCTACACTCAATAGGTCATTTCAGTGCCTTGCTAAAGGGCACTGTGACTGTAAAGTCCAAAACCAACTGTAAAAAACCATCACAGCCGTCTTTTGTGTTTCTTTGTGTTTTGGAGGATGGATTAGCTAAAAGACGGAGGATGAGATGAGATCACAAGGCCAGCAACAGCTGGAGTGTGTGTGAGTGGGTGGGTGAATACAGCTCTCTGTACTCTCTTAGTGAGAGTGTGTATCGCATACACAACTACAGCATAGAGACACACACACACACACACACACACACAGACAGACTTTGAACTTCATGTACTGAGAAACATGCAAACAGGCGTCTCCTGTTCTGACTGAATGACAGTTTGATGGCTGTTTCTGCTAAAGAGACACCTAAATACACACACACACACACACACACACACGCACACACACACTGCAGTGGATGGCATTCAGTCATGCATTCCAGTTACATGAACAGCAGCGCAGGCAGTCAGACCCTCAGCTGTGCCTGAAGGTCACCATGAACACACACAGAAACACACCTCTCCTGTAGAAAACACACACACACACACACACACACACACACACACACACACACACACACACACACACACACACACACACACACAGTTGGTTTCATTAATGTAACTGGGCCACTGTTCATGTTCCTTTGTATATTGATTCATATTTAATGTGTTTGTTTGGGGGTGTCTGGCTGAGACCACGTGAAACAGGCTACTGTGTTGTGTGTGTGTGCGTGTGTTGTGTGTGTGTGTGTATGTGTGTGTGTGTGTGTGTGTGTGTGTGTGTGTGTGCGCATGTGCAGTATCTAGAACAATACAGCCTCCTGACACATTCAAACACACTGTTCCCACATCATATTGAATAAAACACGGTTTTCAAATGTGTCTAACCCAAATATTTGACCGGTGGCTCTCGGCTGTTTTGTCCTCATCGTTCGTTGGGAGCAGAGCCGGTGTTTGTTGATCTGGTTGGGACTTTGGGGAGACTCTAGGGGCCTCAGGTACTTGTAGAGAAACACTGAACAGAAAATAAATGAAAAGTGGCTTTGGAAAATCACAGTATTGAATCACAGCATCTATAATCCACCTTTATGGTGCCGATGTTGTTGTTCAAACGTTATTGTTTCTCTGCAAATCACTGCTGTGCCGCGCGACGGCCTCCTGAGAGCCACACACATCAACCACAGATGGATGAGGCTGCAGGCGTAGTTTGATAAATCTCCATTTACCTTTTGATGTATTTTGTTCCCCATGATTCTGGTTCACAAGCACCACTGGTTCAGCTGCAGGTGCAGGCCACAGACTGTTTAGAGACACCTTTCAAATCTACAGATGGTGGATGGTAAAACACTGAAGAGAGGTTTTAATTGGCGTATTCCTTTAAATGTCCTGTGTTTCACACTTTCCTGTGTTGATCTCCGTCAGAGGATATATTTGCGGTTTTAAGAACCAAAAACCAGGTCAGTCAGCCAATCAGAAGAGAGACTCTGAGCCTCTCTTCTGATTGGCTGACTGTTTTCTGAGTGATCCAATAAAAATATAGTAGATTTCAGGTAAACACTCAGAGAAACCAAATCCAGCAAGGTTGAATGGTGGGTCCTGGTGGGCCAGTGAGCTTTAAGACCTTTGAGACCCTTGTCAGTTTTGTAGTTCCTGTTCTACCAGAGAGGAGCTTTTGGATCCTGTAGTGTTGACTATCACTGATTGGTCAAACACAAATGATGTAATGATTTGTAGGTCAAGTTACATCTATTCATTTCCTGTTGTCTCCCTTATTCTGCCATCTCCTCTTTACATGCTTTATTTGTTTCTGCTGGTTCATTTAAATCTCCCAGAAAATTCATTCTCAGGTAGAAGCGACGAGGTTCCTCAGTGTTTTTAGTTTCTGGAAGTGCTGAGGAAGATGAGCGAGCGGTTTACTCTTTAGGAAACAGAGAGGAGATGAGTGTGACCATCTGTCAGAGGTTTATTTAGCTGCGCTGCTTCTCACGACCTCCAGATGCCTTATATAGGTGACCTGTTACACCCCGGTGTCTTAAACGTGGTGTATGGGACAGTGTCAAATAACAAATGAAGCATCACCGCTCGGATCATCTTCACCTCGTATTTAATAGTCCTACAGATGAATGGAATCTGGTTCATTCAGGTTTTGTGTACGAGCGCGTGTGTGTGTTTGTACATGACCCCAGCTTCTCTTCCTTTAAATGTACAGCTCAACTGTTTTCTTTTTTTGAATGTAGACTCTGGCTCCTGAGATTTGACCCTCCAGCTGATCCCTGTGATCTCTGGAACACTACAGTTGATCCAGTCCACTTACATTACAGTATTTTATTCCCAGCCGACCTGGTAAATATCAAGTTGGAGCAGAGTTTCTGAACTTTACATGAATAAATTCAGGCTTTAAATGGAGGAACAGCACTTAAATAAACATTAAACAGTTAACAAACCCTGATTGTGTTTTTTCAGACAGCGAGTTCAACTGGAGCTGTCGAGCTCTTTAACCTCTTAATACGGTTTGTTAGCTCTTGATTGAATTTGACAATTAGGAGCAATTTTCCAATCGCTGCTCGTCCTGTCGGCTGGATGAGCTTTTGTCCCGAGTGTTTATCAGAGCTACTCGTCTGTCAGGCCGTTTGTCTTTTGTCTGTTTCTGAAACTGGTCCAGGCTTCTCTCAATGTTTTGCATATGTCCCATAATAGTGAGCTGCAGGACAATGGTTGAGGTTTGATACGCTGCAATGCAAATATTAAGGTAATGTCATACTCAGACTGAAACGAAAGGGGCAGCTTTTAAGTGGTTAACACACACACACACACACACACACACACCTTTTAAGAGGATTAGCTGAATCACTCTCGTAGGGTCACGGGGGTCGAGGGCACTTGTTCTGCACTGATAGGTCAACAGCATCGTTGACCTGGTAAATCTGGGCAATTAGACCAATCGGAGCAGCCGGTTAGATGATGGGGCAGGGTGGGGGTGGGACTGAATATTTATACTGTTGGATTGATGCTTTCATTCAAAGCTGCTTATAGTGTAATATTTGCATACAGACATTAACATTAGGAATCAAACCCACAGCCCTGCCACTGACAGTGCCTTGCTACCTGAGGCTGTAATAGTTTAGCATCTTATAGCCTTAAATAGAAAGACACTTATACTAAATGTATAAGTTTGATGCCACTTACAATAAAGAAAAATTTGAATCTGAATGATGCAGTTGAAGCATGAAACATGAAGCATGAAGTATTAAAGTTTGAGTTTTGTACCTTTTAGTGTGTAGTTGTTTGAAATGATTTAATTTTTCGGCAGGTGAAAGGTTCAGTTTTACTTCTTGTCTTTCTTTCCTAAGTAGCTGGTCAGAGCTGTTTTTACAGACTCTTGTATGCTGCAGTCTTTCTCTGATTGACAGTATTTAAACTGCCGCTTCCTGGGGATGATCAGAGCTGCATACTTCTGGTAAAAATAAGAACAACACAACAGGTGCTGCAGTTCATAATAAAATTATTTCAAACTGATCCACAAAGCAAAGCCTGGAAAAGTTTTATTACTATTTCTGAATTTGCATGTGTTTTTACAAATGAAGGCGATGACTCGCTTATTAAAAAGTTAATTGTATTTTATTTATTATTTACACAGTAACTTTTCTTCTCTGAGTTACCCCGTCCCCTCTCTGATGGTTTGTCGTCTTAGTGGGAAATGACATGGCATTAAAACTTGTGAGTAAAATACCATTTTAATCAACTGAGGTTTGGTTCTCTGTCCACTTCATCTCTGCTATTAGTGGAAAACCAGCAGTCCTTTTCATTTCAGCTGAATCTTGGTACCACTTCAGCTTCGCTCAGTAATTTTCTCAAACAACCATCATCTCCATTATTTACACTGGCCCCTCTCTGTTCCATTCATCTCTCTCATTTGACAGTAACGACATTTCTACAGCAGCAGCAGCGTTTCAAACAGAAATCCTGCTGTCACCTTCCCTCCCTTAACAAGGTGACAGTGAAAGTGAGACGACGTCCCTGCAGGTGACGGAAATGAGAATCTGCACCTGGAGAGGTATTCTACAATCTGCTGACACCGACAGCTCTGTTTTGACTTCTCGTTGCGCGAGGGCTCGTTTTATATCTGAATTCGTGGCTTCAGGGTGAAGGGATCTTGAGCAACATTTGACAGACACTGTCATTAAGACGTTTTCTATGTAAATCCCTCTGACTGGGGTGTGAGAAAGCGCTGAATTCATTTCTCATGTGCAGTGATACATGCAGCTTCATCCACCGAGCAGGTTTTGGATGGTAGGATTGCTCAGGGTTTAAAGGAACTGCACTGCAAAAGGGAAAGGTCACAGGTTCAATCCTCAATACACCAAACTCTTCCAGCCTCATCTGTTTCCACTGGCTAACAGCCCAGAAAACACATGTAAATCAGTTCTGCAGCAGATGGCTGGAATTATGTATTTTTTTACTCTGTAGCTTCATTAAATAATGATGTTTTAAACTTTTTATTTTTCATGGCAACACTGTAAATGAGCAGTTAGGCTGTTTCTCTGATGAATCGAGGTTAATTGCCTTGCTCAAGGATTCGCTAACGGGATTTAATGTGCGTCCTCTGTTTAAACGGTTTCCTCATGATTGTTAGATAACGGGGGAAGAAATAAAAATCAGCTAAAGAGGCAATTTAATTGGATCTAAGGAGTAAGAGGTCACCAGTGAACCAGTTTTTAAAAATGTGATTATATTTATGAATTTTGTTAAATTATAAAAATTACTTATTAAAAAATTATGAAATTTAATTTTAAAGTAAATGTTTTTGAACGTAATTTCATACATTTTAATTGTAAAAATATTTAATTACAAATATTTAATATTATAAAAAATATTTCATTAAATTGTATTATAACAGATATTTTCAAATAAAGTATTTATGAAAAATATCAAATTGTAAAATGTGATTCTAAAATAATAAAAAATACATATTTTATAGTAAAAAAAAGTTTTGCTTTTCAAATTAAAGCTTTCCAGCTGGCAAAATACTCTTTTGAAAGAGTTTTTTGTGTGTTTTTACACACAAAGCCACTAAAGTCTAAACAGGCAAAAAGCAACACATACCATAGTGTAGAGTATAAGTTAATATAAACAAATTAAATTCAAAATGTAACTTCATATAAGTCAGTTACTTGATTAATTAAAGTTTTTTTAGTAAACTAAAAATTGCTGATTCTGTGGAAAAACATCATTCAGGTTCATGTTCATCATTCTGGTTTTCAGGGATTCAAACCAGCGACCTTCTAGTCACACAGCTGCATCTTCATCATTACTGTATGTTGACAAATCAACCTCTCAGAGCCTTGAGGGGAAAAAAAGCAGTTTGGTTATTAGCAGAATTCATAGTGATGTGATGACACATTTGCTAATTGCAGTTTTTATTCTTTGCCTCCTCAGCGGCACGTACAACACTCCTCTCCACACTTACCTAATTATCTTCATTATTAATTAATGAGCTCTCACACTCTCTCCCCTCGTTCACAGCCGTTCACAGGCTGCGCTGCTGCTGCTGCTGCTGCTGCTGCTGCTGCTGCTCTCCACCAGCTCAGCTGATACTGGAAATGTCAGAGTGTGTGTGTGTGTGTGTGTGTGTGTGTGTGTGAGACCATGATACCATGTTAAAGGCAGCGCAGGATAATCAGATGTGACATTTTGGCGTGAAGAGGGCTGCTGCTGTTACAGAGCTGTAATGATCATTTGCTGTGGCAGAGCGACCTGGTTAACCCGAGGAGGAAGAGACGAGAAAGGAAGGAATAAAGGGAGCAAGGGAGGAAACACTGAAGGAAAACAGGAAATGCAATTAAAGTCTGTTTACAGACTTGAATGGAGGGCATGGACAAAAAAATCCCTCTCTCCTTCTTTCCTCCATCCCTTGTATTCATCTTACTTCTCTTCCTTGCCTCATTACATCATCCGTCCTTCACACCTTCCTTACCTCCTTTCTTTCCTCCTCTCCTTTCTTCCTTCCCTATTGTTACATCCTTCCTCCTATCTAATCTTTTTCTTTCTTTCTTCCCTTGACATCTTATCATCTTTTCTCCCTTACATCCTTCAATGCTTCCTTCTTACTTTATTCCTCACCTTTCTTTTTTCCTTCCTTCTTCTCTTTACAACTTCCTGTTCTTTCCTCTTATCTTTACAACCCGCCTTCCTTTCATCTTTTTCCTTTGCTTTCTCCCATCCTTCCCTCCTTCACTACCCTCTCAATCCACCTGTCTTTCTTCCTTCTTTCCCTCCAGGCTATCTTGCCCTCCTTCCTCACTTCCTTCCTTCTAATCCACTCTCTTTACATCTCTCCTTCTTTCTCTTTCCTCCTATTCTGCTTTGTTTCCTCTTCCTCTCGTCTTCTCCATCTTCCCCCATCCACCCTTCCTACCTTACTCCCCTTCAAACTGCATTTCTTTCCTTCTTTCCTTTCTTTACAGCCTTCCATTCATACTTTCTTGCTTCCTCACCACTTCCTTCTCCTTTTTTAATGCGTCCTTCCTCCCTCACTCTTCTCTAATCTGCTTGTCTTTCTTCCTTGTCATTTTACCATCCTTCCTCCCATCTAATCTCCCTTCTCTTATCTTTACATCCTCTTTTCCCTCCTTTAATGCTCTCTTCTTATCTTCTTTCTTCCCTTCCCATCTTCCCATTGTTCCTCTTTATCTTATCATCACTTTCTCTGATCAGATTCATTTCCTTTCTCTCTCCCCTTATCCTAACACCCTCATTTGTGTCCTTTAATGCTCCCTTCTTACCTTACACCCCTCTTAAATACTTTTCTTTTCCTGTCCTCTCCCTGCATCCTTCATTCTACCTTTTTTTTTTTACTTCTGTCCTTGCTCCCTCATCAATCTTCTCACTTCCTCCCCTCCACCCTGTGGCGTGTTACTTAGTGGGTTAAACACCTTGCTCAAGGGCGAGAGTCAAGCTCACTGGCTGTAGTGAGAATTGAACCTCCACACTCTGAGTTTTCTGTGTGTCTGACTTTGCAGCACATTAGCAGAGGTGAATCAGATCACATAGCTTTTTCCTCTGCGTGTGTGTGTGTGTGTGTGTGTGTTTGTGTTTGTGTGGTGACATTGCAGTTGTTGGTCAGGGACACAGTCAGTCAGGAGGAAAGAATCTGTATACTGAGATACACACTCACACACATACACACACACACACTATCAGCTGTTCAATTATACATTATCATTCAAAGACACACACACACACACACACACACACACACACACACACACACACACACACACCTCGACTCCCACGCCTCAGGCATTTTTTTCGTATGTGTGTTCCAGTGAGGCTGTCTCTTTGCTGTGGTACTGGAGCTCACTGTTTGGGGTTTGATGCCTTGCTCAGTGGCACATGGGTGTCACTGAAGGAGGAGACGAGGCTCCTGGAAAGTCCAGCGAATCATGTGTTGTGGTTATACGTCTTTTTCTTGTCCGTTATGCAGAACCACACACACACACACACACACACACACACACACAAAGTCTAAATGCTGTGTTATTAATAGAAGTGTCAGGGTGACACAGTGATCCCACATGGCAGAGGCATTCCTCCTCTGATCTCTGCACACACACTTCGACTCAGCACTTTACAGAAAGAGAGAGAGAGCAGTGTGTGTGTGTGTGTGTGTGTGTGTGTGTGTGTGTGTGTGTGTGTGTGTGTGTGTGTGTGTGTGTGTGTGTGTGTACCCAAAATATTGACTGGTTTGTCAACTGGTTAACTAGTACTTTAACCTGTGTTTTTACCTGGTGTGAACCCATTCCTTTCACCCGGAGAGGAATGGGTTAAATATGTTACCAAACAAACTGTGGATTGTCGTTAACTGGGATTAGATGAATCGGTATCCATAGCAACAAGCATCATTGTCGGTGGATGATCAGGTTGGACAGTTTCCTGAAATGTCAGAAGCAATATCTGTGTGTCCTGAGGGACCTGACGGGTTTTGTTTATCGATTGGCTATTTATTGATCAGCTTCACTGATTGCCATGCTGACTCTTTGATTCGTTTACTTGATCACTGATGGACCGAGTGATGTTGTCAGCAAAAGTACAGGAAAAAATATCCAGAGCACTAATGACAATTACGATAGAAGTGGCTATCGTGCTTTCCATAATAATGTAGCATAACAGGCCAGAGAGGAATAAAATAATGTTCAGAGAGATGAGTAAGAAAATCACCCTGAAACAATAAAAGCGAGGAGGATTTTTTCAGTGGAAATTAAACAGCTGGATGTGTTTTTTTACAAATGGCTAATAGAGAGAATACAGGAGGAAGCTGCAGCGTCCAGAGGTGCAGCACTATTGTATTTCTGATTCTGGATATCTTGACAAAAACTGCAACTTCAGCTTATGGCCCTTAATACTCTGATCCTCCATGATCCTCGGTGCGCTGCCATACAGAAGACACCAACAAAAGACAGGAATCAAAACAATCAAGAGCAAATTCACAGATTATGAATCATACCTGCTGAGTTCACAGAAAAATTGCCCCAGAATATGAAGATAAATTGAACTGAATATCTTATCATTTTGCCTTTATCCTTGCCTTTAGCGGTGCAGGCAAGGATGTGAAGCTCTGCTGCCTGGGAGTCCCTGCTGGCCTCTCTCTCTCTAGGTTTTTCTGTCCAACCCCGTTGTTCATTGTTTGTTCTTGTCAGTCATCTCACATCGTCTTTGCAGAAAATAAACCACAACCATACTAGTCCACCCAAAATAGCTCTGCCCACTTCGCCTGCTTTGCCTCTCTGCTGACACTTTGACTGACTGTTCGCCTGCTTAAGTAGTTTACTGACAGACTGGTTTACTGGCTGGCCGATCACACCACATGTTCATGAATTAATCGGTAGGTCAAGCCAGGAGAGTTAGTGGAGCTCTTCAGCTGGGGCACCGAGCTGTGATTTCCAAAATAACAAGCACTCACTAAAAGATCACACACACACACACACACACACACTCTCAGTGGATTCATGGGACAGGACTCCTGACTGTTCTTGGGACCGACACAGTGTGTAGCTGCAGGGTTCTGGCGGTCCTCTGGATGCTGGCAAAGACTGAAACATGTGACTCAGCGACTCGTCAGAGCCGGTTCTCTGTTCTCCTAGCAGCCCCGGGGAGCAACACATCTCACCGCCAAGACCTGAGTAACACACACTGGATTTCAGGCTGAAAACAAGACAGCCACCTACTTATAAGAAAGAAACATTAGGAGATTATTCTACTTTTTGAATTGAATACTGAAACATGATCATTGAGCAAAATTATAACATTTAGTGAGAGCTGCTCGAGCTCAGGAAGGCTCAACAGATCTGTAACAGAGTGGCTGAGAGTTTGGACCCTGCTTGGATTTAAAATATATATTTTTTTCTGCATTTAAGTCCAACAAGAAATGTCCATGTTCTCTTGTGACTGTGGTTGCAGGCTTGTTAACCGATGGACGACACTCATTAAATCCAGATTTATTATCAACACCCTCGATTCATGTCAGGTCAAGTGTTACTGATATTGTGATAAATAATAGTATCCTACCACACTGGTGTTGTAGTCCCGATATCTCCATCAAAGTAGAAATGAAAATGAACTCTGTGTGTATTTTACACTCGACCAGGATCCAGATCAAAACATGGTGGACTGTGTTTCGACATGAAATGACACTCAGTTCACGCCTGCTGCTGACACGCTTCTCTTTCTGCACACGGCCATGTGGCTGCAGAGAGGACCAGTTGTCCGTTGGCATGGTGAGACTTAGTCTTGTGTTTGTTGGAGTGTGTGTGTGTGTGTGTGTGTGTGTGTGTGTGTGTGTCTGGCTGGGTTTGTGTGAAGCTGGGGGAAGCCACAGCCTACATAGGGTGTGTGCTTTCTGCTTGAATAAGATGCTTTGTTTTTTTCTTATTTTAAAAAAGGAGATTTAATAATTAGACACTGACATCATCACAGCAGCAGATATTCTGCTTGAATGGAGCAGTTGTGTTACAGCGTGAGCCTGTTCCTGTGAGAGTGTTGTATTGTGCAACAGAAATCTTGTTAGGTTAGCTAGTTTCATAGTTTCATGGCTCTATTGCAGTTACCACATTTACATCATGTCTGTTATTGTGAACAGAGATTATTTACAGATACAGTTTTTACAGTTTTTGTCATGTAAATACTACCAGATTGTGTAATCACACTGAGAGGAAATCTGCTGTATTGGCCTGAATATTTATCCTGATTGAAGACATAAAAGTAAAATGCTAAACAGTACCATGGAGGCAGAACATAAATCCCTGTCCGTTAAATACATGGACTGAATAAAGTTGGATGTAGCCTCCGTGACGTCATCCACAGGTTTCTGAAAAGCAGTTTTGAAGCTCAGAGTGGGCTGCTCTGCCGTCGCCATCTTGGCAATGGCATGGCACTGACTCCGCCCATCACTTATAGCTAATACAAAAATGGGCGAAGAGGCAGGGCAAGTGTGGAGCTGAGACTTTGGTGCATGCCGATTTGCGCCAAGTCGCCACGCCCTCAATTATGCAGAACTTTAAGCCTTAATAAAATGTAAACAAGTGAGTTATATAAAAATTCAGAGAAAGGAGAAGGAGAAAATTAGCTATAGAGACCAAAATCGTTTTTTGTACCAGGCTGCTACATTTCTTCATACGTGTGCTCACAGTCTATGGACTGTACTACAATAATTAAGATTCATCAGGTGTGAATATACTGGGCTTATAATAGATAAAAGCATCTTGGAATAATATTTGAATTCAAAATTTGTTAACATGGAGATAATAAACTCATAAAGGTTCAGTTAACCCAAATGACAATAACAGATATCCTTTTCTGAGATTTCTGACCCATAGCAGTGGGTGTGAATAAAATTGCCTCTGTATCATCCAAAGCTTTAGAAAAAGAAAAAAAAAAACTGTACCGGTTTCCACAAACAATCCACAGACCTCACAGTCACGTTTTTGAGGGGACTATTTCTTTAGTTTACTTTAGTTGATGAAAACTGTTGCTTGTCATGTTTACAGTTAATGGTAAACTGGGTCTTCGCCACCATAAACATATGTCAAGACTATCATAGTTGCTCCTGTGTGATTATGAAGATTTTTGCTTTGATTTTTAAATGTGCAAGGAAATATCCTGATTCATAAAGACACATCAACACATTCTGCAAACACACATACACACTTCTTCCCCTGCCTGGTTAAATAAGGGTTAAAAAAAAACAAATTACCAGAGTGTAAATGGCTGAGAAAAATGTAGTTAAGAAGTACATTTGTTGCTGACACCAGAATATTGTTGGCCATTTAAGATAACCATGTAGAGCTCGTAGACCTCCAGGGATATTTCACTAAAGTCCTTGTGCACCTTGTTGATGCCCCCCCTCCCTCAGCGGAAACATGCATATCAGTGTATCATAATTAACTGAGCGCTAATTCCCTCTCTGGTGGCTAAAGAGTGTGCTATACGGGTTCCGCTATGACCCAGAACAGTGATAATTTATTTCAAATTCGTATTTTTAATTAATGCTGCCTCAGTTGGTGCCGTGATTGATGTGGCATTGCTTGTAGGGACGTTTAATGGCCATAAATCTCCACGGAGAGCAATTATTGAGCCGCCACTGAGCATCACCATGTCAAAAATGTCACAGAGAAGAGCCCAAGTGCTTTTATTTGATTCTGATTTTTGTATGGTTCTTCCTTTCTGAATGCTCTTACATAATCCCAACAGCAATGAAATCCAAGTGGATTCCAAGGAAGGTGCTACATGGCTATCTTTGGACTGATGCATCAATGTGCCAAGTGTACTTCTTCTTTTCTCCTATCACAGCGTAGCCATTTTTGGACAGCTGGTTTACAGCCTGTTTGAGAGTCTCTCCTGCCTGAGTGAACTGCTACTACTACCGCTCGGGAACCTAAACTTCAAAAGAATGATGAATAATGAAGTTATTTACACCTACATTAGCTATTTTTTTCATATTTGATTCAGTTGACTTTGTGTAATGGGAAAGCAATTTAGCCTCTTGTAGTTAATTGTTTGTCCCTTATAGCACATTAGCTGTATGGCTAAGTGTCAGTGCTCTCATCAGCCATAGTAGTCCACCATTTTCAACAAAAATGATGTACAGTTTTTGTGCCACCTAACAGAAGAAGAAAGTCGACCACCTAGCATCTAAAGAGAGAGATATTTTTCTCAGGAGCTGGTGAGACCAAAACAGAGCTAAAAGGAGAGTGAAGATTAGATTTACACACTCAGCCTTTGATACTTTTACAGTATTAATATAGAACCTAGACATCTACCTTTAGATTTGTGACTGTTTTGAATCTTTCCAGTGGTGAAGTCATTATCTCCAATGAAACTGTTAATTTTGGGTTGTTCAAAGGGCAACAGGAGCTGTATTACAGCACAGGGAAACAGTGAAAGGCATGCAACAAGTAATGGACCAATAATCCATTAGTCGAATAAATATTTCTGGATAACCAAACTGATGAAACCATTGAAAGAACTCCACCGAAATAAGCCATTTTGGAACAAGTCTTTGACCACAATTTCATGGCTGAACCAAGCTATTGTGTTAATAGGATTTCCATCACTGCGAATGACCGGCGTGGAGAAAAAGCCCCGACAAGGCATTAATCTGGATTAGCATGGTTTAAGCGTGGCGGGGCCCCGTTCACATAAAAAGCTCAGGCCTCAGTGTCAGCTCAGGTAATTACATTGGAAAGTGAAGGGGTTATATTACTTCAAATCAGAGCTGGATGAGTTCGGAGGCTCTGGGAGCTGCTCAGTTGATTGAAAATGAGGAATTTGATATTTGGAAACAGCCCCCCCCCCCCTTTTTTTTTTCAAGAGTTATCAGGGCTTTTGGATATTACTCAGACCTTTAGAAGTGACGATTTCCTCAGTACCTGTCCAGTGAACGTTTCTTATTCCAGTCGTCCTTGTAGCTGTCTGTTTCATTTATACCTGGGGAATCTGGACTATTGTCTGGGATCATTTTCTTAGAGTCTGGTGGAAATGTTATTGAAGATGTACTGTTGTAGGAGTGCAGGCTGATGCCTGCAGTGCCACTCTGAACCCAGTGACATGGTTATAACTGAACTCCTCTGTGCAAAGACAAATATTCTCTCTTTCTTTCCTCCTCTGTCCACACACTGGTTTTAGTTACATGACTAAAACATATACAGGTGTAAAATTAATGCACGCACACACTACACAAAGACATATTTTAATACATCCAAATGAATCGGAAGCTGTCCAAAAGTATTTTGAACGATATTCAGGGTCTCATCTGTGACCTCATCTTGTCTCATGGATATTTTACTCTCACCACTCTCATATCCTGTTGCAGTTCTGTGCCTCATTGAGCATTTTGTTCATAACCTGAATTGTCTCCTCCATCAGCACTTCCTGTCTCAGAGGAGCTTCCACAGTTACTTTGGGAACTGTTTTGTCAAACATTAATCCCCTCCACCTCTTATCTACCTTTACCTCAACTCCAGCCTCTCCAGTGATGTCCCACTTTCCTCTCAGTGGAGGGTGGAGTCACGGTGCTCACCTGTCCTACAACACCAGGACTAGGAAACATATAGTAAACTGTCTTTGGGAAACAACATCACTCATTGTGCTCTGCATTGTCCTTCAGTCCATTCACAACCGCAGCCTTTTAATAGAGAAAATCACTGTGTGAAAGGATGGCATCGTCGGTGAAGAGAGTTATTATCCCGCTGACAATGACCAGGGAGGGGTTCACTTCCTGTGGTGGGGTTCTAGTAAAGGTCTTACTTGTAGTTTTACAGTGTTGATGTGACCTGTTTATGTGAAGAGGTCAGTGTAATGAGAGACAGTATTTACTTTTCAACAAATACCTGAAGGGCCT
Source organism: Trachinotus anak (assembly GCF_046630095.1). NCBI lineage: Eukaryota > Metazoa > Chordata > Actinopteri > Carangiformes > Carangidae > Trachinotus > Trachinotus anak. The sequence goes on along the minus strand of NW_027273863.1, from coordinate 25,064,447 downwards.
AACAATAGACAGTATATAGAGTATTACTATGCTGTGTGGTTTATCAAACCCACTGATCTGTTATGTATAAATCCCTGCTTGGGGCTGGTTCCTTCTTACCTGGGCTTGAAAACCTGAACCAATATACACTGTATTCAAGCCAGTCACAGTTTTTGTTGGCCTGTTTATGTCTGGTCTGTATTAGTGGTTGTACTGTTGTTTTATGCCATCGTCTTAGCCAGATCCCTAATTTTTAAACGTCAAGAATATGTGTTGAATAAAATTAAAGAAGCTAACGATTTAAAGACCCTCTCCGATGAAAATCTAGTGTTTACCCTTGTTAACGTGTCCATATGTCTTGTATTTTTATACAATACAAAACATATCATGAGCAAAATAAGCAGTCAGCCCCATGACTGAGTATTTTCACCCATTTCACTGCAGTGAACCATAAAAAGAGATTCAGACAGGGATTCAAATGTCACAAACCTAAGGAACAAATCGCGTCAACTTCCAGGAATGGGGGGCGGAGCAAAATAAATCGAAACATCAACGTCAGGACAGAGACTGAGAGTTTGCATTAGCACCACGAACACTGTGTCAGCCACTGCCAGTTACAAGCTAACAAACAACATAAACAAATAAAAGATGCTAACTATGCTAACTGTTCTGATACATCTGCTTGTTGCTGATTTTGGTCTCAACAGATTCCTCTTCTGATCTGGGTTTGACGTCTCACCTGATAATCTCTGCTCTTTCATCAGCTTCCAGCCCCAATTTTCCATTTTATTCATGTGTGAAACAATGTTAAACCAAACATTAGTCATAGCGGAGGAATAAAACTGAGGTTCCCAAACCCCACAAACCGGTCATGGTCATTGTATTTTGAACACCTGTACAACCTGACTCAATGTAACACAGGAGACCTGCAACAAGTCCTCTTCTTACAGAGCTCAGTCAGTGTTGAGACTGTCAGAGATTTGTCGATTCAACATTTGGAGCCACTTGTATTTAATATAATGCAATTAATTTCAAGTAGAATACAGCGTCATAATTTATGTTCCTTTACATTACCAGAGTTGAATCAGTGTCTCTTTGAACTCTATATTTAATGGGGTTCGGTTTTAAATTCAGGGTCAATACTCTCAATAGATTTACACTGAGTTGGTTTGTGCAGGTGTAAAGGTTTGACCACGCCCTTTGTGCTTTTTATTTATTGTTTCTTAAATGTCATATAGTGTGTCATTTGTTTCCTGTTGGCTCAGCATGTAAAGTGGGACCATCCCACTGTCATTAAGCTTAATTTTGTGCTGGAGGTGTTTGTTGCGTAGTGCAGGCTGCTTCAGTGACCTAGTTTCCTCATGAGAAAATTCAAAGTTCACAGGTTTGTGCTCACTGTTTAACTTAGAGCCACGAGGAACCAGGAAAAAAATGAAGCTATAAACCGAGCTGGCTGTTCTCAGTACAATAGCAGAGCCAGGTGCACGGCTGCTGTTTGCCCTTCTCCTCTTTGAAGAGTCGTATATGGTCTGTTGACTCAGTGATGTCAGTCTTTCAGCCACTTCTAGGGCTTAAAATGAGATCAGTGTTTGTCTGGGCTTCTATATGAGAGCGAAGACAAATATCCACTTTTCCTAACAGTAACTCTGGATGAAAAGACTTGTTGTTTAACTGTCAATTCCATGAAATGTAGAAATTAGCTGGTGATTAGCAGTTGATTAATATTTATGGGTCTCAGGATAAATCTGAGGGGTTGTAGAGATGCATCATGGGAAAGGTAAAGAAAGTTCTGCCACAAAATTTCAATTTGTATCTCTGGTCTTTCTGAATTGTTATTTGAAGCCTGAGTAGATGTTCCCAACGCCTGTAGAAGGGACTGCACACTTTTTTTTACAGTGTTGTGCAGAATTCATGGCTCGTACTACCTCAACTTTGCAGACATTTTGATGTCTGATAGAGATATATGACGTTATCTCTACCACATAAAGTGCTCAGCTTCACTTTTTCACATGCTGAATATCTCATCTTGCAATGAAACTCCGCTTTTGTTGGTGTCATCACAAAAGCTGCCAGCTGCACATGGCTCCTATCAGCACTCTTCAGCACTTCCTTGCTCTTCATTGGGAAACTTTGCCGTTCAGCTTTTTTTCCTCTGGATCTTCTCTCTCTCTCTCTCTCTCTCTCTCTCTCTCTCTCTCTCTCTCTCTCTCTCTCTCTCTCTCTCTCTCTCTCTCTCTCTCTCTCTCTCTCTCTCTTTTTCTCTCTCTCTCTCTCTCTCTCTCTCTCTCTCTCTCTCTCTTTCTGTGTGATTGATGCCTGACGGAGACGCCGGGTGGAGGCCGTACAGACTGGACTGCTCTGCTAGCTGCTATTGATCCCTTTTCACTTAAGCTATAATGAAGTATTGGTCAGCCTCAGTGAGTGTCAGCAGTGCTTAGCGAGGCAGCAGGTGAGAGGAGCCAAGGCCTAGACTTAATTACAACTGGTCCTTATGTATTCAGCTTCCCCTTAGGGTGGTGTTGGTTGGAGGAAGGAGGGACGAATGCTGCAGCTGATAAGGAAATGAAATAAGAAGTTAAGAGTTTTTATTCACCCTCAGTGGGGAAATTCACATGCGAGAGCATCACAGAAACAGGCCAAAGACATAAAATAATAAAATCATTCAAGCTGCACTAGTCAATATTTTTAATTTTTAACTAGTCAATATTAACAATAGATCAAATTACTACGTGTGATATAAAACCAACTGGTCCTCCAACCTGAACAACCCTCTGATATGACCCATAGGTGTGTCCTGAAATGACGCCCCTGCGGTGGCAGACGTATCGGACCTTGGTTGTCATGGTTACAATAATAAATATGCTGATTATACTGAGTGCAGTGTACCTGCCTTTGTCGTCATGGTTACTATAATAAGTTCTAGTTTTAGAACCTCAGAAAGGTTTAGGAAAAGGGTTAGAGAGGCGATGATTTGAGTTAAAAGAAGTACTTCATCAGCATAAGACAATCTTTGTTGTCATGGTTACAGTAATAATAAACAGTCATGGATAATAGAAACAACATAAATTGCAACTTCCACATGGGAATCGAACACCGCTCTCCTGTGTCATATTCATCCATCCACCCCAAGCTCCTCCTGACGTGGACTCGCTCTATAAACTACGTCACCGCACTTTTCCCTTTGCTCCTGTCATCATTACTACGGCAACAAAACCTAACTATGAGTCATAACAACCTGCTGCACAGATGACCTGTGGGCTGGTTATTACAGGAGGACAGTCTCTGTAATGTAAAAGAGTTTGCTTGAAGTGAAAAAACTTATGCAGACTGTCAGATTTAGCGTCTTTTAGCTTGTTGTTTTGGTCGCCAGCCTCATCTGTAGCAGCTGCACGTGACACATGATTCTTAGTAAACAAGTTCCTATAAACACAACGTACAGCTGCTCCGCACCAAACGGCACACAGATGGAGTTGGTGGGAGGTCTCTGAAAACTTCAAATCAATCAAACAAACGTCTGCTGATGAAGATCGCGTCATAAGGACGAAAGCTCCAGAACACCCTGTAAATAAACTACTACTGTTTTGAAAGTCAAGACTGAATTTAAAATCTTAGGCTCAGATGAGGTTGTGGTGGAAGCAGAAAGCTTTTTTAGTGCCGGTGACAGTTGGGAGGTGTCGTGCAGAACGGGATGCGCCTCAGTAAGGAGGTGGTTGTGTCTGCTAAACAGCTCAAATGGAAACGCTAACGTTTGCAGATTAATTACTGACAAATTGTTGATGCAGAAATTTTCTGAAACTCAAGCCTCACATACAGCCTCAGTGCGTATCTACACAGGGATAATCACAGGTCTTGATTCTCCAGCTCTAATGCTTCAGGCCGGTTTAAGATGCAGCTCGTGATCATGTTTGGATACATATCAGAATATCAAAATGTCCCCAAGGCCCTCATTTCACACTGGAAACATATGTTTGTGGAAAAAACGTTGCATTATTTATTGCGTGATGTAAACAACACGTGTCTCCTCACTGTCGACTGGTACTCAGGACGCCATATGTTAACCGCCCCCTCCCCTGATGAAGGATAATGCCTGCTGATCCTCAGTTTCATGTAGATTGACAATGTTTTAGCCCCAATTTGTTCATCTCCAGGTAGAATAAGATAAGATCAGATAAGATTGCCTTTATTAGTCCCACAGTGGGGAAATTCACAGTGTTACAGCAGCAAAGTGGCAGTGCAGAGAAAAGAAAGCTGCAAAGAAAATACAATAACAGATATTTAGGAAAGATAAATAATAAGAATATAATAATATACAAACTATACATAGTGTACAAACTTACATATTTACAAGAATATGCAACAGTAGCAGCGTAACAACAGTAGCAGTGTATGTAAATATTGCACAGATCGGTGTATGGAAGACTGCTGCATGAGAGATTGGTGTGTGAGGTTGTTGTGATGGTGAGTGAGTTGTCAGTTGTCAGAATGTTTGTTTGAAACTGGTTATCAAACCCGTATATACTGTATAAATACTATCTATAATGTAACATAAGACCAAATCTAAGCCTTTATGGTCTGAAATGGTGAAGAATGGGACATTTTCTAGCTGTCTTTCTCACTGGGTTACAATGATTTAGGAGCTCTCATTTACCTACAGTATGAACAGGTCATTTATAACCCATCTGTCTCGTTGTTGTGTCTGTTGTAAGGATCAAACCTGTGGCTGTCTGGCGACGAAGCCAGCAGGACTCCATTCCACCTTAAACCCTGGGAAATGTTGACCCAGTGTTGGTCTGCCTGAAGGAGCTTTAGCTCAGAGCGCGCTGCCCATAAATGGACACACTGAAGGGAGAGGATAGAGAAGGAGGGATGGATGAGAAAAAGAAGGGGGGGGGTATAAAGACTGTGACAGGAGGGAGAACAAGGTAAAGAAAACGTGTGAAATGTAGAAAGAAAGTTGGAAATCAGATGGAGAGATAAAAATAGGAGATGAAGGAACGACAAAGGACATGAAAAAGTAGAGGAGAGCAAGTGAGGGGGAAAAGTGATCTGCAAGCCAACGTAAACACAGGAAACGCCAAAAAAAAAGAAAAAAAAAGGAAAGGGTAGAAACATCTTTTAACAGAAACTGAGATCCACTGACTGCAAACAGTATCCTCGAGTGAACTGAGGGAGATTCTCTCTGCTCAGGGTCAGAGGACAGACGAAAACCTCCTTTTTCAAAAGACTGCTCCACTGATTTAGCATTGCACTTGTACATCATTGTCAAACGACAACACAAAAGCACCTGGCAACAAATCTAGAGAGTGTTTTGGAGTCACGGGCGTGGTCCTGTAGGGAGGCGGAGCAGCAGCTTGTTATCTTTCTCTCACAGTGATCATTTTACAGTAAATCCAGCTGAAATCACAGCTCAGTCTCTGTCTTTCACTTATGTGTTTGGTGATTTTGTTATGAAATCTGGATTTTTAGCAGCAGCTTAGAAACGGCTGCTGGTTAACATGTGGTCTTAATAATAACAGCTTTCTTGTGAATTCGGCCGTATGAGAATCCTGTATATTTGAGCACACAGAGAGGAGGAGAGAAGCAAACAGGTGAAGGGATGAAACCGGCGGACACCGTGAATGACATCATGAATATGCTAATCAGCACATTACATCATCTAGCGGCAGTTAGTGACTTTTCCATCAGGCTTTAGCTACTTTTCATTGAAAGTTGTCTCCACTACACCCTCAGTTTCGGACAGATGCTGGGTTCTGACTCTGACTTGGTAAATGTCCAGCACTGAGCTCAGGTCAGCTGAGGTGTTAATGTTAGAGTTTTAATGGAGCTTTTTAACAACATAACTGGGCTAAGGTAGCCTGCCAAGAGGTGGGACAGTGTCCTAGAAAGCACTGAGGATAATGTGTGTGTGTGTGTGTGTGTGTGTGTGTGCTATAATTGTACATGTCTCTGAGAGTGCATTTAATATGTGCATATATTATATATAATATCATATATGGTCCTTCTGCTTGTGTGTGTGTGTGTGTGCATATTTTGTGCAGGGGGATGCACATATCTGTGTGTGTGTGTGTGTGTGTGTGTGTGTGTGTGTGTGTGTGCTATAATTGTACATGTCTCTGAGAGTGCATTTAATATGTGCATATATTATATATAATATCATATATGGTCCTTCTGCTTGTGTGTGTGTGTGTGTGCATATTTTGTGCAGGGGGATGCACATATCTGTGTGTGTGTGTGTGTGTGTGTGTGTGTGGGTGTGTGGCCACAGGGGCCCTGTCACCCTGAGCGGAGTGCGAGGTGAAGTGACAGATTTGGATCAGCGGGGGGATACAGGTCGCTGCAACTGTGGCATGGTTAAATAATGCAGCAGATCTAATTCACACACCTGAATTATGGAGACAGAGCGGCTGTGTGTCTTGGGAATGTCCTTCTCGCGGCACCGTCTGTGTCTGAGGACTTGAGGCCAGACGCTCGGCCGAGACGGCAGCGCCTCAGACAGTCAGGAGGTCGGGCAGAGAGAGAGACAACTGACAGACACAGACCTTTAACAACGTGGTGGTTACAGCCTTATTCTGCAGGTAAATAGATGAAATCATAAGATGGATTTATCAACAGCATATTGACTTTAGCATGTTAGTGTATGCACTGTATACAGGGGGGTTATGGGAGATGTAGTCTGTGAAGTGATTTACTAGAAGCTGCAGCGTGCCCTGCCTTGAATGAATAACGAGGGTTTAGGTAATTTTGTAATTTTGTAAATCCTTCTCCCAGCTCTTTCTAAACAGTTTCCATCAGCTTTGTAGGTAAATAAATTTCTTTACTTTCATCTTGACTGATTTGTCAGTGCTGATTTTATTATTATTTTAAATTCACGTTAAATGTTCAATTTCTGTAGAATACAAAGTAACAAACGACAACTTTCACTCAATAACATGTTGAGATAAAAGTCATATTCAGGGATGGAGACACTGTGTGTGTGTGTGTGTGTGTGTGTGTGTGTGTGTGTGTGTGTGTGTGTATCTGCATGACATACACTAGCTGCCACAGCTCCAGTAATAAAGGCTGTGAAGGCTGAGTGCAGGAGCTAATAGGAAAAACACATATACCCAGACATGCAGCAGGTCCAGCCTCACACACTCTCCTCTCTTCACACATTCACTCACTGACAGTCACAGATAAGACTCTTAAAGGTCTTGTGTGTGTGTTTGTCCAGGCTGACTTATTTCAGCTGACACCTGATTTGAGAACTATGGACTTCCTGAGTTGCAGTTCTGGCTTTTGGGGTCATGTTCAGCGTCACACTGGCATCCATCAGAAGATATATTTGTGGTTTTAAGAACCAAAAACCATCTCAGTGTAGTTTTACATCTCCTCTCTCAGGCTTCTCTCTGGTAACAACAGGTCAGTCAGCCAATCAGAAGAGAGGGTTTGATCCAACAAAAAAAAAAAAAAAAGGGGTTTAAGTAATTATAGAAATTAATGCAACTTAATAACTAGATGCAAATAAAAGAAAATAAAAAAATAATAAATAGGGCAAAATCAAATTAGAATAACAACATATTTTATTTTCGTGCTCACCTGGCACTGGACGTCTTCCTGACATTACATTGATGTCCAGTGCCAGGTGAGTACGACTGAACTCTAATGACTCTAACGTCCAGCAGACATTAAAGTTTGGTTGGTAATGAAAATTGGATTGAAGTCAAAACCCAACATTGTCTAACTGGTATTGTGATGTTTACCAGACTTTGTTTTTTCTCTTGTATTCTTATATATTTCATGTTTCAAGATGGTGTTAGCACGAGGCGTCTGGAAGAAGTTGGATTTTGGTTCCTCGGCAACACAACTTAAAACCAACAAAATATCAATGTCAGCTGTCGTCATCAAAATGACGTCGGCTTTGGACGTTGGTTTTTTGGTTGGAAGTCTGCTCACCTGACGTCACAACCTATATTCAACCAAATAAACATCGTTGGTGGGCATCTGGGTGCCTGCTGGGTTGTAACTGATGAGGAAACAGTTGATTTGTCAAACATGTGGGTATAAAATGGCAGGAGCTTTAAAGCGTCTGGAGGAAGACTGCAGCAGTAAAACTCTGCAGTAAGAAAAAAACTGGCAACACTTTCGAGAAAAGATTTTCATAAAAGCTTCAGTTGTGATGTATCAGTGAGTTTGATAAGTTTGCTAACTAGCTACCAGCATGCTAGCAGCTAAGAGCTACTCAGCAGAACACATTGCACAATTGCTGAGTCATATTTTTTTAGGTCACCATGTCTTATTTGAAAAAAGGGGATTCATCACTGTCACTTTTTTAATTGTACTTGTGTATGTATGTGTGAAAGAAAACCAAAGGTGCTGGAGTGCTGCTACAGTGTGCGGTGTGTGCGCCCTGGACTTCCTCCTGTGTGAGGTCTGGCTGGGCGTGGACGGTGTCTGTCAGATATTGAGGTCAGACGGAGGAGCAGAGAAAAGGGAATTCTCTGGAGATCAAATAAAGGATGAAAGAGACGGCAGCATAAAAGGTAGAGACACAGAAGACAGAGGAGGAAACACACAGTAGGTCAGGGCTGTCAGAGAGCGAGAGAGAGCGAGGTTGAAACAAAGAGACAGTGGTGAGAGGTCCCCGGTGTGGAGATGTGGAGGGGGGGGGGGTCTGTCAACAGGATTTGTTCCAACCTGTGTTAGTGGTGTTTTAGACAGCATGAAAGATTGATGGAGATGAAAAGGCTGGCTGGCTGTCTGGGTCCCTCACTCTGATGGAGACGCCGGCGGTGCAGGAGGGAGCGAGGAGGAGCTGAACTTGTCCACATGCTGCAGACTGACAGACATACAGCGCGTTCGCCAAGGTACGATGAAAGAGACCTGAAAACCTTCTTCTGTGTCTGATCAGTTTTACAAGTTGTTCTGTGATATGTCCTGATCCGTCTCACCGCTGCGTGGTTTAGATCTACTGTGGAGGTTCTTTAACCTTCATTTACTCTAATGATGTGTAGTCTTTTCTTGTGAGGTCATGATTGAAACTACAGTGGTGGAGGAGGTGTTCAGATCTCTCGGAGGCACCCTGCGGGGTTTTTGACAACAGGTAGCACTTCATGTTTTTATGAGCGGTTTTGTTTGTATCTCGTGCTCCAGTAGCACAAACAAGGACACACATGGAGACAGTCGTGCACGTGGCGTCTGCTAAAGGCGGGGAAGAATAAACAAGTAGCACTACATTGATATGTAGGTGACCTTACAAGGATATAAAACAGCAAAATATTGTTTTTTAAAAACCATTAGTTTATTAGTTTCATTGGAAGAGTTTGTAGAGGCCTGAAGAAGTGAACGTATCCTGTGTTTCTCTAGTAGAAAGAACATTTTTGAGAAAAGTCAGAAAAAGTTTTCCATTATCTGTTGATTGGACTCGTCTAGAAACACAAATCAGGGGTTACCTCCACCGCTGTGGTTTTGTTTTCACCCGTGTGTGTTTGTTGGTTTGTTTATGTGTGTGTGTATTTGCTTGGTGGAGGGGTGGGGCACAGGCCGGGGAAGACCCCATAAAATTTTGGTGCAGATCTGATTTGGATTTTTTTTCTCTGAAGTCTGGTGTATGTTGTGTGACATTTGCCTTGCTTGTCATTGATTTGCTGAGAAGTCAAATCACTGCATTATTATATTCAGAATGAAATAACCAGATGTAAGGCTTGATCTGATGGGGGCTCAGACCTGGTAAAATGAGGTTAAAATCACTCTGTCTTTAGTGATTCAGATGTGGATCTGCTGCAGCTTGGTCCTGTCAGCTGTGTGAATAAACAGCCCACTGCTTTAAGCTTCACATTGATGTGTTTTCTGCCCCTTAATGTATAGAAAAAAGGGATTGTAGGCGAGCAGAGGCTGTTTCTTCAATCCTTTCAAATTAAGACAGAGCTGTGGTCGGGAGAAGGGGCACAGCTGTTCCTGGAGGTGGACGACAGAGGAGGATCTGCGCCAGTGTTTTACAGTAGCAAGCAGAGCGCTGCGTTATCAGCATAGCACAAGTTCCTCTGTCAGTCTGTCATGACGGAGGACCACCTGCTGAGGGGGAAACCACACCGAGGGAATACAACCCACTCCTCCAGCTAAGTGTTTCTCCATCTGTCTTTCAGTGGAGCGGTTTGTGTTGTTGATGCTGTTATGATCAACATTAGTTCAACATGACAACAAGTGCAGGGAGACGGTTAACAGCAGGGTTGGTTTCTGTCCTCGGGCTATAGACTTTCTAAACTCTAGAAAGTGCTGATGTGTTCTTTATTGTCGAGCTTATTTCTTGCTGTGTAGTGCTGCTGTTACATCCATGAGACAGGAAGTGACAACTTAATTTGTATATCAACCTGGATCAGTTTTTGAACTTAAACAAAATGAACTTTTTGACTTTTAAATCTTGAAAATACAGATTAGGTCAGTGGAAGTTTGAACTCTGTATTTATTCCTTCTGTGGTGGTCAAATGTATGTGGACACTCATCTGCCCACATACCTTTGTTTTCTTCTTGCTTGGAGCCGTTTTTCTTACTTCGGGCCAAGTCCTTGAGATCCAATATGCAATCATGTTTTAGACAATGGTTTACCGACTGGTCTGTACAGAGCCCTGACCTTAAAGGTCCCATATTTTGCATTTTCCGTGTTGCTGCGTTGTTGTGACATCATAAAGTTCCAGAAGTCCTGACGGCTGGTTTTAAGGCTCAGTTTCTGAATACAGGCTGTGTGCATTTCTCTGTGGACTGAGGCTTTGATACTTTCACAGTATTAATATAGAACCTAGACCTGCTTTTATCTACCTTTTATACAATATGCGACCTTTAACCCCATCCAGCACCTTTGAGATGAACTGGGACACCGACTCACTAATGCTCTTCTGGGTGAATAACAGTAAACCTCTGCAGCCGCTGGTGTGAAGACTGACACCAGAAGAGTGGAGGCTGGTACAGCAGCAGGTTAATGAATGCTCAGCTGTCCACATACTTTTGGTCATGAAGTATGTTTTTTTTTTTTTTGTGTCACAGCTTCTCCCCCTCCCTCTTAAGCGCTCTCTTATCTCTATTGGCTCCATTGCTGCAATGCTTGCTAATCTCATCTGGTGTGACGGAGCGCTAGCAGCTAGGAGAGGAGGCGCGGCTCCCTGTTGAAGGAGGCGTCCTCCTCCCACGATAACACGGCCACCTCTGGCCTGCTCCTCCGCAGCACGCCGGGGGCATCTTATCTGGCCCAGAATAAGCAGCTGTTGCCCTTTAGCTTTAAAACAGATAAGCTAGGCTAACATTTTAGCTTGGAGAGCCCATACTTTCAGCTTCAATGTCACTCCTGAGGTCAGAGACATCCACATGCTAACTCTAACTCGATAATCCAGTGGCCAGATTTGAGATGTACAATGTTCGACTGAAGCATCTCATATATTAACTTTTCAGGGATAAATTCTGCTCTTAACCTTGCAGAGCCTAAACTTTGAGATTCATATAATGTATTAAACTATAACAAGGAAACAAAAATCTAATGATTTCGGTTTTCTTTTTTAGTTATATTCCCAATGTTCCTCAAGGAGTCATGGCTTTTCCTGTCAACTTGGCTTGGCTGTTGTGATGGAGGAGAAACTAGTCAGGTTGATTTATGGCGTCAGTTTGGAACGAAATGCTGCTCCACACTCACTAACTTCAGCCCAAATCTGGGCCAAGTTATCTGATTTAAACAGCTAAATGTTGTTTTTTTTAGCTGTTAAGGCAAAAAAGATGAAACCTTAAACAACCACAAGCACAAACCACCCACACATCGCCACCACATCAGAACATTTATGCTAACAAGGCAGCAGTCGGGTTCAACCTTCAGGTGTTTTCTCAGCACGGCTGCCGGCAGGTGACCTTGCCGGGGCCATTGTAAATTGATTTTCTGCTCTGCTTCATTCCCTCTGATGGAGGATGGCTTTAGATGGACAGATTTAGCTGCTAACGACAGCTAGGAAGGCTAATCCCCCTCCTCACCCACCCACACACATACACACACACACACACACACGCACAGTCATTATAATGCAGCAGGTATCGCTCTGCTGCTTTTTGCTGTGTCACACTGCTGCAGCTGAGGGAGAAAGATTTAAGAAGCAGGGATTTATTTTACAATAAACCAACTTATTGGCTTATTGATCTTTTTTATTTGCAGCATAGTTAACCCTCCTGGCATGGCTGAAACTCTAATGGGCCAACAGGGATTTATATAGAGTATCCGTGGTGCCTGATAATGACTTTATGGTGACCAACAAATTTACAACTGTTTCCAGTGCTTTTCAGTTATTGCATAGTATATGAGCCATTTTAATACTAAACTTCTGTTATATTTATCATTATTATCTATTGTTGTTATATTTATAACATTAATCTTGTGAAATGAATAATCAGATCAATTTTACTGTGTTTATTTAAGTTGTGTAAAGGCAGGAGTTTTATGAGGGAAAATAATCCCAATTTAATGGAGCTAAAAATATAAATGCATTTTGTTTACTTGTTATTATCATTGACTGGCAGTTGAAATTACCTTTTTTATTATTTATCATCACACATTATTCTTAACAGCACAATGTTCCTGTGCACTTGCAGATTTTGTCCAATAGTTGGTTCAAATAAAGATTAAAGGTCCCATATTTTACTCTTCTTCTGTGTTTTATTTGAAGTGTTGATCTCCATAAGAAGATATATTTGTGGTTTGAAGAACCAAAAACCATCTCAGTGTAGTTTTACATCTCCTCTCTCAGGCTTCTCTCTGGAGCTGTAATAACAGTGAGTAACAGTGAGCCAATCAGAGGACAGGATCTAAGTCTCGCTTCTGATTGGCTGACTGTTTTCTGAATGATCCAATAAAAATATAGCAGATTTCAGTGTACAAATTGTTCTTCTAAGTTCAGACGCAGACAGAGCCACTTCCTATTCTTTAAAACATGACTCGCTTTACAACACAGAGCTGCCAAGGTGTCGTTCTCGCTGAATGAACCTAATCGTGTAACGGTTAAATGAGAGAGTGTAATTAGAGTCGATGAGGTAAAGCAGAGAGGGTGACTAGGTTGTTAAACTATAAGGGTAGATTAAGTGACTGGATAGAGACTGAGAGGTTGTGTTCATTTTAATTCCTGCTGAGACTCAGACTGCACCAAATCACCGTCTGACCTCTCATCAAACACTTTCACCTTTAGTTTTTGGCATCATTGCACCAAAATGAAAAAGTTGAGTCTTTCCGCAGATATTTGTTGCATGTTTTTCCCTCCTTCGTCTCTCTTCTACTCACTGTCAGGAAAGTTCACTTGTCTGAACTTTTTCACACCAGGATCTTAACCAAGTGCTGCGAGAGTCTAAACACGACCATAAAAAGTTTAACAACACTGCAGGGACTACAAGTGAATATTGTGCTGCAACACTGGAAACATTTTACTGATCTGTTCAGCATCAACAAATTTGACAAATATGTTAAATAAACACAATTTACTCTTTACGTTAATAGTAGGGCTGTCAAAGTCAATGTGATAATGAGTTGATGCAAATTCTTTGTAACACCACTTGGTTTTTTGAAGTGCGATTAACGCACGCACGTTCTGTGATTATGACCTTCGGCCCGCCCACATCGTTTGGGAAATCAGGAAGCGATGCAGCAGTAATGTTGTGGACGGCAGCAGAAACTAACCTGAAGCAGGAATGGATAAAGAAAAGGGTCTTTTGAACGACATGTTCAGCTTCAAAGCCTGCACGCAGCATCTCTGAGGTTATTCTGGAGAATATTCTGGACAGTATCATTGTTTTGGATTGTTGCAATAATAATCAACATACATTTGCATAAAGCAAACATATTTGTCCACTCCCATGTTGATAAGAGGATTAAAAACTTGAAAAATATAGTTTTAGATAGAAAAGAAGTGATTTTTGGTTTGTGTGATCATGATTCAACATTTTAATCGATTGACAGCCCTGGTTAATAGAAAAGCTTTTCTGGTCGTTTCGATATATTTCATCTCAGTGACAGTGCTGCTAAAGAATGCCCAAAACACCCTTTTAAAAACTCAGTTCTTCTTCTTGACCCAGTGCTGCCTGAACACAGCCAACCTTGTTTTCCTTTGGCATGTGGCCCTGGTGTGAGCGCAGTGACACACAGACTGAGCAGAGGAAACACCTCCTCGCTTTCCATCATACTGTTCTTCACCTCTGTCTCATCTGTTATCGTCTCATCAGGCCACCACTCACATATGTTTATTTTGTGCACTCAGGCTCCTTTGCATGTGTCGTTACAACAGAGATACATGGAGTTGGTGCATCTTCCTCGTAGAACAGCCACGTCTGTGTCCGTGTTTGAGGACGGCAGAGTGTGATGGGTGTGATGTGACACAGGATTATTGTAGCAGCGCAGTTCTGACAGTTCTCTTCCACCTTCATAGCCTCTGGTGCACCTCTGCCACAGATCGCTCCACTCCCCTCGGGCCCTGCAACAGCCCTTCAGGTCCGGTTTCAGACATGCAGAGAGGGCAGGGAACACCTCTGCCTCTGCCTCTGTCATGATGCCAAACAGCCTGCTTTGCAAACACTGATTATAACACTCTTTGCTCTGCCTCCAGCACAGTAAATGTTTGGCTTTGACGTGGTTTCATGGGAGCACGCAGACGGGGGAGCACACTCGTATCAGATGCAGTGAAATTCAATCCAAAATATTATTTTCCTGTGAGGGAAGTTTGTTCTGCTGAAGCTTAGTGAATCAATATAACACTGAGATACAATTGCAGCTGCAGAGCAACGTCTAACTGACACATGTTGTCAAACAGGCACAACTAAAACAGCGTGTTTACATGCACTCAAGTAACCTGGTTACTTTGGTCTCTACAGTAATCTGATTGCAATAAATCTGCACGTGCATGAAAAAGACACAACATATGAGCGTGGCAGCTGAAAGAAAAGTTCATGACTCTCACTGTTAACGTCCCAAGTGATTTAACCTGAAGTCCGTGTGAAACTGCCTCTGCAGCTAAACACTTGACTACACTCCAGCTCTCTCTCGGTACAGAGGCTGCCCCGTCACGCTGCCATCACTCCACAGGCTGCGAGCTCTTTTCCCACGCCCATGCACCTCTGCACCAACGTACGTCTGTGTAACACACACCGCAGTGCACGCTGCCCTGCGCTCTGTGAGGCCGTGGGTGTGTTGGGCTGCAGATGAAGTGGTGAGATAGCAGGGTGAAGTTGTGTGTTTTTTTTTTTTTTTTGTGTGTGTGTTGGGAGAGCAGAGTGATGGATTGTTGTTCAGGCCGAGCTCGGCTGGGATCTCCCTGTCTCAGCTCTTTTAGCCTCCTGGCCCCGCTAAATGGGAGCTGTGTGTGTGTGTGTGTGTGTGTGTGTGTGTGTGCGCTGGGTTAAGCATGTACGAGCACTCATCCATATGTTTGTGTACAGCTCTGTATTTCTTGTGTGCATTTGCACTGTTAACTGACTTGAATTAGTAGTTGTGTGTTTTTCAGTTTGTGTTTGTTGCTCCTGATGAACAAACTGCACATTTACTCAGGTCTGTGCCTAAAGGACCCATATTGTATAAAGTGAGATTCCTGTAATAAGCTATGTGTGTTTTGCAGTAGTTCTCTCTCTCTCTCTCTCTCTCTCTCTCTCACCCCTGACTGTTTTAATGGAGGTTAAACTCTTCTTTATGGACTGCAGACTTCCTGTCGACTCCGTTCAGAGACTCCTCTGCTGTTGCTGTTGCCGCCTTCTTGCACTAAATTAGCTTTTGAGTTTCCAATTTTTGGTGGCGTTAAAAAAAGCTTGAACATAAGCGGCGCTATGAGCAGCGACATTGAGGTGATAATAACTGGAAATGTTGTTTTAAAGAGCAGCAGGTAAAATAATCAGCTTCTTTCTGCTTCAAGTGGAAGTTTTACTTTATTTCACCTACACACAACTACAGGTTTAGAAACAGCTGATGATGTTAAGAGATAAGAACATTTGTAAATGAGCTCTAAACCTGTGCGATAAATGAAACTCAGTGGGTTCAGGATGTTCACAGCAAACACTGTACATATCTGTGTGTGTGTGTGTGCTTTCATTTACTCACAGTAGAATTTAAAAACGCATTCGATTACAAACCATGGACATGAAAACATTTAAGACCAAAGACATTTATCAACAAACCAGAGCAACAATGGGAAAAGTGAAGCCAGAGCAGATGAGAGGCTAAAAAAGAGAGAGAAAGGAACCACTGTGATAAATCCACCAGCTTTAATAACCTGCCCTGTGTGTGTGTGTGTGTGTGTGTGTGTGTGAGTAAATAGTAGGTGGCTGATGTTAATTTGATGCTGTCCTTATAGTCTGCACCGCAGGATGTCAAAATAAAGTTTTTATGGTGCTTTGGTGTAAAGTGAGAGACGGCCCTTGTCATTGTCTGTCTCCTTGTGGATTATGGGAATTGTAGGCCTATTGTTAAAGTGAAGTGACAGGCGGGAGGACTGAGGTCTCGGTTTCTGGTTCGGTGTGTGTGTGTGTGTGTGTGTCTCTATTCTCTGTGTTAACATGTCATCACCTTGACGCTGAAGTGTGTGTGTGTGTTTGTCTTAGCATGAGAGCCTCAGTGTGTGTGTGTGTGTGTGTGTGGTGTCTCATCAGGATGTCTGTGTCCTGACTGGGTCGGCTTCTCAGTTCCCCTCAGCCTTTTTCCTACATCCTGTTTTCACACATATGTAACACACACACACACACACACACACACACACACACACACACACACACACACACACACACACACATAAACACACACCTGGGCCCTCATTCCTCTGAAGCTGAGACCATATGAGGCCGCGTTCCGCCTCACATAACGACAGATTTCTTTGGTCTAGTTACGAAACGACTCGAGTTGTGTAACTAGACAACACCCCAGATTTTCACCAAACCAATGCAGTGCAGAGTCAGGCTGATATTCAATCGTATATCACAATAATTTCCACCATTTACAATATTTTTCATGAATATGTGAAGGTTCTGTCTCTTCAGATCTTCATCAGAGAGCAATCTTCCTCCACCTCAGAACAGCAGAGGACAGTGGAAATATGTTTGTGCTGCTTTAAGGTTTTAACTTTTCTTCCCATAAACAGTGTCCTTGTAACTTCCTGACATCCCTGTCAGCAGTTTTCACTGAAACTACATTCTACAAGAGAAATAGTCCCTACTCAGTAAAAACCTCTGACAGTCAGATTTGTTGATTCCATTGAATGATATCAGATATCGTATCAGTCTATGTTATGGCTGATAAGTAAGTTTCCATTACATAGTTTGTTAGGCAGACAGCTCTGACAAATTGCTTAATATGCATTTTGGTCACAATTCTTTAAAAAAAAACAAACAAAAAAAACAACATCAGTATTGGGCGTCAACACTCCAGCATCAGTGGAGTCTCCGTCTCCGGAGAGAACAACGCTGCTGAGCTTCAGTGAGCACCACACGAATGAAATTCCATTTACTTCTAATGTATTGTGAAGCGGTCAGACGTCATAGCAGCAGGTATCTCAAAACTAAAACGATCTGCTGGGTCACAAAGTCTGTTTTGTTTTTTTTTTTCACTTGTTTAAGAAGCTAAAATGAAGTCAGTGCCAAGCTGGGCACGTCTCTCCACAGGAGAAGCAGCTGGTGTTTCTTATCAAATGCAGCAGAAACGGTTCAAAATCTGTCCGTGTTTTTTTATTTATTTATTTATTTATTTTTTTAAAAAACTGGAAACAGGTAGTGAAGAAAGTTTTCAAGAAAAGTCATTATTTATTTTTCTTTGTGTCAGTTAGCTGCCCCCTGTCCTTCACCGTGGTTGTCCTTCGACTCAGACACAGATTTCCAGTTAGTGATGTTACTCGGAGAATCAGCTGACTCATGTTGTTGAATGTGGGTTACCGTGTGTGAGAAGGATAAACAGTTAAACCCCGTCGTAACGGGACACTGGGGCTTTTTTATCCAGCCTGCAGGGACAGGCAGGCGTGACGGGACGCGGCCCAGGTTCACCTGGAAAACCGTGAACGCCGCTGCTGCAGAGGCGCAGGACGCTCAGACTGTACTCGCCTAGATTTATAAACTGATACCAATACTGTGATGTTATTTAAATAATACAAATAACACCTCCGCCAGCACCACCTCCTCCACTACGGATAATGTAGTCTGATTTATTTATCACAGGAAGTTTTACATCCTGTCCTGCAAATATCTCAATTCAAACAGCAAATTCAAATACAGACAATAATCAGAAGTACCTGCAAACTGCTGCACAACAAGGCTGCAGTCAGTGATGATTTCACATGGATTAAATCAATGATTAATTTGTCTAAAGTAACAAAATTCCCAAAATAACTAATGCTCATCACACCCTAAAAAAAGCCAAAAAAACTGAAAAGTATTGACTTAACTGTGACGTGGAACAAAAAGGCCACAGATCCTCCCTGCAACTGCTGCGAGGATTTAAATGATAAATGACAGTAATCGACTGTCGAGGAACTATAAATGATTATTTAACGAAAAGGTTGAGAGAAAGAGACAAGACAATGCATAAGAATATGGACACTAAACACCTAAGCACGTCATACAGAGTTATAAGATAAGACAACACTGAGTCTCTGAGGCCGTGCTACTACCTGGACCACAGCTACCACAATTACTACAACCACCACTCCCTCCACTGAACACACACAAACAAATGGACGAGGAGGGAGGGTTCATTGTCAGTGATATAATAAGGACATGGAGCTGAATGTAACTGGAGTAGAAAGAGACTGAACTTCGACCCAGTTCTTCACTACAGATCACAGTTCACTGCTCAGCACTGAGCTCAGCACCGCTGGAGTAAACCTAACAAAACTTAGGTTGAAAAAAAAAGCTCATCTGGACTGTTTGGAAAGGCAGTGACAAACATGGCTAAGGCGATATCTGAAATTTAAAGGTCTCCAGAGAGAAGCCTGAGAGAAGAGATATCAACACTTCAAATGAGAAACTGTAAAAAATGTAAAATATGGGACCTTTTCCCAGGCTTTATGCTAAGCTAGGCTAATCATATTTACCACACAGACACAAGGGTGGTATCAATCATCTAATCTTATTCTCAGCAAGGAAGTGAAGTGATGCGTGTTTCTCAGAATGTCAAACTACTTCTTTTCGTTTCGACAACTAAAGCCACTTAGGGAAAGATTACAGTCATGGTTAAAAGAAGCCAGTGTTGTTTGTTTGTCGGAGACAGGACGTGAACAGACGTCTGCAGTTTGGAAGTCAGACATTTCTCGAAGATGTTTTGCAGAGAAAAATCATAATGTATCTTCTGCTCCGGCTTCTGGGACACACCAGTTGTTATTTACCTCTTTACCAAAGGCCCTGAAGGACCAGTTGTGTTGTTTTTCCAGGGAGGACAGTCTCTTCAGTCTGAAACTGAGTCACTTTAGACTGAAGCTCCAGCTTGCAGCTCATATTCTCTCAGTCAGTCTCCCGTCCTTCAGCAAAGGTTTTCTCCTCCTCACCTGCACAACAGAAATCAAATACAGGAGCGCAGTGCAGCCCCGCCGCTGCAGAGTGCACGTGAGGCGTCGGGCTGACGGAGGAGAGTCGGAACACCACCTGTTGATGCAGCAGCGACGGTGCCTCTTCCTCTGCAGCCGAGTGTATCTGCAGTTTGTCGCTTTCTCCTCCCAGATGGAAGCAGTTTGCAGCCGCGGCTCATCAGTATGGTGTCTGGGTTTGGTAGATGAGGCTGGAACATGTTGCTGTGGTGAACGCATCACAAATCACAGATCACGCCTGTTGCCCCCCCCCCCCCCCCCCCCCCCCCCTCTCTCTCTTCCTCTTGCCTCGATCGATCAGTCTGATTTTTGTCTGAGCATGAAATGGACCAGCTGCTGTGGGGCAAGTTGTTAAGGTGTAGGAGCCACAGTGTGCGAGTCCTCCTGTGTGTGTGTGCGTGGCTTATCTTTTGCTGCATCACTCGCCGCCTCCCCTCTCAAGTGAATTCAATTCATTAGTGTTTATTGGCATGAATGTTACATGAGCTGAGCTGCCAAAAGATCCCGAATATAGCAGCAGTTTATCATGAAAAAAACTGAAATAAATTACTGTAAGTATCTGCCAAATGTGTTGCAGGGCCACCCCCCCCCCCTTCTTCTCCTCTTTTTATTTCTCTCTACTTCCCTCCATCTCTCGGTGCAGCAGAGGCTCATGGGAGCAGCCTCCGAACGACCCTGTGGGATAGATCCATTTTAGAAACCCAAAATCTTGACAGATAGAAAGAGGGAGAGAGAGAGGGTAAGAAAAACACTGTGTGTGTGTGTGTGTGTGGATGCACTCAAATACACACACACACACACACACACTCAGCAGGGAGCAGGGAGAGAAGCAGGCAGGAGCCTCCCAGGCATTTTACTCATGTAGAGAATGTAATGAAATCTGAGACACTCTTCCTCCCCTTCCCCCTCCTCTGTTCCCCTCCTCTTCCTCGAGCATCACTCACGAGGCATTTCAATGACAGTAGGAAACGAGAGAACTCTGACTGCTGATAGTTATAGTGCTCTTTTAAGTAGGGAATATTTTTTCACAGGAGCCACCTGTTGATTGGCGTCTGTCACATACAGTGTGATGGTGCAGAAGCACAATTTTGAGGTACTTGTACTTGTAGTATTACCATTTGATGTTACTTTTTACTTCTACTTATTTCAGAGGTAAATATTACAGGTATTTGTCAGCTGAAGTTAAAAAAATATAAGCCCATAAAATAAAAGACATTAGCTGTGTCCCATTTCAGGGGTTGCATCCTTCAGAGGCTGCGTTTGAGGACACAGCGAGACAGGCAACGAAGGAACTTTTCCCAAGATTCATTGCGCGCCAGTAATGAAAATAATATGGGAACAAACAACGCCGACAAAGAGCCCGAGGATTACACTTAGAAATATAACTTTTTGGTTTCAGCTCAGTTGAAGAGCTAATGGTACAACTGTTAAAAAACAAAAAAAACAAAAACAAAAATCAAGGGCCTTAAAATGTCTTTTGTAAAAAGTTAGGTGCTGCTATGGTTGCTAGGCGACAGGAGCAGCTTCATAAACCGCGTTTTCTTTAACCTGCTTACCTACCATTATCTATGGGATACTGGTTTATTTTGTATATTTTGTGAATCTCACCTGGCTCATGTTAAGATCTGTTGATTAGCTGAACCTCTGTTAGCTCATTTCATTTGTTTGTTTGTTAGTTAAACAGATGCAAAAGGAAATTCTATTTATTTATTATTTAACTCTTCTCAGTTTCTAAATCAATAAACCTGTGGATGGAGACAGAGAAAGACGGAGACTGTATTCAGAGTTTTTAGCTGTTTTAGGAAACTGACACTTCTGGTAAGAACAAAACATCTGGAAACTGGGAGCAACACCCAGCCCGTTTATTTGTTTTGATGCTGATGTCCATCTCTCTGTATTCTGTCCATTGTAATTAGCACATCATTAGTTTTGTTCAGCCTTAATCACATAAAGACACAGACCTGAAGGGTGGTGCTGGTGGAGGTCGGATTCCAGCTGCTGCTTATGGGAGAGGATGGAGGAGGAGAGGATGGAGAGGAAGGAGGAAAGCTGAAAGTGGAAGAAGAGGAAAGATTTTTTTATTTTGTCTTTTTCTCTTCACTGCACCAAATCCCCAAATCATCTGGCTGGACTTTTATTATTATTATTATACGCCTTTAAAAAAAAAAAAACTGTGACGAATGAGAAGGTTGCAGAAATCCTGGGAGGCGGTGGGGGTAGTTGGTGGTTTATGGATCTTAATGGGCTCATCTAAATGTAAATGAGCGTCGAGGTGGAGACAGGGTGTCTGTCTGTCTGTCTGTCCGCCGCTGGGAAAGCAAATGTTTAGAAAGAGGCAAACTGTGTTCATTTACAGAGTTCAGTTCAGTTCACTCCAGAGTGCTTTACTGGTCAGAAAGTAAACAGTATTACTTGGAGGCTGAGGAACAGCGCTCACCCGAAGGTGCTGCGAGCACCATTTCAGTTTGGGGACATTTACCAATGAGACCATGAGGGTAAAAAACAGCTGAAAGGTTTTAGAGTTCGAGCCACTGGGGTCAGATTTGGAGGGAAATCTTGTTGTTTTACACCACAAAAGAAGAGGAGTTTTCTCCAACGGTTAGGTTCAGTGTGATAGATCGGCAGCGTGCAATAGTTCAAACCACACGGAGCAGCAGGTCAGGTAGTGAGATCCTCTCTCACAAGGTGACTGAGTTTAAATGAAATGTGTCACGGAGGAAATATTATCTGCTGCACCTTTTAATTCAGCTATTTTTGTCAGGTTCATGTACGTTCCTGTTACTGATGCAATTAACTGTTGTGTTCAATATCAGTGTATGAAATGTCAGAAAATAGGGAAAAATGTTTTTGTTGTTTGATAGATCATGAATATTGCTGTCGATTACTTTGCTGTTGACAAACTAATCAATTCAGCGACTAGTGTGTGTGTACGACCAGTCCTCCAACCTGAACAACCATACAGGTTTTTTTTTTTTTCCCCCGACCCTCTGATATGACCCATAGGAGTGTCTCCTCAAATAGCATCCCTATGGGCAGGCTCACCAGACCTTGGTTGTCATGGTTACAATAATAAACATGTGTACCTGCCTTCATCACCATAGTTTCCCATAATAACCCTGATGGTTTGGTTAGGTTTAGGCACTAAAACTACTTGGTTAGGTTTAGGAAAAGATGGTGATTTGGGTTAAAATAAGTACTTCCACAACATTAGATTATCTTTGTTGTCATGGTTACAATAATAACAACGAATGGTCATGGATAATAGAAACAACATGGGAATCGAACACCGCTCTCCTGTGTTTTGTTGACCCATCCATCCATCCCCAACCTCCTCCTGATGTGGACTTTGTCGCTCTATAACCTACGTCACCGCACTTTTCCCTTTGCTCCTGTCATCATTGCTACGACCACTAGATGTCGCCTAGCAACAAAACCTAACTATGGGTTAATAATTGTCAGTTTATGCAAAGGATATTGTAACATTCTCACAGTGGATATTGTCATCACAGGACCAACAAGAGAGTTGTGAGTGTTACAGGTGTCTCTCGACGTTAACAGAGGCTGGTGCTGGTCTCAGGAGAATCTACAGCTGCGGTGAAACCCTGCTGTTGTTTAAAATACTTCACAGTTTGAGTATGTCGTCAGATGAGTGTGTGCAGCCGCCAGCTGCTCTGTTAGCAGGTCAAATAGGGATTTGGTTTGTTGATATCCACCCACCACTGCAAGTACAACCACTCATAGTCTGAATAAGTGTGTGTGTGTGTGTGTGTGTGTGTGTATACACATGTGTGTCCGTGGGCCAGGGGATTAGCCATATTAGCCATGTTAGATACACACATGTGGCCGGCACAGATGCTGTGGAAACTCAATCTGTACAGTTGGAGCGATTGGGGTCACCAGAGGTGGTTAAGCACCAGCTGTGTGTGTGTGTGTGTGTGTGTGAAAAACCTGCTGGTATAACCAAGTCAATATCTAAGACAATATCCTGGGTTCCTAATATCGCAGCCAGGATCCAGTCTGAGGAATTCAGGGTTGCAGGATGACATCCAGCTTGAGCTGTTGTTGTTGTTGCCGCAAAATTACAGGGAGAAGAAGAGATGGAGTTTAATTTTGTCCCTCTTTACATGCCGTAACTACTTTAACATCCAAGCTATGTTTAACTATTCAAAGAATTTCTCTTAATTTGATCCAGATGAACTGCTTTTGCAGCATGGCAACAAAAACACACACAATAATGAAGTGAAGAGTGAAGATACACAAAATCAACCATGGCAACAAGGCAACAACAGCATTCATACAATCTCCACTGTAAAATATTAAAGATTAACAGAGAAAAAGAAGTTCATTCTTCAATAACTAACTCCTAGCAGAGCCTGTTTACATCTGTTGAACCTCTGTATGTCTCATTTCAGTTGCTTAAAGCAGAATAACAAGAGCAAAGACTTGACTCTGAATCAGTCAGTAAGTGTCTATGCTGCACAGTGTTGACATGATTCACCTGAGGGAAGGTTAGGTTTGTTCAAAATAGCAGAACTAGAAAAGTGCAAGTTTTTCCAGCATTTCCATTGTACTGATGATCGTAGGGTGAAAACATTTCCTTTTCTACGTCCCCTCGTGGATCAAATGTGGAAGTAAAGGTTAAGTTTTAGTTCTGATTTCTGTCTTTGAACTCATCTCGAATCCTCTTTCTTTTTGGAGGTGTTTGAAATTCCCCAATACCAGTGCTGATATCTGGTTTTGGTACAGATGATGTGCAATGCTGCCACAAAGAATTTTCTCAACTAACAGCTATATCACAACTTTATTTTGCCTGTTGTCACATAGTGGGATGTCATGCAACAATTTCCAACTGGAACCAAACTGGATGTAGAAATGACTGTATGTATGTAGAAAAACTGTCTTGAATTTACAAAATTCTGGTTAAACTTTTGGCACTTTCCGACTTTAGATTTTCACATGGACTTTTTGTCGTGATGTATCTTGGTCTGTGCGATACTTCAATATAATCAGTGGCAAAACTGGCACAAGGAAGTTCATTTCTTGCAGCAGTGCTTTATTAGAAGACCTTTTATTCTGAAAAGTTGGATAGGTTCTGTTGCTTGACAAACCTCTGAAGTAACCTACATGTAACATATGGTGTGACTAGTTCAGTAAATCCTTCAAACTCAGCCTATGCTGATGGTGCCACATGTGAACAGTAACAAAGCAAATTCCAGTTAAATTTTATATCAATCCGTGTCTTAAATTAGCCTTTGATTATCATCTGGCCTGCCAATTAATTGCTTAGAAACCTTATAACCTTTTTACACCAAAATTAGCAACTGTAAGCAGGTTTTTTAAACGTGGGTAAAACCTCTAAAAAGGCGTTAGACTTCTTCTACATTGATAGCCGAGTTAGCCTGAGAGGACCCACACAGATACAGACGTAGGGGAGAGACACTGAGCTTTTAGCAGACTGATAAAATGGATCTCGAGCGTCTCATCCCCAGGTTGGTCCTCTTGTAGGTGTCGGAGCCTCTGTGTGAGACACTTTCGAGTGGTGATTATATGTTTTTAAAACTTATTTCGGGGCTGCAGCCGCAGTATATCTGGTGTCACAGTTCTCAGCTGGGCAGGTGATAGGTGAGTTTTTGCTCTGAGAGACGGAAAAAGGGCAAATTTAGCAGGTTCATGCAGGTGGTGTTTACATTAATGCCGATCGGAGCCATACCCACATCTACTACAGAGTCATTTGACCTGGGTGTGAATGCCACTTGTACCCTTTTCCATTGCCGACAAAAGCCTGTGTTAGAGGGTCTTAGCGGTTTATTTGACCAGTGGAAAAAGAGGCTTTACTTGCCGACTCTTTCTTTAGATGCTGAGACGATGCCCAACATCCGAAGATGAGACTTACAGACTGAGGGAGGAGACGGCTCAACTTCCTGCAGCTTTCCTGGTCAAGAACATTTTGACAGCCACTTTCTCTGCAGTAGACTCAACGCTGTTAGAAGATCTTATTATTGTATCTTGTATCTTGTTCAGTATCAGCTCACTCTGCTGGCCCACGTTCAAACATCTGTTTGAGAAAACCAGAGCTTCTTCAGTATTTGGCACCCAGTTCCCGTTGTCACATCAGGCTGTAACACCCCAGGACTGCGTGTTTCTGCTGCTTTAAATCCGCTCTGAACTGTAGGAAATGAGAGTATATTTCTTTTATAGCCCCGGTATTAAGTGGGATATACTGTAGGTTGAGTTGTTGAGGGGAAATTGTGTGGGAGTCGGGGTATGTATTTCACCACTGCTCTCAGTGTCATGTGATTTTCTGTTTATGGAAGGTGACATTGTGAGAGAAAGGCGGAGAAGTCTTCCATCCAGACTGCCTCTCCGTCAGCTGTAAAAATGTCAGAGAACTCTGCCACCACCCGAGTGGAAAACGAAACTCTTGCTTTTCTAACTGAAGTTCACGTTTCTCCCTGTCAAGGCTCTCAAGTCTCGGGTCAGGGTCAGCGTGACGCCTCAGCCGCCCAATTATTTAACACAAATGGATTCAAAACTGACGGGAGAAGACGTCTGACGTGTCCTTCAGTTGTGTTTTTTAATCACCCGTCCGCTTTCATGCCATCTCAGCCGGCGATGAACCGCACTCTGAGCCTGACATGAGGCTTTCTTCTTTTCCGGCGGTCTAATATTAATGCTTGCAAGCCGTGTTTGATTTGGGCTGAGGCCTGGAGTGTGAATAGCGAGGCATTAAGGTTGAGGGAGTTTCTGTGTTCCCACATTTCACCACTCTTCCAACGCGTCTCCCTGTATGGGAGTCCATTAGCGACAGTCGTGTGGCGACTGCCTAAAGAGCTGAGGTGGCAGGGAGAGAGTTGCGAAAGAAAGGAAAGGAAAGAAAAGAAAAGAGAAGAGATGGAAGAGGATTTTGAGCAGTCGTCTGCTGACTAAACCTCAGGAGTGAAAGTGTTTTCTTGTACAAAGCAGAGCTTGAAAAAAAAAAAAGGACTGAGGGAGAAACTGAGTTGGAGTTTTAAAGGCCCGCACTCCTCTCAGATTAAAACCACATTGTTTTAGCAGCACATGTTGGTATTTCCTCTCGGTCAGGCTGCTCGGGCTGCTGGGTGGAGCACCGGGGGGAACGCGAGCGCCTTGCCAAGCAGAGCTGCAGCTGACTCTCGGCAGCACGTGGAAATACCTCCGCTGCTCTCACCGTGCCAGGCAAGAGAGGGCTGGGATATTTTAGAGGGAGAGAGAGAGTCATCACCAGTCGTTAGGTCCTGGAGGGTTGAAGGGTGCACTGGTCGAGGTTCCCAGGCTCCGTCTGTCCACTGGAGTAAATTTGAGGGAAAGGTTCTGGCAACTTCAGCCCTGGAACACGAGCAAGTCGCAGTTTGTGATGCAGCTTTGGATAAAATGGCTTCGGTAGCATCACAGCTGAAAATGTATCTTTAAACTTTTCAGTTTGAGGAAAAGCTGATTTGCAGGTCAAACAACAAAGCTCAAAACTGAACAGTGTGGTCAAGTGGGGTGAAAACATCCAATGAAGCTCAAGTGACAGCTCTTCCTTTCTCTATATTGGAAAAGAAACACAACAGTATCCCTCTATCATCTATGGGGCAGATTTGTAAGAATTTTTCCACCTGTTAACTTGTCTCGCCTCCTCTGATAGCTCAGACTGAAAAATGACGAATCCTCGTGGCTCACGTTAATACCCAGAATGCCATTTGGCAGCAGCGAGCAGCATAGCATTGGCCCAGTGATCTCTGGCTTCAAGTACTTTATTTCCCATGAGCAGTGGGGAGAAGCCGGCCATATGTGGGATCTGGGTGTGAAAACTAATACTGTGCGATGGTCTTAAACAGCAACCGGATTATGCACTTGTCTGTACGTGTGTGTGTGTGTGTGTTTGTGTGTGTGTGTGTGTGTACTGTATATAATCTGCTGGCATTAAGATCACTCCGGTCCTGCCACAGCACACAGGTTTTGGCCAACAGTGATTTTTCTATAATCCAGAGCAGCGGTATGATCCAGGATCCAGAGGAAAACTGGCAACAGCCTCCTCACAGGCTCATTTTTCTAGCCATGAGCACAACCCTCACTCTACACGGCTTTAGATGAGCTTAACCTGTACTTGTTGAATCTTTATTTATCCAGAGGAAGCTAACTGATCACACATGTTCTTTTACAGCAACGCCCTGCTTCATAGCTTGCATGAAACCTTTCTTTTTTCCTGGTGGCCACTGAGCTTCTCTACAGGAGCAAATGAGGTTGTGTTTATTGTTCAAAGACTGTGAAGGGACGGTAGCTGCTGCTGAGAGTCTTAAGTAGTCTCTTTCCCCACCCAGATCCTCTGGCCACTTCTGAATATTTGAACTTGTAGCTTTGGCTTTTCTTGTACCACCTTTTACCACATTTTACATCAAAACCAGCTCCTCTTTCTTCTTCTCAGCCACGACTCGATCAAAGCAGAGGACACTTGTCGCTGGAATCAGTGGTATTTAGGCTGCAGTGGTGGCAGTGCCTCTGTTCATGGAGCATGGTCCAATTAGAAATCAAATAAAAACGAGCTCCTGGGTCCCAACCTTTTCCAACTCATGGCCCCCATGTAAATCTAATACATGCCCGACCCCGTAACGATACAGAGGCCAAATGATTCGTTATCAGAGCATTTTTTTTATTTGAATGCTCATCAACATTAAGGACTGAAAGGAAAACAGGGAAAACATGAAGTTATTCTTGCAATGACCTGAACCTGGATCCAGACGGGTCCAGATTCTGTTCAGTCTCATCGGGCACAGGTAGCATCCGTTCTGTTACCACTGGTCTGAGGTCTGTATGTCAGTATAAGATTTTTATTTAAATTTTTTTCAGATTGGGTCCATGTGTAATTGCTTAACATATTCTGAATATCACTGTGATGTGTTTAGCTAAGAAATAAACCTGTTCATAAGGAGCCCAGAGGTCAACAGGTCAGGTCTTTATGCTTCACCTCCGCTGTCTCTGGGACAAAATCTGACCTCACAGGCCTCGGACTCGCCGAGGGACAGTTGTAGCTGCTGCACTGCACCTCTCTGTGCTGTGTGTTGTACACCCCCCCCCCCCCTCCCAAGATCACAGTCAGCTACACTGAGAGCCAAAGTCTGGGTTACCACTTCCTCCTCCTCTTCCTCCTGCTCCTCCTCCTCCTTTTCTCTACATTGCAGCTGGCGGATGTAATTGAATTGAGGAGGAAGCCCTTTTTTTGGGCTGTGGATGGATGTGGTGTAGGTAGCAGGTACCTGTTGGTGGTTTTAATTGGAGTTGGTAGCGACTGATTGTAAAGTTTCAGAAAGCTTAAAAATGTTTTATTCTTCATATTGATTGGTCTTGATTTATTCTTGGAAAGCGTCTGCTGAACAGATTAATGCTACAGTATAGATCAAACTAATGTGGGGAGCTGCCCAGTACAACAGCTGTTTGTCAGCCAACTTCACATCTGCCAAAGCAATCAGGAATCCAAGTGTTTTACTCAGAGATTTTTTTTTCCACTTCCTCCGTCAAAATCTCTTCAGTCTTTTACCTCAAGGCCAAACTCTCAGGCACTGACCTGCAAACAAACCTCTGCCAACACTAATGTCGCACCCAAACGCATCACTCGTTGGACCTTGTGGTTTCTGTTTTGTCAGTTTTAAATGATCCTCCACTGAAAATCCTTTATGTTGAGGGTCATTCGCTCACTGCTCGTTGGCTTGAAAGGTGTTTTTTTGAGTCGTGTAGTTGTCGTTGTTGTGGGGTTTAGTTTGCACTCAGTACAGGTTGGAACTTTTGTGATTCTGCAGTCAGACCATCAGAAAATTACATTGCTAAGTATCTGAAGAAATGTTGGATTTGTGGGGAATTCTGCCACAGCATCATTGGTTCTTAGCATCAATGACTGCAGGTCATGGTTTGGTGATCAATATGCACGCCATGCAAAACTAAAGACGGAAAGTGTGGGCTGTGTTTGATTCTCTAATACTCCAGTAGTGTCAATCATTAGCCCATCTATGGAACCGATCAGTGGCTCAGAGGCTGACAGTTTTTCGGGAGTCTAACCCTAACCCTGAATCCTATGGGAGTGAATACTGTCCCAGTGGGCATGATGGGAATCGTAAAAACATTAGGTCAGTTTTTATACATAGATATGCATTTGAATGAACACTGTTTTCTTTATTTGGAACATAATGGTAGACGTTCTGTCTGCTCTGGTGGCTGGTTGCTGCCCACTGCTCACATCCTTTGTGCAGTAGGCTGCGTTTGAAGACCGATTGCGTCAGTCAGCATCTGCCTCTTCTTTGTCGTTGAACCATATGTTCAGTATGTTCAAAATAATCACCCCATCACCAGTCAGTTGTTAAATACTCTCTGATGAGGTGATAACTCGAAGTAGTGTGAGCTCTCAGGGCTCCTGGAGATTGAGCAAACTTGAAATAGAGAACTGGATTCCTCTTCTTTACTGGTGCTGCTGTTGCAGTGGATTCTAGCATGTGACAGATAAATAGTTCAGTGATTGTGTGACGTAAACACACTGTGCCTCTCTCTTGTCTCCTACATGCAGTCCTCTTTTTGCTTTCTCTCTTCTGCTCTGAGGTTTTTCAGCAGCGGACATCCTTCATGGTTCATTACTGCCTCCCTTTGGCTCTGCTGTTAATAAAGCAACTGACTCAAAAAGTGTCTGTTGCACAAGTTACACTAACTCAAGTTGCACTTGCTTGATTTTTTTCCAGAGCTTTCAGCTGCATCTCGTCTTTCTTGGTGGTTAAAGTTTGCTCAGTTGCCATTCAGACAGCTTGGTTATTATCATTTGACGAAAGTGTGGTCGCGTGGTGACAGGTGACCACATTATGTCATGTTGTCAAGATGGTTTTGCTATGAAATGGAAATCCTGAATCCAGATCACTAGACCCAAGATTCACTGAGATCCAGCCAACCTGCCAAGTTTCAGAGGAAGGTCTTCTTCAGACAGACCCAGTCAGACTAACTCCCCAACCTTTTTGTTGCAGAGATAACAGGCAGAGATGTCGCACCTGTTTACAGAGTCAGATTTCTTGGCAGACATCACCTTTATGTAAAGCAAATCAAACGCAGCCTTTTGGTCTTGGAGGCGGTGTCATCTTCCCTGGAAAGACCCAGAGGAGAGCGCGTGGGCTCCCATTCACACGTGCTGTATTTCGGGAAGCATGCATCTATTTTGAGTCTGTGTGGTCGCTCCTGTGGGTTCCCTCTAAGTAGCTTTTAGCAGGGTTTGATAAGGCTTGCACACACTCTCTCTCTCTCTCACACTCACTCACACACACACACACACACACACACACACACAAACTCTGTTAAACCCAATAGTCTTACAGGGCATTAAACCCCCATTTTCATTTTCTCTAAAGCAGCTTTTGTTTGGAGGCATGTGAAATGCGCCCGGCTCCCCTGGTAACACTTTGTAGGTTATCGACAGGCGGAGGTCTGTGCTGAAGTGATCTCCGGGTCATTGCTGTGATGGGGTGCAGACTTCCTCTCATCCCGGCTCGTATCGGGTTGTATCTGTGATCTTTTTTTCACCTAAAGAGCTTTCAAGTGGTTTCTTTCTTAAGTGTAGATGTGGTTGATGTTGGATTTGGAGATTATTTGTCATTACTTTGGCTAAAGGAAAAGGTGAGAGGGCGGCATGGAGGTACAGGCCGGTTAGAGATTGACTTTTATCTCAATGAGCTGGATTTCTGTCCAATTTTCCACCAAAGTCTTTCCTGCAGCATCAGATGACGATGCTCTGTTGCTGACCTCTGACCTCCCTATGGACTGTTGCAATAGAACATTTAATAGTTTGAAATAAAGGTCTCATCCAGTCTAAAGGTAGATGTCCATGTGTTTGTGATTATAAAGCAGCTCTAGGTTCTATATTAATACTGTGAAAGTATCAAAGCCTCAGTCCACAGAGAAATGCACACAGCCTGTATTCAGAAACTGAGCCTTAAAACCAGCCGTCAGGACTTCTGGAACTTTGTGATGTCACAAGAAAGCAGTCATCGCTCTCAGCCCCGCCCCAAGCCCCGCCCACCTGAACCCACCATCCAACCTTGCAGGATTTGGTTTCTCTGAGTGTTTACCTGAAATCTGCTATATTTCTATTGGATCACTCAGAAAACAGTCAGCCAATCAGAAGAGAGACTCAGATCCTCTCTTCTGATTGGCTGACTGACCTGTTGTTACTAGAGCTCCAGAGAGAAGCCTGAGAGAGGAGATGTAAAACTACACTGAGATGGTTTTTGGTTCTTAAAACCACAAATATATCTTCTGATGGAGATCAACACTTCAGATAAAACACAGGAGAAGTGTAAACATGGGACCTTTAATCTGCCTTTTGAGTCTGTAAAGTCTGAGGCTTAACGTGTTGCAGTTTCATTCACATTTCTTTTTGCATTGTGTGTTTTTTCATTGCAGTTTTAAAGTGTCAAATTTTCATCAGATATTCAATAATAGTCACTGTCCAGCTCATTTATAAAAGTCTTAAATTCTGTACACATCTACCAGTCGGCACCACAGGACTCAAACCCAACATGTTTCTCTTTACCCCCTCTTCGTTCCTTGCTCCTCTGTTCCTCCAAACAGCTTCCTCTGATTCCTCCAGCGGACCCTCAGTCAGCAACATGTACATATACGGCCCATTAGCAGCTGAGCGAGTGTGACTGAGGAGGTTTCTGTTTAGACTCTGTGATGGGTTCAGCACACGGTGAACTGGAGGTCTTCTGCCCTCTCAGCACAGTTCCCATCGTGATTTAAGTCCTGGGATAAAATGTCTGGAAATTTGAACAGTTGCATAAAGTTTAGGCTCCAGTTTGTTCCATTTTCTTTTTAAGTGCAGTTAAGTTTTTGTTCCTCTTGTGCCGTCTGTTGTGTTGCATACCTGTTTTCACACAGAGGGTGAAAGTGTTTACTCAGAAACTCTGGTCTTATTTTGTGTGTGTTCAAAGGCAGCGTGATAAGTGACAAAGAGCTGCATTGCAACGTGCAGGTTGATTGTAATTTACCTGAGTCTGATCCCTCCACAGGGAGGTCAGAGGTCAAGGTGACCTGGAGACAGGTGAGGAGGCAGTGTTTGGTTTTACTGTTATGGTAATATTACTGCAGGCAAACCGTCACTGACTGAGACAGGTACATATGTAAAGAGAGAGAGTCTGTTTGTGTGATTTATGTGTTTGTCAGAGGTCTAACTGTCACCGTCTCTGCCCTTAAGGTAAATATCATCTGACAGCACCTGAAGCACAGGTGCAAGCTGTGTGTGTGTGTGTGTGTGTGTGTGTGTGTGTGTGTGTGTGTGTGTGTGTTAGAGAGAGAGAGAGAGAGAGAGAGAGAGAGAGAGAGAGAGAGAGAGAGAGAGAGAGCATGTGTATTGGCATGAAGGGACCTCAGCAGTATTGAGTATCAAAGGTTATCCTGTTCTATTTTAAGTGGATCTCTTCTGTAGGCAAATTTTTACTGGCTGCAGGATCCTGGTCCTGGACCGTTACACACACAAACACACACACACACACACACACACACACACACACACACACACACACACACACACACACACACACAGGTTTTCCTGTTCTATTTTGAGAATCATTGCAGTGGACACATTTCCACTGCTTACAGGATCTACACACAACCCCGAAGTTCAGGGTCCCATTGTACAAAACACCTTGATTTCTCTACTTAAGGTCTAATATCTCCTTAGCTGAGGGAGTTACTTAAGGATGGTTTCCTTAGTTAAGGAATTGACAGCAGTAAAGGAGATTTTACAGCAGTAAAATTCTACTGAACATTTTAAAGAAACCTTAAGGAGAAGACTTGAGGCTGTTTTGAGCAACTGTTTTTATTTCAATGAAACCTTAACCTGGGGAAATCTTAACTGAAGTGAAGGATTAAACTCAGGATGTTTATACTACATGTTGTGGCTTTATAGTTTGAGTTGGTGAAATTCAGTATATTTCTTATTGTCAATAAATTTCAACAATGAATGAATCCTATTGACTAGAACAGCACTCAGCAGAGGACATACCTTCCTACACATGTCTCTGATAACAGAAGAATCAAAGGAAAAATGAAGTAATCTGATGACGTAAACAATTTATTTGTCATAAAATACAGTAAATTATAAGATTCATACGTTAGTTCCTCAGAAATGTACCAAAATGTTGAAAAATGCAGCACACAAACAGATCAGACCCTGAACCCTCTGATATGACCCATGGGAGTCTCTCCTGAAATAGCCCCCTCATGGTTACAGTAATTAACACAGAGACTGTATTGAGAGCGGCGTGCCAACCTCTGTTGCCATGGTTCCTACAGTAACAGTCATGGTTTGGTTAGTTTTAGGAAAACACGGTGATTTGGGGTTTAAATAAGTAAATCTCAATCAATCTCGAGGAGCTTTTCACTAAAAAAAAAAAACATTAGATTAGAATCACTTACTGTACCTTTAATATAATAACGTTGCACAATAAAATCCACAGAAATTCCTGGGCTTTCCACAGAACTTTAAACACGTCTAATGCATGTCATAAGTCTGTGGAAAGCCTCATTACAGAGCTGCAGAGATGTGCTTATAATCTGAACCATGTCGTGACGCACTGTAACAGACACATGGCGCTGCCCGGGCGATCTGCTGGAAAAATTGCCCCCGTGACCCAAATCCTCGATGGCGAGTCAGTCCCACTCTTATCACAAGACGGCCAAGTGGACGGGGGGACTTTCCTCGGACATGTAGGTCAATTTGTTGAAGCTCAGCGTCGTGAGAAAACAAACAGCGTCTCGGGACCAAAGACACGAACGAACCACAGCTGTAAACCTCCATCTCTGTCTCTATGTATCACTCTGTGTGTGTGTGTGTGTGTGTGTGTGTGTGTGTGTGTGCTGCAGGAAATGAAATCACTCTGGAGGATTTTTTTTTTGAAGGATAACATTTTTTATCTGACTAACTTCTCCCTGTGCTTCAGAATTAAAAATCTGGGAAATGTCGACAGCACTTTATATCTGTTTTGATCAGGGTGTGTGTGTGTGTGTGTCTGTGTGTGTGTGTGTGTGTGTGTGTGTGTGTGTGTGCTACAGAATCTCTGCTGTTATTTTGAGCACGTTGGGCCGAGCATGATCTTCAGTCTCTTGATGTTCTCTGCTCTGAGACCAGCTGGAGTCTTCTGCGGGAGTCTCTGTAGGTGGCGCTCTTCTCTTTTACTCGTCCTCCGTGGCAGCAGCTGCTGAGGCCCAACACCAAGTTCTTCTTCTGTTTAGGAGTTTAAAACGTAAAAGTTGCTGTTTTTCATGGATGAGATTTACAACATGGCGGGTGGTATGGCATATTTGTGTAAAACTGTTGCACATATGTTTTTTTTTGTCAGCTGGTACAATGACAAAGCTAAGCAGTGGTGATGTGTCAGGTGTGAATGTGCAGCTGCAATCAGGGTTTTATTCTCTTCTGTCTGTGGAGGGTTGCTGTAAACATCATCACTGAAAGGTCACTGGAGGTCAAAGTTCCTTTAAACAATTCTGCGCCACTGACTCGACAGAAAAGTCATTTTTGGTTGAAGTTGAAAATCAGCCTTAAACCAGGCAAGTTTCAGTGTGAACAGAGACAAAGAGATCGAGCTGAGTGTCTGTACAGTGACGATACAGTTATAACGTGACACAATACTCATCAACACATCAGTTTTATTATCTGGGGGAAAAACTGAAGAACATCTTTTATTTTAAACCAGAGTTTTGTTCTGAAGAAAAAAAAACTTTGCTCAATGAGACAAATGTTCAGATTTTGACAGTAACTCAGAATATTTTAGTATAATATTAATAAGATAACAGACAACACTCAGATAATCATCTCAATATTAATTTCATCCACATCCCCCCTGCTGTTGGTGTTATCACCATAGTAACCACTAGAGCTGGGACTGGGACATCCCATAGGATCAGAGGCTGGGGACGTGAGGGAAAACCTTGAAGGGAAGTGTGTGTGTGTGTGTGTGTGTGTGTGTGTGTGTGTGTGTGTGTGTGTGTGTGTGTGTGTGTCCTCTCACACATCACTGTGAACTCGGCCGACAAACTCACCAATTTGTTTATTTTGCTGATGTCACAGAGCAGCGTGTTTGGGCAGGCGGGTTGGACTGTACCAACTGAGAAGGAGAGGGGGTGTACTTCTCACACACACATACACAGACACACACACACACACACACACACACACACACACACACACAGACACAGACACACACGCACTCCTTCCTAGACTAAAAACGGAAAGTAAGTGTTTAAGTAATTGTCAGCCAATCCAGTGCTCTGTGTGTGTGTGTGTGTGTGTGTGTGTGTGTTAAAAACAAAGGCTGCATCAGTAGCTAAATGTCAGCAGACACCTTCAGCCCTTTGTCTGTGTAGAGGAGGTCGACCTGCTCCTCTTTGAAACCAATAAGCTGCTTGTCTTTGTGTGTGCGTTTTAATTGCGAGTTTATGTGTGTGTGTGTCTGAGTGTGTGTGTCTGAGTGTGTGTGCTGCCAATGGGGAATAAGCAACCAGTGTTTTTGCAAACTGAGCAGTGGGGAGGACCACAGACGAGGACGGAGGCTCGTCTGAGAGGAGCATGAGGCTGAGTTTGACTGCTGTGTCACTTTTCTCTTCCTGCTGCCTGTTTGTGTTATGCTGGGTGAGTAGAGGAAAGACGCACTGCTGTGTTTTCATGCGCTAGATATCAGCTGTGTGTGTGTGTGTGTGTGTGTATGTGAGAGCTGACTTTCTTGATCTAATTAGCCTAATTGGAGAAATGTTTCACAGTTCTCTGGTTTCTCTCTTTTGTGTTTGAACAGTACAAAACTTCTAAAGTAACTTTGACATGATGTGAAAGCTGTCCCTGAACACATCACCAGTACCACCACTTACTAAGACTTACATCATTCACAGTAGTGCTAGTGTTGTGTGTCTGTGCAGACATGATGTTGGTGATGGGATGTCGGCTGAGCTGAGCTGACCCTGCTTAAAGTCAAACAGTCAGTTCTACACTCTGCAGCTGCTGCAGCGTAAACAAGGATTATATTGCACTTAGGTTATAATGCGCACAACTCTGAGCTGGTAGAACAAAATAAAGACGCAGCAGAGGATGAGAGCAGGTGTTCTCCACAGAGGGTCCATTATTTTCTACAGCAGGACACATGCTCTCTCTGACGGCTGCTGTATTTAACTCATCAACCGTTTTTAGTTGAGTTTGAATTTTTATTTTAATGACAACGATGGAAGATTCAGGACTGAACTGGAAACAGGGAATTCGTCCTGTTGCTAACCAGCTATCCATTATGATTCTCTATGATTCTTTTGCCATGAATGGAACCTCTGTAAATATACAGTCAGCAGCAGCGGTGGCAACTATCGGTTCATCATACGAGAGAAAAAAAAGATCATTTAGTTTTAAAATATTTGAAAACAGTATTTACATTTTACATTTTTTTTCTGTGATTACATCTTTTCACCAAAATTGTGTTTTGTAAATGATTTGTCGGCCCACTTGCAATACCTTCATGGTCCACCAGTGGGCCCTGGACCACAGGCTGGGAACCACTGATTCATAGTATTCTAAAAAAAATTACACATAGTTTGATTTTACCATTGTTGTGCTTTTACTTTGGTAAAGCAGGTTATAGTTAGTTATAATAGCAGCAGTAGTATTAGTAATAGTAGTAATAGTAGTAGTAGTAGTAGTAGTAGTAGGAGGATCAATGGGAGCAGCAGCTACAGAAATAATACAGACAGCTGTAGTAATACTGCAAACTGAAACAATAGTATGAGTAAGAGGTACAGTAGTAGTACTAGTATTTATAGTGCTAGTTCTGGCAGTCGCAGTAACAGTGGTATCAGTGGTAGTGCTGGTGATGACTGGGTTGGTCTTTGTTGTTTTAATTTTTGATTGACAGGTCAATAGTCTGCACTTTAATGAACCAGCCGCCATAATGAAGCCAGGCGTCGCTGACAGATTTATTCCCTCCGTCCTTTCACGCGGCCGAATGTAAACCGTGACGGGGACTTTCCACCCAGACCTTCTCACTGTGCCTGTAATGGTTTTACTGGAACTAAACCACAGCACAGTTAGCTCTGTTTTTCCAGCAGCGCTCAGGATGACTGTAAATCTTTTTCAACTGCATATTGAAATCCAACTCACCCAGACATTTATAATTGGTATGTAGAGTATGGGAAAACTGGTTACATGCTCCTCTCTCCAATTTCATGACAACCTGAGGGGGGTGTTCCTTCTAACCATGTGTAGGTTGTTCATGGGAGCCGGCGTTAGCGTTAGCAGTCGTGGTTGCAGTTTTTTTGTTGGAAATGTTTGTTAGGAAAGAAAAAGAAGCGACACTGCTAAACATCAGGTCTGCAGAAAGGCCAGAAGGTTGTCAGTGCTGTCGCCAGAGAGTCAGAGAGGAGCAGCCGTGTTTTCACCGGAAGACACGGAAATTCAAAACCGTTAATGCAAAGTTCAGTGTGTGGTGACAAACAGGCTTGATGTGCCTCCATGTGAGCTTCTTCCTCTGTGTGTGTGTGTGTGTGTGTGTGTGTGTGTGTGTGTGTGTGTGTGTGTGTGTGTGTGTGTGTGTGTGTGTGTGTGTGTTGACCTGCACGGAGGTGAGTGTCAGTCCTGACTCAGCATGTTGCTACTGTAAACACCTGCTGCCCCCGAATGCACACAGTACCTGTGTGTGTGTGTGTGTGTGTGTGTGTGTGTGTGTGTGTGTGTGTGTGTGTGTGTGTGTGTGTGTGTGTTCCTTGCCCTCATACCCAGGGGAGTCCGTGGGCGTTTCTTCTCGGCTCAACTGTGTGTTAATTTGTGTTTTTATGGTTGCAAGGCTCTGTGTGTGTGTGTGTGTGTGTGTGTGTGTGTGTGTGTGTGACTCCCTTATCTTATTTGTGAGTGTATGTCAGGAATCACAGGTCATATTTTTCTTTTTGCTATTTACTGAATTTAATAAAGAAATTAGATCTTAATTCTCCACAGAGAGTTGATAAAAATAAAAAAACATTTAGATAAAATAGTTTTCATGTGTTTGAACCTTTAACAGCAGCTGTAAGTCTTTTTTTTTTATGTAATCAAAACTGACCAAAAAGCTGCTAGCATGGCTTTAGCTTGTGAGCTTTGTTGGTCTGTACATATAAAGACTTGTTGTCATTATTTTGTCCTTGTTTCACACTCATATAACCCTGAGAGAGAGAGAGAGAGAGAGAGGCATGTTATGGTAGGCTCGCTCGGTATGTTTAGTTTCCATTGGCCCAGAGTCACGTGACTGAAACCTCTTTCTCTCTCCTCTTTTTCTCTCTCTCCTGCAGCCTCTGTCTCTCTCTGCTCAGCTCTTTCCTCTCACAAACACTCCTTTTTTAAGCTCTCACTTCTTCCTCTTCGTCCTCTTTGTCTCTCCATCTCTAGTGTTGCAGTGTGGAAACAATAAAATCAACGGTTTCCTTTTTAGGTTCTGGATAGATGCAACACTCCTCTCTCTGTCTCCCTCTTTATCTTTCTCTCTGCTTTTTTTTTATCAATGTCACTCTTCCGTTTGCTCTCACATTCTTCTTCTTTCCTTCCTTTCTGCTTTTTCCTCTTTATTTTTGTGTCTTTTCCCCTTCTCTCACTCTCTCTCTCTCTCTCTCTCTCTCTCTTTGTCATGGGTGTTTGCTGTAGCACTCTTGTCCCTTGGCAGTCTCTCCCTCTCTCCTTCATACTGTATATGGTCATGGAGGCTCAGCCCTGCTGGTTCTGTCCACACACATTCACCCTCTGTGGGACGGTGATTTAGCAGAGCAGACTTGTGCTCTGAGGCTGAACTTGACTGCAGAATCTGTTTGACTGGTGTAACGTATAACCACCCGTACAATGGCAGAGGCTGCCATCCCAAAACCACGGGCGTTCATC
This sequence comes from Trachinotus anak, assembly GCF_046630095.1. NCBI lineage: Eukaryota > Metazoa > Chordata > Actinopteri > Carangiformes > Carangidae > Trachinotus > Trachinotus anak. The sequence continues at coordinate 25,025,027 of NW_027273863.1, read as the reverse complement.
TGCACCTCTGGTTTTAGGCTTTCTACCAGATGTTGAACCTGCTGCAGGGATTTTCTCCCATTTGCAGACACAAGAGCACGAGTGAGGTCCGGCACTGATGTCGGAGGACAAGGTCTGGCAGATGGGGTTGAGGTCAGGACTCTGAACCTGGGGAAACTATTTCTTTATGAAGCTGGACGTGTGCACAGGGGCGCTGTCATGTGTCATGTTGAAGCAGTGAAGGGTCTTCCCCAAAGTTGGAAGAACAATATTCAAAATATCAGTATATGCTGGAAGTAAGAGGCCAAGTGAAAGCCACAGAAAACAGATTCAAAAATAGGTGTGTCTGCATACTTTTGGCCATATAGTGTAGGTGATAATGTAATAAGTTCTCCAACATCTCCTCAGTTAGATTTGATCACATTTGAGCCCAGTTTGCTGAGTTATTACATAACCGGTCATTATATCATCAGTGGCTTGTGGAGCGCCCACAGCGCGGGCGCTCCACGGAGGGATTTATTCGCCGACTCACCACAGCGCTTGACTTCAAGGTCAGGGTTAAGAGCCGGCGAACCTGACGCCATCACGGGGAGCCGCTGAGGGTGCAGCCTGCAATATGTGTATATCGGACTGTCAATAATTCATAGGCAGCTGACAGTGAGGTTATACAGCTGTCGTCAGGCTGCTGCAGGCGTATTTCATAACAATCGGAGGCGCTGCACTTGGAGCCGAGCGCCGGAGACCGTGGCTGGAGATGCACCTTACATGGTGCTCATCGTCTCTGAGAGCATTGTGAGCTGAAGCTCGCTGCGTGGTCCTCGTTGTGTTTTCACTTTAATTTACTGTTACTTTGTCTTGACTTTGTTTTACTACATTTACTTTGCTCTAACTTTGTTTGGGTTTGGACCAGAGGCGGGAGGAGCTAGACTGATTCCCAGATTTGTACTTTCCCCCACCAACCTGTGAGGAGCAAGTGCGTTACGCTGCAGAACATGTTCACCCATTCATACAGCAGCTTTCTCACACACACTCTCACACACTGATGATACACTGAGGCCAGTTGTGGATTCAGTATCGTGCCCAAGGACACGTAGACGTGTGGCCTGGACCAGCAGTCCTCCAACCTGAACCATAGTGTACTGTTGCTTTTCTCAACCCTCTGATACGACCCACAGGAGCGTCTTTCGAAATAGCGCCCCTATGGTGGCAGGTGTACCGGACCTTGGTTGTCATGGTTACAATATCAGACATTTGGACTGCACCGAGAGCAGCGTATCTACCTTAGTTGCTATGATACGGATCATTGCGTCTCTGTTGAAAGACACTTCAGCACACAGAGGCGACAGTCAGTGAATGCATCCTCATACGTTCAGTCTGTTCTAGTCCAAGCACTTACGTTCACTTCAGGACAAAAGAAGCTGAGACAAACTCTGTACATAAGGTCAATAGCTCAGCAGCCTGTTAGCTTAAACAGAGTCATCAGATCATATTTGCTTCTGTGGCTTTCACCATCTTTAATGTGCTTTAACGAGCCCGAGCCGAGCCGACGACGGCGCTCTGAGTCACCAGGGCAAGGAGCTCCCGCTTTGAAAAACTGATTCAGTCGCTGACGACAGTGAGTCAGTTCGGTTGGTTCACTTTGAAGATGTGTTGTTAGAAGTTCCTTCGCTCACGTACTGAAGCATCTCGCCTGAAGGAGGACGCTGGTGAGGTATTGAAGCGTATCTTATCTCTTCTTACCAAGAATAATTCAGATGAAGTTGTGATCTGCTCTCTGTGTCAAACTAACATTTTTGACAGTTTGACAACTTTGTGTTGGTGATTGAGGGAGTTTTAAGTCAAAGGTTTCTCCTTCCTCACGCCAGCTGAGCTACTTTGATATGAAACTACTTTGATATGGTACATCGACTCAGCAGCTCACCCTGACCTGCCTGTAACGCTCTGTGGCAGCGTCATCCAGAGCAGTTTTTTACTGAGAGAGACAGTCAGACGGAGGGGAAAGAGTTTGCAGCAGGGTCTGAGTCATCCTCCCCTCCTCTGTCGCTATTTAAAGATCCTCATCCCTCCATCCTCGTCAACTGCCTCTTCATTCCTGTCCTTGCTTCTTTAGAGGTTGAATTCTTTTTTTTTTTTTTTTTTACAACTTGGGTCTTATTTGTTTAGTACCCGGCCTCACCAAATTAATTTCAGAGATGTGGGAACACAAGAAGTCAGACAGGTCAAGAAACACGAGCGGTCAGATGACCGGGTTGTAGACGAGCCTCCAGGTTAGCCAAGCGTATCTGGAAGACATCCATCCCAGTTTTCAGGCGACTCCCGGCTCGTTCCTGTAAAACTTCAGTAACTGTAGTTGTGCACACAGAGTTTGCCTGTACCACATGAGGTTCATTTAGAGTAACGATGAGTCAGTCATCAGAAAATCATCACAAACTGTTGTGCAGGGCTCCGAGGTGAAGATTGAGGTTAGATTGATTAATAATGAGACTGATGGTGGAAGCCCCAATATGTTTGGTTCACTCACTTTTAGCTTTACCTTCAAATTCAGGTTTATGTTAGTGATTCTTAAACATTTTTGGTTTGGAGCAAAGTCAACTTTTGACCTTTTATAACAAGATTTTTGAGCCAATCAGCTGAGGAGTTTTTTGTTTTCTTCCTGGACTGTTACATTTGATAGATTTTTAAAGACCTGAACAGGTTTAAATGTGCAGAAACTTTAGAAACTTCATCAATACGTTTCATCTTCGGATGAACCTTCAGGTTTTTCTTGGGGTTCGTTGTTTCAGTCTCAGGTTGGGAACTGGTGGTTTAGATCATCTTGTTATACTTCAGCTGACTGACTAACTGACTGACTGTTTCTTGAGCAGGTGGACTTTGTTGTGGCAGAGCTCTGTGATTAATTTGGTGAATACATTGTGGTCATAACCAATAGATAGGATGCCCAGTCATCACATCAAGTTGTCATTTAACAGATACAGATTTAATCATTTCTCTTCACTGTGTCAGGCTGGAGAAAAATGTTCAAATTGTGACACTTTAAGAAAAAAACTGCTGCTCTCATTTGACCACATCTATCTTCCATATGTTGGCTCCTGAGCGGCTGATTGGCTGCCTGTCTCACTGAGTGACTGTTTGACTGACAGACTGACTGACTGCCCGTCTCACTGGAGGTTATTGGATGGAGATTGCTAACACACAGCTGTTACAGTGCCTAACTGAATCAGCGCTCTGACTGACACATTCATTTCACTCTGACTCTTCTTTCGGGATTAAATCCCAATTAAGTCAAGATGGTTGGTCACTGAGAATGTATGTGTGTGTGTGTGTGTGTGTGTGTGTGTGCCTGCGTGTCTCACCGCAACAAGTCGGTATCTGGAAGACAAGGTCAGACCTCCCTCTATTGATCCCATGTGTCTCAACCTCCCTCAAAGTCTCTTTTTTGTCTTTTCAAACTGAAGCTTTTGCCCGTTTCTCTTTCTCTCTGCAGGGAACTTAGATCCCCTACCAGAGATGCTAATTATTACCATGTGCCTTGCCTTCACGCTACCGGAGACACACACACACACACACACACACACACACACACACACACACACACACACACACACACACACTGCTGACATTGTCACCAATGACGTCTGTGCCCACAGTTGGTTTCTTGATCCGAACCAGTTAGTCACATGTTTGTGTGTTTAAGAAGGATTTGTCAAGTCAGCCGCGCAAACAGCTCTTTCCATGTTCGACAAATCCGCTGCAGATTTAACGTCACTCAGGTCTGTTTCATGCATCTCCCACTGCTTGAGTCAGGCGACGCTCTTCCCTCTGATTTTCTTGGAATTAGATTTTTTTTTTTTTTTTTTTTTTACTCCCTTATCCTCAAGTCAAAGAAATCCAGGAATTGTTCCACAGCTCATCAGTCTAACTCACATTTAGGCTGTATGAGTGTTTGAGAATTAATATTTACTTTAACTAGTTGCTTTAATTCTGTCATAGAACAAAACACACAAACAGCAACACACTTGTCTGATTAGCCGAATACATAAAAGTGAAACCCAAAATAAAAAGTACAGCCTTCAAATAAATGATATAACACGAGCTGTGTCTAAATTGTAACATAAGTAAGAATGTTAATGCATGATAAGGAAGCATAACTGTGTTTGGCACAAGTGTAAGAGGTGGACAAAATAACAAGAAACTCACAGAAAAGACAAAAAACTTCATATCAAGGTGCTGATCATCTGATTATCCTTATAGTTGACAAAAGCTGCTCTTTGTAGTCAGAGTAATATTTTCTTTATATTTACATTTATTCTTTTTACTCTTTTACATTATTTTGTCTACATATATGAAAAAAAATCATTCAGCCTTTGTAAACATAAATGACATTTCTTCCTAATGTCTGTAAAACTAGTTTTTGTTTTTAATAATTTTATTAAACATTTTAGAAAGTTAAATTTGCGTTTGTGACAGTGCATCAGAAGTTGACCTGCAAATGTTCACCTGTAAAAAAAAAAACCAAAAAAAACAAACACACTTATCAGATTTAAACCAAGCATCAAACAGCGACGAAAGTAAATTTATTACAAATAACATTCACTTGGACTCAAGGATGAACTGATTCAAATTTGGTCAAAGGTCAAAGGTCAAGGTCACTGTGACGTTACAGAACAAGTTTTTGGCCTTAATTCACAAATTCATACACAATTTGTGATGACATTTTATATCCAAAAGGTCAAAGGTCAACTTCACTGTGACTGCAAAAACACCTCAGGCTATTATTCAATGGTGTAACTCAGGAAGGAGATTACGACCATGTTTCCTGCAACTTGTCTGGCCGGTGGAGGGATACAGTACAACCATGAGGTGGTGATTAGTTTAATAAGTTGTCCTCCTTCTTTTTTCTTGTCCTCTCTCCCCTCCCTCCATCCTCACAGCCTGAATCCAGATGTCCGACTTAGCCCTGACGTTATGTCGATACAATGGACGCTGTAATATTTTTAACCGCCAACACAAACATAAATGTATAAAACACACGTTTGATGAGATGTGACTGTGTCGTACTCTTGTAGGAATGTGTTGAATAAAACTATAAAATGGCACTAAAATGCATTTTTCCTCACCTTCCTCCTCCTCCTCCTCCTCTCTGTCGTCTAGCTGCCGTGCTGTTATAGCAGCAGATGGGAAAACACACACAAACAGCTTCAAACTGGCTGCAGTGTTTCCATCAGATACACTCATGTTTATTAAAGCTTGCTCCATGTTGACTGGTCCTCCCTCTCTTACCAGTTTGACAGACAGGTTTTGATAGTTAATCTGCACCGACAAACCCATCACCGCCACTCAACACATTACAAACTGCATTACCCACGTCCCCCCTCTCTGCCGGTCGTCTGCTTTTACACTCAACCTTTCATTACTTTTTTTTCTTGCTTTTCATTTGCTGTCAGAGAAAATGCCTCTGGTGCTTATGTAAGCTTTTAAAACTCCAAATCCCATGATGCCTCTCTCTATTGCTTTATGCTTCTAAAATTGTAGCCTTATGTCACCCAGAAAGTCTGTCAGTGGCTTGTAGTGTTTGTTTTCTATCACGTGGTGTAAGAGTTGGGTGGGGTTAAACATTCAGATCCTGTCAGTCACTCGACTGATGGTGATTTTCCAAAATTTCCCATCTCTGCTTTCTGAGAACTTTCTTTGGAAATGTGGCAAACTCCTCCCACCTGGTATTCCCCAGAGGTTAAAATCCAACACCAAGAGTCATTTACAAAAGAGCGATTGGATTCAGATGTGCTTTGCGCTGCATGGAAATCTGCTGATGGCACCTGAGGTAGCCTTGATTTATCACTTCCCTCGGGGAGATCGGTCAGCAAGTTTTGAGGTGGTTCGTCATCGTCACACCGTTAAAGGTGAAATAAGTGCACCTGCAACACTTTGAGCTTTAAGTTCATGCAAGCACACACACACACACACACACACACATGCACACACCCACACTGTGCCATCTGGTCCTGGTTAGAAGAAAGAATGACAAAGCATGATGTGATAAGTCGCAGAGCTTTCTGCATCTGACTGGTTTGGTGTTTTGAAGTCTAAGTACCTTAAACACAGTGTAACCTGGTTGTTTCTGTGGTATTTGTTTCCATTAATTCAGCTGGTAATTAGGCTGAATATCCTACGTGTAGTATCTCGATACAGTCCAGCTCAGATACTGCAAAATATGATATTATTTTTTCTTTAAATATATATATGATACCACAGATCCTCTCCTGTGATTGGCTCACCGACCTGTTGTCACTAGAGCTCCAGAGAGAAGCCTGAGAGAAGAGATGTAAAACTACACTGAGATGGTTTTTGGTTCTTAAAACCACAGATATATCTTCTGATGGAGATCAACACTTCAAAATAAAACACAGAAGTGTAAAATATGGGACCTTCAATACCATAAATAAACTTTTGTGTAGTTAAAGATAACCTTGATTTGACAATATGCATTTATAATGATGATAATCATGCTTTATTCTACGCTGTGACTGCTGGGTCCAGTGTTACCATTGGACACCATTGCACACAAAAGAACGTGGAAAGTGAATGTGTCTTTCTCTCTGTCCTCCTGTGGCAGGTGATATCACACAGAAGGGCTATGAGAAGAAGCGATCCAAGCTGATTGGAGCCTACTTCCCTCAAGCACCAGGTAAAACTGACTTTTCCTCACCACCGCTGTTTTCATTAAATCCAGCTCACGAGTGTGAGACCACAGCAACGTTTCGAAATCTAAAAAATTATACCAAATAGATAAAAAGAGGAGGTTCACTGGCTTCACATACATATATAAAATATGTCTTTTTTGTACTACACTACAAATCTGTGTTTGGTGATGGTGGTCAACATGGATGAGGTTCTGACCTTCCTACAACAAAGCAGCAACAGGTTTTCACGAATCTGTCGACATGGATTCTTTGGAGTCTATTCTCTCAGTTTCGACTGTTTGTCCCAATCCTAACAGGAATATTTTACGCACTGAGGAAATAGTAGCTGAAATATATATCTATCCTTTAATAGAAACTGGAAGAGTGGACTTAAAAAAGCCTTTGGATAAATGTGAGTGTACTCTTTTTGTACTTGCTAGACTATGACTATAGATACATGAAATCCAACTCTTTCATCTTTTGTGGGGAAAATTTTTTTTTTTTGTCCCTTGGACACTTTTCCAAGGATGTTAAAAAACTTTTTTCACATTGTCCTCTTGGCAAAGTGAAAAAAGAGAGAGAGCTATGAACAATTTGGACATGTAACTGCTGGTTTTACACACAGAGAAAGTGAAAGTGAAGCAGGTAGTGGTCTTTGGGGGGCTGCAGGCTTTGAAACTGCAGTGCTACAGGAAAACTGAGTTATTTATTTAGATGTTTTTCTACTGCATTCTTCCAATATCCCTGTCAGGGTTTGGTTTTGTTCTTCTGATCCTCGCACATTTATTAGAGCCTCACCAGCTGAGTTGTTTTTGGTAATACAGCACAGATGGATGTTATTGAGTCCAACCACAAATGATCTAAAAGACCATTTTACAGTAAGACATGTTTGGGGGGGGGGGGGGGGGGGGGGCAGACCGCATCTGACTGAGCGCTGAGGATGGGACTGGAGCGTCACTGCAGACCAGCAGACACACTGGCACTGCCTAAGCTATTACTGGAATACACTGGTGTGTGTGTGTGTGTGTATCTGTGTGTCCTCTTAGGGTAGGGGAATGTCAGGAAGTGCATTATGGGAAGGAATGAGGGGTGTGGGATGAAGAAAATGTGTGGTATTCACATCTAGGCCCGGTGGGGGGTCGTCCCCAGTTCGCTATGGGGGACCGGATGACACACACTCTGCAATGCACGCCCACACACACACACACAGACACACACACACACACACACTGTACACAGATACACTGAGCTGTAACACCCAACACTTCTCATTCTTTCTCAGTCCTGTAACACACTTTTGTTTTGAATTCCCATGCACCAGTAACACACATTTGTGCACATACATACACACAATAAGCCCCTTTCTCTCATTTTCAGACCCTCTCTCACACTTGCACACACTTACATTGACAACACAATACTCTCTTTCTCTCTGGGAAACACACATGCAAACCCACCGGCAACACATTCCCTTCCCTGTGATGTGTATCGGCTCTAAGGCCTGTTAGTCTGCTCTGCTTGGTCCACAGTCAGGCTGATATAGTTTGATTAAATCATTTACAGTGTTCAGTGTAGTGGATTTCCCCCAGTTACTTCATATTCCTTCCTTCCTATTTCCTCTCATCAAAGATGAGGTTTAGTTTACTCAGACAGAAATTTGATATCATGAGATCCAGTACGCTGTCCTCTTAACATCAGCCAAAAAGGGAAACTGGAAATACCTTTCACTTATTGCAGTTACTGATAAGTACACTAGGTATTGTACAGTTTTTGATCATAGATGAGAAGAACATGAATTTGGGTTTGTAGAAACATTTCAAAAACCTTTGACTTTTCAACTGTTTACTCAGTGGGAAATATGTTTTACAGGCAACGAGTATTAAAATAAAATACATAAAGCTTATGAAACAATTGTTAAAACTCACCACAGATGCTCACATAAAGAAAAGCTCTTACAGTGACAACTTAAAAAACTACTGTATATCAAGCTTTCATCATCTAAGCCAATCATCAAGGGCTAAAACAACATCATAATCATCACCCACCAATTTTTACAGCATCAGTTTCTAGAAATTTGATTGCAAGAGACATAAAATTATTTCTCACCCTGTTAGACCTGGGCATTAGTGTTATAAATCTCCATCAAGAGGGAGGAAGTTCAAATGCACAAAGTAGGACACTTTAAAAGGATTTTAGTGCTTGAAATTACTCTCTTGTGTAACATGTGAAGTCAGGAAGTTGAGGGACATCATATCATGACGTTAGAGAACATAGACACATGCCTAGGTTTTACACTCAATCATTCTCTGTGGTTATGGTATTTGCCAACTGGCCTGCTGAAGCCTCACTCTGGCATTAACTACACTCAACCACAAACGAATTGTGTCTAACTGATAACCTAAAAATAACTCTCACTTTCATAGTGCACACCTACATTTAACCATTCGATGCAAAATGTTTTTCATTTTCTGAAATAAATCTGCAATTGTTCTGACTGTTCCCATAATTCCTCAAACCTGAGTAATCAGACTTTACAAGAACCGAGCCCAGCCCCCCTCTTCAGAGCCACTCCTGCTTCTGGAATGAAGCAAAGCCTGCAAAGCTTTTCCTCTCTCTCTTGTTCAGATAAAGTCAAACTCTCTTAGTCATTAATCACTTTGTAATAAGACAAGACTAAAGCAACATGGCACAAGGGATTAAACTTGATAGAGCTAATTTCTGCTGCTCAATCTGTCTGGACCTACTCAATGACCCGGTGACTATACCTTGTGGTCACAACTACTGCATGAATTGCATCAAGGACCATTTAGATAAAGAGAATCATAGCGGGATCTACAGCTGTCCGCAGTGTAGACAGAAGTTCATACCGAGGCCTGTACTGGTGAAAAATATCACAATAGCATTTGTAGTTGAGGAGCTGAAGAAGACTGGACTCCAAGCTGCTCCTGCTGATCACTGCTATGCTGGACCTGAAGATGTGGCCTGTGATGTCTGCACTGGGAGAAAACTGAAAGCTGTCAAATCCTGTTTGATGTGTTTGGCCTCTTACTGTGAGAAACACCTGCAGCCTCATTTTCAATCTCCTACATTTGAAAAACACAAGCTGGTGGAGCCCTCCAAGAAGCTCCAGGAGAACATCTGCTCTCGTCATGATGAGGTGATGAAGATGTTCTGCCGCACTGATCAGCAGTGTATCTGTTATCTCTGCTCTGTGGATGAACATAAAGGCCACGACACAGTCTCAGCTGCAGCAGAAAGGACTGAGAGGCAGAGAGAGCTCCAGCTGAGTCGACAAAACATCCAGCAGAGAATCCAGGACAGAGAGAAAGATGTGAAGCTGCTTCAACAGGAGGTGGAGGCTATCAATGGCTCTGCTGATAAAGCAGTGGAGGACAGTGAGAAGATCTTCACTCAGCTGATCCGTCTCATGGAGAAACGAAGCTTTGATTTGAAGCAGCAGATCAGATCCCAGCAGGAAACTCAAGTGAGTCCAGTCAAAGAGCTTCAGGAGAAGCTGGAGCAGGAGATCACTGAGCTGAAGAGGAAAGACGCTGAGCTGAAGCAGCTCTCACACACAGAGGATCACAACCAGTTTCTACACAACTACCCCTCACTGTCACCACTCAGTCAATCTACAGACTCATCCAGCATCAATATCCGTCCTCTGAGGTACTTTGAGGATGTGACAGCAGCTGTGTCAGAGCTCAGAGATAAACTACAGGACATTCTGAGAGAGACATGGACAAACATCTCGCTGACAGAGACTGAAGTGGATGTTTTACTGTTACAACCAGAGCCCAAGACCAGAGCTGGATTCTTAAATCATGCTTGTCAAATTACACTGGATCCAAACACAGCAAATATACATCTGTCAATATCGAAGGGGAACAGAGAGGCAGCATACATGAGAGAAGAACAGAAATATTCTCATCATCCAGAAAGGTTTGCATATTCCTGGCAGGTCCTGAGTAGAGAGAGTCTGACTGGACGTTGCTACTGGGAGGTGGAGAGGAGCGGGAGAGGAGTTTTAGTAGCAGTCGCATACAAGAATATCAGCAGAGCAGGGGACTTCAGTGAATGTGTCTTTGGACAAAACGACAAGTCTTGGGTGTTAGATTGTTATAGAAATAGCTACGAATTCAGATATAACAACGTAAAAACTCAGATCCCAGGCACATTGTCCTCCAGAGTAGGAGTGTACCTGGATCACAGAGCAGGTATTCTGTCCTTCTACAGTGTCTCTGAAACCATGACTCTCCTCCACAGAGTCCGGACCACATTCACTCAGCCTCTACATGCTGGACTTTGGCTTTCAGAAGGAGCTAGAGCTGAGATTTGTAAGCTCAAATAGACAGGAGTTACTTTGGCTATGAAGTGTTTTTTGCTTTGGTTTACTGTCAGTCAAACAGTGGGCAGTATTGTGACAAATTCATGATGGCAGAAACCTTCATACTAAGTATGAAATGTAAACCATGCAAGAAAAAGTGCTTTGGAGATTTGTGATGTAGCCATTGATGGAGGTCTCACCACTCCTTGCACTGAGGAGATAAACATTGCATGATATTTTGTGAGCTTCCTGTATTTCTTTGGTCTATAAAACCTTATTCCACGTGGTAACTAGTCACCACAACCCCTCAAAGACAGTGGAGGGGAAGGGACATAGTTACCTTTGATATGGTGATATAAATGTGTTAGCTTCAACAAACTGCTCTTTCTTTGTTGCTCTGAGTCCGTTTCAGGGTAACCCTACATGGGTAACACTTGACTTAATGGGTCTGTTATTTCTGAATAATTTTTAAGACGTTTCCTGAGAGAGAACTATGAAACTTGGTCCTAATTATAGGAAATTCCTTGAAATTACAGGCTTTGTTTACACCCACATAAATATTCACTCATTGCTGACCTGCTGTGCACTGACTAAAAGACTTTGGCACAAGCATTAAATAGGAGTTAATTAATCGGCAGTGGCACTGTTCCAGTTCAACTTTGTTTCTATTTTAGTACCAAATGACAGAACTATTTCCAGGGAACAGTTTGAAACCCAGTTTGGACCCATATGCCACCTACACTGAGAGACTAACCTGACCAACTCACTGACTTGAGTCTAACTTTATGGAATTTGTTTTCTTGTTAGTTGACTATCCACATTTTGAGCCACATTCTGGTTTGATTGTTACTGGCAGTGCACGTCATAATTGATAGTTGGCATAAATACTCATGACTCATCATTGTTCTCTAACAACAAAAGCAAATGAAATATGTGTAACATGCATGTCATTACAAGAATGTTGCTGCTTACATTTTATCCTGTCAGTAATGACAAACAAACTTGTCTGTTGCCTGTTCTAAATGTAATAGTTTGAATTATCAACATAATGTATAATCCAGTGGTAATAGAAAAGATTGACATGTAGCTATTTACCCGAGTTATGTATGTTTGGTGAGAGATTTCACTCCTGATCTTTGTAAACAAACTAACAAATCTGCTCTTTTGTCCCAGTCCTTTAATAAATCCTCTGTCCATGAAGGTTATAATGTTCAGTTTTTCTTGAAACTGTGTTAAAGAGGTGTTGATTGCTCCAGTTTGTGCTGCTAGTGAACTGTATTACATTATACAGAGAGTTGTTTCTGTTATGGTCCCTAACCCTCGTTGATAAAAAATCTAGTGGACAAAGTAATAGAAACATGAAAGGAGGGATTTATTGCAGGACTGCTGTATTAGACTGCCTCAGTGTTAATGTCATAAAACACTAAAACGTAAAACATCCACATTTGGTCAAACAGGAGTGTTGGCATTTTCATCAATATTTGGGCAATGAAAAGGAGGTTTTGCAAAGGTGAGATGGTCCTCTGTCCTACCCTGCAGATTTTATGGAGTGACTAAAACATAATTATGACTGCACTCTCACTTGGCAGCCACCTTCCCACATTAAATGTTTTTAAATGTTTTTAGCCGACCATCCACATTTCTGACAGGCGAGGTTCAGTTCCAAACTAATCTAATACTCTGATCCTTTTGATGACCTTTTGATAACCACCAGTGAAACCAATACTTAATTTAGCCAAAATACTTGTATGGCTACTGGATCTGATACAATTTGTAGAGTTTGTAAAGTGAAAAACATGATTCACGTTAGTCAAAGATATTAATAAAAGACTTGTTTTGTTCCAGAGGTCAGATGTTCGAATAGTACTAACAAGTGTCTAATGAATGAGTCAGTTGTTGGCTCAAGTGCTGTCATGTTTACAACGTTCAGTTTATTTGTAGTAAGCTGGGCTAGGACTACATCCTGGTTTGAAGAGAATCCCACTGGCATAACCTAAATGAGATCAACCACTTACACCATTCACCATTTATCTACCTTCCCCATTTGAACACTGCTTCATCTCTTATTCAGAACAGGCTGAGAGCCATGTAGTGTGTTTTTTTTAATGATTAATTCAGCCCTTTGTTAGCTTTTCTTCACTGTCTTTGATCTGGAAACACACAAACCTTAAATTATACACCAAGAACTGCTCAGAGTCTGTAACGTAAAAAATAAATCAAATTTAGTGTTTCATGTTTCCAAGATATTTACACTGTTGGGAAAACTTCTGCAGAATTGGGAGACTTTTTAAAAAATGTATCCACCATCTCTCATCATGCAAGTGTCAACTGTTATTTCCCTTCGTACACATTTACATCTATCTGATCTATAAATTGAATGCATTATTACCCTCTTTGTTCGGATGATTGGTTGAAAAATTAGCTGTGTATATTACATTATATATGTATATGGTATATATGTATATGGTATTTTTTTCAATTACTTATTTTAAATTTCCTTTTTATATACTGTAAAAGTTTTATTTTGCATTTTGTATATATTTTTTGAATTCAAGTCCAGTAGTGAATCTTATTGTTAGTTATTTTTGTATTTTTATACATTTTCCTCTTATTAGATTTTTTTTAAGTAAAGTTGCTTCTTATTTATGTTAAACAGGGCATCCAGCCCAAAGCAAGAGTGGGTTTAGTGCAGCAGGGCATTTGGGAACTACAATTTGTGGATGTCCCTTTATAGGGTGGTTGAGGTGCTGGAGGTGGGTCTCATGGGTGTTGTCTTCTTCCGCCTCAGTTCCTTATTGGACTTAGCGTCTTTCTATTGACAGTGGTTGATAGAAAGAGAATGAATGAGACGCATGCATTGATTTCCTTTAAGGCTTCACTGTGTGTGAGTTTGTGTTGCGTTTGAAGTGCCTGTCGTAGAGAGTACAAGATGGACGCGGTGTAACTGGGGAATTGACATAATGTCAGATTATTTATTCATTGAATGTCACCCACTTCCTTGTAAAAATGTATTTATTACGTTCTGCTGTTACTTCCTTGTGAATTCCCATCAGTTGCTGTATTAATATGCTACAAACCTCCCCCACATAATAAAGAATACTACAGGTGTGAGTCGAGTGCGGTGTTCTGAAGGCTTCATGCACATAGTCATGCAGGTGCAGTGTGTGAACATGCATGTTTGACTTTCATTTACAATGTTTCTGTAACGAATTAATAGACAACCAAAGAAATAGGTGTGAACAGTTTGCTTGCAAATAAAACTGAGTACAGGGAAAAGAGAGAGGAAGAGCGAGTCAGGAGGGGGGCGGGGGGGGGTCCATCCATCCATCCATCCAGACTCCCCAGAGGACAACACCAAAGCGAGGTATTTCCCAGACCTCTCGTATATTCCTCCGCTGGCTGGTAGTCGTTATATGGTCGGGTAATCAACTTTTAGCTTCTCTCCTGAGCAGCAGCGATGCTCTGAGCCGCGCTGAGAGCTCTAATGAAGACATACGAGGGTGGATGTGTGAAGCTGAGATGGATGCTCATAGATCAGCAGCTGTGGAGTGGTTGGAGCTGTCAGTAACAGAGTGGTTATTATCATCAGACTTATTGATTGGTGTGTAGGGAGGTTTTTTTCTCTCTCTCTCTCTCTGAGTCTGTGTGTTTCTCTGTAGCTGTATCTCTACCTCTGTTCTTTTTTTTCCATCTACTGTGCGAATATCTGTGATCTGGGTGGTGACCTGCATACAATTGACCCTACAGGGATAAATAAAGTTACATTGAATTGAATAGAGAATTTTCAAAAGAACACATTCATTTTATGTTTTGGACTTAAAAAAAACAAAAAAATGAAAAATCAATATGAATAAAAACTAAATTTTCCTGAAGGAAGAGAATTTTCTTGAAGGAAGTGTGATTTCCTATACAGGGTGTGTGTGCTTGTGTCTTGGCTGGTTTGTGGTGACTGTTTGGTACATGTTCCAGATTTTTTTTTTTTTTTTTTGCTGAGTCATGCTGTTTGGTTTCATTTTATTGTGTCATAGATCATGTTTTTTTTTAAGTCCGCTGTCGGACAAAACAGTGGCGCCCATCCAACCCCCCAACTCCACTAGGCTTTGGCCGATATTAGATAATATTGAATATTACGATATTTCCTGCAGTATTTTCCACAATATTGAAAAAAAAATTTGATATTGTGAAAAATATTGCATATCGCAAAAAATTACAATATTTAATATTATCTAATGTTTTCCCAAGCTTAATGGGGCTGGGGGGTAGATGGGCGCAAATGGCTGTTTTGTCTGAGGTGGGACTTTGAAAACTGCTGATCTATGACACAATAAAACAAAACCAAACAGCATGACTCAGCAAAATATTCAGATACATGTACCAAGCATGTGTCTGGGCTTGCTCTTTGTAGTGTACCCATGGATCAACAGACAGCTCTACACTGACGAAAACGTCAAAACACGATGATTTTCAAGCAAGTTCTGGAGCTCTAAGGAGCATCTTTTTATGATTGACATGTGTGCAAAAGATTGCATATGCGAAAATATTACAAAATACACAAGGAAAAATATAAAAATGCAAAAGGACAAAGCTTGTAGGGTTCTACTGTGGAATAACTTTTAGACTTGAAATGAATTCAGGCCACAATCTGAACCTCTCTGTTCCAGGAATGGATCCGTCCATGGGCCAGGAGAGGAGAACACCCGCCACCCCGTCCTCGTCCTCCCGCTACCACCGCCGGCGGTCCTCTGGCTCCAGAGACGAACGCTACAGATCAGGTAAGAGGCGAGGTTGACACCACTTCACAGCACATCAGTGGGACATTTTATCTTTTTATGGCTGCATCTGTCTGTCTGGTCTGACATGTCTGTCTCAGATGAAGTAGAGTTTAAACTGCATCAACGTAGAACAGTGGTGATCTTACTAAAAGTGTCTCACCTACTGGCATAGAAATATTTTCTAATCACTGTGTTAATTTGCTTCATTAATCACCCCATTAGCATAGTGGGTTTTGTCTGACATCTCAAGCAACACATGACAAAGTTTTTTAATTTTACTTTCTTCAATAAAGGTGATGGTGTGATTAGAATTTGGAAGTCTGCCGCATAAATTTACATATCAATCAGGAAATCTGCTTTTATTACCACTATAACTCTCTCATACTTTAATACATGGCGGCCATATTAATATCACCCATGCCTTATAAGTAGATAAGACATACTTAATGTGTATTAATTAGCTTAAAGGGGCGCTCACACCAGATCTCATCATTCCAGATCTTGTCTTAATGAGTTCGCTTGGATCCACTAACTGAAACTGAATATAATTTGGACTCTGGAGGGTCCCAGTCTTTTGCGGGGGTATTTTGGTCTATGTAGTGCTGATATGTCAAATACCTGATTGGATCCATGCGAATTTGCTATCAGCTCTAAACATATGGTTCGTCATAATCATCACAGGAAAAGATTGTGTTTTATGGGAGACTGTGACCTATGAAGCGCAGGGGAAATGGAGACTTGCCAGCCTTAGGAAGAAGATGAAAAACAGGGTCCTCTTTTGAAATAGTTTACAAAAATTATGCTGTTGTCCTGTTTGCATCGGTTCAGGTCCACCACAGTTAGGATTCTTGGGTCTTGTTTTGTGGACTGGCTTTCAGATCAGTTTTTTTTTTTTTTTATTAATATTTTTTTCTGCAGACCCCCACCCTGAACCCCCACCAGATTTGGTGGTATTACGACATGGTGCCCTGGTTGATATTCTCAGTCAATGTGTGTAGACTGAGCTGCAGCAGACCCAGCATTTGGCAAAGACCTGTGGAAAAAGCTTTTGTTAAATCTGTCACAGCTCTTGCAACATCTATTGTTTGGTTGTGTTCCATCTGGTGTCGACTGAAGATTAATAAAGGATAAACTAAGGATTTCCACTTCTTTTCAGTGGCATCTCATTCGAAATGAATCTGTAGGATTTTGTCCTGGTGACGTCTGGGGTTAGCAGGAAAGATATGCAGTGGTCCAATAAGAAGAGAAACAACCTGGACCAGCTGAGAAAACCTGCCTCACTTTGTGACTCTGTTCCCCCAGGCTGATGGAGAGTTTGAGCCTGACAGAAAATAAATCCTGTGAAAACCTTTTAACCCATTAAATTGAAAAAGAAAAGCTATGCAAGCACCTTTAAACAACACACACATGCTCATTTTCACACACTGTGCAGTCACACTCAGTCAACCACGTGACAATAAACGCGCACTTGAGATTTAAATTACCTCCGTTCCCCTACATAAGCACACACACAAGCCAAACAAACGCACATCTGTGAGTCCCATTCATTCTGACAAATGTCTTACTCGTGTCATTATCGGGCCGACAGCCTGCCCTCTCCGCATCATCAGGCGCTGCTGCCACCAATGGACACCCTTCAAACACACCAAGCTGCGGCTATATCGCAGCGCTTTATCTCACTCCCAGAAACACTCATTTACAAAAGGTCCTCACGACACTCCCCTGGACTCAATCTGCTCGGAAACCACAGGGCCTCATGGGAGCCGCTGTCGAGCTGGGAATGTTTGTGTACGTAAACTGAATGTGAAGAAAAGGGAACACGGTGCTCATTGTAACAAGAACACTGCAGCACAAACAGAGGGGCCAGCTGGTAGTCCTGCTGCTGTTTTTCTACTCCGTCCCTCAGAGCCAGTGCTTTGGCTTCACGGACTGGGTCTCATTTCTCTATTATTTAATACCCCTGCCCAGTGTTTGCACTGGAGGCCACTGCCATTATTGTGCCTGAAATGTCAGTTTCTTTCCTTAGTTGTTTAGTCAGCCACGTTTATGTGTATGTTTACTTTTACTAAAGTAAAGGAACCGCAGTGTAAAAATACTCCTTTACAAATAAGAGTCCTGCATTCAGAAGTAGATGTACAGAGGTATAGTCTACAGTGGCCCACAGAGCTCAAAGCACTGCAACGTAAGAAAACACATGCAAATATACACAACACAAACACACTGAGATAACATCTTCATCAGTTTGACAACACAATCACACACATTGCAAATACTCACAATGCAACGGATCTGTTTCCAGGAGACACAGAAAAGTGAACAACCTGGCCGGGACGTATTTGCATTAATGTATTGTAACACATGTATTATATTACATGTATTTAATAAAGGTCATGAAACTGTAGTTTTCAGCCTAGAGATAGAAAAGGGTTTTGGTTGTTCGATTGTATTTGGTACCACCGTGAATCAAAAGGCTCTGAAAGATAAATCGTAAACTTGAAACTTGTATGTTTGTCTCCAGATGTGCACACAGAGGCAGTGCAGGCGGCCCTGGCCAAGCACAAAGAGAGGAAGATGGCTGTGCCTATGCCTTCGAAGCGGCGGTCGCTGGTGGTCCAAACCTCCATGGATGCCTACACACCACCAGGTAAAGACCAAGCTACACACTCTGTTAACTGTTAATATTAGCAGGTAAACACTTGGTTGTGTTTTTGCATCATGTAACATCACTGTGACTGAACTTCTGCTACAGCAGGTGTTCAGCAGATGTTTCAGTACCACACCAAATATTGTTCAGTGCTAATTCCAGATACTCATTTGACTGTGCGTTCACACCGAAAGTGGCGAGAGCAAAAAAAAACACATCGCTCTTGTTTCCTGGTCAAGAACACTGTTTAACACTGTGGGCGCTCTGATGTAGATGAAATAGACAGATAACAAGTATGTTTGGAATCCTTGGTCAACCAAACTGTATTTAAAGCAAACAGACATGTCAACCAGTATCTTTGTGACAACTGTCCACATGTAGGGTAGAAGATAATCGCATTAAATCTTTCAAATTAGCCCACGTTAACGTTAGCGACTGATTGCCATCAAATTGTCAAAGTGGTTGCTTGATGCCCGCACTGCTCAAGAGGCGCTGCCAAAAGGTGGACACCGGAGAGATGCTGGTGTTTAAAGAAAATGAACGACTTCCGGTCACTTTGACGTTCTTACATACATTGAGTGGCCCTGTTTGGAATTTAAGTGTTGGACAAACTCATATATTGACCAGTTGGTGTGAGCAGAAGCAAACGTCAGGGTTCGCGTAAGTCGTTGGGATTCATCCTCTGGAGACCATGAATGCCTGTACAAAAGTTCCTTGCTTATCACGTTTCCTGAACATCTCATGCACTTGACGCTCATTTGTTTTAACAGCTTTAAGTCGCTCTGCGTCTCCTGGAAAGTATCTCCGACGTGTAGAATCTGTCCTCTGGGAAAGACTTGTAACTGTTAGATTACACTTACAGTCAGTCTGGCAATCTGCCCTGGTTGACATTCATGTCAGTCAGTCAGCGAGCCTGGCAGGCAGCTGGAAACTTCCAAGTTCATGTTTTAGGAACATTTTCATTTTAAAATTTGATGTATGTTGAATTTTTAAAAGGCATTATTTAACCATGAAAGAGAAAAACGGGGTGAGTTTGTGTGAATATGGAGCTGATGAAAGCTGCTGCAGCTCGTAGATGCAGTATTGATGTCAGTGACGTTAGTCAGTGACTGAATGGGACGAGCCTCCACCGACGGAGAGCACGGTCCCCTGGGTAGAACCTGGAGATTGATGAGCGCCAACTTGAAACAGTTGGTCATCACATGCCACAGTCACTGCGTTGGCATTATAAACAGATTATGCTTTTATTCTGTATTTTGCCTCATCGGTTTGGTCGGGGATGTCAGGAATGTGAGAGTTCAGTGACACAAAGCCACAGCCGTTATTCGTTCTGAGTAACACTGATAACAAAATTCATTTCGTGTGGTGTGCTGATGAGCGGGGATATCGGCTTTACAGGAAACTTCTTTTACATTATTACTTTCAGCTCACTGTGAAGACTGAGGACATAAAATGAAAATGGATTCTGTGTGGTGCAGTTTCATCTCTAAATAGTTTATGAACATCTTTTATGGCATACATTGCCTCAGAGTGATGTGAATATAGAAAGTGTTCTGTAAGCCTGAGAAAGTGAATAAAACTATTTTATGCAGTCACCTTAAACCATCATATACTTTTTTATGATGATATTATATTATATTATTTACTGTGGATACAAAGTTACACTTACATCCATTTATCTTGATGGTCTCTAACCGGGGCTGCTGTGTTAAACTCAGTGTTAAAAGAAACAGCACAGGTTAAAATAGACATTTGGGATCTAAACTAATATCCAGTTCATCTACTGGTCAGTGCATGCAGTATAAGTACTAGTCTCTGCCTCTGGGAAAACCTCTGTTGAACTGGTTTGGGCACTAAGTCACAGTTCTCTTTTATTTAAGGATGAAAATCAAGAAAGGTTGAATTTCCTTGGACGTTTTGTGGCGTTTCTGTTCAGTAGGACAGTGTAACTCTTACAACCTCTGGGCATCCTGGTGGTGCAGCATTTAACACTATCATTACCTGATTTGATTTGTGGCATGTTGACCCCCCCCTCCCCCAGTTCCCTGTCTGTGTCTTCACCATAAAAGACAGAAAAGGCTTTAAAAACAGTCACCGGTCAGGTCACGTATGACTCCCCACTCTGCTCCCCCTGAGCGGAGTTAAGGTTTCTCATTTCATGTGTTTGCCGCTGAGCAGGTGTACTTTAAATGAACATGTCAGGTGGAAGAAAAAGCTCTAAGTCACAAATTTGGGGTTTTTATTATTAAGTTTTCTGGAATTTTGAAGACAACATGAACATCTATTCAAACAGTCAGTCCAACTGTTATTAACTAACGAAGGGCTGAGCCTCCAAAGACTGAAATAAAGTCTTGTTTGCAGTTTACAATTTGTGTGATGTAATAATAATAATGTAGATTCCACATCTATTATAGAAGAAGAAGAAGAAAAAATCCAGCAGAGAAACTGCTGAGCTGGATTAATTTCTATAGTTTTGGACCCTGTTTGGCCTCAGGCTTTTATTTTCTCCAGGCCTGGCATCACTGCTACTAGTTAGCACGTGTGCTTGTGTCAACCACCACGCAACATGTTGTTTCCTTGCTCCACATTGATTTAATTGCATTTTTGAAGCGACAGATTTGATCCCTGTCACTGAGCCTAACCTGCTACCTGCTGGATCTGTCCAGGGTGGTGGGTGGCGGTGGCAGTCATCCACGACTTTATGGAACTGGTGCCGTTTAATGAGGATGTTAATGAGGCCATTATCTCTCTGGCTGCATGGTCGAGCCTCACAGAGTTTCAGTAAGCAAGGCCTGATTTAGACTAACAACACAAAGAGGAACTGTACAGCAGCTAAAGAATAAATGTGGGGAGACTTTTATTGGATTGGTTCAGACACAGCTCCCTCAGTGCACCATGATGATCATACATCCATATTCACTGTAATCAAACCTCAAGATGTACAGTGTCCATTATCAGGACGTTCTTGTCCTCTGTCTCTGTCCCTCAAGCTTAATTTCTATCCCTCCATCCTACTCTTTCTCCATCTCCCTGCTTCATCTCCTTCTGATCAGTTCTCTTTTTCTTTCTTCCATCTTCACCCAAAACTAGAAAGAGAGATAGAGGTGCTCCAATATAAACCACAAATACATCTAGAAATAGGCTATATAAGTAACATTTTATTCAAGTAATATTGGAAATTATTATTGTATATTTTCTAATAAAAATTACGTAAATGACAAAATGATGTCAAAGATGTTTGTTACGACTCATAAGTAGACAGTGGATGAGTCTGGTGTTCTTCTATCTTTATCTTATTGTCATTTAATCCCATAAACAGACCCAAAACGACAACATACTAATCTCTTCTCTCTGTACTTCATGACTTTCTGTGCCTCTGATTTATGTTTTCCTGTTGAAGACATAAATCCTACAAAAAAACAAAGATATATTTTCATTTTCATTCAGTAATTTAGATAAAAAAAACACCTGGACACTGTAGTTTCTACCAAGCATTTCTCAAACAGGAGGAAAGTGTGCATTCATTAAGGACTATTTTCGGCGGATTAACCCATATTTGGTGCTGTAGTGAGTATTTGGGGCAGCAGGATGGTGTGTTTGTGTGTGTATGTGTATGTGTTCATGATGTCAGCCAGAGCAACAACTGATGTGTTTTTAATATTTTTTGGAAACAATGGAGGAAGAAGATATATCAGGGTGTAGACACACATACACACACACACACACACACACACACACACACACACACACACACACACAGTTGGTTTTCATGAGATTTGTTCACAATAAGAAAAATATAATGCATATCAAAGCTAAATCCTTGCTGGTCTTTTGTGTCTCTGTTATTTTGTCCACCCCTTGTCCACTGAGTTCTTGGCATTGCTAAGACTTCAAGCTGAATATGTAAGTGTAGCTCATAAATACAACAGACACACATTTATAGACACAGAACAATGCAACAATTAACAGCCGCAAACATAAATCTTTCACAAATGTTGACAAACACTTCCCTTGCACACACACACACACACACAAACAGACACACACACATATTCAGCGGACATAAAAACACAGTGTCAGTCTGTCCAGGCGCTCACATGCAGAAAATTCACATAACTTCTGAGTCTCTTTCATTTTACTCAAGACAAGGTAAACAAGCTGCGAGGACTCACAGGAATACACGCAGTCCTTCATGCAGATTTAAAAAGCACATGTCCCGAGGGAGCAGTAAAAGTCATATACACACACTGGCTTTCTGCCAGGCAGCGAGGTTCATTCGAGGACAGCAGAGTCGTGTGCTGCCGACGTCGTGCAGACATGACAAGTCGACTCTGACTCTCACGTTGGCTTTTCACCGCTGCACCATCTCAATTTCTCACTTTCTCAGCTCATCATTAAATAAAATTCAGCTTTATAAAAAGCTGCGGGGCATCAGGGCCTCGCTCCTCACTCTCACTTCTCTCTCTCTCGGCGTTTGTGTGTGTTTGCTCCATGAGATTCCCGCGTTGCCTGGCAGCCTCATATTTTTTCATCAACATGTTTGTGCTTTGTCACTGGAAGTCCCCACGGGGTCCCCGCTGATAACGAGACACGGATTTGCCAGTCAGGCATGTCAGCAAAGCACCATGGGAGTTAACATGTTGAGACCGCGTCAAGTCCCGTGGCATTTTAAACCACAAATGTCAGCTGTAATCTGTGACGAACTGCAAATGTCATCTTTTAATGTAACAGTGACCAAACAAGGAAACAATCTTTGATGTAAAAATTAACTTCAGCAAAAGTTGTTGAACTTTACATCACCTGTTTATGTTTTTTTTTAAGCTGTGCATCGGTAGTGAGGGATTGTTGTGTTGTGTTTGTGTCCCATTTTCCCGTGTGAAACTTCTTTTATCCGCGACCGTCCGACAAACTTAACTTTGTGTTTATTATTGTAACCATGACGACGAAGGTCCTCTGGCCTTGAAGTTATAATATGTAACTTTTCCGCATTAAAATATCTATGGACCAGATGTTTCCATCAATTCTTAAACCAGAGAAATGCATCATTTTAGAAACAGTCAGAAGCCTCAAAACAGACTTTTTATCCAGTTTTAAGCCACATGTTTATATATAATATAGTTATAATATAACTATATATTTTAACTGGATGAGGGATTTCCATGATTGGATGTCTGGATCTTAAGTTATCAGAGAAAAAAAGCTGAGTAAATGTTTGACAGCTCAGCTCCGAGACGTCCTGTGTTGAAGAGTGAAAAAGTGAAACTGCTTTATTCAGCGTTTTTTAATAAAAAACCTCCTGAACCTCTGACACTGAAGGAATCCAAACTGGGAGAACCTGATCACAATGGTGATGAAGACAACAACTCCCATGAT
This sequence comes from Trachinotus anak, assembly GCF_046630095.1. NCBI lineage: Eukaryota > Metazoa > Chordata > Actinopteri > Carangiformes > Carangidae > Trachinotus > Trachinotus anak. Next base: position 25,001,252 of record NW_027273863.1, on the reverse strand, counting down.
GCCACACTATTTCATGACATCACCCTATGGTGTCTTTTGGTATTGTTTTGATTGAGGGACCCCTGGAGGCAGAAGTTACATGCTGCACTTAACTGAACCCAAACCACGTCTTTTCCTGAGTCCAACTATCTGAGGAAGGGGACGTGGCCTACATGATCGTTTAAGTTTGAAGACCTGCTTCTTGTTTTTCCGTCTTTGTTTGGGTGATTGGAGATCTTTCCTTGACTGGGTGTCTGCGATTGCCCTATGAGGAAACTGTACAAACCCAGAAACACACACAGAGAAGGATGGTCCATTCATTGTGGACAGCCTAACCCAACCCTAACGCCTGCTTTAACCAGGATGTTTTCCCTCATTAGGACTTTGGGGCTTTGTTCCCCGTGAGAACCTCTGGTCCTGACGAGGTCGGTGTTTCTATCAGAAAAGGTCCCAGAGAGGTAACAAAAATGTGAACACACACATAAAGTACCTGGTTGTTTGTGTATGTGTGTGAGAACTGGGTCAGCTTCTGTTGTTATTCACATCACCATCATCAGTCTCCTAATGCTGTGGGCATTATGGAAATCGCATGCAAAATATGTGCACACAAATCCACACCCATATACACACAAACACACACACACAGACACACACACAAAACAAACTTTACTCCATTCCTCCCCTGCGGCGACTTTAAACAGATGGGAGCTGAAACCTTTCCAGGCCACAGACAATAGACTGGGACATACACAGACACTGTCTTTGTGTTTGTCTCTAAATATAACGTTATGTTGTCTACAGTTGCATCAGGACTGGATCAGTCAAAGGTCTGAGTCCATGGTTTGATGGCTGCAGTTTTTTCTTCTGTTATCAAGACTCACAAGTTGTTTTGTGGTTTTATTAGTTTTTATTTCTTCTTTTCTTTCCTATTCTTTTTCCTTTTTTTCTTTTGTTTACCTTTTTTCCTGCTTAGACACTTCCTCTGGCTCGGAGGGCGAGGGTCAGGGCGACGGCGATGAAGGAGAAGGAGGCGATGGCGAAGAGGAGGACGGAGGAGGCGGCGGAGGAACCTCGTCCAGCCGAGAGGGGAGCATCAGCATGGAGCACTGGATCAGCCGGGCCATCCACGGCACCTCCTCCACCACCACCACCACCTCCTCCACGGCCTCGTCCTCTTCTTCCTCCACACGCAGCGGGGGCAGCGGGGCAGCCGGCGGCAGGCTGGCTGACGTCCTGGCACAACACGTCCACATCTCCGCCCACCACCACCTCCGTCACCACCATCACCACCACCACCACCACCACCACAAGACAGGTAAGAGGTTCGGACGCAACGGTCTGAATGTCTCTGATTCTGGAGCTAATGCTGACACCTTGAGACAAATCTGAAGACGGACATCTTTTATCAAACTACAGGCAAGAGGTCAAAACACACTAACCAGCTCCTTTTCAACCAGGGGCCAAAGTCCAGCAATCCTGGCCCACAAACAAAAACCTTTAGCAAAACACAGACCTTTATAACAAAAGCCAGAGAAACATCTAGACACACACTAGAGAAGTCCTTACCTACCTAAACTGGTATATTTCACATGCAAGTAATGATTCAAATGAATTAAAAGAAAAAAATAAAGAAACATATACAAAGAAAGATTTAACATGACTACCTGCATCTCAAATTTTGTCCACCATGACATTTTTTGAGTTATGATAATTAAGTATTTTAATAATATAATGTTATTACCTCAGTATCCCTAGACTTAGAAACCAAACTGATAAAGTGTTTGTATCAGGGACGCTGAGTTTTCAGCAAAATCTCTTATTACAGCAATTGTTCCATTTATTTCGTCTACTTTCAACTTCCTAAGATCCAGATAATTAACGGTGTAGTTAAAGAAGACCCCGTTCAGGTCCCTGATTCCCACTCTGGGAACAACAAGGCCAAAAAACTGCAGCTTCACTTCAAAGCTCGTCTGATTTGGTCTTTAAATAAAGCAACTATCCTTGAGTTTATTCTTAGCTGTAGGTGAAGTTAGTTTCTAATAAAACTACATGAGATGTGTGTGTCTGTGTGAGTGTGTAGTGAGAGGGGGGTGGGCTTACTGCTCAGTCTTTGAAGTTTAATGGTGTGAACTAGGGATGTTGGGTGGTAGAGTGTGTTTAGGTGGAGGGTCGTAATCTTGTGCACAAAACGTTAGTCTTTTTTGTTGTTGTTAAATTGCTACGTTGCTTCACTTTTTAAAAAAATTCACATTTTGCTGCTGCTCAAATTTTGGTGTTTTTTTTAACAGCACCATCTGCAGTTTGTTTTTATCTCCCTCTTCAGAGAACACATCTGAACATAAACATGGGCAATTCTTTTTTAAAAGTTTTATTTATTTTTGCCAAGAAATGCCATGAAAATACAATATGTGATGTTCTGCCACTGTCCTCCACTGTCCTTATGTCAGTTTTTAATGATGAGGATTTAAAATAGACATAAGAACGTACGAATCAAAGGACAGATTGTGAATCCCCAACTAAACTAAAGGCAGCACGTGGCACCAACAGTACAGCAGGGTGGAGAGTCTTCTCCACACTGTCTGCTGAGGTAGCGTCGTGACTGAGCGCTCAGGCGGCTACAGGTTTGTTTTCATGCTGGCACCGTTGGTATCCAGCTCTGAAGATAACGCACGGGCAGACACAGAGAGAGGGGAGCCCCCACCGGCTCCACCCAGCCAGCATCCAGCTCCTCCGTCGCTCTGATGTGACAGGGAAAGGTTCTCTGCACGCTGGCTGGTTTGCTGGTTTTTTATTTGTTTGGGCCCCATTTCCACTGATTTCCTGTGTCAGCGCTCCCCTGCAGTCTGGAATTAGCAAAGTCAGAAAGATGTTTACAGAGGGAGCAGCTGCTGAAAGCATGTGGGCCTCGGCAGAGCAGCACTCAGTCAGGTTCAAAGAGGGAACTGAGGAAGATGGTGAAGATGACGGCAGGAAAATCTACTTCAGCAGTCGGACTGTGGGAGGAAGAGAGAAGGAAATAGACTGCAGGTAAAAAGTTAAAAGCATCTCTCTCTGTTTGGCATTTAAGGTGAAATTCACCCCTCTGGATTTTAAAGGTCCCATATTGTATAAAGGTTGATGTCCATGTGTTTTTTTGATTATAAAGCAGGTCTAGGTTCTATATTAATACTGTGAAAGTATCAAAGCCTCAGTCCACAGAGAAATGCACACAGCCTGTATTCAGACACTGAGCCTTAAAACCAGCCATCAGGACTTCTGGAACTCTGTGATGTCACAACAAAGCTGTCGCCTCTCTCAACCACACCCCAAGCCCCGCCCAACCTGGACCCACCATCCAACCTTGCAGGATTTGGTTTCTCTGAGTGTTTACCTGAAATCTGCTTCATTTTTATTCACTCAGAAAACAGTCAGCCAATCAGAAGAGAGGCTCAGACTTTTCAACCTTATCCAAACTTTTTTATCTCTAGACATACGTCAGCTCTGTAATAGACTGGCGGCCTGTCCAGGGTGTACCCCGCCCTCGCCCAATTTCAGCTGGGATTGGCTCCAGCCCCCCCGTGACCCGGTTCGGATAAACGGTATAGAAAATGGGTGGATGGACTCATTTTTTAATTTGTCATTTCCACTCCCATATATTTATGTGCAAATTAAAAATGCTCATTAAAAACATGCTGATGAAAACTGGTCCAGGCCCCATGTCACTTTGCCAAAACACAGAAAAGATTCATGACCCTAATCACCTACCTTACCTGTAGTCTGATCTCAAAATAAGTGTGGACTTGTGTTCAGGTGGCACCAGGTGTGAACGTCCACTGACTCCCTCCCCAGTCAGTGCTGTGACCGGTGCAGGTCCGGTATTCACAGACAGCCCATGTTACTTTGCATCATGTTGTTGTACATGTTTGAGTTCTTTAAGCATGTCCATCACAGAGGAAGTAGTTAGTGTGGGTTGCAGCTCTGTTTCTTATTCCCTTGTTCAAGGCCACAGCGGTCCTGGTCTCTAGAGTTTTCAGTTTGTGCATGTAAATACTTAGGGGAGATCGTTTTCCGTACACCCTCATTCAGCTCTTATCAGAACAGCTCTGCCTGCATGTGCAGATATCTTTGTGTTCCTCTGATATCTCCCCCAATTTGTTGTCACTCCTTTCATCCTGCCACATTTTCCTGCAGGTTGCAGATCCCTTTTAAAGGATCTCTGTAGACGATCTGGTTGTTATGGTGGACTCTTGGCTGAGTTTAGGTTCACACTGTGTTTGTGTCACTGGCTACTGTTTTTTCCTAACAGATAAGGGCACTAAGTGCTTGTTTGTGCTGCCACTGTTGCTGCGTAATTATTGAAAACCCTTTAGAGGCACGTGGTGCTGTTTCGATGAAAGTTGAAATATTGTTATTCTCGAGCTCTTAGCAGTAAAATACACAAACTTCTCAGCATCATGAGAACAATTACAGATTCTACAAAGGCTCGTGAGCCCAACTATATCAAGCTGGTACTGCTCTCCCACACCCACTCCGCCTCTTTCCCCACCTGAGAGGTCACATTCCAAGTACCTAGAGCTGGTCCACAAAGCCAGGGATTGGTATGCCCAGGCCCCGTACCCGGCCTGCTGCCCAGCTTGCATCACGCCTCAACCTGCTGCCCATCCCTGCAGCTGGTGGGTCCACAGGGAGGGGGCTCCATGTAATTTTTTCAGGCTGTGCCCAACCAGGCCTCATGAGCCAAGGTCCGGTCACCAGCTGCTCACTGAGGTCTTGCTCCAGGGGGGTTTCCCGGTTTCCCTAATCCAGTCGAGGTGACGCAGACTGACTTTCATCCGGTGGTCATTGGATCTCTCTTTGTCCGGCCTCTCCTCTGAAACCATAGAGGGGGCATGAATCGTTATATAACCATATATTACTGTGTTATGAGCTTTATGGAGTTTCCTGTTTAGACCTTTTTCTTGTGACCAATCACTTCCACACCATTTAAAAACCCAACAACACTGAATCAATTAACAGGAATTAATGGCATTTCTAAAAGCTAATAACAAAACCACACAACCAATACACCAATACCAATGAGCACCTATTTACTCACAACTTCCCCAGAGTTTCCTGCTCAAATTTATTGATTTTCTTCTACATCATGGTTAATTTTTTATAATACCTAAATACACAGAAGTGAAGAATGTTTAAAGTAAGATTTAGCTTTGATGGCTGTGTTAAGAAAAAAAAAAAAAGACTCCATCATTGTAAAGTGTGTCAGTTCTCCTGACTGACACACGACTCGACTCCACTTTTCAAAATTCCCCTCCCCTCTTGTTCCTCACATGCAGGCCTTTTAACCCACCTCTCCTCGAGGAGGAGGAGGGCAGTGCCAGCTGCTATGGTAGAAAATGGAAAGTCTGGGTCACGACACTCCGGTAAGTTTGAGGTCGGAGCATGGCTGGCTGAGAGCCAAGAAGCAGGGTCAGTCTCCTGCCATCCCTTGGCACGAGGCAGGGATGTCGTATTCTTCCCTCTTAATTTTCAGTGAATCATTTCCCCTCCGTCATACGCTTGCTGTTCAACTTGGTTGTTCCCTGCTAATTAAATTTGCTTAGCCATGTTGTGGCAGTTCAGAAAGCATCATTTCAATGCTAACCTTGCTGGGAATAGCATTGTGCGTTGTTGTCGAATGCATGAAAGCAGCTTTTTAGAGTGCGAGTTGTTGATGAAGAAAATCAACAATGCTCTTAAAAAGGCTAGATAGCAGCTTGTCTGAATGAGTCGTCGCTGTAGTCAAGGTTACTCTGTTTGGCGTTGTGTATTGATTTGGCTAATTATGCAGCATGTTTTTAGTTGTTTGCTCAGCCAGAGTCAATCTGCTTTTGAAATGGCTTTTCATCTAAGCCAGAAAGCAGATGGTAGTGGAATGTAGGCTGTCTGCCTGCTTCCTCTTTTTAGCTTTGTGTCAGTCTCTTGTTTTTTGCAGCATTCTTGCAATTTGCTGCCTGGAATCACAAACACTGCATCAATGAATTTAACCGCTGATCATGTCTGGTGAAAGAGAGGTTCTCATTTACAGCCAGACTTAAAGAAAACATGAATAACATGGACTCATCAAGTTATACTTGTTCTATATTTTAAGAAGTAGCTACAACCCCAAGACTCCATCAGCCAACTTGATGCTTGGCACAGCTCCGTGTCTGGCAAGTGAAAAATCAGCAGCTGATGCTCTCATTTATTGAAGTGGCTCCCTCCGTTTCTGTTAGATTGCTTGAGAAAACACAGTGACCCAGGGCGCTGGGAACAATGAGCATTCACTAAAAGAAAAGGCTCAAAGACCAGAACTTTAATCAGCCATTCATCATTGTCAGAAAAATATATACCCTGAATCCATTAACACCGCTCTGGAAGCACTCCCATATTTGCTATAATTAAGACTGCCGTCAGGATGAGATCTGTTGGGATAGTGCTGTAGTTTAGCCTCCTAACATTGCTGTATATCTTCCAGGGGAAAACTCTGTGGTCTCTGTAGAATAACAGTTCAGCAGTTTGGGAGCAACCAAAAGTCCCTGGATGTTACTCATCAAGTGTCTTGTGATTCTGCTGTTGACTAATAGTAAAAGTCCTGCTGAATTCCTCTTGAGGGACAGTTTTTCTTTTGAAAGGTTGCTGGGTAAAGTCTGATTCAAAAGCAAGGCAAGGTATATTTATTTGTATTGGTCTTTTAACAACTACCTCCAGTTTGTGCCTTTCTTGTATTAATACACATGTGGTTCAGATAATTCAGATAATTAACTGGCAATGCTTGAAGGTCAAAAACACCAGTGTTCTGACAATATTTTCAGAATCACAAAGACTCTTCTAACCACCTACATGAAAAAATATTCAATCAACCCTATCTCTTAAAAAATGTTTCTTTACAATTAAACTGCAACAGCATGACTCTACTATCCACCCCAACCACATCCCAGCAACGCTGCTGCTGTTACGTACGTACGTATAGAGACAGCTCAGACCGAAAGATAAGAAAGATTTTTTATCCCAATTTTCCATGTTGTTTTCCATGTTTGTTTTGTTTCCCAATCAAAACAAAGATGGCAGCTCACCAGCTACCTGGGGAGGAAACAGTTGAGCTTCCATTGAAGCTCAACTGTTCAGGAACAGACTGTAGTGGTGGTGTCATCCAGAGGCAAATCCTGGAGCTGCTCCACAGATGGTGAATAATGGAACAACTGCTGGGACCCTGCGACAGCAGCCAGTGTTATCTTACTGGGGTATGGTCACATTTCCTGACTCACAGTTTTAAGCCCTACATTAAAATATGAATGAAATACCTCAAAATAACCTGGAGACACAGTCTGTGATGCAGCATCGTTGGACGATCAGATTTCTATACTTTGGAGGACAGCAGCCTGTGTTTGTGGATATATATTAACTGTGCCATCCAAAAGCACTGATTTACCATAATGCAAAGTGTGGAGTTTTTCAACTGAATAAGCTGATGCTACACAGTTAAGGTCTCAGAAATGACTGATCTGTCAGGTTAAGTTATGGAAACAGTGTGTTGCTTTCACACGTGTAATGACGTGTTCTGTTTAGCTCTGTTTGGTCTGGTCTGTGTTTACTGTAACAGGGTGTAGCCATGAAGCTGTGCAGACTGACAGGTAACTCCTCAGACAGCTTTGGTGAATGTTATCCTCTATCATCAGTGCTGTTTAGTCCCGTGATTGACATCTGACTTTTCAAGCCCATTTTCAAGTTACCTTTTAATGAGGAACTGTTGGAATATTTGGACAAACAGAACACACTGGCATTTTCTAACTTCTGATGTATTGGGAAAAAATCCCCACAGCTACATTCCAGCAAAGGTTTGGGTGAAGATCAACAGCTGGATCACTCTCAAAGCTATAAACGACAACATTATACAACCTCACACCCTTAATTTGGATAAGGAAAAACTTGATTAGATGATAAAACAATGTCATCCTAAGGTCCAGCTGTTCTGGACCTTTCAGTTGTATCACACAGTTGATCCATCTGTAGATGAAAGAGTTGTGTCTTCACGTAAATCATTTGTAAATCTTTGTGTATTCCTATTTTGCCAAGAGCTTTAAAGACTTCTTGTCCATGTTGACTTAAAACTTGAGATTGAAAGTTCATCCCAGACACAGTCTGCCGCCTTCACGCTTAACATCGACATTTTGTTGGAGATGGGCCACAAGTTGTGATCGTATTAAAATCAAACACCAAAACATTGCCCCCAATCTTCTCCCTGCAACTTTTAGTGGTGCTATAACAGTATCACATCACTTCCTACTTTGCTATGGAATGCACTATTACTTCAATAAATCACCAATGCTGACGTCAGGATTCGTACAAGTGCAAGTTGTTTGTCAGAGAAAGTAAAACATGGAACATTTTGTGGGTTTTGAACATGTGACCGTTGAGCCACAGTATCTTTACCCATCAAACCACCTTTAAACCCTTGTTGACCCGTAGTGGGATACGTCCCTGAATCAGCTCCCTCAGCCGGCCTTGATTGGTATTCCAGCAGTGAAGGAGGTATTCATCATCATCGTCCTCAGCCAGCGCTGATATTCCTCCCTGTCACACATCATCATAAATACATTTTGAAGAGGTCACTGGAGGCACGTGCATGTACTCTCTCTCTCTCTTTCACACACACACACACACACAACTAGTCCAAAATAAGGACACGCTCACACTTCCCCACATAGATAAACAACACAGGATTTCAGACAGTGTATGTCTAGTTCAGTGCAGCTCAAACAGACAGTCCAGATGTTGCAGAGACAAGATATACAGCGTGCTACAGTAATTAGCATGCCTGTGCTGTGTGCTGCAGTATTGATATGCTCTCCATGTCTGGATAAAGAATTCTGTTTGGTCTCGCTGGCTTTGGCTCAGTGCTTTGCAGGGAATCATCTCCCCCTGTTTTTCTCTCACTATGTATCTTTCGTCTTTCTCAAGCTTTCAAATCTTACTCGGTTTAATATTTGCCAGGTTTATTGGCATAAATCAATGGAAGAGAACCAGAATTTCCAAAAAGCATCTCAGTGCTTCAGAAAAGTTGTTGGTATTTTTTTGCAATTGACATAAAAGCAAAGCCTGTCATAGATGTCATAGAGCTGTCAACATGAAAAATGGAGTGAATAGATGACAGGAAATTGAAGAAATGAAGCCACAGAACTTACACACTAAGTTAGATAACGTTGCTATTTTCCAATGAGACAATAAAACTGTAGTAATTTGAATTGCAGTAGCTTTTATCATGTGAATTTTGTACCAAGGTGTAAATTAACGACTCAATATGTACAATATAAAATATGTATGGTGTATATGTATATATAGCCATCTAACTGTCCATATAGAAGCTCACTATCTCCCAGAGAGAACAAGCCATGATGAAATATTAAGTAAGAGGGAGACTGAGAGATCAGAATAAAAATACATCTTTGTTCTCTTACTGGAAGTAAGTGTTTGTTTGCGCAGCACGGTCCTGTTTGTATGACTGAGAAGTACAATAAAGTACATATTACAACAGCCGCAGTAATAAATACTACCAGCAGATAATTCACTGCAGGAAATTAAAGCATGAAACGCTGTATTGTGTGCTGCTGTTTTCAGTTTGGCCCCTCAGTTCCAATGAAGAGAAATCTTAATGCTGCATAAACCAATAATGTATTCGATAATAATCAGCAACAGTTTGGGGAAGGTTCAGGATTCCATTTATTTTAACCATATTACGCATTGTCTTGATGCCACATGAAGATTTATTGATCCCATGTTTATATATACTCTATATGCAGCCAATACAACAATATTAGTTTGAAAGATTCAGTTTATCAGAAGTCCAAAGAGGTAAAAACTCCAGCAACACTTGCAGTAAACTTCATTACACCTAACACGATACGATGCTTTTACCCTACATTACCTGATTTGAAAAAACTCAAGTTGACCACAATAAAGAACATGGTGGTTAATGGTTGAGTGACTCACAATCTACAGGCTTACAGCCATCAAAATACGAAAACACCCATGACCAAAATCCTGAAGCATTTTAATCGGATGAAAATGTGAACTAGATGCCAACAGTATAAATGAAATATATTTTCATCATTTTAAAAAAGATTTGAGGTTTTTTAATACCTTTTTGAGTCATAGTATATCAAATAGCTTGGTTTTTGTGGAATAATCATCTATGGATTTAATTATGGACTGATGTGGATTCTTTGTGTACATGAGCAGCACGTCTGAATGAGACCCCTCAGCTGTAACTTTCTCTGCTGCCTTTTCACTGAGGGAACCTTCAAGCTGTGAAGGGCGGTGGGCTGAAGTATTTTGATCCCTTTTATCTTCTGGTCCTTGACTGAGGCAGCGGAGCTCCATGTGGGAAGCTGAGAGGGAATAAGCAAACAGGGAGGCAGGGAGTTCAGGTTTAAATCAAGTGGCCCCCTCTCTCAGCGTTCATTTTTCTGAGGGTCTTTTAGAACTAGAGCAAAAAGGTACATCCTCCATTTGTTATTTCCGATGCAATCAGATGGAAAAAATTGTACTGATGAAATGTTGACCTTTCCTGACATCAGTAAATTGTTTTTTCCTTGTTGAATATACCTTACACTCATTTCATCTCATGGTGGAAGATCCTGATTACTTTTCCTTATACATGTTGTTCATTCATACATAAGTGTACATATTTATACACAGCCATGTAATACGGTTCTTCTTATCTTTGATCAGCCTTTCTTTATCTCGTCTTTGATAATTGTGGTTGATTACAGGATCATGCATATATTGTATTATGCAGTTTTTCTAGGGCTGTATCAGATTGTTGTTCTTTTTTTAGAGCTCAAGAAAATAATTGGACCATTTTTTGTCAACTACTATTTTCTTATTATTAAAGGAGCTATTTGTAAGTTTTGCTATTGCAACATAGCCAATGCTAGCATTAACAGCTGTACTGGCCAGTCTCGCCAAGAGCTTCTTAGAGCGTTTACAAGAGAAGAGCCTATAATACTTCTTCTGAGCAGCACTACATCCTAAGGGCAGACTGGACGCTAAGGTGACTCATTATCGGAAACTGACAAGACAACTGGTCTAGGGCTAGCTGGTTAGCATGCTAAGTTCAGTAGAAGTGATGAAGATAGAAGAAAAACAAGAGGGTTGCTTTCCAAAATTGGAAACAGCTCTTGGCGAGTAAAAGAATGAAGTTTGATGCAGTTTGTTTTAGCTGACATTTCTTCTAGATTTGTACGTAAACAGGTGTCGCTGCTAATGTTAGCTTTGTAGAAATAGCAAAACATAGAAGAAGCTCTTTTAAACATGACTTTGCAGTGCAAGGCTCATTGACTCTTCTGTATTCCTTTCTCCATCTCAGATATGAACCATAATGGAGGGATGTTAGTTGACCCACCACAATTGTTGCTAGCATTCGGTGGAGATACTTTCCTACTTTTCTTATTTTTAACTTGTCGTTCCTTCATTCTTATTCAACAACATAATTCCGCTCTTAGTATTTGCACTTTTAAAAGTAAAGGTGAAAGCAAGTTATTCTAGTTCAAACCCGGCTGAAGGCTAATTGTAGCAAGCTAATGAGCATCTGTTCTCTATGTCTTCATAACAGAAAGTCCTCATACAACATTACTGAAAACTGAACAAGGCGAGATCCATTTTCTGCTGATGCAAAATCAGCTCTTATAAGAATAAAGTTAGGTTGAACTAAATGGGTGAGTGAACACAAAGGGACAGTAAATGACACACAGGCTGTACCTACACACATCCATATTTAGATTCACCACACATCCTTCCCCCTGCATCATTTCATGCTCCGACCACTCAAAGTGAAGAATCCCTCGGGCAGAACAGTAAATACCGATTGATGTCGTTGAAATGCAGCCGAGCCTCATGAAAGAGGTAAATGTGAGGTATTTGAGGCATGGTGGGAGCTTTGAAACATCAGGCGCACCAGATAGGCTGAAACACAATCTAAATGTAGCACAAAATAGGGGGTGAAATGACCTAAAAATGAATGTTGAGGTGTGGGTGTTGAAGGAAATGGAGTCTTTTTTTATCTTCAGAGAGAGGCAGTCAACACAGTATGTGATGGTGGGTAGTTTGAGACGACTGGCATTTTTTTTTGTTGACACACGTTGATCAGTGAGAAAATGACGGCAGGATTGTGGAGGGAGTTGTGATACTGGTTCTGGTGGATGCTGAATATTTCTTTGCAAGAAGTTAGTGATAGATCGTCCAACCACAGATACTAATCAGTATTTGATTCTCCACACAGTGTGTTCTAGCTGAATAACTTGCTGCCCATGAGAGAGTAACATTCATAATTTAGTCCGAGGATAAATAATCATATCTACAGGATCAAACAAACGTTAAATCCAATGTCAACCAGCTTTCGACTTAATTGGCATCACTTTAGTTTCTGAAGTTACTGACTGTAAGACAACCCTCAACCAATTTACTAGCAGCTGATTCCAGTTCTGTTCGAGGTTTCTGCCTCTTAACGGAAGCTGTTCATGGCCACAGTCGACCAGTGCTTGCTCATGGTGGGAATTGTAGTACGGTCTAGACCTGCTCTGTAGAAAAGTGCCTTGAGACAGCTTCTGTTGTGATTTGGCACTATTTGAATAAAAACTGACTTGACTTGAACATTTCTTACAGAACAGTGGCTTCAGCTGACTCCTCAGCTCCTTTCATTACTTGCACTTCAGAAGGCAAATTGGTTAATTTCACCAGTTGCAGTTAAATTAAAACTTCCACACGTCAGCTCTGACGCTTCAGCTCGCACTTCATCCCTTTTTAGTGCTTCAGCTTCAACTGACACTTCAACTATTTACAGTGCTTCAACTTTAGTTGTTACCATAGTGACATTTCAGAAGCAAGTAATTGTTATCCTGTTTTAGTGTTTACAGCTGCAGTTTTCAGTGCAAGCAAGAACAGTTAAATCTTCGTGGTTAATATTCCTGTTCTCTGTGTTCTAAGCTAACTGGTGTGTAAAAATCCTTGTTATCCTCATGTACTATAACAGTGAGATGTCTATTTGAGCTAACAACATAATTAACCCCAACTGCTGTCATGTATCTACACAGTCTCACTGGTGCTGATTGTAAGAATCCCCAATAAAATGTTTTAACAGCAGGATGTGTGGGGGTGTGGGGGTACTAACCAGGCCTTCCCTCCCTCCTCGATCCCCCCCGTTTTCTCATATCCCAGAGAACCACTCTGCCCCTCCAGATGTCACCAGTTACACCAACAACACCGCCAATACCACCGCCACCGATGGCATCCAGGTGGAGAGAGCCCCGGGCGCTGGCCCCGCAGCTCAGAGGCAGACGCCCAAGTACGGCAACGCCGAGCTGATGGAGACCGGAGACGGTGAGTCAGGGTTGGGAATATTGTCTGGGGAGAAGAGTTACAATAAGAAAATTACATTCTCTAATGCTTTAATGAGCATAATTATATTGATTTATTATCTTCAAATATGAATTATGTCTTGAAACTTTTATTTATACAATAATTAAACCATGAAAGTTCAAGGTAACATCTCTAAAAATGAATGTAGATGAGTTCAGACCAAAATTTCCCACTGAAACCTGCATATATGAAAAAATCTTATGAAGTTTGGTGAAGTTCTTTTTTACAGTAACTTTTAATGGGAAAATCAATATTAGATTGGCTCGAGTTTTTTTAGAGTTTGCCCATGAAAACTCATTTTAAATACAAATATGAGCAAACTTAGGAGGTAGGTACGTTTTGTAAGAGCGGAACATCAAACTTTTAAGCTGACTTTAATGCAACATTAAATATTGTCATCAGTTGTCAGGTTTGATATTATAAAACAGGTTTTGGACCATTTGAAACAGATTTTATGTTGATTAAGAAATTCTGTGATGTGCAGCCATACTAGTGCATTTGTTAAATACATAATGATATAGATCACGGGGCTTGTTATAGAGAAGGTTTCATTCTGTATAATATCTGTTCAAATCTGCAGGACTTTGTCTGCAAAAACAGGTTCATCAGAAGTCTTTTTTTTATTTTTGTCTTCACATGGAACCAGGAGGTGTGATTCTAGAGAGAAACATTTCAAATCAGTTCTTGATAGACTAACTTAAATCTGTCTAAATTAAATCCATCAAATGTCCAGTCTGACATAAAATCACCTGTGAAGAACATTTATTGCTTCCTAATATTAAATGCCTGCTGTTCAGATTTATTTTTTATTAGGAAAGGATAAAAGGCTCAGAAAAATCAGACACATATCCCGACCCTCATGTCGACTTACAGGTGGCAGTTTTTCCATCACAGTCGGTCGTGTCTTTTTTGCTGAACTATCCACAAATGTCTGAACAAAACAACAAACCATAGCAGCAGAATTTCACATCTCCCTTTCTCGCCACATTAGCATCAGTCAGCTCTTTGAACATCAACACACGCTGTGGTCAGATGTAAAATGTTTTTTAGCATCAGAAAAGATGAATCCAGATGTTCCTGCAGACTCCTCAGAGATGACTGAGGACACCAGTTTTCTGGTCCTCAGTTTCATGAGTCCGTCTCTGGAGGGATGTGGAGCTGCAGCAGACCCTACTGATCGATGCAGCCGTGGATGGAGACGTTGAACGCAGTTCACAGCGAAGCAGCATTGACAGATCAGGTGCCAGAGTTTACAGATGGGAGCTTATTGGGATTTTTGGCTGAAAGCGACACAACAAAGCTGAGGCTCTTTTTCAAAGCACTGAGAGGGTGTCATCAGAGATTCTGAATCTTTTTATTGTCAAGTTTACAAATGGCTGCTGTGCATTTTTGTTTTCAGAGAGGAGCTTTAGTCAAAGCAAGTTGTAGCATAAACTGTTTGTCTTTGGATTTTTGAGGATTTAACTTTTGATTCACTGTGTGGGAGCAGAGATTTTGCTTCAGTCTGTTGCCCTCTGGTCGTTCCCTACAGTAGATTATACATCTAAACACATTTTTGTGAGGATTCTTTTGGTTTAATTCATTAATCTGGTGTTTGGAAGCATAGCACTACAATTATTAGGCTATAAAACATTATCAAACATTTGTAATGTATAATCAAATACACACTCAATTTGTGCCAGTTCAAAATATATTTTTTCTGATTAGATGAAGAGAATAACAAGAAGAATAAAATAAAATGATTTCCCATATTATTTTTCCTGAGGATTTTTTATTATTTAAACCAAAAAACGTCATTATTTTTCTATAAAGCAAATGTCTCGCCTCCTTTCTGATGTTTTATTTTTGTTTGTAGGACCTTGCTGTTTGAGCACAACCTTAAGTCTTTTGTGAAATTTCATGGGTATGTGCTGCCCTGCCCTGACCCTGCTTCCTTCACACAAACTCCAATATGTGACAGTGTTTGTTAAAATGTGCTGAGGCTGAATGCAAAGCAAATTTTCAAGGTGTGGATGATCGAATGTGAAGTGAATTCAGATGTGAGCCGATGAGAGTTTAGCCCTGGGCGGCAAGAAATGAGCCAGACACATCCAAACTGTTTCAAGCCTTGAAATAAGCACTGATTCATAAACAGACAAAGGAAGAAAACAAGAGGAGTCACTGTTTGATAGCTTTTGACAGATGTGAAACAGTTTCAGGGTCAATCTGAGTTATTAGTTTTGGTGAGAAAATGTTTTCTTTCACCTTTTAATTTTAATGTTTTTCCCTTATATGTAGTTGTATTTTCATATACACGTACACTCCCCTATACAACCCTATACAACCCATGAACATCTCTGCATGTGAACATTATGTATTTGTCATAAACAATATGAAACATTTTCTAGGAAGTCGTTAAAACGGCCTGTAAATGTTGATTCGTTTGTTTATGTGTTCATCCTTGAGGATTTCATCACCAGGACACAAACAGAAAGTTCACCAGAGGACTGAGGGTGAATAATCAGTTCGTTACTGTTCGATCTGGAGCCGTGCACTTCCTGTCTCTCACTGACTTGTGTTGTCAACATTCACTGATGTCTGTGGGTCAGAAATGCCAAAACATCTGTTTACATCCAGATGTCAGCACTTACACTCTCATCCCACCTCTCCGCCTGAAAGCGCCTCACTCTGACAGTTGGCTTTATGACCTAGTGAAAGAGCAATTTGCACCCATCCTTCGTGTCATCTGCCCTTTTTCACCTCTGTCTCATCAGCGTCGCGTTTAGCAGCGGCTCTGTTGATTGCTCGCTCGAGGAAACGTGTCACTTTAATGTTTAGAACCTAGAACTCCACTCAGCGTGTCGCTCGGTGGAACGGGAGGCGGCGGCTACTTCACTTGTGCACCAGTGAAAGCACAATTAGTCTGGGATTTACATTAAAGTATGTGTTCCTGTGTGTGTTCCTCCTCCTCCTCTTCCTCCTCTTCCTCCTCCTCCTCCTCTGCAGGTGTTCCTGTCAGCAGCAGAGTTTCAGCCAAAATCCAGCAGCTTGTCAACACCCTGAAGAGACCTAAGCGGCCGCCACTGAGAGAGTTTTTTGTCGACGACTTTGAGGAGCTCCTGGAGGGTAACTACCTCACTCCCTTTACTTTTAGGACATACTTGGTACACCTTTTTAAAAAGTCTTCTCATCATTCTTCTTTTATCTATTTATTTTTACTTTATTTCTTCTGTTTTACTTTTTGTTTTCATGCTTCATCACATTTTAATGTTTCTGCACTGGATTGCGAACACGATATCTCAGTAACGCCTTGAGGGAATTTATTCAGATTTGGCAGGACTGTCCACTTGGTTTCAAGGATGAACTGAGTAGATTTTGGTGGTCAAAGGTTAAGGCCATGGTGCCTTTTGTTTTCAGAGTCAAAAGCTGCTGCAGGAGCCAGAAGTGAATTCATAATTTAAGCACGAATAGTAAATGTTGGAAAGACTCCGTTTGGTTCAGTGTGACATTAAGATTCATTAAGATGGTGCTCTGCTTCATTTCCTTCCTGTGAATGTTCTCGGTGATACAGCAGTGATAGATGTGTGTTGTAGCTTCCCCCAAGCCCTCATGCTCATGCTCTTACATCTAATCCAACAAAGTTCATTACAATTATTTGATAACAAAAAACTTTATTATCATCATGATATTGTCCTTCTGAGGATCACTCTCAAGGCTGTAACTTTTATAAATTCATACAAGAATTATTCATGTAAATGGTTGTTAGATGTTTTATGTGTTGCTTTAAAAGATCAGATGTCAGTCTGCATGCATAAAAATACTTCTTTAAAGTAAAAAGAAGATTAAAAAAAAGTTACTTCTGATATTTTCTGTCAATAATCAGGTTGTAAGATAAATCTATGTTCTGTACTATTTTACATATTCTATACTAAGATATCTGTGACCCAGTGCAACAGGGTGGCTCATCAGTGTGTTGACAGACAGTACGTCCCAGAAACATTCACTCATTTTCAGTTTTAATCTTAATCCTTGAAGAATGTCTCAAGTAACCCTAACCCTCTGCCATTTTCTCCTGGCCTCCTCCAGTCCAGCAGCCAGACCCCAACCAGCCCAAGGCCGAGGGGGCCCAGATGGTGGCCATGCAGGGCGAGCAGCTGGGCGTGGTAACCAACTGGCCCCCGTCTCTGGAGGCGGCCCTGCAGAGGTGGGGCACCATCTCCCCGAAGGCCCCCTGTCTCAGCACCATGGACACCAACGGCAAGCCGCTCTACGTGCTGACCTACGGTGAGCGGAGCCTCGGTTTAACACTGATCGGGGCGGGAAACCACACGGGGCGGGGGGGTCATTTCTTTCTCTACAGCTTTGGGTCTTTTGTGTGAAATAATTTTGTGGTCCCTCTTGTTTTTTCTTACATGTAAACTCCCAGATTGTGACAGTGATGCCTCATGCAAATTTGAAAAGTTTGTTTGGATACCGACAGGAAAAATGACTTTTTGATACTTTGACAAAAATAACCAAGCCTGAACACAAGTAGCTGCACAGGTACTTAGACTAAATCAAATTGTCCACATTTTGATTGAATTTAGATATAATCTGATCATTGGTAAACAAGATCAGAAATCTGACTGGATGTTCAGAGCCAGCTTATAGTATTTGACAGTTTTTGATACTCTGTGCCATGTGTGTGTGTGTTTGCACGTGTGAGTGTGTGTGAGACTATATGAAAATATAGAATTTAAGATGAAAAATGACATAGTGTCATGAGTCACTTTATCTTGGCCACCTAATTCTTGATAATTAGTCTTTATTATCTAAATATTATGGATCAGAAATGAGAATTGAAGCCTGTTGGTTGTCATCTGTGACCAAATTTTTTTTGTCAACCATCAATAAACCACTGCTTCCAGTATTTTGTTACAACACTGAACTTAATGCATCATGAAAAATAAGTGCTTTTACACACAAACATATCTGACAGCCCATGTGACTTGTCTGCAGCCTGAATCAATCAGTTCTCAGTATATTATCGTAACAACCCGACCTGTAGTAAAAATAGCTTTTGTACTATATGAATACAGCAGAGGGTTTTTTCTGCATTGCATCCCATTTCTGAGCACATATGGTGGCTTTACCAAGCTGATTAACTGAAGCACCAAACAATGTTTAACACCCGCTGCGTGAGCATAATTCCACTAATGGCAGCCAGACAGAGTGCTAAGCACATTAGCAAAGTGTGAAAAAGATGCTTTCAAGAAAGCTGCTCTGCTGCAGAGAGAGAGAGTTTATTATCCTAAAGGACCAGATTCTGAGAATATGTTTGTAGATGAATTATTTACTCAGGAATATCTCCAGAGTGACTTACAGCACGGTCTCCGTAGGGGACACAAAAAAACTTTTGTGCTGACAGGTCTGGAGGATTTCGCTCCTTACTTAATGATTCTGTCATTTACTTAATAGACGTTTTGGCTACAATCACATGGGCAATGATTTTAGATGCTTTTGGTCCTTGGTCATTTTAACCTAAGTGTGCTTTCACACAAGTCCCCCAACCTAAATGCCATAAAGGCTGTTTGTCTCCCGACCCTCTGATATGGCAGAAGTGTTGCACCCCTACTGGCGGCCAGAGATACATATTAAAAATTACAGTTTGAAAATAATTAATTAACCTTTTCATGATGTGACAGTGTTGTGGTAGTTAAAAGAAACAACATTGACTTTCAGTTCGAAATGGGAAACGAGCAGCAGTGTCCCGTCTTAAAGTCCAGTGTTTTGTTGATCCCTTACATTCATCCCGACCTCCTCAGTACGCAGACTTGTTGCTATGTAACGTGCCACCTCACCTCCTCCTATGCTCCTGTTATAATCCCACGGTCACTAGAGGTCACCTAACAATCAAACGTAACTATGGCTCGTAGCCGTAATAATCTGCACAAGTGAGGACAAATGTATTTAAGACCTTTAGTTTGGATCCCAAAACATGAGACGCTGTCATCAAAAGTTTAGGGAGAAAGTAACAAAAATAACAAAATGAAGGAGGCTTGGGAGGCAGCTGGATTTCCCTCAAGTGAGACTCCATCTTGCCAGGTTCCAAGTGATTCACTTATGGCCAAACCACAGTGGTTTGGACCAATCAGCGTACTATGAGGGAGGAACTTTGGTCGGCTACGGAGAGGCGACTGTTTTGGTTTTTGTAAGAGCATAAACAAAGACGGCAAGAATCGTCTACAGACATGCTAACTGGCTTTCAAAGCTCATCAGACTGTGTTTCGTTGTTGCGTTGTGTCTCTCCTACTACATCGTATGATGATGACAGATGGTTCGTCCAATCACCTGTCGAGTATTTTTTGAAAACACCTGCCCTTTTCCTAAGCTGTTTCCTAAGAAGCCTTCCCATATGATGCCTCAGGTTAGAGAAAAGCAGAACTGAACTGAAGTGACCCCATTACCCATTAAATGTTAAAGAGACTAAAAGTGGATTTATATCTCAGCATCAGGAGGTTAGACTGGAGCCTTCATCCGTCGTAGTCTGCTCATGCACCTCCTCAAAACTATGATTAAACATCGAACAATAAGAATTGGTAGTTGAGGTGTGTACCTGATCTTAAACAGGCCAGGTGAGAAGGTGTAAGGCCCAGGTGGTCTGCACAGTACCACAAGGTAGAATGGTTTAGAGTCTGTTGTCCTGAACAAAGCAATTTGTAGCTGATGGAGATGGTTTTAATGTAAGAGCCTCAAAAGAGTTAAATGTAACGTCCACTTTTAATGGAAAATTGAAAATAGACTTGTAGAGTAAGACAAGGCCGCCTCCCTGTTTAGAGCCTGAGAAACTGAGGTGCAGAATCTTGATTACATTTTTTTGTGAGACAGAAGTTTAAACGTCCATTAAGTCTTAGATTTATCAGAATACAAAGGAAAATAAGTCTGAAGTGAGAGGACATACACACACTATGATAAAAAAGTGATGTGAAATGATACAAAACACATATCTGCCGTCTCGCCTGCAGCAGTCCTATTATCCCAGCTCAGCTCCCTAAACACACTGACTGCAGCTGAATCACATCACGTCCTCAGTTCAGTGCCACAGTTTAAGTCCACGTCCAGCCTTTGGTCTGTGGCTCAAGGCTGCAGATCCCAGTTATCCATCTCCCAAGCGGCAGCAGAGAAAATGGCTTCTGGTCCGCGGGGTGTAAAGAGATTTAGCGGCGGTAAACAGAGCTGCCTCTCTCAGGTTCCCGTGAATCAGAGCCGGACCTCCATCTGTACAGCGGAGAGAATGAAGTGATACCAAGAGAACTCCAGACCCATCACTTCACAGAGAGAACATCCCACAGGCGAGCAAACAAAGTGGGAGAAGCACTCGCATCAGTACTTCCAACTAGAATGACAGTGAAATATACTTCATTACAAGTAAAAGTCATTGTTCAGTGAAGAAGAGTAGATTTCCCTGTCAGCTGCATTTCCCTGTTTTCATCAACATCACCAAGTTGGAGCTGGATTAGAAAAAAAGCCCTGTATTAGATCAGCTGAAGAAGAAGAGACTCTGAAGAAAGTAGGAAAGAAAAGGGGAAGGAGAGAAGAGGAAAACAGAAGTGAAAAAAAAAGGTAAACGGAAACCAGAAATGATAGAAAAGGGGAAAAGGATCATAAATTGAGAAAGGAAAGACAAAAGGAAAAAGAAGCAAAAAAAGAAGAAATAAAATAAGGAAGGAAATGATAGAGAATAGAAAGGAAAAAAGAAGAAAAAGAAGGTAATGAGGAAGAAAGGACAATAAAAATGATGGAAAGCTAAAATGAAAAAGTAGGGAAAGGAGAATGAAAGAAAGGGAGATGCAACAGAGAGTGAAGACCGTTGACTTTTGATTTTATCTCATGTTGACAGTAAAAGCTGAGTCAGCGGGGGCCGATTTGACCAAAACTGTTGCGGAGCAGTGTTCACACCGCAGATCACAACCGGTGACCAGCTTCACCTTTCACAGAGGGTTGTTGTGCAAACTGCAGATCAACCTGTGAGCCCTGAAGTGCAGCGCTTGTAAAGTATTTAGCTCCTCTCCCACTCTGTGGAGGCTGGTGGCTGTCATGCACATTTGTACCACACTTGACTACACATAATCATACACTCCCACACACACACACACACACACACACACACACACACACACAATCGTTAACCTGAGGGATAAATGTGAATAGGCAGCAACTTTATCACAAGAGCATTGGCTTTCTCCAAATAGGCGTACAGTGTGTGTGTGTGTGTGTGTGTGTGTGTGTGTGTGTGTGTGTGTGTGTGTGTGTGTGTGTGTGTGTGTGTGTGTGTGTGTGTGTGTGTAACGAAACAAACTGATTTGTGTGGAGATGATGATGAGGCAATACGAGTGCTCACCAGACTGTGAAATGTCTTCAGCTAGCACTCAGGAGTCCTTCACCGGAGAGACAACGACATGGTGAGCCTGTGTGTGTGTGTGTGTGTGTGTGTGTGTGTGTGTGTGTGTGTGTGTGTGTGTGTGTGTGTGTGTGTGTGTGTGTGTGAATCTCAATCTCTCTCCATCTTCCTTTATCTTTCATTCCTGTGGAGTCGTCCCTTTGATGTCGGCCGACAAGGACAAACTTGTTTTGTTTCTTCCTGTCGAGTCATCCTCCGCCCCCCCAGAGAACAGAGAGAATTCATGATACCGAATTCTCCCGCTGTCCTTAAACTCATCCCTCAGCACAATGCACTGCAGATAACCCCAGATAATTGGCAGGAGAGAAATACATTTCTGTTTGTTTAAAAAAAAAAAAAGTCATGGGAGTCAAGAGTTTCTCCGGGAGCTTTGATCCTCTGTAAACAGTGCGGCCTGTGTTGTTCACCAGCAAATCACGTTATCGATGAAGACGCTTGGATTTGTGTACAGCATGTGGAGGACACACAAACTGTTCAGGCTCTGCGTGTTGTGTTTTTTCTTTCTTTGGTTACCCACGTGTGTGTCTGCCTTTGTGTGGAGTGTGTTCTGTAAACTAAAAATCCTGTTTCAAAATCAGAAATGCAAACTCCCAGAACCAGCTTGGTTCGGTTCACACAGATTAAAATGAACTAGTTCACGTTTGTTTCTTCCATTCAGTAGAATCTCCTCCTACCCATCCATCCCCAGCCCCCACCATGGCTGTTATTACTGTAAACTACTATAGAGATACAGACAGAAGTTACTTTTAAAAGACAAGAAAAACAGGTGTGAGTATTTGTTTTACCCAAGCGGCATCACCAGGGCTGAAAGATGAAGCCAACACAGAAGAGCCTAAAGCTGCAGTTCCTCTAATGACCACTAGAGTCTGGCTCCAACAGGGAGTCAGTCCCCATAGACTCCCATGTTCAAATGTCCAACTTTACAGCAGAAACATTTTTTTTTAATTAAGTGCATCATGTAGTAAAGTGCATATGAAACACTACATTATGGTACATATCAAACCATAAGTTGTGGTTCAATACATTATAATACAGTAGTGTACATTACAATACTGTACAACAGATAGCACAAAAGTACAAGCAGTTCATTGCTCAAAAAAAAAAAAAGTCAGTGGTGATTATCAGATCTAATTCCTTTATCAGTTTGCATCAGGGGTTGAAGCTGCTTCATGCTCAAATAACAAACTGAATCCAAACGACCTGTTTCTGAACGTCTGTAATCATCTACTCAAATTTGTCTCAATTTTTGCTTCAGGGCAGAGATGTGTTGTCAGGGGCTCAGTGTGTGATCTACTGTCTCATGAAGAACCAGTTTTATCTTGGAGTCATTTTGAGAGAGTAGCTGCTGCTCAGATGGAGAATATCTCATCTCAGAACAGAATCCCTTTCATTAAATTAAACTACACGATTAGGCAGCTTTCTTTCTCCTCCTCGTGGTTTCAGAGGACAAAAGGCTGCTGGGTGAATCTTTCAGGGGTAGAGTGAGATGCGTCATCCTAAGAAACCAGACCCCAGGTCTGCACAGAAACACTCTGATTACATCTGGAGCTGCAGCTCTCTGATTTGGACACAGTGCAGCTGGAGAGACACTGCAGCAGGGATCCTCTTCCTCTGATTGTTCAAGATGGTTGACAGGCATGTTTTCCAGCTGGGGGACGGCTGGTTGTCACCTCCAGGGTGCCCGCCAGTACAGCTGAATAGCCCTTGAACTAGGGCTTCAGGGTCACTGCTGTACAGAAGATGTATGTTCTGCAGCCTGTGGACATGGGTCTGTTCTCAGTCAAGCTGTTGTGGTTCCTGAAGTTCTAACAGTATCTTGAAAATGTGAGGGATCAAGATCAAGATCACAAGATGATTAACAGGATGACCTGGAGTGACACATGATGATGTCTCAGCTTCTGAAAACTATTCAAAAGGAACAATTACTCATAGCAACCAGTCCTCCAGCTTGATCAACCACACAGGTCTTTTTTTTTTTTCAACCCTCTGATTCGATCCATAGCAGTGTCTCCTGACAGAGTGCCCCTACAGCGGCAGGCGAAACAGACCTTGGTTGTCATGGCTACAATAAATTAAGCACTACAACTACTTGGTTAGGTTTGGGAAAAGATGATGGTTGGGTTAAATGATTTGGGTTAAAATAAGTACTTCCTCAACATTAGACAATCTTTGTTGTCATGGTTACAATGCTAACAACATGATTACCTTTGTGGGTAATAGAAATAACATAAACTGCTACTGTCACATGGGAATTGAACACCACTCTGTCATATTCATCCATCCACCCCAACTTCCTCCTGACGTGGACTTTGTCGCTCTATAAACTACTTCACTGCACTTTTCCCTTTGCTCCTGTCATCATTACTGCAACCATTAGATGTCGCCTAGCAACAAAACCTAACTATGGGTCATAATTAACTGCTGCCAAACGACTTGTGGGCTTGTTTTTTACAGGAAGACAGTCTCACTCATAGACATACGCAACCTACAATAGAAGGTCATGACTTACTTTAAAGGGGCACGAGTCAAAACCTACAACATACAACATTTTTCAGACCTTTAAACTGTACCTCAGTTGTTGTGTTGCTCTGTTCTGACCGACTGTGGGCGGGACCAGATGCTCCGGATACATGTGTGCATTTTGTTGTGGCCTTGCTCATCACTCTGACAGCAGGTTTTAATGACTCAGCTGAAGTCAGCAGCGCACGGCTGCACAGACTGTGGTGTGAACCATAACAGCACATGAAGAGTTTTATTCCCACAATCTCGAAACATACACTTTAAACACAAAGATAAACAGTTATTTTTGAATGAATATAAGAAACTCTGAGGGTAGCTGGTGAAAACGTCTGGTTCATAAGATATCAAAGAAACAGTTGAAACAAAGGTTAGCAGCAGTGTGAGCTCCCTGCCCCAGTTTAACAGTCACAATCACCTTGTCTGTTTGTTGTGAGACCTCTGTAGATAATTCGGCTCCTGAAGCACTCACACTGAAGGCTGTCTTTTCTGATTGTTTTGATTGAGAGACCCCCAGCAACAGACGTGACAGACTGTGCATTCAAATAATTTTTTTCCCTTTAACCAGTCACTAGGCAGATTTTAGGTAGTTATTGGTTTCTAATCTCTTCTGGCAACCCTAAAGAAAAAATCCACTTCATATGGTGTTTAGTGTCTCTTACTTCTGAATTCATTATTCCTTTTCTTTTTTTTTTAAATCCACTGCGGTTGCGCCTACTGTCAGTGAATCACTGTCGCTCTGCCTCTGTTTGCAATTTACTTTTCCTCCTAACAGTTCATTTTCCTCATGGGATCCACAAACTGTCCTTTTCTTCAATTCATTAGTTTTGACAAACAGCAGAAAAACCTCATTTAGAGTGAAAAACAATGAGGAATTCACACCAGGTTGCTCATGCATAATATCTGCATCTGTCAGTCTGAATTAGGTGGGGAAAAAAAGCAAAGGCTGGAAATTGATTCTATTGTTGTTGAGTTACTTCATTAATGAACAGAGCTGACTTCACCCTGCAGGGAAAATGAAACTGATAGAAAAGATTTGATAATATTATGTACAGCGAGACATTTGAAGAAACTGTTATTCTACACCTCCTGTATAGTCAAAATATTTCTCTAACTGCTTCCTGAGGTTCCAAGTTGTTTCTTCTTTAAAGCGTTGGTTCACATTTCCGAAAGCTGCACGAGCTCAAATAATAACCAAATACAATTTGTCAAGATAGCGACACCCTTTGCCTGTGTAATTATATACTGATGTGGACTATGTGGATCTAGTTACTCTGCAGTCATGAGGGGGTTTAGTTTGTGGAATATTATGAAATCTGTATGATTATCTCCATACCAGTCCACTTGTGAGGTGAAATATATGAACGTTCAAAAGTGATTTATCTCTGAGCTCCATGTGAGTGTCGTAATTTCTTGCATATGGGGGCTCATGAGGTCATCCTTTGTTCCATTGTACAATTATTAGAAAAGTTGTTTTAGGGCACAAAATAAATTGGCTGAGATTTCAGCCTTTGATCTCTTGATTACATCTTTCATAAATAACATCTGGGACTCAGATTTAGTCATTTCAAACCTCATGTTTCCTGCCTGTGTGCACTGTGGTGTGTAACAATGCTTTATATCTACCTGCAGGTAAACTGTGGTCCAGAAGCGTGAAGGTGGCCTACAACCTGCTGCACAAACTGGGAACCAAACAGGAACCACTCGTCAGGCCTGGAGATCGGGTCAGTTAAAAAAAAAAAAAACTGATACTGACAGATTCACAAGAGACAAAAAGAGTGATATCCTAACTTGAGGCGTGAGGATCACACTCGACAGACTTGACGCTGTGCTGCTCTGACACTTGACAAACTAAAGACTTGTCTTGACTTTAGACTTGGAAGTCAGCACAATAAAGTCTTAAGTTTTGACCTGGTGAATCTCCAGAACTGTGACAGACAAGCTGGTCAACACGAACCTTTGCAGCCTAATATGTTGCAAACAATAGGAAACATTGTTGGCAGCTCATTTTGGCCTTATTGCGTACTTAACTTTGCCACAGCCTTTTTAAATTATCCAGTGTCTGTTTGGAAAACATTGCCTCTGTTTTACCCCAACCAATCAGTAGCAAGGGATGTATCTGTTCTGCTGATGTCAGTTTTGACATGCAGCTGTTGTTAATGGTGGCAAGAAGGTTTTCACAGAAACTGATTTCATTGTAAGGGCAGTTCCAATACGACACAGAAATGTGCTGTTCAGATTTTCAAACATGATTTCCAGTACCATGAACAAATTCCAAAACCAGTTTGAGTTCTCGTAGAAATCTGAGATCTGAACTTGGAAAACAAAGCCAGAGTATCTGTGAGGTGGACACCACTAGAAGTGTTTGTGTTTTAACCTGATTTAACAGAGCAGAGCCCAGGTCTGCACGGAAACACTCGGAAACACTCGACTGGCAGTTTCTTGACGTCACCTCTCAGGATTTTGTGGGTTCTGGCCAAAAATCCTTGGCGACCTGACACATGGCCGTCACTTAGTGCTTTAAAATGCATTGTCCTCAAGGCCTCTTTACCAGGCATTCCACACGTGAAGAGACGACCATGCTGAAATGGAAAAGGGTTCAGTAACAGTCCCGCATATCTGCTGCCATGTGACGCCTCCACTGTCTCTGTTCCCCTTCTTCTTGTCCTTCTTTCATCTTTATTTTAAGCTCAATTTCCTGCTCGACTGGAGACTAAGTCCAGACTGGGACGAGGCCAGTGTGTGTGTGTGTGTGTGTGTGTGTGTGTTTTATGTATCTCAGCGGGAAGGGTGTGTGTTTTAACTACCATACAAGTCCCATTTTGTCCCCCTCAGTGTGAATTACAAACTAGTCTTTTTCACAGTTTTACAGGAGCTTTAATAAGCTGCACACGCATAGAAATTACGGCCTCGTTTTGTGTTTCGACAGAGACATGTGTCTTGCAGGATGATTGCAGATACGAGTTTTCCTGAGAGAGTGTTTAGGAAGCTGAGGGGAGTTAATCACACTGAGAAATACAGGAGTTATTATTTTATGAAATCACATCAGAGGTTCTGTAGTCCTGTGTGGTGAAACAAGCTCACACCAGTTTCGGGAAAGAAGTCTGTTGAAGAGTCAGATATGATTTGTGGATGTGATTTGACTTTCATTTAATCGTTTTCTTTTAACATGGGAGTGTGTATAATAAACAAACAAAACGAACGTTCCTTTCCCACTTCATGCACAGTGAAACCCTTGTAGAAGGTCCAGAATGCAACAACCCGTCTGGTCTTCGATCAGCCCAAATCACTACACTATTCTTCGCCCTACACTGGCTACCCATGGCCACCCAAATCAAATTCACATCACTAATGCTGCCTTCAGAGTAACTTCTGGGTCTGCACCCTCTGCTTGGACTCAGTCTCACAGCCTCATGCTCCTTCTCAGCCACTGCTTCCTCTGAGAAATGTCATCTGGCATTGCCATCCCTGCTCCTTTTCAACAGTGAGCCTCATGTAAACTATTTATATGACACTGTTGAATCTCTGCAGCCTCATACACACAGCAACCGACAGTGGTTTCCCCTCTCGTCTCTCTGGTGTCATCTACAGAGGAAACCTGAACGTCTCCAATGAGACATGCACATGTCAACATTAGTCCTGTTAAAGATCATTACATCACTCTCATTCACTCAGGTGCACTCAGCTTATAGCTTCACACTATACCACACACACACACACACACACACGCACACAGTCCTGCATATGGAAGCTATTAAGCAGCACTTAAGCTGGTGTTCACTGTTATCATCACAACCAGCAACTGGAGCCGAACTGGATACAGCATGGCAGAGCAGGAGATAAAGGGTCTGCCGCTGTAGTGCTACAGAAAGATGTTGGATCTGGTTGTTGCCTTCATGTCCTGTGTGTAAAACGGCAGAAAATATGTTTCAGATGAGATTTCATGGCGTAGATATGATCTTCAGATGCTTCACCAACGAGACCAACAGAATGAGCTGTTGAATCAACATCTGATAGCATCAGCGAAAACCGAAAATTGAAAACAAAGCTGGTACTTTAGTTTATTAGTCATGCCAGCATCACCTGATTCTGGGGTATAATGGGGTATTACAAATGCTGCATTCACTTACCTGCTGCAGAAAATATTCCCTCACATTAAATTACTTTTTTGCAACTGCAGTTCTTCCACTTTTCTGCATCAGTACACTGTAGCACATCCACATGTTTAATCACTCTGACACATTGTCAGTCTGCACATTCTGTGATGCAAAAAGCAGGTTTCTTAACTGAATCCCGGTTCAGAGGCAGCTCTCAGTACAAAACCATGCATGTATGGAAAAGACATATTGGTGATGTAAAGTCGAAGAAAGAAAGATGTTTATTAAATGTTAATTCAATCTTTCACCCATTTTTTATTCTTGTTTAACAGTATAATGAATTTTCATTTTCTGTGTTATTTCTTTTCATCCAAAGGTTTGTTTTCATATATGCAGCTGTTACATAACGGTTTTGGCAGTGTCACATAAACCTCAGTGTGCCAGTTAAACCATGTAAACTGAGGTGAAATGAGATGAAACAGAGGGAGAGAGAGAGAGAGAGAGAGAGAGAGACTCTGTCAGACAGAGACACTGGAGAGAATAATGATAGAACAGAAAGTCAAGGAAATAAGAAAAGAAAACAGAAGAAAGACAGACATGAGAGTGAGAGAGAGAGAGAGAGACAGAGAAAGAGAGAGGCTAGCCAGATGCCCCCTAAAAGATTCAGCTTTTATTCTTTTCTGATAAGACCCATTATCTGCATGGATGAATTTCTGGCTTTCTGGTGATCCTGACTCTTTGGTGAACTTGTCCACTCACCCTGTAGTAAAACAAAATATAACACCATAACACTGTAGATTATTTGCATCCATCCTATAATCTTCAGAAACCTTTCTTCTCTTCCCACTCTAACCCTTTGCTTCCTGTCTCCTCCCGCCTGTAGGTGGCGTTGGTCTTCCCGAACAACGACCCTGCTGCCTTCATGACGGCCTTCTACGGCTGCCTGCTGGCCGAGGTCGTCCCTGTGCCAATAGAAGTACCACTGACCAGGAAGGTGGGTTCAGAATCTACAACCTCAACCAGGACTTAATCAGTTTAGTCCAAAACTAAAATTTTTTTTTTAATGTTTCTAGGTGTCAAATGTGTCAAAAAAGTAAGGATGGTGATATTACACTCTTACTTTATTTGCAATACTCTTTTCCCCCATTGGGAAACAGATTCAGACAGTCAGGGATTCATACGTCATAGAACCTAAGGAACCAATCCTGTCAACTTGGGGGGACATTGGAGGATGGGGCTAAATAAACCTGAATCCTTGTCAGTACAGAGAGCCAGAGTGTCAGCCACTGCCGGTTACAAGCTAACAAACAACATAAATAAATAAAAGATGCCATCTACAATAACCGTTCTGATCCGTCTGCTAGTCTCTGATTGTGGTCTCAACAGACTCCTCATCTAAGTCTGGGTCTGGCTGAGGCTCAAACATGAGGCTGAGTCTTTCTGATGTTTCCTCCTCTAACCTTCTTCATACTCTCTGCTCTTTCACCTGGAGACCTGGAGCCAGCAGGTGGTGGGCGGGGCACAAGGTCTGATCCAGATTTCTCAGTGAGGAAGTCAGAGTAGATGATCTTTTACAGAGTTGAAAACATGTCTGGAGAGGATCTTTAAATGACAAACTGTTGCCATGGTGACATAAACCCTTGGTTAAATTTTGGGCTGGATCTTGTTTGGATATTGTAAAAGTCAACACTGACTTATATACGTATATAAACATATATAGCACTAGCAGCATAAAACACGTGATGCAGCATGTGAGCCTCCATCACCATGTTTTTCCTTCAGTTTCTTCTTCTTCATCTTCTTCTTCATCTCTTTCTTCTACTTCTTCACGTCAAACAGTGTTAGTGAGTTGAAAAGAGGACACGCAGCAGAGTCGCGCAGCGCTAATTCGCACCAGTCACTGGAGCTAATTCTGCGTTCGTAGGGATTGTGTTAAAAACATGAGTGAGTCACGGTGCAGCTCAGAGCGCGCTGAGCTCTGCTGAGGTGTAATCAGAGCCAAATGTCTCTGCTGTTGTGGGTCTGTCTGAGTCAGAGTTTGGATTGGCTGTCACCATGCGCTGACATGTCCTCTGGGAAGAATCAGGACGGCTGACGTGTGTCTCAGGGTCAGTGGAGGTCTAAGTAGGGCTCTGTGGATTTCAGCCTTTTATTTATTTTTTTTTCCAACAGAGTTTTATGTTTTTTTTGTATTAAAATGCAATACCTCCTACTTTACAACCACAGAGAACGTCAGAGCTAACCACTATCCATGAGCACGTATTGATTAATTACAACCCAACCCAGCTGATTAATCACATTTGATCTGTCTGTCTCTCTCCAGGATGCCGGCAGTCAGCAGATTGGATTTCTGCTGGGGAGCTGTGGAGTGACAGTGGCCCTGACCAGCGACGCCTGCCACAAAGGGTTACCCAAGAGTCCCACCGGAGAGATCCCACAGTTCAAAGGTCTCACATGAATAAACGCACACATGCATCCTGTCGTCACACCTGTGCACATATCAGCAGGGAGTGTCTCTGTGGTAACACACACACAAATCTGTGTTCATCATACAATAAATAACTATGTCATAAATAAAACAATAGTGGCAATCAAAAAACCTGCACACTGTCTGACTTGCAAAACACCTTCATCTAGGCAAATGCCTGATGAAGGTCTAGCACCGAAACGTCGCTAATAAATTGTGTGTTTTGCAAGTCAGACAGTGTGTGGTACTTTTTATGGCCCCTTTGGATCCACTCCTTCACACCTACCTCACCAGACAGATGTGTTTTTCTCCTGCTTTATAAATAAAACAATAACAATAAGACAATAACAGGGACTGAGGAACTAAGGAAACGCTATCGTGAATATCATAGATTTCCACTGAGGAAACACTGAAGCCTAATAAAACAGTAAATAAAATAAAACAGCCTAAAATGTATAAATTAACAGACAAATAATGAAGTCACAACAAAACATCCAAGAACAAACTCAAACCTCAAAAACAACATGCTGAAATGTCTTCTCCTCTGTTAACTCAGGTCAGTGTTACAACAGAATATGCTCAGAGGTCAGAGGTCAGAGTATGGCCGTGCCTCTCTTGTTTCAGTGCAGCTCTCCCGTGTGGGATGAATGGAAAGACTGATGGGAGCAGACAGCTGGCTGGGTAATGGATGACAGGACGGTAGAGAGACATAGAGAAAGAGAGGAGCACTAGACACAGAGAGAGAGAGAGAGAGAGAGACGGAGAGAGAGTCAGTGAAGCGGTAATGCAAATCGATAGAGAAACTACTGACAAGACGGAGGAGAGAAGGAGAACGAATGGAATGATGCATGATAGATTGAGAATAGAGAGACATTAGCAGTGAATAGAGAGAGAGAGAGAATCTCCTGGTGATTAATAACGACTGTTTGCTTTTCAGTAATGGATGTATAAATAGCAACGTGATGCCGCCAGATTTACTGCTCTTCACTCAGCATGGATTTAGGAGTGTGTGTGTGTGTGTGTGTGTGTGTGTGTGTGTGTGTGTGTGTGTGTGTGTGTGTGTGTGTGTGTGTGTGTGTAGCTCATTAAGGTGGAGTGCTCCTCTTATTGATCACCAGGCTTTAAACTCGTCTCATTCACATGGCTGATTGTTTTTTCTGTCTCGCTGCCCGGCAGGAACATCAGCATTAATTCAGACATAACAGCTCTCACATACTCAGGATT
The DNA here is from genome assembly GCF_046630095.1 of Trachinotus anak. NCBI lineage: Eukaryota > Metazoa > Chordata > Actinopteri > Carangiformes > Carangidae > Trachinotus > Trachinotus anak. The sequence goes on along the minus strand of NW_027273863.1, from coordinate 24,969,139 downwards.
TTACTTTCACTCATGTTCGGCCATATAAACACTCAGCACCGAGCAGCACGTCCTCGTAATGATAAAAATCTGTCTCTATAACAGTGGGAGTTAAATGCATGCATGTTGACACTCTACATGATGCTCTGCTTGACCAAATAATACAGAAATATACTTTATTTTCTTCCACTGATATTTGATGACACACAACTTGTGAAATCTGGAATCACTCCACCTCCAATCTGAGCTGCTTAAAAACGCTGCCTGGCTGAGATTAAAGGGAGGAGGTCCTCAAATTTAACTCAGGAGGGTGTGGGTGGCATTTGGGATGGACAAGAACCGCAGATACATACCTGCCTGAGAGACTGCCATGTCTGAGGCCCTTCCTGTGTTTCCATGCCTTCACTGGCTATGACACAGTATCTGCATATGCAACCAGGGTGCAGGAAGAGCATGGGATACCTGGGATGCCAATGACATTGCAAAAGTGGCCTTCATGGCTCTGTCAAGGGCCAAATATGCCTCCAGCAGACTGAGGTTGAATGGACCCAAGCGACTGGAGACCAGTGTGGTCAACTCATCCACAGGCAAACAAGGCTCTAGGATACTGTCATTTCCTACTCACATCACTGAACTCACCTTTAACTACTCACCTGAACAGGTTATGGTGTTGTATATGGTGTCATTGTAATTCTTAACCATGACAACATTGGGGGAGACGTCATTGTTTATGTGCTATCATGTTTAGTTCAGGAGGTATGATGCATAATATACATAATTTGGTTATGGCTCCATTTATGAAAATGTTCAGGGCTTCAAACTGTACAAGTTCACCAAGTTTCATTAAAAAAACATACATATCACCTCAATGTTGGCACATTTGGAGTTAACTTTGACTATAATCTTACTTGTGGTCGTCATGTTAAAAAACTCTGTAGCTCAGGTGTCCCCTGCAAATGTAAGATGCTTTGATAGTAGTGTCTGCTAAATGTGATGAATGTAACCTAATTTAAAACTTAATTTGCACCTAAATTAACCACAAAAAAGGCAAATGAATAACTTTTCATTCCCTACTAATCAGAACAACAGTGCAATAAAAATGCTGCACGTAAACACATTCATCAGAATGAACTGAACAGGAGGATAATTTGTTCTACACAGGAACCTTTTTTCATGCAAACCTTCTTTTTTTATTGCCTTCTTTTGTCAAAACTTTTCTGTGCATGACACTTGACTTTAGTCAAAGATTTTATCCAGAAAACTAACCCAGTTATGACTAAAGAAACCAAACTTTAAGTATCCAAATCCAAAACCAGTATAATCAAAAATCTGGTTTTAGTCCCAGTCCAGTCTAAATGAGGTTCAACAATGATATGAAATAACAAATGCTACAATAAAAATGTCTCCCAACATTCCCAAACCCTCCGAAACAGCTGAAGACAGACCTTCCCAAACATAAGAGATCTTTTTCATCCCTTGGAGACACTAGTGGAGGTTTGTTTTGTGTTCTTGTGTGTCCAGGCTGGCCCAAGGTGCTGTGGTTCGTAGCCGAGTCCAAACACCTCTCCAAACCACCCCGAGACTGGTTCCCACATATCAAGGACGCCAACCAAGACACTGCCTACATCGAGGTAACACACACTGATGCAAACACTGAAGCGTGTCCGCTCAGGGGCACCGAAACATTTCCACTCGTGTAGTTTTGGTCATTACTGTCTTGTGAATGGAAATCAATGGTGTTACATGTCTTTTGGATTAGAATCACTGTTTCTCTGCCGGCTGCCAGTCAATGCTATCATCCCGTCTGATTGATTTGAATTTACCTAACGACCCTTCCAGCAGCCGGGGCTCTAATTGCACCAGCAGCAAGGTGAAATGTCTCCTTGATTGCGCCACGGATTGAAAAAGGCAGAGAGGAAAATGATGAAAGGAGGGGGATGATTGAAAAACGATCGACCTTTAGTTTTTAACAGAAGCCGTGCCCCAGACAGTCAAGACAAGATGAAATTACTCAGGAGATTATTTCTGTGGCTCAAAGAAATGTGTCTTTTCTCAGTAAGACTAATATTTATTTGAAAGATAATGTCTCAACATGATTCATAACTTTAATAGCAGCCCAGGATGTGTTTCATTTTCATGCCAGCAGTTGTTTTGTCAGATAAGTGCCAGACTTTTCAGAGAGACGAGATCTTATTTTGGAAAGAATGTCATTGATTACTGTTGACTTCACAGCACTCAGACATCATACCAGTTTTGGAAACTGAGTAAAAATTAACCTTAAATCCATCAGTCAGTATTTCCACAGCTGATTCAGGCCTCAAAAATATATTAATGTTGTTATCACAGTGTCTCAAGATGACACCGTAATACCTGTATTCTTTTATAACCTACACTGACAAACAAATCAGGTCGTCTCAAAGGGAGTCACAGGCAAAAGACATAATATCTCTTCTGATGTTCTTTAGTGGACTGTTGCTAATTGGCTTAATGAAAGGTAAAATGATGAAGAAGCTGTGTGAGTAATTTCCTGCAGATGTGCCACAGATTTTAGACAAAGAAAACACAGAAAAACAGCATAATCAAAGTCGTCTGGTTTGGCATCACATAGTGAAATTTAAAAAACTGATATTGTACGTTTTGCTGTTTCTACGTAGCTAACATTAGCAGTAACAGCCATTTATTTACCAGTCTAGAGGAAACACAACGAGTTCAGCGTCAAACTTTCCTCTGCTCACCGAGAGCTGTCTCCAAAGGTGGAAAGCTACACCAGCGTCGACTGTTGTTTCTTTGCTTCTACTAAAGTTAGCATGCTAACCAGCTAGCTCCGGTCCATCCGGCCCATCTCATCACTTTCCGATACCGAGTCACTGTAGCCTCCAGGCTGCCACAAAAAAGTAAGGTTGGCAAGCAACCAACAACCATCCTGGCAAGAAGCCACATTCAGCGGCAGAGAAAATGTACAAATGTCCCCTTTAGGGGATCAAGTCCACCAAAATTCAATCAGTATTTTATATCTGTTTCCATGGTGTTTTTGACAGTAGACTGTTCTACCATGGTATATACTATGGGCTACAGTTTGGTTTCATTGTATGTAGCACCACTGATAAAATACCATAGAATACGTTGAAACTCTGCATAGAACACACAGTGTTCCAGAATAATCTGTAAAAACTACAAAAAGGAAATCCATGAGTCTCAGGCTCACAGTAAGAGAACCCGTCTCTGTCTGCGTCTCTGTCTGTCCAGTATAAAACCTGTAAGGACGGCAGCGTCCTCGGCGTGACAGTGATGAGGATAGCCATGCTCACACACTGCCAGGCGCTCACACAGTCCTGCTCATACACAGAAGGTAACGCGCGCACACACACACACACACACACACACACATTTACACCTCATTTTATTCGGTTTGAAGTCTCTCTCACCTTAGATAGTACGGAGTACTGCATATAACAGCACTGAGACACTCAAACTGTAGAACTGTATTTAAGATAATGTGTTGTCTCTTACTGAATAACGTTCATGTCTCTCTGTCTCTGGTCCTCCAGCTGAGACCATAGTGAATGTATTAGACTTCAAGAAGGATGTAGGACTGTGGCACGCCGTCCTGACCGTAAGGAAAAACCCACCTTAATCTAAACAGTCACTCAGTCATTTCTATCGATGAATAATAAAGATATTAAACTATTATAGCTCTCTGTCTGTGTTACACATGTTCCATTTTTGACGTAAGGCTTTACAAAAACAAGTTCCCTCTCTCTCTGTGTTTGTCAGAGTGTGATGAACATGATGCATGTCATCAGTATTCCCTACGCCCTCATGAAGGTCAACCCTCTGTCCTGGATCCAGAAAGTCTGCCAATACAAAGGTAGTAAAACCACCTCGCTCTGGTGCGAAGTACTCGCTACTACTTCAGAGGTTCCTGTGAAACATGGAATAAGTTAACATCAATAAATCATTTACATATTAACTTTGAGACGGGAGTTTCTGTCCTATAATGTGACATCCGGAAGAATTTCAGCCTCTGTGTTTAAGTAATAAACACTATAACCAACACAAGGGAGCAATATCTATGAAAACCTTCTAATATCATACACACATGAAGTCAGTTTGTGTCATACGTTACACAGAATTGTTATTGACAAAGACACTGTTGCGTAATACACGTTAAGGTCTTATTACATTACTACACTGGTTATTTTTACAATATTGATTTTGTGATTTACGGTAACTTAATGTGTGATGTATTGTTTTGTTTGTTTGTTTTGTGTGTGTGTGTGTGTGTGTGTGTGTGTGTGTGTGTGTGTGTGTGTGTGTGTGTGTGTGTGTGTGTGTGTGTGTGCGTGCGCGCGCGCGCAGCCAAAGTGGCGTGTGTGAAGTCGCGGGACATGCACTGGGCTCTGGTCGCCCATCGGGACCAGCGAGACATCAACCTGAGCTCCCTGCGCATGCTGGTTGTGGCTGACGGTTCAAATCCCTGTAAGAACACACTCTAGTTTGCAGTTAAAGTAAAGTACTAAAGTAATGAAATCATTAAAAACTAAAGGGTCCAACCTTTAGTTTTTAATGCATATTGTGCTTTTCATCATCATGGAAATACCATAAACATCTTCACTGTTAATGCACCGACCTCGATTACAGTGTCTTTGCCCTGACATTAACAGCCTGTTGTATTTGCATCTTTGCTGAACACAGCGCCCTCCTTCACTGCTGCTTACTGAATTTTGTTGTGTATTCAGGAGAAGATCCTAATTACACATTCTCACCTGTTAAGCAACAAAAATCCACAGAACATGTTGTTGTTGTTACAGTAAATCTGTAAACAGCCTGAGAGGTGAAACCCAGGGGGAAAAAGTCCATTAGTCTTTGCAAAGCTTAGTTCAGTGAATGCACAACAATAACTGAGGCGATCCTAATGAGTACATCACCATTTTCATCAAGTCCTGTCTGGGTTCTGGCAGCAGAGCAACTGAAACAGTAAAAACACTGCAGGATTTTGAAAAGTGATCCCCAGTGGAAACTTCCCCCTTACGATTGAAACAACAAGAGCAGCTGTAATGAGCTGCTCCCAGCCTCCTGTTTGCTGAACTGCACATGATGAAGGCACTGAGCTTTTCTGTCTCTCACTCAGGGTCGATTTCATCCTGTGACGCCTTCCTCAACGTCTTCCAGACTAAAGGTTTGAAGCCGGAGGTCATCTGTCCCTGCGCCAGCTCCCCCGAGGCTCTCACTGTAGCTATAAGGAGGTACACTCACTGACACACACACACACACACACACACACACACACACACGTGCCAGGGGTAGATTTTCCACATGTGTCTTTTTTAAAAACATTTTGGTCTGGATTAGAAAAGAGAGACATCCTGACGTATAGTCTCAAATTATTTCTGTTTTGTCTGCTAAGTGTCAGGATTTTCAAAGGTTTAATGTCTGTACAAAATCAAGTTGTCATCATTATAAAGAGTCACATCCTCCAATTTTAAACACTTTTTCACCTACAGTGATTTTTACTGTGATTTTACATAATACAGATTTATTTCCTCAGTAAAGTTTTGTAGTACCCTCCTTCCACGACATCCCGGTCTTGTTTTAACTCTTTTTATGTCCTGACTTCACAGGTTTGTGGCTTTTGAAACTCTTAACTCACAACCTTTAATCCTCTTTCATCATCTACACTGTAGTTCAACATGTAAACTCCATGAACCAGGGCAGCTGTCATTCATATGTTGGCCTCATGATCGTATTTAACACTGTAAAAACCCTGTGCGTGTGTGTGTGTCTCTTTAAGGTTTATGCGTGTGTGTGTTTGTGCCACACACATGCTAATAAACAGTACTTCATCTAAGTGGTTGTAATTAACTGACTTTATTTTCAGAGGAGCAGCTTCAAAAGTCACAGAACAGGACCCACCCACTCACACACAACTGAACGTACACTTGTGAGGAGCCTGATTGATGTGCAGCAGTTTAATTCTAACTTCAACCTAATTAACCTTCACACAGCCTGGTGAAAACTGGCAAAAAAATACCCTAACTTTCCGAAACTTTTCAAAAAGACCCTGACTTTCCAAAAATATTGTGACTTTCTGAAGTTGCTCTCTCGTTTGAAAAATGTTCTCACTTTCTGAAAGTATCTTTACTTTCCAATTTGTCCTTGCTTTCTAAAGATGACCTCTCTCCCACTTTTTAGAAATGTCCTTGTCTTTCAAAAACACCCACACATTCCAGATGTGTCCTCACTTTACAATAAATGTCTCAAGACTATGAAAATGTTCTGTCTATCCTTATTCCTGAAAATGTCTAGAAAATGTCCACACTTTACAATTTTCACTTTCACTTTCTCAAACTGCTGACTCTTAGAAAATGTCTCTCCAAAAAATATTGTAATTTTATAAAATGTCTTCTCTGTCCAAGACGTCCCTGCTTTCCAATAAAATTCCAAAACTGTCATTACTCCCTAAAATGTCCAGAAGTGTTATATTATTAATATCCACATATTATTAATTTCCTCGTCTAAAGTTGTCCCTGTTTTCTAAAATATTGTAATTTTACAAATTAATTTTAATTTTACAAAAAACATCTGCTCTGTCCAAATTGTCCCCACTTTCCAAAAATATTGTAATTCTACAAAACTATCCCCTTCTTCCCAGTTGTCCTTGCTTTCCAAAAATGCCCTTACTTGTTGTTGTATTGTATTTTATTGTCACTTCACACAAAACATCCTCGTTCTCATGGTGTAAAACAGATAAAAATGTGAGAGCACACGCTCAGAATTAGCAGCCCTCCTTTACCCTCCATGTCGTCTGATTGGCTGTCTCCTCCCCTCTCCTGCAGGCCTGTGGAGGAGGGCAGCACCCCTCCTGGTCGCGGCGTGTTGTCTATGCAGGGTCTGAGTCACGGCGTGATCCGGGTCGACTCAGAGGAGAAGCTGTCGGTCCTCACGCTGCAGGATGTCGGCTCCGTGATGCCTGGAGGTGAGACAGACCCCATCCTGCTCCCAGAGACTCTCAGACAGAAATCACTACTCGAGTGTAGTTTATAGAGCGTTTAATCTGTCAGGAAACTCTCTGCAAATGCAGAGACATAATGTATTATTATTATTTATCAGACAGCTGGAGTTACTCTGTAGATTAATACTTTATATTATTTTTATAAATGTGAATGTAAAAATTCTATTGAAAAAACAATGTTGAAGAAAACATCTTTGTTTCAGCTTCATTCCACAATGACTTTAAAACATTAAAGAATTTACTCAACTTGCTCCAACTTTGTTGTCTTTCCTTCTTTCTTCCTTTCTGTTATACCCTCCCTGTTAACTGTTTCTTTCTACTTTTTTTGCTCTTTTGATCACTCCTTCCCTCTTCCCTCTTCTCTCTTTCCTTCTGCTCTTTGTTTTATGTGTGAGTGTTTTTTCTTTTTCTTTGTTATTGAATTTTGAACCGTAAAGGAACAGCTAGATATTTAAGACACTTTTTAGCAATAGTCAGATGAGAAGATTGAGTCTGACAGACCTCTGACCCCCTGCAGGAAAGGAAATAAACATTTTAACCAATCTGTGTCTGTCTGTCACTGATTTTATCACCTCCTCATCTTTCCTGTCATCTCCGTGTGTCTGTAGCTGTGATGTGCGTGGTGAAGCCAGAGGGCGTTCCTCTGCTCTGTAAAACCGATGAGATCGGAGAGTTGTGTGTTTGCTCCGTCGCCACGGGAACCTCCTATTATGGCCTGGCTGGCATGACCAAGAACACCTTTGAGGTGAGTGTGTTATTAATGTACTTTTCTCACCTTCCTGTCGCTGAATTCTCACTGAACCTGGACTGTCCTTCCTCGCAGGTCTTCCCCATGTCCAACAGCGGGGCTCCCGTCAGCGAGTTTTCCTTCACCAGGACCGGCCTGCTGGGTTTCATCGGACCTGCAGGTCTGATCTTTGTGGCAGGGAAGATGGACGGCCTGATGGTGGTCGGGGGGCGTAGACACAATGCCGACGACATCGTTGCCACGGCGCTCGCTGTGGAGCCCATGAAGTTCGTCTACAGGGGCAGGTTCGTGTTTGCTGCTGCTTCCTCCACAGCCAGTGACGACGCTGACGTCTCTGTAGATACAGTTTGAGTTTCTGAAGATGTTCACATTCACAAGTACTCATATGCAAATCTTAAGTCATTTAACATTATTCATAAATTCATTAATTAATTCATTTACGTGTTTTAGCTTGAACTTCTGTTTAACATCGTTGTATATTGTTGTGTAGATTGTAGAAAAATTCATCATAGATTATGCATCTAAAATATTAATCTGTAAAGCAAATATAATGTTATTAATATAAAATATTATTCTGTAAATACACTCAGTTTCCAGTTTATTAGGAACACCAAATTAAAACTAACACAGCCCAGAGAGAGAGGTGTAGATTCAACCGTAGGATCATATGGAGGATGGAGTGTGAGGTTTCGTTAAACTGTGCTGTGGCTGAAGTATTCCTAGTGCAACGTGTTTGTGTGTGTGTGTGTGTGTGTGTGTGTCTTGCAGGATAGCAGTGTTCTCCATCACGGTGCTTCATGATGAGAGGATCGTGGTCGTGGCCGAGCAGCGGCCAGACTCCACCGAGGAGGACAGCTTCCAGTGGATGAGCCGAGTCCTGCAGGTGAACTGCTAAAAACAAAAACTTGACATCACATCAGTGAGTCTCACTGCTGCACTGGGTTACACGTTCATCACCATGAACACACACTCTGTAGTTTATTTTGACTCAGTCCCACACACACACTGTCCTGCTGCCTCAAACTTTCACCAAACTACCAAATGTGGATTAATCCACCGCTGAAAATAGTCCCTGACAAATTTTCCTTCTGTTTGTTTGATAAAAGATAAACTGACCAGTTGTTTTTTTAAATTACTGAGCCTTTTTCAAAAACAATACTTTACATTTTCAGTATGAACCAGTGTGCTGGTAAAGTATCGACAGATCAAACACTTGGATGTTTTTGGTGTTTTGAGATTAGCTGACAATAAGAAAACTACTGAACAACACCAGGCGTCTCCATTAGCACAAACCACCTCCAGAAAACTGTCACACTCACACACACACACCAGACAGACGCATAAAGAGACAAAACAGCTCACACACATTCTTTCACACCACATTTCTGTCTCTTTCGCTCTGTCAGACTTGCATTCACACAAACACACACACTCACACACACACACACACACACATGCATACAGTATATAACCCTGTGCTGTACATTCATGCTGTGCAGATAAAATCTCAGTCCAAACTCCAGCTCTCTCTAAGCCGGTGTGGAGACTGTGGTGAAACTATAAAAGTCGTCTGCATTTTTACGGCTGCAATAAAACCAAATGTCTTTATTCCTTTACCATCACAGATATTCTGTCGGTCTGTGTTTTTCATTTTGCTTGTCTGGTTATAGACACAGTCAGCGTTTAAATACTATGAAATTGACATCTCGACTCCTGGAAAACAGCGAATAATCAGAAAAGTAAAGACATCTCAAATGTCTGAAGTAATTCCAGCCACTCAAATCACCCTAAATGATAATACATGTAGTGTGAGCTCTCACTGTGTATGACTTTTAAAACAGGAGTTTCATCACTACATCGTTATGGAACTTAATTGTGTCACAAAAAATGATTTTTTTTTTCTGACACATTTAAACGTTCCAGGCGATAGACGGTATCCACCAGGTGGGGGTGTACTGCCTGGCGCTGGTGCCCTCCAACACTCTGCCCAAGACGCCCCTGGGTGGCATCCACCTGTCCGAGACCAAGCAGCTCTTCCTGGAGGGGGCGCTGCACCCCTGCAACGTGCTCATGTGTCCGCACACCTGCGTCACCAACCTGCCCAAACCCCGGCAGAAACAACCAGGTAAAGTGTGAATATGGTGTGGAGTGAGGGTGAACGGGACGGCATTTTGATGGAGTTTAAAGGTCCCATGTTTTACACTTGTTTTATTGGAAGTGTTGATATCCATAAGAAGATAGTGAGCCAATGATTGGCTGACTGTTTTCTGAGTGATCTAAGATTTCAGGTAAACACTCAGAGAAACCGAATCCTGCAAGGTTGGATGGTGGGTCCAGGTGGGCGGGGCTTGGGGCATAGCTGAGGGCAGTGACTGCTTTCTTGTGACATCACAAAGTTACACAAGTCCTGACGGCTGGTTTTAAGGCTCAGTTTCTGAATACAGGCTGTGTGCATTTCTCTGTGGACTGAGGCTTCGATACTTTCACAGTATTAATATAGAACCTAGATCTGCTTTATAATCACAAACACATGGACATCTACCTTTATATAATATGGGACCTTTAAATTTCTTTTTCTGGAGCCAAAGGGCCATGTTTTTCTTCTGGTTATGTAACATTTGGTTAAAGACAAGTAAAAAAAAAAGATGTTATACAGGAAGAAGCTGGTGAATCAGGGGGATTGAAGAGAATTTAACTGAATAAAACCTGATAGAAAGTTTGTTTTAATCAGTAACACACAGACGTGTCTTACTGCACCATGAACGTCTTGTTTTTGAAAACTAAAGCTGTTCATAGTGTGATCATACACAAATGAAATCTGTCGTTAAAGAAAGATGCTGTCTGCTCTCACATCGCTCGTTTCACCTGTCTTCATCTCACATCTTCTCCCTCCTCTTCCTCAGAGATCGGTCCTGCGTCCGTGATGGTCGGGAATCTGGTGTCGGGGAAGAGGATCGCTCAGGCCAGCGGCAGGGATCTGGGTCAGATCGAAGACAATGACCAGGCAAGGAAGGTGTGTGTGAGAGGGGGGTCTGCTGGTTTTCTTCATCATCATCTTCACCATCATCATCATCATCATCATCATCATCATCATCATCATCATCATCATCATCATCATACACATTACACACACACATATACACATAATGAGGCATTTGGCTCCATTTCTTCATGTGCCACTGTTATTGGTCTATTTGGATCATTTCATATTGATGAGTTTACCTGCAATTGATTATTTGTTAATTACAGCATTCATCACACCACAGTGTCATCACTGAGCTGTGCTGTGTGTTGCTTTAAATCAGTGGTCAGCGACTGGCGGCCTGTGGGTCACGACTGGCCCACCAGTAATAAAACCTGGCCTGTGGGATTATTTTGATAATTTCTTAAAAATCTTACAATATCAGACTGACAGTCTCATATTTAGCTGTAGGTTAATGTCCAAACAGAGAATCTCCCCCCACCTGAAGATGCTTATTATGCATTGATCCATGTTGAGAGTGAATGTCAGACACAGTCACATCAGGCTGCAGGCTGCACCATCAGTGCACAGCACCCGGTGTTAAAATAGATCTCCGTCATCAGCGTCAGCAGCAGTTACCCACAGAATCACTTCCAAAATAATAGAGCGAGAAAGTTCTTTCTCTTTCTGCAGCAATGCTTTATTTTAAGCTATTGTGAGCTTTTATTCTCAAAAGTTCTGACAGGAAGTTCCAAAGGTTCTGTTGCTTGCTTGAAACAGTGGACATACGGGTATGATATATCCCAGTATGATTCAATATGTCAGTGAAGCAAAAAAACAGAGTCTGAAGCCAGAAGGTGATGGCAGTAACAGGTAGAGAAAAAGTGGAGTGTGTTTAGATGCTTTGACATCACTGTTCATGTCTTAGTTGTCCCAAAAAAAGTGAGTAAGTCAGGAGCAAAGACAGAGACCTAGAGAAGAAGATGGAAAATAAGACAGAGAGGTTACAAGAGCAGGAAAAACAGACTTGAAGAGAAAATGAGAAATAAAGAGAAAACACAGAAAAGAGAGAAAACAACAGAGAATAATTTAAGTAGAGAGACGACCAAGAGCGAGACCGGGAGTGATGGGGAGCACCAGGCGGAGTGTGTTACTGACAGAACTGATTTTCCTCTCGTCTCTTGTGCTGAAAATGTCATCGGTTACAGCACGCTCTGCAGACTCTAATGCCAAGAGACAGGCCCTGAAAAATAATAACAACCACCACCTCTGCCACCAACACCATCATCCTCAACCATCCACATCATCCCCATCATCTTCAGCCACACTCATAACATGCTGCCAGCTGGTTTGGATGTGAAGGAACAGACGCTGTTTTCAAAGTCTTGACAACTAAACTCCACAAGCTCGCTCAGGTTTTTGGGCAATGCTGGACTAGGTCTTGGCACAGTGACCCCCCCGGTGTACGACTGTCATCATGAGGACAGATACAGTTGTAGCTACAGTCCTGGTGGCTTGTTACATCTGAAGCACAAAGCTGAAGACTGGCCCCTGATTGGCTGCTAATCACATTTTGACAATCTCTGCTCTGCCATTTTTAAAATTCAACTGAACAGAGACTAATAGTCCTGAGGCTTCGTGTCATAATTACAAGTCCAAACTGAATGATCATATCAGTCACAATTATTCATTCATTGGCTTCATTCTTCACTCCTCTCTGTTGAAATAAAGGTTGAATAGACTTTGGGGAGTTTAGCTCAGCAGATGATGCAGATGCTCAGATTTCCTGCAGAAGCAGTTTGTGAATTTGCTTTAATTTCACTGACACTTTGTCAGAGTTAAAAGGATAAGTGTCAGTCAAAATGAAATTTGTGATGTGGGGATTTTGTATGGAAATGCTGGAGCCGGCTGCTGGTGAGTCCACATCTGCTGAGTGTTAATCAGGTTCAGGGGAAGAGCGGGAGCTTCTCATCAACATATCCATTAAATCCATTAACTTAAGCTTCATCTGTCCGTTCGTTCATCCACCACATTTCTGAGGAACCACCACCTCCATCCCTCTGAAAACCAAGCCCTCTGTGTGAGTGAGCTCCTCCTGCTCTACAGGCTGTTGCTTCTGCAGTTGTTCCTTTGTTTATTGAAACCTTGTGTGTGTGTGTGTGTGTGTGTGTGTGTGTGTGTGTGTGTGTGTGTGTGTGTGTGTGTGTGTGTGTGTGTGTGTGTGTGTGTGTGTGTGTGTGTCAGTGTAATCTCTTAGAGTGAAATGTGATTTACTTTGAATGTCTTCTCAGATTCCTCTTCTAATATTTGTCCAGGGAAGGTTGACTTGACTCTGTTCCACTGGGGTCAGATCAGCCTCTGCACAGCAGTGAGGAAAATTACTGTTTTCCTCACTGCTGTGTCCATAAAGGGAAGAAATATTGTCAGGATAATCTATAAAATTATTAACATTCAAGAATTAATTTCTGGAATTACAGATCAGTTCAGAATCATATTCAATTCCTAATTCTTGCTTGAATTGTTTGTTTTTCACTGGTGACACAGCGAGGTGTTTTTAGAGCTTCCATGTCTCACTGTGTTCATCAGTCATAGAGAATTAAATCAGTTGGTGAAGAGGCTGAGACCAGTTTCAAACCTGCATTCACACACAGAGACAATAATGTAGATCAGAAAATAATGCAGCCACGAAAACAGCTTGAAGAATAAAAGAAAAGAACATTTACAAGTGTGTGTATGATATCACGGACTGGAAACATACATTAATGATATCTAAGAGAGTGAGTGCATGTGAAGGCTTAATGCAAGGTCACAACTTTAATACAGCACAGTCCAAGACATTTTTACAGGTCAAGCAGTGATGTTGACATTTTTTTATAGGGTAATGTCATTTTTAAAGGTCCACACAGTCTAAAGGTAGATGTCCATGTGTTTGTGATTATAAAGCAGGTCTAGGTTCTATATTAATACTGTGAAAGTATCAAAGCCTCAGTCCACAGAGAAATGCACACAGCCTGTATTCAGAAACTGAGCCTTAAAACCAGCCGTCAGGACTTGTGTAACTTTGTGACGTCACAACAAAGCAGTCACCACTCTCAGCAACACCCACCTAGATCCACCATCCAACCTTGCAGGATTCGGTTTCTCTGAGTGAAATCTGCTATATTTTCATTCAATCACACAGAAAACAGTCAGCCAATCAGAAGACAGGCTCAAATCCTCTCCTCTGATTGGCTGACTGACTTGTTGTTACTAGAGCTCCAGAGAGAAGCCTGAGAGAGGAGATGTAAAACTACACGGAGATGGTTTTTGGTTCTTAAAACAACAAATATATCTTCTGATGGAGATCAACACTTCAGATAAAACACAGGAGAAGTTAAAACATGGACCTTTAAAGTAAAAGTCTGAGTAGATTCTGTGGAATCAGAATATAAACATGTAAAAATGGTTTATAATGGAGTTGTTAGCAAATATAAGGACATTTTAAGTGTTTATTAATATACAGTATTTTTACTTCACCTATGAAAAAATCTGTTATTCATGTAGCAGCTTCCATGTCTGGGCATCAACAAGGGAGTTACATTTGACAGTTACATTAATCAACCCTCAGGTCTGCTCACAAATAACATCATAAACAATTAATTTATAAATGCTGAATAAGGGGATTTAAAGTGAAATGTTACCCAGTCAGCAGATTTAGTTTTCCTAACTGAAGTAAGGATTGTGACAGACTCCATTTCCACTCACCCACCTGAACTACTTCACTCTTGGAAAACATGACTGCTGTTCTGGAAATGTCTGATTTCCCCAAAATGATCCAGTGATATCAGTTTCTGAATAAACTGCAGAGGTGAAATCGACCATGCAGCAGAAAATTTCTTCTGAAAATATTTTCTTTCTGAGCACAGGGAGCTCGTAGAGGTGGAGATTCATGTGATTAAATAAACTCCCCATGGTTCACTGTCAGATTTATGGTTTCAGAGTCCACATGGTTCAATAGATGCTGCTATTAGCCATTTGATTTATGTGAGTGTAAGTGACGTGGAGTTGTGTGTCTGCCAGGCAGTCGATGTGTTCGGTTTCGCTGTAATGATCGTCACGTCTGATAATGACGACTGAGCCACAGACATCAGTGTGTTAGCATCAGAATCCAACACCAGAAAACTGATAAAATTCTACTATATGAGACCAGATTTCTATCTACAGCCTGGAATTCAACAGGAACACACACACACACACACACACACACCCACCGCTGCAAACAGAGGCTTTTTGTGTTGGTGTTTAGCATGCCGGTCCTCTCTCACAGAGATAACATGGGTTTTATCTACCGGCAGGTTCCAGTTTATTTTATCTCAGGCTTCAGTCGAGCTCTGGAGGTTTAACTAAGGGTCACGGCATCTCTCAGAAAACACAACACAACTTTACCAACTTATGTGTGATAGTTTTGATTGATGAAATCTGAAAAGTAAAGCTACCAGCGGTGCTGTATTTCCACCTCTATTCTCCATCCTCTGGAAGAGTCCTAGACCCATTTTGGCCTAAATTTGAAACTATTTGCGACATAATTTCCAAGATATTTAAGGACTTAGGTCTTCATTGACAAAACAGGGCTGTTATGTAACAAGACTTTATTAATTAAACCTAGAAAGTCCCTGTATCAGGTGGCATCAAACCTTTAAATCAGGCCTTTCAGTGATGACTGAACTGCTTGGGTCAAAGGAAGAGACGACTACAGACTGAAGATGTTAGTGATGAAAGCTGGTGAATGCAACATTTCACTTTACATTACTTCATGTGACATTTAAAAGAAAAATCTTTCTTTTTTATGATCAATTTTTGGAATTTAATTTATGTCCATTTGAGTTTTTTCAGCATTTCAGTTTCATTCTTGCCAAAATGACTATGTCTGTGATTGTCATGATTTATCAGGCAGATTGTTTGTCACATGTTCTGCTTTCAGGAGATCGTGAGTGATTCGTTGTACTGACGGAGCTCTGACATTGTTGGTTCATACATGTGCAGTCATGGAGCTGTAGCAGCTTTCACCAAACACTGGTTAGGCAGTTATGTTAATATATTAGGCAGGAAACTGGGGGGACTGGAAAGGAAGCAGACTTTCATTTGCTGTAATGAAAGTTTTATGAAAGCTCAGAGTCAAGCCGACAACCAGCTGAGTGATGTTTTCATCCAGAGCAAAAAACTCTCTTTTAAACCCTCCCCCTTCAGAGATTTGTGATGCATGAAGCTGGTGGTGAGTAGATGAGAGGGCGTTTCGTCAGCCAAACTCTGAGGGTCGACTACATGAGTTTAAAGGGTGAAACAGGAAACTCTGGTTGGTGACGGGCTGAGTGATGTTTTCAGCTGTAGGTTATATTCACCACTGAAAGAGCTCCTGTGCAACAGAATCACCTCAATTAACCGTCAAACAGAGACATTTGTCTTTGTGACAGCTGATATAAAACACACAGTGGACACACAACCTCACAGTCAATCAGATATAACATGGACAATTGTTTTCTTTCTTTTCTTTTTTTTATTTGATTTGATTTGGTCTTTATTTAATCAGGCAGTCTCATTGAGATTAAAATCTATTTTTCGAGAGATGCCTGAGGACAAGAATAAGACATAATCAACGACAACATAACCACAAAATACAAGAAACAAATACTTAACAATTACAATTACAATAATCATAAAATACAACAAATAATAAGGCTTTAAAATCTCCAAGGGAATGTAAAAAGATTTTAGTTTGTATGTTAAGGGTACCACGATATTGTACAACGACTCAAAGCTGCTCTACATATCAACATTTTATATTAACAACTGATCAAATTACTTGTTAACATTTAATCTTTGATGTATATGTAAATATATATATTTATTTTTTTACTTTGTTTCCAACAGCAGCAACAGGCAGCTGCTTTCTATCAAATATTCTGTTTATATTATCTACCTAGCAACAAATGACAGACATATTAAGTTAGCAACTAGCTGGTGAAAAGGTGAAACATCAACTATCCAACAAGCCAGATATTTCTCTCAGGAGCTGAGGAGGAGGAGACCAAAGCAGAGCTAAAAGAGAAGGAATATCACTCAAACATGACTATAAATAAAGTGATATTATACTGACCTGCCAGATGAATAAATAAGAAACTGTTTGCTAGCATGTGAGCAGCAATACTGGTGATGACACTTTAATCTTGTGTTTATTTGTTCTCCCAAGTAACCAAAATCAATTTTGGATTCATGACCAAGAAAAAGGAATAATAGCATATTACTTGTTGTTTTTCTTTAGAACTGCGAACCAATAATTATTTTTGTTATCGATTAAGCTTCAGATTTTTCTCTAGATTAATAGATCAGTTGTTTTGTCTGTAAAATGTCCAGAATTAATGAAAAATTCCAAAAGTGACATCTTGAAAACCTAAAGATATTCAGTTTATAATGATACACAACAAAGAACAGAATTAAATCCACACATTTCAGAAGCTGGATCCTGCAAATATTTGGCTGAACCAATTAATCGAAGCAAGTAATCATTTACAAACTTCGTGTTTTTAACCACATGAGAAAAGTAATTAACTTATATTAACTTTATATTACCCCATAAAATATATGTGGCAGAACCTACTTGTTCATAAATGCAGTCCATTGATTATTATTAGAAGTTGTTTCAATACACACAAAGTTCTTTTCTATTAAGGCTGATTTTTAAAATTTTTCATTCACATTTATCACTTTGTTTAAGGTTTCAGTAAATCTTGTGCTGTAATTCTCCTGATTCTGATATTTTTTGACCTGAAGGCAGAAAGACACAGGAAGTCTTGTGGTTGAAATCTGAACAGCGACGTTTTGATTTAATTCTTTTTGCACAAGTCCAAACGGTTGCTGTAGTCAAACTCCAATCTCTTGGCGGTCTGTGAGATTTGCAGTACAAATCAGGCGCACCCCGAGTCCTCCCAGACGTGACGACACTGAGCAGAAGTCCATTTGCTTTGCGGTCGGTGGGTTAAGACCCTGAAAGCTGAATCCTCATCTGTCATAGATGGCAACGGGCTGGCAGCAAGAACACACGCACACACGCACAAATAAAACTGACTTTCTCTGGCAGAACAAAACGTAAGAGGCATGAATTACACTCCCTGCAATTCACTGCTCAGCAGCAAATCTTGAAAAATTCATGAGGCCAGAAACAAACTCTCTCACTCTTGATTTGTTCTCCCCTCCCATCTCAAATTTCCATTTCCCTCTTCTTGGCTCTGCTGTTGTTGTAAAGTATGAAACCTTGTTACCCTCCCTGTCTCTCCTGCTTCCATTCATATCAACTTCTCTCTCTCTCTCTCTCTCTCTCTTCCCCACCAAGTTCATCCCTTAACACTCGAACACACTGAGTTACCACAATTTCATTTTATGGACATGCTTCATCAATGTTCACTCTTAATGGTAACCTGTTAGCCTGTTAGCATGCTAACAAGCTCACAGTGAGTTGGATTCATTCTGTGTGGTGGTGATACGTAGTTTGTTGGCATGAAAATATCACAGATTTCCTCTGACTGCAAGTTTACACATTCCTGCTGTGACCATCGTGTTTCCTAACTATCTTTAAACTTTCTTAAAATGTTAAAGTCGGAAGGTGGAACACACCAACTTAAGTGAAACTACAGCAAATTTGTTTCCCAGTTCCAGGTCAGTCTGCATTAGTCTTTAAAGCTGCAGCTCTCATTCTGCTGCAGCTCTCACTCCGCTAAGTCCTGAAACTACCCTGAATTATCTTAATATGTATAAAAAGCCATTACGATTCCCTAAACTAGAGAAAATGGGTCTTTTTGAGGGGTTTTAACCCACATACAGAGCATGCTGGGAAGTATGCTAGCATGCTAACCATGTTTCCTTACAGACTTAATTGGAGGAGTTTATTGAGGGCTCTTTAATTCCACCTGCCATGTCAAGAATGATTATAAGATGAAAGGTTTGTCTTAAGATGATAGTTTTAGATATATTTACTATATATATTAGTTATATTTTTATTCATCTTAAGTTTAAATATATTTATTTCTTCTCGGTGTTGGCTTCTCTGCTGCCTTATTCACATGCTCAAGATGGATGTGTGTGTGTGTGTGTGTGTGTGTGTTTATTTGTGAGTGTGTGTGTTTGTGTGTCGTCACCCAGTCTGACTGTTGCTGTACTGTTGCTTGTGTCTTCCAGTTCCTCTTCCTGTCTGAGGTGCTACAGTGGAGAGCCCAGACCACCCCAGACCACGTCCTGTACACACTCCTCAACTCCAGAGTAAGACCCAGGACAGACACACACTGCGCATGATGATGTTGTTTCATATTTCGTGCCAGACTCGGGCCTTAAAGGAGAGGTCTGCAGTTGGGTTCACAAACAGGACTGAAGTGAATATTATTATTTCTTTTTAATTTGCCTGAAATTAAAGTATATGTGTTGGTTTGTATTTAAACCCATAGCGGCTGAATTATAGTGAAAATTCATAATCGATGAAGAGCTACAGCAGGAGAGATGATGAATTAGGTCGTCACTTCTTTCCAGGGATCCAGTTTAGAACTTTTTACAACATGATATGAGTCATAAATGCCAGGATCCTTTTCCTGCATTTATATTATTCTTTTTTTTTTTTTTTTTTTTTTTTTTTTACCAGTGTGTAAAATGATTTAACACTTGTGACAGAAAATGACAGAATGATTCATAGCTTATTTATGAAGTTGTTTGTTTGTCTGGAGAAATGTGGTTTAGTAACACACGTATGAAGAAGAATAGAAATCACTGATAGCTTGTGTGTGTGGCTGGCTCTGTGTGACGGGTATGTTAGTTTGCATAATGTCAATATGATCCACTGGTTTGTTTACAGCTGCTCAGCACCGAGATGCTGCAACCGAAAATGTGACATGACATCTGCTGATTGAACGTGTCAGTCATTTGTATATATGTGTGTGTTTGTGTGTGTGTTTGTGTGTGACCTTGTGCAGGGTACGATAGCCAGCTCTCTGACTTGTGTCCAGCTGCACAAGAGAGCAGAAAAAATTGCGGCCATGCTGGCTGAACGGGGCCACCTGCAGGACGGAGACCACGTCGCACTGGTCTACCCTCCAGGTAAGCCCTCACTGCAGATCAGGCAGCAGCCAATGTCCTCATGTTAAATTCTGCACCTAACCTACAAAGTCTCAAATTGGAGAAAAAATTAAAAAAAAACTCCAATTGAAATTCATTCATTTTTCAAAATAAAAGCTGATTCTACTGCAAAAGGGTGAGCAGGAGGGAGATTTTCATCAAGCAGTAAAATGGCTTTGGATACTGCTCTGAACTCATGTTATAGTGATACATATGGTCTGATTTGGGTCCATTAGATCCATTTAATGGGAATCTGAGCACTGCAATGACTTTTTGGACATTTGTTCTTCCCAGTTTGGTGTGGAAGGACTGCACAGAGCCCACTGAATGCCAGTGTTGGACCTCATGATGCTCCTGTGACTGAATGGGTTGAGTCAATACCTGCAGCCTGGTTCCACTGTCTGGTTTAAAGGCCATTATACCAGCACATTAATGCTAAAACACATGTTGAACTATCAAAAGTAAGGCCGTCTATGTGTCCATATACTTTTGGCCATGTAGTATATTTAGTGTTGATTTTGGTGCTTGTTTATATTCACGCTGGTTGAGAGTGTCATCAGTAGACATGTCTTCTGGGTGTTGTCCACTACAGACCCACTGAATAAGCAACAGTGTTAAGATCATTTAAGACATTAGTGGCCACAGTTGAGTTCTGTTTTCCCTCATGTTTCATATTATGGAAGAGTTTTCTTTACATTCATGGTCAGTATGGTCAGGTTTAGATTTGTACTAAATCCACTAAAACATGGCAGAACTTTGCAACGATCCTTTAACTTGTGTGCTGACGTGTAAACAAGGACAAACTCTGGGTGTTTTTCAAATGAGGAAGGACATGACAAAGACGTTCAGAGAGTTCAGTCAGATCGAAGAGAGAGAGAGAGAGAGAGAGAGAGAGCCGCAGGGAATATGAAGGAGAATGGAAAGAATTATAATTTCTCTCAGAGACACAGAGCTGGGCGTCCATCACAGCGGGACGGATGCAGCCGTGCAGGACAAAGTCCCCGACACGAGGAGATTGTCTTAAAGCAGCATTCAATTAATCTCCTCCAGAGTCCACCGCTCAATATTTCACCTGCCCTCGCCTCTGTAAATGTGTCTGTGTTTGCCCTTTTTTTTCTCCCAATTCTCCCTCTCTTCTCCTTTTATCTCTCCCTTCCTTTTCTGTTGTCCTTGTTTTTGTTTTCCCCTTCACCATTCTTCCACTTCCTCCCATTTCTCCCCATCTCCCTGTCTTACACCGTCTCTCTTCTTTCTCTATCCTCTCCCTCGTCTCCATGCCTCATTTCCTGTCCTCTCCTCTTTCAATCTTCCCTTCTTGTACCTCCCTCTTTTCTCATCTCTCTCACTGTTCATCCCTTCCCTCATCTCCCCTTCCTCTTTCCTCCCAATCCAATCCTTTCCTTCCCTGTCTTCTTTCCTCCTTCGCTCTCAGGTATCGACCTCATCGTGGCGTTTTATGGCTGCCTTTATGCTGGCTGTGTGCCGATCACGGTGCGGCCGCCTCATCTGCAGAACATCGCCACCACTCTGCCCACCGTCAAGATGATCGTAGAGGTAAAACACTGTCTGTCTGAGGCTCTGAGCCTCTCTTCTGATTGGCTGACTGTTCTCTGAGTGATCTAATAAAATTATAGCAGATTTCAGGTAAACACTCAGAGAACCCAAATCCTGCAAGGTTGGATGGTGGGTCCAGGTGGGCGGGGCTTGGGGCGGGGCTAAGAGCGGTGACTGTTTTGTTGTGACATCACAAAGTTCCAGAAGTCCTGACGGCTGGTTTTAAGGCTCAGTTTCTGAATACAGGCTGTGTGCATTTCTCTGTGGACTGAGGCTTTGATACTTTCACAGTATTAATATAGAACCTAGACCTGCTTTATAATCAAAAAGACTTAGAAATCTACCTTTATACAATGTGGGACCTTTAAAACAAATGTTTGTGTTGTCCTATCGTGATTTAACTCATAATTAGTTGCCATCCTCACACTAGAAACTATGGTGGATGAATTATGACTACTTTCTGGAATAAAAGGACAAAATAATTAGACAAAGTTTTACTGATTATTCTCAGTAGATAAAACTTAAAGCTTCCATCTGTTTAACTGGGGTTAAAAACCTCAATGTCAGAATTTCAGAAATAAAAAAGTATTGCAAATATGAAATTGCTGCGGGAGAAAAAGAGTCATTTGGGTAAACAAAAAGGTGCTATACCAGGTTATATGAGGTTGCAGAATCAGCCTCCACTGCATCAACAGTTTCTAACAAGAAATGTGAGGGAAAAAAGTGAGAAATTAATCAAGAGGAAGAAATCATATGTGTGCAAAGGGGAAACAAGAACAGATGATTGAAGTCACATTGATTAATATTTTCTTTCAGTGACTATTTGGAAAGTTTGTGCAACCTTAGGATAGAAATAAGTGCTCGATCATTATTTGAATAGTTTTTTTTTTGTTTTTTTTTTTAAGTGAGTGGTGTACAGGCTCCACGCTGGCTCCCCACTTCAGTTCATCCTCATCACTCTACCTTTCCCAGCTGTATAAACCGGATAATATGGTGACATATTTGGGAAAATATCATTTAAACTTGATCAGTCTTTCAAAATGTGAGAGACTCCAGACAAACTCATGGGCAGGCTGAGACCCTCCTGTCGCACCTGCTTTGCCAAACGGTCGTTTTTACAAATCAGCCACAGAGCTGTGAAATCACTGCACACAGGAGGCCGGCGATGCTCAGCTTACAACACCTAAGGAAGACAGAGGGAAGGGGGCATGGGAGTCGACAGCTTGCAGAAAAAGCCAGCAGTGTGGAACAATGAGTAGAATGAATGATGCAATGAAAGAGTCGATGCAGCAGGTCAGAGCTGCTGTAAATCTGGACGAATGGTTTAAAGTTTTCCACGCTGTGGGATAACACATCATATATGCAGTTGTTGGTTAACGGTGATGCATCCGATCAGATTGGATCAGCTGTGTGCTCTGTGGTGCAGGTGAGCCGCTCCGTGTGTGTGATGACCACCCAGCTCATCTCTAAGCTGCTGAGGTCAAAGGAGGCGTCGGCCGCCGTGGACGTCCGGACCTGGCCCCCTGTCCTGGACACAGGTACACACACACACAAATACACACACAGGTAAAGATTTTAAAATGTTTCTACAAAGTTTTGTTAAAATGAAGACAGGTTGCGGCGTTGATACCCCAGTGTCAGAGGGACTGTTTGTTGCGATGAACACTTACAGAACTCAAACTGATTAAACTGGTAAAGTTCACGTTGTCTAATTGACAGGAAGAGGCGCAGCTTCTGAACACACAAGACAGGAAACGGCCCCGGGCTATTAGGGGCCCCCGGGGGCTGACAAACTTAGATTACATCCACACTACTCTGTCCAGATGAGCGTTGTTGCACCGTATCAGAAACGATCTGCATCCATACTAACACACCTAAAAACACACACCTGCATGACCATATAGGGACACTGCGCATGTGCGAGCCGGTGTAAACAGGAAGCAGATTGTCTACTCTCAGTTGTGCTCAGCTGAGTAGTTGCAGAAAATATTTAAAACGAGGAGAAAGACGGTTATAGCGTTAACATGAAGAACTTCACTGCACTGACGCTTGTAATTCATCATCCATGTTGCTTTCACCACTGGTAGCCGAGGCTGATGAGAGCCAATCAGGGAGCAACCAGGTGCGTCTACCTCATCGTTTCCAAAACGCTCCGTTTTCGGGCTCTAAAACTCTAAAAGTATAATCATCGGGAGGCGAAAACGTAGCTTTAACTCCACAGCAAATTCTCAAACTGCTGCTCCCCATTAAACAACGTGTGGACGGTTTGCAATGACATGTCAGTGGGAAACCTCCTTGAAGGGGCCCCTTTCAGTGATTAGTCGTTAGGTACGTCCGTTCACAGCTCATCAACGCCTCTGTCTGAACGTGTATCTGCTGTCTCTAGATTTGTTGCTAACACTTTTATGAAAAATAGCTAAATGTTTTTAAAAGTCAACAAATCTAGCGAGAAAAACAAGCTGCTAACACGGCTCAGTAGGAAACCCCCTTCAAAGGGGCTTTACGTATGACAATGTTAAATTATTTATTATGTTTTATTGTTCTTTATAATCTATATTTTGAAAATTCTACTGATTTGGAATAAATTTCAATTTTGTGCATTTTTTTGTTGTTGTCAGATTATTTATTAAATAATGGTGATGGACGGTGATTGGAGGCCTCCTGGCAGTTTTTTTGCAGAGGGCCCCTAGAATCACCACAGAACACAAAGTGGAGACAAACATTCAAAAACCTGAATTAAATATAAAGTAAATAATAAAGAAACGACACTGTGCGGACATCACGGCTGTGTTCTGTATACTGAAGCAGCAGTGATGTGATGATGCTGATTTTTCCCTTCAGATGATTTGCCAAAGAAGAAACCTCCTCTGCTATATAAACCATCCAACCCTGACACCCTGGCCTACCTGGACTTCAGCGTCTCCACCACTGGCATGCTCGCTGGAGTCAAGGTGAACACACACACACACATGACATCTCAGTGTTTACACAACCTGGATGAAGCACATTTTTAGCAGCGTATCTCTAGAATTGCTGGTGTCGGTCTGTGAGTCAGTGTAACAAGTCCATGGTCTCAGGAGGAATAATCTAAAAGACTTTGGTGACCTTTGGCTTATCATCTGGTGTCATCAGGTCAAAATATCTTCTTTTTTTTTCAAATCTGTGTTAAAACATCATTCGGAAGTGACAAAATCCACAGTCGTGGTTTTGTGTTTAGTCCTAAATTTATCTGAATCTGAGGCTTCAGCAGCCTGACTCTGTTAATCCTTTAGTTACTGTTGAGTAAAAATCTGTGTAAAATCCCCACAGACTGGTTGAGCTGAGTGAAGGAACAGTAACAAAAAGAGGGAATTTTCTGCTAAAAAGGCTCCAACTTTGGAAGATGTTCTAATGCAGAAGCCTCATAATAACTTCAGATAAACTTTGAGCTATAATAAATTTTGTCTCCCATCACTTACACTGAAGGTTCATTCATATGGGAACAGTAGGAATGATTACAGCAAACAAAACCTGAATCAGAATCAGATTGATCAGGTTTATTGCAGAGTAGGTTTCCCAACATGGGAGGAATTTGTTTTTCATATGAACTAAGATAAAACAAACACGTACTGCAGGAGAGATCAGTTAAATATAACATTTGACAATGAAGTAAAATGAAATATTTACAATAAAGATGTGAAAAAAATTTTCTAGAAAAATATAAGAGTTAATATAAGAAATATAAGAGTTCCTAAACTCATCAGAGATGAGACTTAAAACTCTTAAGCTGAGTTCAGCCACTGACTTTTACTGTTGAGTCAATCAAAACAAACCCAGTATTAACACTGATACAACCCATTATCCAGTACTTGACCCAAGTTTGTTTGTCTCAGGTTTCACTTGTTAACAAACTACAAATAACACAACTAAAGTAACTGATTTATTCAATGAAACGGTGGCTGATGGAGGATAAACTCTTTTTTTTAGGTTAATCCTCAGGCACAACTTGACTTTTTTTGGCTGCAGTATTAATAAGAAGCTGTCTCTCAGGACTGTGTGTGTGTATATGTAGGTGTGTAATGACCATTACAGCAGTTGTTGTACAATGTGGTTGTAAATGACACTGATTGGGTCGTTAGTGGCTCTGCATTTTGACCATAAACACTGATTAAAGGTCAAAATCTCAGCGCTACATCACTGTAATTGCACCATCATCATCGCGAGCAATAACATGTTTATTCAGTCAAACGCTTCATTCAACAGTGTGAGAGCCACTGAGCGGTGGAGGCTGAGAGTCTGAGTGTTGGAGGTGTGGAAATAGATGGTGGTGACATTTTAAAGATTGAAGCAGCTATTGATTCCTGCTGCAGTAAAACAAACCTGCATCCTGCACTCAGCTCATTGTTTCTCTGCCACTATTCATCTGGTACAACAGAGTGTGTGTGTGTGTGTGTGTGTGTGTGTGTGTGTGTGTGTGTGTGTGTGTGTGTTTGAATCCACTGAAGCTTCTCTTAAACAAGACCTTTTCTTGTTTCTGGTCTCAGATCCTTTCGTGTTACAGATGCTCACAGAGAGCAGATAGAGAAGTTTCATCTGCTCCCAGACAATAAAAAGAAACACCAGCAGTATAAGAAATTATTTTATAAGCATGTTTTTAAGATACAATTTAAAATATGTGTTAGAAAACCAAATTAACGCTCCAAATGCCAGTTATTCTCCCAAAAATGGTGAATAGGCTGCACTTATCAAGCTCTTTCTAGTCTTATCGACAAACTGGAGAGTGGAGCCGGGAATTGAACCATCAACCCTCTGATTAGTGGACAGCCTGCTCCACCTCCTGAGCCACAGGTTGAGAAAAGGTTGCATCTCTGACATTAAACTTAAATCGTGTCTTGAATGAGACATCTCACTTTCCTCCCAGTTTTAAAGGATGAAGCCAGATCAGGGTCTTGGGTCTAACCTCCTGTCAGGGCCGTCGTCTCCGCGCTGTGTTCGAACTCTCGGGCAGGATGACACTTCACCAGTCATCAGTGACCTGAGATAACGGTGCACACCAGAGAAGACTGAAGATAATTACAGATCTGTCATCGGAGGAGAGGTGTTGCTTTATTCTACAGGAGGGAACCTTTCTTCTCCTCCTGTCGAGATAAAAGAGCCTCACTGTCGTTGTTTTGGTTGTTTTTTATGGGAGGATTTAGATTTGTTCATGGACTGTAAACTCTGTAATTAGTTACTTTAATTGTTCGTCACTCAGTCTGTAGTCAGCCATAGTTGAATGAGCAAAATATCCAGAAATCTGCACTTTTTATATAATTTGCTCCAAACTCGGTGGAGGGATGGGGCAGGTCCAGGGACCAAACCCAGCACATTTTGGTTTTAGTCCAGTTAAAGTGTTTTTTTCTTGCCTTTCCTTAACATCATGAGAAAGGTTTTTTCTAAAAAAAGCATGTTCATCAATTTCTCTGGAAATGATGTTTGGATCTCGATGGTTGGACTCGTCATGTCTCAGATATAAAGGCCCACTGAGCCATGAGTACTGAGAGCATCACTGCTACTGATCTGTGACACCGTTCACCTCCCATGGCCACATTTTGCACCTGCTGTAGGGTCCAAACATGTTAACAAGTGACTGATCTCAGATGTCTTTGCTCAGCAGACACCTGCTCATCATAAAACTTAATATAATAAACAAAATATTTCCTCGGACAAGTTTAGCACCGTCACCGACTGTTGATGTCGTCATTTAGCATCGTAAAACGCCACAGAAGTCTTGTTAATGAACAACTTGGAGAAACACACTAATCAGCAGCACAGGAAAAGCAGGGCAGGAGGAAACAATGCCAGGGTATTTCCTCATGTGCTGCTAAATTACCCGTCCATTATATTTAATCACCGAGCTTAATGAGCAGATCAGTCAGTGCTGGAGTATTAACGCTACCACAGGCAGCGCCGGCGCCAAAGCACAAAAAGGCAGAAACAAGGTGGTTAATCCATCCGGTCAGCGTCCTGCGACCGCAGGGACGCCACGTCAGAGGTTTTGTTATGCTAATCCTGCCCGTGTGTTTAATATTTCTAGTTAACTAATCATTTTTAGCTCCACCGAAGCAGAAGGCTCTGAGTCCATCCTTCATAATTTCATTGTGTTTGTGAGTCTGGGTTTTCTGTTTCTCATTTGTGCTTGAAAAAGAAAAGGAATCATCACAAAAGTGAACCGACCAATGAGAAGACTCACAATGAACAGCTAATAAATTACCTTTTGTTTGTAGAAGTTGCACTGGGGAAAAAATGTAACAAACCTTTTCTCTGTGTGTGTGTGTGTGTGTGTGTGTGTGTGTGTGTGTGTGTGTGTGTGTGTGTGTGTGTGTGTGTGTGTGTGTGTGTGTTGCAGATGTCTCACACAGCCACCAGTGCCTTCTGCCGCTCCATCAAGCTGCAGTGTGAGCTTTATCCGTCCAGAGAGGTCGCCATCTGCCTGGACCCGTACTGCGGTCTGGGCTTCGTCCTCTGGTGCCTTTGCAGGTTAGACACACACACACACACACACACACACACACACACACATATAAAATTAATGCAACAGTGTGAGAATCCAGCATCTTAAAGAACTAGTTTTAACTTGACCGTTCCCCTTTCACATGTGCCCAGTTACAAAGAAAACTAATATATTTCAGGTTAACCTCCTAATACCATCTCCCATACACAAATGTAGTGTATGTGCATACACTGAATTTCCATAAATGAAATATATCAAATAAAAACACACACAACAACATGTTATACCATATAAAAATTCAACATATAGATATTTTAAATATGTGTACATATAATAAATTTACAATGGATATTTCATATATGTTATAATCATATATCTTCATATATCCAGAGGATGTATTTATATATATTATATACAGTATATGACATATATGGCAGCATCACACACATACTGTATATTTCTGTTTGGTGTAGAAAGTCAGATTATCTATGTTAAAAGACTAAACACTCATTCATCCTGCTTTTACTACTTAATTGAATTTTTCTCATTAATTAAAAAAGGTGGTTTGCCGTCCTATTTTTTTTTTTGTCAAGGTTCAGTTGTCGTCACGTGATGATGCAGTTTAAAAACACAGTCTCTTGTTGGTGCATTCAGGGACGGCTGGGATGTAAGTGCTGGCGGCCCACACTCACCCCTGGTCTGCTCTCTCTCTCTGCAGTGTGTACTCAGGTCACCAGTCCATCCTGATCCCTCCGTCCGAGCTGGAGGTGAACCCGGCTCTGTGGCTGTCTGCTGTCAGTCAGTACAAAGTCCGCGACACTTTCTGCTCCTACAGTGTCATGGAGCTCTGCACCAAAGGCCTGGGCCTGCAGACCGACTCACTCAAGGTAAGTTTGAGGGGGGGGTTGTGTGGTCGCTGTACATGTAATAATTTTAGCTAACAAGAAACCCTCTGAAGTGTTATTTGACATCATCTCACTCTCCGTCCTCCTTTAGTCTCGAGGCTTGGACTTGTCCCGGGTCAGGACCTGTGTGGTTGTAGCGGAGGAGCGTCCCAGGATAGCCCTGACGCAGTCCTTCTCCAAACTCTTCAAGGACCTGGGACTCCACCCTCGGGCCGTCAGCACTTCCTTCGGCTGCAGGGTCAACCTGGCGATCTGCCTGCAGGTCAGTCCTCCTGCTTTTCTCTGCTTCCATCTCACCTTCCTGCAGAGACTGAGGACATTTCTTGGCTGGAGCTGCTCTTGAATCTGTGCGTTCACCTTTGAGAAACCAGCTGCTTTTACTCTTAATGATGTGGGACACATCAGCTGATTGTTCAGTGGTGATTGTTAGAGGCTGAAGCCGAGCTTTTTGTTAGCAGAGGTTTCATATTTTGATAAATATCTGATGATCTCAAAGGTAATGACAGTAAAGCACATTAGCTCTGTTACACTTTGGTAAAGACAACAGAAACTCCACTGACCTGTAGAGCCGAGTCAGCTTTGTCTCTGAGCTACAAGCAGGTGTTTGCTCTCTGATCCAGAGTCAGTTGAACTGATGATAGATGCACTAGGTCTTTGTGCAAATACAGGAAGTGGAGGCAGATGCTAAATTAGCTGTAAACCATCCTACAAACTCCAGAACTGGTGCATTCACATGTTGTGTGTAGAGGTTTGTTTGATGTCGGAGATATTGGACGGCGCGCAGCACAGTGTTGCTAGCTCCAGTAATTATCGTTCGAATTATTGGGTCCCTTGGGTCTCTTTAATCCTGTAAAGAGAAGGTCCAGACCTCGTCTATTTGAAAAGTGCCTTGAGATCATTTCTGTTGTGAATTGACGTTGTATAAATACAACTAAAAACTGAAACTGAAATTGAAAAATTAAATTGTATTTGTTTTAAAATTTTGCAGCTTTAAGATGTAAGAGCAGTTATTCTAAAAACCCATTTTTAATCATCGCAGTATGTTATAAAGTTATAAAGCTCGGTCAGAAGATGCAATATGTCTAAAGACAGGTTTTGGATTCAATGAAGGTCTTTTTTCCATTTTGATGGAAGCTAACAGTTCCCACCTGCTTCCAGTCTCTGTGCTAAGCTAGGTTAAACATGT
Organism: Trachinotus anak; assembly: GCF_046630095.1. NCBI lineage: Eukaryota > Metazoa > Chordata > Actinopteri > Carangiformes > Carangidae > Trachinotus > Trachinotus anak. The sequence goes on along the minus strand of NW_027273863.1, from coordinate 24,939,189 downwards.
CCTGGACCTCTCTCTCTGTAGTGGACGCAAAGAGAAGAAACTGATGTCAATTTTATTTTTCACCTTCATCTGATTGTGGGTACGACGGCGGTCAAGCGTCGTCCACAGTGGAAGTTGCAGTATTTTCCAAACAGCTCAGTTTTTGGAAGTGTTTGCGTTGTTCTGGATCTGACAGAAACGAGGGAAACACTTAGAGCACATGCAGAGAGCGGAGAGTTCAGGGAGGAAAGTCTTGGTGCTTTCAACCTCTAATTGGTTTTCACACTCTACAGTTTGGAGTCTGCAGGTTGGTTCGTCCGTCTGCAGCTCTGGTTGTTCTACATTGAAATTTTACAACCTTGTTAATCAGCTGAACGATTTTCACAACTGCTGGGCTCTTTAATGGCTCTGAAGTGCAAAAAAAAAACATTAATGACCTTTTTCAGTTATTGAGTTATTTGCAGATATGAGGGACCACAGAGAGAGAACAGCCTCAGTTAGAAGAACCCACCCTCATCTCTTTGGTCTTTTCTCATCCAGACAAACCAGTTCCTGAGACATCCAGCCGTCTCTGTGTGTCTCTCAGGTTCAGCGTCATCCTTCCATTTCAAGCTGATCATTGTTCTTACATTTCTGCTACGGTTTTCAGCCTCCACTGGTTTTTCCCCAGGTCCATTTTAAAACGTTTTATCTTTCTGCTAAAACCCAGAGAAAAGTTTGAAGAGGAATAAAAGGATTATTTTGCATCCAGAGGATCCAATTAAAGTTATTGTCTGAGTTTCTATTTAATTTAAATATTACTGATTGTTTTACAGACATTAATGTTGAGATGCAGTGAAAATCAAAGCCTTTATAAAGACATTCTGCAGAGAGATTTTTAATTCTTTCTGTTTAAATCTGTTTGTATGTTGAGCAGCAGCTCCAACTGCATGAACCTGAATCAGTTTACACTGATGCTCCTGTAAAGAAACTAATACAGACAGTATGATCAATAATTGTACTGCAGCCTGAATTAACCAATCACTGTCCAGTTAATGACCAAACTAACATTTGGCTGAAAAATCTTCTTGCGTTCTGATTGCTTGTTTTTGTTTCTTTGAGTTTTCCATCTTGATGTTTTTTTCCCTCCCTCTTCCTTCCTTGTTTTATGCATAACTCCACCCACATGTCTCATACTTGGTTTTGTCTCCGCCCTCCTTCCTTCCTTCCTCCTCTTTTTTCCCCTTTATTGTCCTCCTCCATCCTTCTTTGCTGCTGTAGCCTCACAGGCTGGGAAAGCTTGCTGACCAGGTAGGGAACCACCATCAACCCCCTCCCTGAACCACCACCACCACCACCACCACACCCCACTGCTTGTCAGCACATCACTCATCAGCTGGCTTTAGACTGAAGTTCCAGGAAAGGGGGAGAATATTGAACCGTATACGCAGTGTGTTCAAAATGTTTTGTCTACATTAAGAAAAACCTGCAGCAGGTTTTTTTTTTTTTTTTTTTTTAAACAAAGGAATCATCCGATGGCTCCTCGTGTTTCACACCTTGGATTCAGCCTTCGGCTCAGGTTTTCGTTCTCTGCAGCAGCTCAGTCTGCTGATCAGTTCAAAACCATGTCCAGTTTAGTACGGTGGCCCAGAGGGCTCAACAAACTGCAACTCAAGGAAACACGTGCAAACAGACAAAACACAAACAAATTCAGAAATCTGCTTCATCAGTTTCCTAAATACATGTTCAGCAAATACTCACAGCTCTACCAAGTACACAACTGTGCTGCAGGCACTCACAACACAACAGAAGTGTTTCCACTAAACACTTCTGTTGTTTTGTCAAATTGTTGTGTTTTGTCTGTTTGCATGTGTTTTAAGTTGCAGCGCATTGAGCCCTCAGGGCCACCGTAGTTGAGACAAACTGAAAAAGGTTTTGTAAGTTGATTGACAGAACTTTTCGAGGTTGCACCAGGGGCTTGGGACTGACAGATAAATTGACAATGAAAATAATCACCAGCCTCATTTGTCAACATGCTATGAAACATTGTGTCCAGGAATGTGAATTTCGGAGGATCCAGACCTTGAGTCTTGCTCCCAGTCTCTCCTAGCAAAACCAGATTTTCCCAGAAAAGTCATTAAATCCATGTCAGACACTGATCCAGGGTCTGCTGTAGCATGTACAGCTACCTGCCATCTTGTGCTCTGGGTGTGTGGGCGTCCGACTCCCAGCATGCCTCTGATGTGTGTCCGGTAGGTGGTGGGCTTTGTTTTTTATCCCAAATCACCTCAGAGAGAGAAGAGAGGGGGATGGTGGAGGAAGAGAGAGGTTGGAAATGGCGGGGGGGTTCTTTATCTCTTCCCTTTTCTCCATCTTTGTTTTTCTTCAGTTTTCACTCTCACTCACAATCAGTAAAATATTCAACTTATAACTAATGAGGAGATTTTTTATTTCAGGGCAGATGTGTAACGCTTTACCATTGAGAGTTGTACCAGATTTTAAACTACGTCATCACCACCCCTGTCCTCCATCTTTCTTTTCCCTGGTTTGGTTTCACTCTTCCCTCTGTTCTTTCCTCTAAACAACAATTTCATTATTTGCATGTCAGTGTCAAGAAGAACCTGATTTTAGGACGTCTGTTAATTTGGGATTTTTTTTTTTTATTTAATTTTGAATCAGTGTTTTTTTCGTTGTTTTTTTTTGCTGATTTCCTTCATAAATCATCCACCACTGCTGTCACTCGACATCATTTTGTGATGAATGTTGTAGAGGAGCTGTGGGTTCCCATCATCACTCTCAAACCCCAAAGCTTTTCCCTCTGCTGTGAAGGGAAAGCTTGTCTCTGTGAGTACTAACGCACGAGCAGCAGTATCCACCACGGCCTGGTAGGATTAGAAGTAGCTGTAGCGGTAGATGTTTTTGTGATGCAGTTGTGTAATTGTAGTAGTTACATAAAAGGACACTGTGGCGTGACCCTGCAGTGTTAACTCTGCTGTCGTTGGTGTTTCTCAGGGCACCTCAGGACCCGACCCCACGACTGTGTACGTTGATATGAGAGCGCTGCGGCACGACAGGTGAGTCAAACAAAGCAGAACTGTCTTAAAGGTCCCACATTGTAGAAAAGTATATATTTCTAAGTTTTTTTAATGATAAAAGCAGGTCTAGGTTCTATATTAATACTGTGAAAGTATCAAAGCCTCAGTCCACAGAGAAATGCACACAGCCTGTATTCAGAAACTGAGCCTTAAAACCAGCCGTCAGGACTTCTGGAACTTTGTGATGTCACAACAAAGCAGTAACTGCCCCAAGCCCTGCCCACCTGGACCCACCATCCAACCTTGCAGGATTTGGTTTCTTTGAATGTTTACTTGAAATCTGCTATATTTTTATTTAAATACTTCAGATCCTCTCCTCTGATTGGCTGACTGACCTGTTGTTACTAGAGCTCCAGAGAGAAGCCTGAGAGAGGAGATGTAAAACTACACGGAGATGGTTTTTGGTTCTTATGAATATCAGCACTTGAAATAAAACACAGAAGTGTAAAATATGGGACCTTTAAGGCAAAAAGTTTTTTTTCAAACTAATTTTTGAGATTTTACGCGATTTTGCCTCCAGAATAAACTAAAGTTTTCTGTAAAGATTCTTATTCTAATGCGAGACTAGTTCCACAGCTGAGAACCATCACTTTTCAGGCATGTCAGCTTGACGGCCCGGCTGTCACCCTCACTGCCTCGAAAACACTTCCAGTCTCTGAGAGAGATGCACTTTAAAAGCCCATCAAACCCAGTCTGAGTCACATTTCACGCTGGGTGACACCGCAAATAGCAATTCAGGATTCTCTAGGATTTGTTTTGGAGAGAAGTCTGACTCCATGAAGCGACCACAGGTTTAAAAATCGCCGCGATGTTAGTGTCAGTGGTCAGAGATGGTCAACATCACCAGCGACTACAATGTATTCAAACATCCCCTGACAGGGTGGTCCGGTGGGATTTAAGGAGCAATGCTGAGACCAGCCTCAGCTCAGCCAGACACCAGCTCCCAAACTGTAAAATGTAAATGTAATCACGTCTGGAGCTGCTGCCACCAGCCCTGAAAGTTTCCCAGTGTGTCGGGGGAAACTTCAGCTTTCTGTTCCAGCCGATCATTATGTTGCTCAGCCGGCGTCTGCGACCGCTCCGCTGTCATTTCCCTCCAGAGAAGTCAGAGTGCATGAAGCGGCGAGGCCGTCCAGTCCTGCTGTGCATAAATATAACATGATTACATGTAATCACTGCAGATTGAAGGAGGCCTGCTCGTACCAGAGATGCTCAGAGTTTCTCATTTATAATCTGACCGACCACTTCTGTCAGTTTCCGTCGGGGATCAATAATTTTATTTTTACTTTAGTGGTCAAAACAAAAGTATAATTACTGTTATTCCCCAGTGGCCTTTGTTACTTCATTTGAAATGACTTGTTTGAAGATTGAAAATACAGCAACAGAGATTCCACTGAATCTGAAACGTCCAGGTTTGTTCCCTGCAGCAGCTCCTCAGTAAAACCCTCCAAAGCTACAACTGGTTAAATATTAAAAACTTTATTCAGAGAGGAGAAAGAACAATTATTTAGCTAATTATCAGATATTACACATTTTCCAATTCATGTCCTTTTCTTACCTGGAGGAAAAATAAATAAATAAAATTTCATTTCAATAAGTACATTTCTTCTTCAACAATTATAATAATAAAATACATTTGATATTGTATTTACAGGTTCCCCATTGGAGTTTTTTTTTCACTTTTTATATTTTGTACATTTTTTAAAAATGTTTTCTACATTTTTATATTTATATATATATTTTTTTCTAACCTTTCAACTCTTTTGTTTTCTCTCCACAGGGTCAGACTAGTAGAGAGGGGGTCACCACACAGCCTGCCACTGATGGAGTCTGGGAAAGTGAGTTGAAATCTTTAAATCATTTAAATGTTGATGGAGATGTTTTTTTCCTCTGGTTCACTTTGCTCTTTCCTCTTTGAACAGATTCTACCCGGGGTCCGAATCATCATCGCCAACCCAGAGACCAAGGGACCAATGGGAGAGTCGCATCTGGGAGAGGTTTGTCTGAGATTTAATCACAAATCACTTTTCCCCAAATCAAGATAACGACAGAAAACTGTAACTCAGAAGCAAAAAATATACATTTATAATCTTACAATAAACAAATTAAGACAATAATTGATATTATTTGTGGGATTATACAATTAGTTGCTTGACAGAATTTTACATTTTAAATAATTTGATTGTCCATTAATCATTTTAAGCTGCTTTCAAGCTTCTTCAATGTTCCTGTGATTCATTAAAAACTAAACAAAATGAGCAACAGAAAGACAATTTTTCAGTGACATTTTATAGATGTAAGTGCCTCATAGATTAATTAAAAAACCTAATCAGTTGTTGCAGCAGTAGTTTTATTATCACCTCAGAATGGTCTTTGTGCTCCATGTGTTTCTTCTTCTGTGTTTGTAGATCTGGGTGCACAGCGGCCACAACGCCAGCGGCTACTTCACCGTCTACGGAGACGAGGCGCTGCAGTCCGACCACTTCAACTCCAGACTCAGCTTCGGTGACACACAGACCATCTGGGCTCGGACCGGATACCTGGGCTTCCTCCGCAGGACCGAACTCACCGACGCCAGCGGAGGTAAGGACGTGACCCAAAGGTGTGTGTGTGCGACTGATGGGGCCGACGCTGACCTGTAATGTTCTTGTATAACAGAGAGGAGGATGAAACGGTTTCAGGGCTGGTTTTAAATGCTGCAAACCTTGAAAGAATCCATAACATCATCATCTGTGATGCTCAAAACGCTGATGGAGAAGATTTTCCTATTTGACAAACACAAATCTGACAGAGTAAATTTGTCTTCAGTATAACTTTGGTATAAAACTTTGGTATGAATCTAAATTTGTCAGGTTTTCTTCCTACGACTTTAACAGATGTTCGTCACTGTGAGAATTTCCAAACCACATGAAGTAATTAACACGTTTGAGGTTCCAGAAAACAAACAGAAACTGTGGCTCATTTACCTGTGAACGTGTCCAGAGGTGGTGACGGCTTCATCAGCCTCAGTCTAAAGACGCCTGTAATCAAACTGCGTCTTTAACTGTAATTAATATTTGACCTCAAACCAGAACAATTATTCTGTCATTTGATTGATGATTTATGAGTTGGTTTTATTCACCGAGTGGAATTTTAATTTTGTTGTAAACTTCTGTGAGAAATGTCCTGAATCAGAAGCAAGAAAACCTCTAATATTTTGAAAACATTTCTCAATAAAAAATAAAACATTATAATGAAGTTACACTGTGTGTGTGTGTGTGTGTGTGTGTGTGTGTGTGTGTGTGTGTGTGTGTGTGTGTGTGTGTGTGTGTGTGTGTGTGTGTGTATAGAGCGTCATGATGCCCTGTACGTGGTCGGTGCGCTGGAGGAGGCCATGGAGCTGAGAGGGATGCGTTACCACCCCATCGACATTGAGACCTCCGTCATCAGGACGCACAAGAGCATCACAGAGTGGTGAGGAATAATATCATAAGCTTTAAAAACACAGTGACAATGTGCTTAACAAGACAAGATAAAGGTGAGGTCAAAAAAAGATAAAATAAAAAAAGTTTTAAGTTTTTACAGCATTGGGGAGGAGATAGAAGAAAATGTGAGGCGCAGTGAAAATGAGATTCTACAATGATTAAAATAAGAATCATCCGAATTACTCAATATAATAATAGATAACACTATTAAATATATATGTGTATTAGTTATCATCTGAACTACGTTTAATAAGACAAAGTCTAATAACAATCCAGCTTCTGTTAGCACCAACAAGCTTCCTTTAATTGGTGGCTGAGGGACTTTGCTTCCCTACAGCTTGTCTCCTCCAGTTTAACCAACAGAACCAGTTCTCATCTAATAACTGAAACTGACTCTTAGGTTTATGGAGCTTGTTGGCAGAGCTGGAAAGTGCGGTAGGAAACACCACGTTTACCATTCAGACTTAGTTCTTTGGTTTCTTATACTTTCCTGGAAATAACTACTTTTGTATTAATTGATTCTGAGACTTGAATTTTAGTTCATACTTTGCACCTACTTATAGACAAATTTCACATTTTTGTATTTTCAGCTGCAAAGGACCAGAAGAACTTTGGCTACTGAATCTTAGCAATCAGTTGTAATTAATTAGTTGGAAGTGCACCACTAGAACGCTCTATTAGTATAATTAAAAACTCTAATTAGCACCACATTACACAGTTCTTTACAGGAAACTTTGTAGGAAAATACTGGGGAATTATTGGACCAGTAAAATAAAGTTATAAAGCTGTGTTCAACTTCTTGGATTGCAGCAACAGACAGGAATATTCATGATGGCAGTACAGCTGAAATTATTAGTTAATTACTCATGATAATATGCAGCTATTTTCATTAATCAATTGTTAGTTTACAAACATGCTCTGATTTCAGCTTCTTAAATGAGGATTTGCTGTTTCTCTCTCTAAGATGAACTTCTTGGCTTTTAGAAATTTGTCGAACTTAACCAAACATCTGAAGACGTCGACATGAGGTTCAGATTAATCAATAATGAAAATAGCTGTTCTCCTGAATGGTACCTGTTACATTTAAAATGAGACTTCTAATCAATTGTTTTAGTGCTGATATTTTAAAAACCCAACCTCTGGACAGACCCATGCATGTGGTTTCGTCTTGTGCCTCCAGCGCGGTGTTCACATGGACCAACCTGCTGGTGGTGGTGGTGGAGCTGGACGGCTCGGAGCAGGAGGCCCTGGACCTGGTCCCCCTGGTAACCAATGTGGTGCTGGAGGAGCACTACCTGATCGTGGGCGTGGTGGTGGTCGTCGACATCGGGGTCATCCCCATCAACTCCCGTGGCGAGAAGCAGCGCATGCACCTGCGCGACGGCTTCCTGGCCGACCAGCTGGACCCCATCTACGTGGCTTACAATATGTAGCGACCCCCCCCTCCCCTGGTGGCCAACACGGAGGTGGATGAAGGATTATATAGGAAACTGCAAAGGCTGTCTGCTCCTGAGACTGAAAAGGAAAAAAAAGATGGAGTCCAAGGCTTCTGGCATAAGGGGAGGAAAAGGCGACTTTTTGCCCTGAATTTTGTCTCTCAGGCGGAACTTAATCCCAGGCTAAGTATCATGTGGTTATCTTTAGGCTAGGGTTAGCATTCAGGCCGTGGTTTGAGTTTGTAAAGGTGTGATTTGTACTCAGCCTGAGAAGAAGTGCAGCCACCTCCTTCCAGGGCAAGAAAGTAGTCCCCCATGTGTGCTGACTGTTTACAGACAAGTGGCAATCCTGAGGCAGAAATGGACAATCGTTGACGTAGCAAAGATTCTGGCTTTTAAAACTACATTTGGCTCATTCTATAGTTTCCGGTTAAGTTTTTTTGTTTGTTTGTTTGTTTGTTTTTAACATGTCCTCTAAAAAGTTTTGGCTATTTTTTGAAAAGGATATTTACACACAAAAAAAACAAACTGTGGCAAAAATGATATTTTACGTTTTTATGATATCAACCATTACAAAGTGTGAGATATGTTTTGATACGAAGGTCTGAGGGGGCAAATCGCAGCTGTCCTTCAATTTTATGATGAGGTACTAACCATTTGTTTCATGTTAGCTTGTTTGTTTGTTTTTTTTTTCCTCTTCTTTTTTGTAAGCCTAAGTGTTACATTTTTTTTTAATTCAACATTATTTCTGAACCGTCCGTCCCATCTCAGCGGGAAACCAGTGTGCTAATTTTCATAAACTAACAGCTGCAGCCTTTAACTCCGTTTATTTTTCCGTACAAACATGCTTCGACAGAAGCGGAACAATACATAAATTCATATCATGTAAGTATGTACAAAAAGAAACTGATTTAATTTATTTTGTTTCTCTTTTAGAAGTATATGACGAGACGTTCAAGAATGTTTTGCTCTTGAATATTTGCTAATATAAAAAAAAAAACAAAAAAGCATTGTATTATCATGAGTGAAACAGACTCACATCAAGCATATTAAAGAAAATAGAAATATATGATTAAAGCTTATATAAATAGTTGAGTTAAAGGATTCATCCCGGACAGAAGCAGTTTTACACGTGATGCTTTTTATCTGCTTGTTGGTCTGAAATGTTTAAGTCAGTGAAAAGGAAAATTATTAGAAGAACTGAAGAGTTTCATTCCTGCTTTAATATGAAGAGTTCTGTCCAGTTTGTGGCATAAAGATTAGTCATTTGTGCCTTAAGATTATAAAATATTCCCTAAAATTTCAAATTGGTGCACTGGATATTTCTATTCACTTCCCTCAGTTCATTCATTTACATAATAATAAACTAAAATGACATTATTTGCTCCCTCTGCTCTCTATTGTGGTAAGACTTTGTCTCACATAGCCAGAAAGTTTAAAAAAAGATGAAATTTCAGTTTATATGAAGTGATGAGATCTGTAATATTAGTTTTTTATTATTTAATTAAAAATCTGTAAAACAAAGAAATGTTTTTATAAAGTTTTGGTTTACAAAAAAAAAACTTACAGGAGCGATAAAATAAATGTTTGAAATACTATTTTCATCAGCCTTTATTATATTTCTGTTAATTAAAGCACCAACTTTTCCACCTCAAGGATTTACAGATTCACTTCACAAATTCCACGTTTAAGATTTTTAAACCCTTATTTCAAATTCAATGACACTGTTATTTAACAGCCACAATCCAAATTATATCATAGTATGTAAAACAATGTTAAATCCAGGTAAGGTGACTTTGATTTGAAGACACATTTTGTTAATTCTGAGGAACAGATTACATATTTCAAATAAATTAGTTACTGAATGTAAACAGCTAAATACATTTTGAGCAAACTTTTTGTAATTTGAGGTCACTTGACTAATTTAAGGGATCATTAACCAATGCTCTGTAACCTTACATCTATTGCTATAAAAGCACATTAACTGATTTAGGACTTTTGCTGACCTCTAGTGGTGACCAAGGGGACTTACAACAACATTGCCCTGAAAGAGGATCAGAACTTTTCCTTTATCACATTAATTAAGGAATAAATTAATCGAAAAACAGTCAGTTCTTATTTCTCTATCATTCTCTAAACTCCTGAGACTGGAATGAAACTCCTCAGCTAAATCAGACCGACAGCAGTACTGGACTTGTTTTTGTTTTTACCACCTCCGGCTGGGAAAAGGTGAATCCTCATCAACACCTTCGAGTGCCCCCGACATGGCAGGTAGGCGAGCAACCGCTTCTATTGTAAATATCAAGTGTCAGAGGTCCCTCATATTTTTTACATTGACAGATTAATCAGGGCTCATTACAGTGATGTCACGAGAGGTTTAAAGACTGAAACAGGAAGCAGAAGGTGAAAGCGTTTTACCTGAGACCCTTTAACTCATTACAGAGCTGTGGAGAGGTCTGTAAAACTTGATTCGAGGTTGATGCTTCTTGTCTTTGGCTTAGAATGTCCTAGTTTTAACATCAGGATTTTTTTTTTTTTTTAAGAAAAAGCACTTTCTTCACCGTTTGTTTCTCTTTCTTTTATCAGCAAAATGTTATGTCCCCTGGTATGTTTTTTTTTTTAAAGGTTTTAAAAATGTCTTATTTGAGTTGACATAAGTCTTTCAATTAAATAAATATTTCAACAATTTTGACAATAAAAAAAATAAGTTTTTGTCTTGTTTGCAAGTTTGGGAAATTACTTAATTATAACTATAACAGATTTGAAGAACCTCTTAAGGTCATCTATCTGTAGGTACAGCAGATTGTTATTGTTAAATATTAACTTGATACTTCATATTGCGCTCCTAAAATGTCCTCGATGGAAAATTTCCTGGGAATGTAGATGTAATTCAGAACATAACAAATTTATAGATTAGAGAGCTAGTTTGTTAAAGCTAACGCTTTACTTTAAGTCCCTCAATTTACAAATATTTACTAGTGGTGTATAAACATTTAATAAATATCCCATAAAACGTGTACAACTGACGATATACAGTTGTAATAATGTAAAATATATCTTCACAGGAGACATTTTAATTGTTGACATATATTACTTATTAATAAACACTTAAAAATGTCATCTGCTTTCAACTATAAGTACTAACCTTATTATAGGGTGTCATAAAGCATTTATTAAATGCTTATGTAGTGCCTACATATGCTAAATAAGGGGACTTAAAGTTAGGTATTACCTGTTAAAATTTAGATTCAATTTTTTTATTATAATTTTTTTTAATTAGAGGTGAAACAATTAGTAAATGTATTAGTCGGTGAAAACTTTTTAGTAACTGATTTTGAGTCTGCAGTGTGTTCACACTGAAAAAAATTAAATGTACTTGAAAACTTAGAATGTGCAAACTAAAAAACACCCACGCTGAAACACATTAATTGGTTTGATTGAGAAAAAATAAAAATTGACCAACCATTATTTTCTAATTTATTAACTGTTGAGGTCAATTAATCAGGCGAAAATGCCAGGTCTACTCTGTGGTTCAAACTTCTCAAAGATTTGCTGCTTTTCTCTGCTTCATATGATAGTAAACGGAATATTTTTGACATTATTTTTTAGTGCGGTGTTCTTTATGGGATTTGTTGACAATAGGAAAAATACAGAATGATGCCAATCATATGCTCAGATTATCATCTTCGTCAATGGGATCAATATCACAATTAAGAGAATTGCCAACTTTTTAGTATTCATTAATATACTCAACACTAAAAGAAATAAGATTTTTAGCATTCAACAACTACAACTCCCATGAGGCTTTGACAGCACCCACAACAGCCGAGGTTGAGATGCAAGTTATATTTTTGTTTACCAAAATCAACCAATCATCAAATCACAAAAGAAAGAAATTCCATCTTACCTTTAGTGGTAACATTTCATGCAGATGGTTTCAGTTTTTCTTCATCCAGGTTTTGAGATTTGTCTCCGAGATTTAAAAACTTCATCTGTCTTTCCAGGAACAGTCTCCGAGTTACAGCTGTCAGCAGTTTTTAGAGGAACTACTGTATTTCTTTGATAGAAAACAGTTCCATTCATTCATCATTCAGAGTAACTGGAGTATTGATTCTGGAAAGAGATGGTGCTGTTAAATTTTTCAGGGTTTTTAGCACTGTAAAACATTTTTAAGGGCATCATAAAGAACGTGATGAATGAGACATGTACTTGTTTTTCTTGAGAGTTTAAATTGCCATCATGTAGTATATGTGGTATTTCATGTTTTACACCTTATTTTAATATGTGGTGAGTTTGTATGGTTGCTACATTGAATAGGTCTCTCTTGTTTTTTTTTAAATCTCAATGGGACTTCCTGGTAAAATAAAGTAAATTAACAAAATTACATTCAGCTAAACATCCCGGTCCTGCACAAATAAAACCAACTATCTGCATGAGTAGATATCGTATAAGGTAAGTAAGAAAATATGTTGTTATTCTGGTTGAAGAGACCCTGTAAGGTGTAAGGTGTAAGCACAGTAACAGTCATTTAAAATGTATAAAACAATTTTATAACAAAAACAACAAAAAATTGAACCACAGGAAACTGTTGATACATTTATTTCCTCCATGTTAGCACATAGAATATATTTATATACATATTGCTAGCTAAAGCATCAAAAAACAAAAAAAAAACAAAACAAAAACAAACAAAAAAAAAAAAGTCAGGAGCATAGAAAATGTTAAGCCACGATTAATAGTTTACATATGGACAGAACAGAAGAAAATGACCAACAGGAGGCGAGGACAAAGGAATCTTTAAACTGGTATTATTCCAGTTAAAAGTACATAAATACTCAACTAGTTTTCAACTAGTAACTCACACAGTATCATATACTTAAAATACTCTGGAATAAGAACAGCAGAAAGCCTGGTAATGGGCGACAACACAAAATTGATTCACTCAGTTTTTCAAGCTGACCTCTTCAAAGACGTGATTTAGCTCGACTGAAGTTCCAGGAAATTGAAAAAAAAAACCAAACATCATTGTCATATTGCATTTCTCTGAGGGAGTGCAAATATGTCTTCTTTACACGAGGGAAGAAATAAAAAAAAAAAAAAAGAAAGAAAGAAAGAAAAGGAACCGCAGATACACACACCTTTACTCATGCAGTTAAAAACCAGAGATACAAACTGGAATGACATCAATTTTTTTGTCCACAGGGGGGAAAAAAAGTTTTCACACTGAAACCTTTACGGCTGGATGGACGAATATAAAAACAGTCATTGAGAGAAGCAGCGGCCTCACAGGTCGTATGTATGTTATATAAAACGTGTCACCTTCAATAAGTGTCTCAGCTTGGAAGAACATGCATTTATTGGTTGGTTTTCAACAATATGTTAAAAAAACAACATTGAAATACTCGGATACATTGAAGGTGCAGTGTTTAAAATAAAAATAAAAAAAAAATGCTGAAATGACACAAAACTCAGAGCGTCATGGTAACAACAGAAGCCAGGGTTTATATGATAACAGTTGTACATTGTACAAAACTAGAACTAACAGTCATCCAGATCGCTGTGAACACAGATGGAAACGGCTGAAATCAAACATTTGTGAATTCATTTACAATGTACATATAATAATATGAAGGAGGAGATATTGACAGGACATTTTATTTACATGTAGTGCAATGATGATGATGATGAAAAAAAAAAAGCGTGTTTGAGCTTAAAGCCGGCAGAGAACTGTGATAAAAACACAAAGAGAGAACATGAGAGAACTCTGATTTTCCAGAGGTCAAATATCAATGTGAGCAAGAAACATAAATCATAAACTGCAGCGCACTGAGTAAGACGAGAGAAGTCAGACAGTGGCTGATCTGTACAGTAACATCTTACATTTTAAAGTGATACACTTAAACAGCTTTCAAAACAGAGACTCAGAGACGAGCGAGATGAAGTCTGGAACAACAGTTACCCTAAATTCCCCAACAGTAGACTGTTCTCAAACAATAACCATCATATTGTTTGTCATCATACGATAATAATATTCTCTATTTTTTTTTAATCATCATTTAACTCTACAAAAAGACCAAAACCAACAGGTATTGTGTGCGTCTACACCCTATATATCCTGTGCCATAGAGCTCCATTGTTTCCAAACACTATTAAAACACATCAGTGAGACACAGTGTTACATTAAGTGACATGTTCCTTCATCACCATGACAAACACACACTGTATTTTATTTAAACTCAACCCAACATACACCATCCTGCTTCCAGAAAGACTCCCCAGAGCACCAAGTGTACATTAATCCACCGCTAAAAATAGTCCCCAGCGCACACTATATATTTGTGCTTGGAGCTGAGTAACACACTGTTGGTTTGGGTCTTTTCAATGGATTTGTTGACAAAAAAAAAAAAAAAAACAAACCAGAATAACACCGTCCTCATCCTTAAAGCTGCTGTCAATGAAACTCAACATCATCCGCACATATTTCACAATAAAAGCCTTCCACATAAAGGGGGGAGATTATGACTGTAACCAAGCATCACACTTCATACTAGTCCAAAGCAGGTTTAGAGTCTGTAGTGTTTTCACACTGGAAAGGTGAGGAAATGAAATAAGTAAAAAAAAAAAAAAAAAACCAAAACAATGTGAGTACTTGACTACAGGGTTGAATGTTCATTGTTGAAAGTTAACAGGTGAAAAATCTAAAAACCTGCAACTAATGTAAAATAAGTTGAATAATAATTAGCATCTTGATTGGCTGAATCATGCAAATTAATGACTTAATTGAATAATAATTGATTTTCAATCAAAAATGTTTTCTTTTCTTTTCACTGTTTAACATCATTGTAAACTGAAAACACCTTTGGGAAACAAATAACAGTGATATCTGAGGCTATCACTCAACCAGTATTTGCATGTGCTCACTCTGGGAAAAGTGACCAAACTGTAATTTCACAATGTAATGCACAAAAGAAATGGAGGAGTTGGAAAAAATATGGATGATGGTGAAACAGCTTCAAGATAGAAAACAGAAAACACTGTGACATTTTTGATAAACAAACAAAACAAAACATTTTGCTGCCTTTTTAAGTTTATGTGGAAGCTGCATTATAAAGCCACAAGTGTGTTGATTTCTGATCGTTACTGCAGAAACAGTGCATCAACATTAGCATAGAGTACATACTGTATTCAGCTTGTATACTGTGTGTAACTGGAACCAGGCTAGCTACAGATAGATAACATAAAATTAAGTATTAAAACATTTTGTTTTGTGTTTGTGAAGTTTTTATTTGGCATTCTGAACTGTACTGGCTCATGTGTTGTATTTCCTGTTGGTACAGAATGAACAAGTAACTTGAACTGCATTGATACAAACATTGATATATAGCTCATGATGTAGTATGTGGTGTGTTGTCATAGGTATACCACAATAAACTAATAACCGAGTTTTCATTTACAGCTACAAGAGGCAACATAACAAACAAGATAAAATCTGGAGTATTAAAATAAAAGCCTGGCTCTCTCTTTAACTGGGGTGAATGAAGGCCCTGTCCACTATGTGAAAATTTATGGTATTTTATTTCCCACATTAACATAAGCAAAAACTGATGTGGGTTGAAAAAAAAAAACAACAACTAAACTAAATGAAAAAAAAACCTAACAAAAACAAAAACACACAACAGCGCATCTGTACAGAGTAACTGAATTATTTTCCTCCGTTCAGTCAGTCGTCATAACTGAGGAAACAGTTGACAAACTTTAAAAGTGTCACACTCACAGAAAATCAAAAATTGGCAATTTTATTGCCGCATTGGGGGAAAAAAAAAAAAAAAAAAAAAAAATCCAAGCACCATATGTATACACAATTGACACGCAACACCCAGCGCAAGGAAATCTATAGAAAAGATTCATTTGATCATTCACATTTGCATAATGTTTTATATTGGTCCATCCGTCGTCACTGCTTATTAGACACCAGGAGCTTCTGGTCTTTTTTATTTGTTTTTTTATTTTTTTTTATTTTACGGTAATGAATGAAAAAAGACAAACTATGAAACTATCAACATGCATGTAGCCTCACTGGGAGTAAGAGGATGAGAAAAGAAAATGAGAAAACAGGCACTGACCACCAACTACAGCATAAGCAGTGAAAGAGTCTCATAGCTAGTCACTTTAGGTTTAAAAAAAAAAAAAAAGAAAAGAGGACGAATTTCAAGTGTACATCACTAGAAAAACGACGACGCTCTGAAAAATATACATAATGTTGTTTTTAGCCTGTAGGAAAGCGAGGGAGGGAGGACTCAGCAGATCTTCTCAGGTAGGTTCAACAAAATGTCAGATTTTTTGGCAATATTACAAGCGTTCTGGGTTGTTAAGAAAATTAAATGTGCAAAAAAAAATAAAAAATAAAAAATAATAAAAAGTGGAAAAACTGTCAAATCATGGAACCTCTCTAAGATCCAGCTCAGGAAAGATTGCTTTACATTTCCCCAATTTAGAACCAAAAAAAAAAAATTTACGAATCTGATTTATAAAAATTTGTCTATTAAAAATGTGCATAATAACATTAATTATAATAATAATACATGGAAGATTTCTTTTGTCGGCGTCTTTTAAGGCCGAACTCGTGACCCTGTTCCCAATAAGTGACTTGAGGACAATAAGATTTTAGGTAGAAATGATAAAAGGTGCTATCCACCGCAATAGATTCATGAAAAAAAACAAAAAAACAAAAACAAAATACATTAACGTCTGTGAGCCACATTGTCCACTCTCCAATATCTTTTTTGTCGTTTTTTAAAATACGTTTTCTCTATGAAAGCAGAGTGAGTTCAATGCAGCGATAGTACGTACGGCATGTTCTCATTTTTTTCTTCTCATAAGATCGACTGTGTGTATTTGTTGCATTTACAGTAAGAAAAGTGAGTCTTTAAAAAATTCAGGTAATAAAATGTATTCAGTTAATGCTCATCTGTTACTACACACTTAAATAACACATTCTCTGACACAAGTTCAAAATTAGCACTTCAGTAAAGAAATTTTAAAAATAAGTCAAAAGAAACCACACACACAAAAAAAAAAATCATCCCATCACTCTGCATTCGAGCCATGCTCTCAAGCAACCTGATCACGATTCAGAGACAAAATAAACAAAATATAGAAAGAAAAATCAATACAATGGGTACATTAAATAATAAAAACAAAAAGGGAACGAATCGCTCTTTTCACGCAGAAAACATCGGGTCCACAAAGTTTTCAGGAAGGCAAGTTGAGAAGCAGGAGAGAGGGGGGGTGTGTGTCTGTGTGTGTTTATGTGTGTGTGTTGTAGACACTGACTGACAGGCGTAGGAGAGGGAAAGAGCCAATGGCGTGCTGTGTAGGGGTCAGAGAGGGCGGGGCCTGTTCATCTCTTCCTGCGGCAGGTTCGTTTGTGGTCGGCGTGCCAATGCTCCTGCTGACACTTGATGGAGCAGTACGAGGTGTTCCAGCAGCAGTGGTACATGGCCTCCTCCTCACAGTTATAACACTGAAAACAACACAAACACAGTCCGGTTACAACACAAAAACACACAGACACACACACAGACACACACACAGACACACACAGACACACACACAGACACACACACAGACACACACACAGACAGACAGACAGACAGACAGACACACACACACACACACACACACACAGACACACACTAAACTGGAACAACAGGTGACAAAATAAAAGTTACAGCAGAAGAAATTAAATTAGACAAACAGAAAATCAACACCACACTCTCGAAACAAGATCAAATAACATTTATATCAGTGAAACAGAAATCAGCCTGTTGTGTTTCTCAGCTGTTTATTATCAGATGTGTTTTTGCAGAACATTATGATGTCACAGTTAAATTGACCTTTGACATTTTGGATATAAAATCATCACTTCATTTTATTCTTATAAACATTAGCATTTTGTCTTAAGACGCGAGTGCGTTATGGCCAAAAATGTGTTTTGTGAGGTCACAGTGGCCTTGATCTTTGACCTTTAACCACCAAATTCTAATGAGTTCATCCTTGAGTCCAACTGGATGTTTGTGATAAATCTAAAGAAATTCCCTCAAGGTGTTCCTGGCCGTCCTGTTCTTGAGGATGACAACCTGCTGTCGCCAGCAGAGACATAAAAAGGCTGTTTGAGTGAATTCATTGGTCTTTGTTGATAACACGTTTTGCTGTGCAGCTGTGTTACTGCAGGAAATATAAATATTGAGAGGATTTCTCTACTGACAGACTCCATATTTAAAGTCTCAGATCTAGTTTCTGGAGTTTATTTAATGTAGTAGAACCTTCATGACTGAGTTTAAAAACCAAATAAAATACCTCAATTTTATTTTGTTCTGCTTGTGAGAGACATATTCAGTGTTATGATCCTTAAAAGAGCCCGATACAGGGTTTCTAAGGATGGTGTTGATTTCAATATGGAGGGTTTCAAAAAAATCTGTTAACAATATATCAACCAATAATCAATATTCAATGTTCAGGCAACGACCTCCGTTCTTATAAAGTGTAGGACAATGTTGACAGAGTCAACAGAGGAAACGTTAAGCTTTGCTGTTTGTTAAAATACATGTGGACTGTTACGGGCGGCTGATCCAGGACTCACCCACTGCTTCTTCTTGGTCTGCGAGATGAGCTGTTTGTTTTGGGCCACGAGCTTCTTCACCTCCTCCACCAGCTCCTCTTTACACTTCTCCTTCACTTGCTTACACTTCCTCTCCATCTCCGCCTGAGCTCCAGCCACCGCCTTACTCACCGCCTGACGCTTCTCCTCCTCCATCTCTGCACGGAGCTGCAGGCACAGAGAGAGGCAGGGTCCAAACGTGTCTTTACTAAAGATCCAGACATTAGAAGTAAAACATATTCTTTAAGCACAAACACAAACCTTCTCCAGGGCTTCTCGGACGACCCTCTCGGTCTCCCTCTTGTTGTCGGCCTTCATCATCTCCTTGACGTCGTTGAAGACCTTGGTGTATTTCTCGTGGCACATGTTCTGGCAGGCGCCGTCGCTGTTGGTTTGGGTGCCACGGTGCAGCGTGCGTGGCGACCCTCCGCTGGCCTTCTTGGTCTGCGTGGACACCGACAGCTTCTCAGGCTGCTGCGGCGCAGAGGACACGGGAATCTCCTGACTGGAGCTTACCGCCTCCATCTCCGGCTCCGGGTCCTGGCAGAGAGGAGAGGAGAGGAGAGGGCGGGAAGAAACAAAAGATGTTAGACAAACCAAAAAAAAAACTTAAGGCATCTTCCAAAGTCTGTTAAAAAGACAATAAAGCTTTAAAATAATAAAATATTTAGCTTTTACTGCAACAGTGTTGTTATTTACTCTTTTTAATTTCATCACAAATGCTCTGAGGAAACCAAGGTAGATTTTTGAGTTCAATGGCAATATCTTACACTGTCTTATTAAAAAGAAAAAAGAAATTGTGATTATTTTGGCAGTTTTTTGCGATATGAGTCGTGTTCTCAAGTGGAATTGTAATTTTTGCTTCATTTTCACTGAAATAAATATAAAAATTATGTTGATATAATTTTTGTTGGGTCTTGTACCAAACAAGTTCACTTACATCTCTGTAGAACCAAAGCGCTTAATTTATAGTCTGTTGTGACAGATTTTATGTTGCAGCTCCAGTGATTTGGATGTTGCTGTTGGCCACAGTGCAATTTTGATAATATTTTGATTAATTGCACAGCTCTACTTAAAACAGATTTTACATACACAAGTAAAATACAAAAACATCTTTTGATCAGAATAAAGAATTTACAGTTGTGCGCAAAGTTGTGCCGCTGGGCAAATTACATATTTTGTTGATTTTCAAAGTGAAAAGAAGTAAATGTAAACGCTGCAGCAAACACACAAAATAATTTAATATAATTTCTTCAAAATGTTATGTTATTTTTCATTAAATGAGCTTAAAAATGTAAAAACACTCATTTTGACCTGCATCTTACCAATTGTTTATCAAGACATGCAACTTGCCCAGTATGTAATTTTTGCACACAACTTTACAATAAGCTAATGTTGGCTCAGGTGGCTACATGATAAATTAAAGATTATGCTACTACTAACAAATATTGTCTGACTGCTGACAAACAGACTTACACTGGCTTCCTCTTTGGGCTCCATCATTTGAGTCCGGCGGCTTTTCTTTGCCTTGGGCTCCTGGCTGCCTTTGAGCTGCAGGGGGAAAAAAGTTAATGTAAAATGTTAAAGTAAATATGACAAACGTTGAATATCATGGTGCCCAGGAAGATTTACTGTTCTATAGGAATACAGACAGAGAAGTGAGGTCGAGTGCAGCAGGGACATTATACAGAAACATTTTCTGTATAATGTCCCTGCTGCACTCGGCTCTGTCACCTCCTACAACATTTACA
The DNA here is from genome assembly GCF_046630095.1 of Trachinotus anak. Taxonomy (NCBI): domain Eukaryota; kingdom Metazoa; phylum Chordata; class Actinopteri; order Carangiformes; family Carangidae; genus Trachinotus; species Trachinotus anak. Next base: position 24,918,825 of record NW_027273863.1, on the reverse strand, counting down.
ACTCTTTAAAAATAACAGTTACAATAGGATGTAACTATCTGTGCTTTTTAAAGAAATGATCCAGAGCCAAAGTCTAAGGCCATTTTAGAATATTCTTTTTAATCTACTGTTGAGACAATAAGACTCAGTCAAATTTTAAAAATGTCCTCTGTATCCAGATGCTGTAATTCCTGCACACAGGATGCATGAAAGCATTAACCACAGATCTGCATTAAAGAACACAAGAGGAACAAGACATTTTTACACTAAGATGTTTTATGGCAATTTATAGAAAATACTTAAATTGTATTCATTTATTTTTCTGTTCAGTTGCAGAACTTAAGAGATTTAAGGAAATTTTGAAATAAAAAATAAAATTGCCACTCAAATAATTACACTGCTCTTATGTGGTAATCAAAGATCCTTAATCATAATAGTTGATGATTTGAGTTATAAGGTCACAACTACAAATAATACTTTAGTTCTCCTCTTTCCATTACTGTGTTTTCCTACTTTGACAGTTGGTTGTCATGACAACAGTAGTAAAATAATGTTTCCAGCCCAATAACATGGAGAGAGTAATGCTGAACAATGTGGCAGTTCAGTCACCAGATGGCACTGTTCGATGTATTTCGATGTATCTACTCTAAGTTTTACCAGTGTAAGGTTTATCTGGTCAAGTTTGATCTTTGTTTGCTTGAGTTTGTCCTTTTGCTTTTGTTGTTTTAATCCATTTTCTATCACGCACTAACTTTGGTTGACACAAGTTTCACACCAAACTACCTGCTGGTTTGCTGTGTTTGGTGTTTTTGTGTGAGTTTGCAGCAGCACCTGGCAGATTAATGTTTATATTTAAAAAAGAACGAGCGCAGTGAAAACCTCAGAGGAAGCTCAGACTGGTTTTGAATCAAAAAATAACACAGATTGTTTCCTCTGTAGAAACTTACTGACGCAGAGTCGCAGTGAAGCTGCAGAGGGAAACAAAATCAGGTAAAGACACGACCAAGTCTGGCAGCAATAATTTGAAGGATGAGGTGAGCTGAAGTCTGGGTGGCTTGTAGCTTTTAAAAAGGTTCATACAGTTTACAGTGTTGACTTGGAAGCTTTATATAGCACGTTTCCACTGCAGGAACTTTATCAGGGTCCAGGAACCATTTAAGGAACTCAGGAATCTTATAAGGGACTAAATTTAGTTCAGTGCCGGGCTTCCCTACTCTTGGGGTAGTCCTTTTGATGGCCGCTAATCTTCACTCTCACAATATGCAGCTCCTGATCATCACTATTGTGGATATCACTTGTCTCAGGAGCTCTCTGGTAAGAGCTCCAGGAAGTACGGAACCACAAGAGCTAAACTGGGAACTCAGAGTCCGATTTGCAACTCGACTTACATGTCGGACCTGCTCGTTGCTGGTGGAGGAGATGCTGGACTCGGCCTCGTCTGTCCGCTCCAGTCTGTCTGTCCTCACGCTGCTGCCCTCCTCCTGCTGCTGCTGCTGCTGCTGCTGCTGCTGCTGCTGCTGCTGCTGCTGCTGCTGCCGGCTCTGGCTCTGGCTCTGGCTCTGTTGGTGGTGCTGGTGTGGCTGGCTGCCGTCCTCCATCTTTGTTTTCCAGAAGCGTCCCTCCCTCAGGAAACGCTGGTAAACCTCGAGCTCCTCGCACGCCTTCTTCCAGCCGTTGCTGCGCTTCACCTGCAGCTGCTGGACGCTCACTTTGATGTCCTGGATGTTGTCTGAGGGGATCCACGCTCTAGAGGAGACCAGGGGGAAAAAAAATAAAAAATTCTCGAGATTTACCAAGCAGCACTGCACAATTTTTAATATATTTATACATGTGATTGTTTTAATTGTTTCAAAATAAGATGATAAAATTTTAAATGTGAGGACAGTGAGAGTCCTACTTTACAGAACACTAAATTATTAAAAAATGTGATATGGATATGAAAAAACCACACAGCTGAAAAACGATGCTGCGTGCTGTCATGACGTCTTCCAGCTGTGCTAACCTCTGATGCTGATGTCCAAAGAAGCGCACATCCACCTGGTTGTCCTCCCTCTGAAGGACTTTGGCCGGCCAGTAGCCAAAGCCTTTCATCTTGGCCCAGACCAGGTCATGGCTTGGGCTCTGCCGAGGTAACACACACAATAGAGAAACCTATTAGACCCAAGATACGACCTGCTGGTACATTTCTAACAAGCAAAACTCAGGCGCATTCATGCTAAAATTAGTTATCGCAGGCCTACTTACTTTTTTTGCTACTGTGCATAAATTTGCAAGAAATTATGTATATACTGTTGATACTACTGATGACTATTCATTATTGATCTGTGCATTGTTTTTTTTCTTGTTGTTAAATGAATCATTTTAATCTAAAACTTCTCATAAAAAAGTTCAAGAATGTCTGTAGCAGTTTCCCAGATCTTGTTTATTTACGTCAAACTAACAGCGGCGTTGGGTTGTGCAAATACACCTGTCATCTGCCACACATGAAAAGCTTTACTCCCCTGTCTCTCAAATCAAAGCACCACTTTGTCGTCGCATTAAATCAGATTTAAAAAACAGTTTAACAAAAACAACATTGTAATTGTATCTTAGTTGTATAAATGTAATGCTTCTGCTGTTAAAGAAAAACATGACAACAGAAACAACATCTAAAATAAAACCGTGTGTTAAGAAATAAAGTTTGGTTGAGAGAAGCTGCAGCTGGGCCTGCTGCAGTGGGTTTGGTTGTACTCACACAAGGGTAACAGAACCAGTTGTCGGGCCGGGCATTCGACAGGTAGAAACAGTTCTTACACAACAACAACTCATTTAACTGGAAAAAGAGGAGAGGAAAAGAAAAAAACAGAACTGTTGAGAACTTTCAGAATAAACCTGGAGTCTACGCAGACTCATTAAGCTCTGAACCTACGAGGTGAGTGAGACAAAATAAAACAACGGTACCTCGTGACATGTGTCGCTGAAGAGCAACCGTGCGATCTCTGCTTGGTCACTGTGAACTGCAACACACAAGAAGACACTCAGCCAGAAACAAACAAACAAACATGTTTTCTAAGAAAACACATCATTAACTTTTTATCAGTCTCAAACTTGTAACAGCCAAAGCTTCTTTGTCAGTGTGGTTTAGTCAGTGTTTTTTACAGAGGTTTAGTGAGATGATAAAACTACAGGGTGCACCGCACAGTTGGTTCAGCAGGTGTTGCAGCTCACAAATAGCATTTTAATTAATTTTTCCATCATTAATCGCGACATGTTTGGACCAATAATGCTTGACAATTCACTTTCATCTCGTTTTCTGGATGAAACGAGGAGGAGACAACACAGAACAACAAACTGAAATCTGTAAAAAACTTTGACTCACCTCCGTACAGGATGGCAGTGTTGTGAACAATCAGCTGAGCGTCTGCCTTGAACTCCTCAAAGCTCTTATACTTTCCTTCAGACAAGTTCTTAGATGGGAGAGAGAGAGAGAGAGAGAGAGAGAGAGAGAGAGAGAGAGAGAGAGAGAGAGAGAGAGAGAGAGAGAGAGAGAGAGAGAGAGAGAGAGAGAGAGAGAGAGAGAGAGAGAGAGAGAGAGAGAAAGAGAATGTTGGTCAGAGAGAGAGAGTACAGGTACAAAGAGGTCTATTCACATGCTGGGTGTGTGCGCGCGTTTGGGGATCGACATGCGAGAGGTCCAGGAAAGGGAAGTGTGCATATTTACACACACACACACACACACACACACACACACACACACACACACACACACACACACACACACACACAGTATTATACACAACTATTTTGCTTTATGAATAAATCTTGTCAGCCTTGTTAACATTCAAAATCATGAAAGTTAAGATTTGTTAAGAAAATAAAGGACAACTGCCATATAGTTAAAGTATTGTGTTAACATGAGGAGTTATGTGAGAGTGTGAGTGTGAGGGGGTGTTTCCATCTTCTGTACAGGTAAAGAAGTTTCAAAAATAAGATGATAAAAAAAAATTTAAAAGATAAAAAAGAAGTAAATAAATATGAATGAAAGCAGAAAAATGTTACACACATTAAAAAAGAACAGGACACTGACACTGGACTTGACTGTTACCTCTTGGATGTTGGTGACGTCCAGCGCAGTGTGGATCAGCCGTCTGTACATGGGATGTTTAATGTCTTTGCCTTTCTTGTTCAGGTCCACTGCCTGCAAAGTGGAGGAGCAGAGCTGCAATTAATCACTGATTAATTAATTAGTTGATCAAAAGAATATTAATCAACAACTTTTAGTTTAAGTCATTTTAAGAGCAGGTTCAAACTTCTCAAATGTGAGGATTGTAAATTCTCACATTTGAAACTGTTCACTTGATGCCAATGTGTGTGTGCAAAGTATTTATTTATTTATTTTTTACATTTTTTGGACATTTAAATCACTAATTGACAAAACAATCCGCAGAGAAATTGTTAATAAAAATAATCTTTAGTTGCAGCCCTACAGAGAGAGGATACTGATTTAATACGTCTTTACAGGCTGGAGGACGGGAGAGAAAGGGTTAATGAAGCAGGGGCGCGTGCAAGGCCTACAGAGACGGAGGCAGCACGGAGAGTAAATGATGAGATTTGATACTAATTTTAAAGGGTGCAGTGGGATGAAGGAGGGAAGGATAGAGAAAGGGATGAGAGAACAAAAAAAGCAGTAGAAGAGTAATGAGATTATTTAACACTCGAGGTTATGGGAGCGAGAGAATGGAGGAGATGAGCGAGCAGAAAGAGATGTCTGAAAAGACAGAGGAAGGCTGGTGATGAAGGAGGAGAATGAAGGGGATATCTTCTCTTGAGTGGGGCAGAGGGGAGGGTTATTGTGAGTCCAGACCCCAGGATGTCGTCATGTCACAGTGGGTTTCGAATCTATTTTCTCTGGAAAATAGATTGAACTATTTTACAGGAGGAAAAACATGTTTGTGGAGACATTTCAGAGTCGCTCCTTCAGCCTGTCAGAGTGGGCGGGCCGCCACATTTGACAGCTAAGTCCACATGGTGAGCATGACACAATGTAAACAAAAGCACAGCTAAGTGATACAGCAATTTGTAATCACTACGTTGAATCACTGGATTTCTACCAACTTCCTGCAGTGTAAGAACAAGGAAGCATTTTGTTTTTACCGTCAGTCATTATCAGTGAAACCAAGCTTAAAACAGTGAGTGGGGAAAAAAAAAACATCAAAATCTTTCTTAATATGACAAAAACAGGATCTGACCAGCAGAATTTAAATCATAATAACTGAATCTAAATGAGACCCAGACCAATAAAAAGGTAAAGGGTCACACTAGAGCAGAGGTTGAATGACGTCATCACATGGACAGCAGTCTGCTGTATTCTCACGGGGAGGAGGTTTGATGAGTTGAAGGTAAACAGCAGCAGTAACAGGCAGAAATAAATGTTCAGTTGTTCTCACCCTCTCCTTCATACGCTGGACGATGAAACGCAGGTATTTACACATCTCCTGTTTGTTCAGGTTCTTCTTTTTACTGCCCTGCAGGAAGGAAGGGAGGGAGGGAGGGAGATGGTGATTCGACCCTTTAACTTGAATTTAATATTCATTCATAACAACACATTACAGAAAAGCAGGAGTACAGAAGAGGAGACGGGGCTGACTGAAAAGTGAAAATTAATTAGGCGTCTGCTGGTATGAAACTTACAGTGAGAACTGACGTCTTAAATGTCATGAAAGCAACAAGACCCTTAACTGGGGTGAGTAAATATAACAGAAACATTTCTGCTGCAGAATCCTGATTTATGTTTTTGTCTCTGTACAGACTGAATTATTACAGGAAGGTTATTACAGATGAGCATTACGAAGACGTCAGACAGATAAAGTACTGCAGTGGAGGCAGTGTGGAAGGATGAAAGGAAGGATTAGGACTTGCAGAGGCACATTTTTTTATCCAAAGTCTGACAAAGAAAAGACTGTTAGGCTGCAGTTTCAAATATCACTTAACATGTTTATTCTTTATAAAATCAACTTATAAAAAAAAATAGAAACAACCTCTCAGTGGCACCGTTTACTGTGTGAACACAGCTCAACAGAAAGACAGACTGCAACCAAAAAACAACCAAATAGGCTCATTTCAAAGACTCAGGGCCCCATTTATCAAAAAAAAATCAATCCATCATCATCAACTTATGATGCACTTAAAGATGTCAGTTTGCTTTAAAATGCCTACCTTGCACCCATGATATCATATTAAACTAAACCTAAAACCTCCAACTCTCTAACTGCCCTCTGCAGTGATTAATAAAATATCCTACTTTCCAAAAAGATGCTCATAAATCATTTAAAAAAAAGACATAATAGACCCTTAAGAGTGTATACATGCCCAAGTTTGAGCACCTACCCTGCAGACGACACATTGCCAGTGAGACCCTCCATCTCTGGGCTTACACTCCTCTGACAGACACTTGAGATGGTAAACCCGAAAACAGTTGTCGCACGTGAGGACGTCCCCTGGTAGGTGACACTCGAAGCAGTACCAGTCGTGGCTCTCCGCCTCCCAGTCCTGCAGGGAAGACACAGCAGAGCACAAGTTTGGGTGACCCCCCCCTCCGACCTGCCAACCACAGCAGGGGAGGAAATGATTTTCTCCATCCTTGATTAAACCTAGTGCTCAGATTTACAGATTTACAGAGTGTCAGGAGGAGAGAAGGTGACAGAAGGTTTGATCTCACACTGCAAGACATCAACTTCCTCACGCAATGAATGAGGGAGCATCTAAAATCTACAGCACGAGCTTGCAAATAAGACCCCCCCCCCCCCCCCCCTGATCTGAGCTTTTTAAGTTTTCTGTGGGTATGAATTTGTTTTCAATTTGTGTGTGCAGCTTTCAATTTGGTCGTGATGCTTGATCGTGGTTGATGCCTTATAGAAGAGACACAGAGGACACTTGTTAGATTCCAGTAAATCAAAATACAAAAATCCTGCTGGTGTTCTGCTAAACTTCCTTCCTTTTAATTTCTAAGTTTCAAAAGTGCTCCAATCCATAAAAAAATCCATGGTAATAAATTCCAGCTCAGATGACTGAACAGTTCCAGATCTGATAGCATGATTATTATATCTGAGCACACACTCATTCTTCTGTGTATTTCACCAGCAAATTTAAAATGCATTATTTCATTGTGATTCTGCATTAAGCACACATTCATGAAACACCTCAAAATATATAGATGTTTTATCTACTTTTCACCTGAGTGTGGATGTGGTAACAGAAGTCAGTGAAGGAACAGTAAAGAAACTGAAGTGATTTTTGTAAAGCTAATTTAGACACACTGGCCTTAGTGACAGCAGGTGGTGACAGCGTGGCGTTCAGAGCATTGTGCCAAAAGGTCAGTGGTTCGAACCATGAGGCAGCTAAGAAGATCTAAGTGGGAAAAATGGATGCGAAGAAAAAAAATCTAATAATAATGTTGAGCAGCTTTTCAGCCCTTCTGGAGCCTCCTTTTTCCTGTGTAGCTGCTGGGTGGAAGTAGCAAAAAAAAAAAAAAAGACTTTTTGGTGCAGACAACACATGTCAGAAGCACCAAGTACTGAAATCTGTCAAAAACACTGACATTTAGAAGATTGCTTTCTTTTTCATTTATCAGCTTGCTCCTGAGTTTAATCAAAGATTGTTCAATTTCAGACATTTTCATTGGAGCAATGTGCTTATACTAAATGCACAACATTTAACATTTCTGAATGGCTAGCTGTTTTCTGAGTGATCCAATAAATATAGCAGATTTCAGGTAAACACTCAGAGAAACCGAATCCTGCAAGGTTGGATGGTGGGTCCACGTGGGCGGGGCTTGGGGTGTAGCTGAGAGTGGTGACTGCTTTCTTGTGACATCACAAAGTTCCAGAAGTCCTGACGGCTGGTTTTAAGGCTCAGTTTCTGAATACAGGCTGTGTGCATTTCTCTGTGGACTGAGGCTTTGATACTTTCACAGTATTAATATAGAACCTAGACCTGCTTTATAATCAAAAAACACATGGATATCCACCTTTATATAATATTGGACTTATACATGACTTTAAAATAAACATTTCAATATTTCAAAACAAAGAACTGTGGTACCAAATTTCAACTGATACCCAGCCCTTGCTGGCATTTTGTAATGTTAATTTTAAAATAACCTCCCTTTATTGTGTGATAATTAAAAGTTCATCAAGCAAATGCGTTCATGGCTGAAAGGTCATTGCCTTTTTTTTTTTTTTTTTTTTTTTTTTTTTTGGAAACACACAAAAGGCTGCAGTCGTCTTGTCTTATACTAATTTTAATTAAAGGGTTCAAATGAAGGGCACAGAGACGGCAAGTGTGAACCACTAAAAATTCAACTCCTCATCCACCTGTCAAGAGTCCAACTCCTCCCACTCACAGTCTGGACCGGCTCAGTAGGGAAGAGCATCAGAATCGTGACCAAGTGCCGCTCAATGAAAGCTAGAAAAGAGCCGCACTTCAGTCCCTTCCTTGATCTTTTCTCCATATGTTTATGTGCTGTTTGGGTTTGAGCTTAAGGAATCATACAAGATCATCTTACCAGGAATGCATTTCCTAAATAACCCTGATAAGTCTTTAAACAGAAGACTGTGACAAGAATGTGCACTGCAGCAGGGAAGCCTTCCTCTGCCTAAAAACACATGCAGATTTAAACAGACTTGGACGAGAGTGGCTCCGTCGGAAGTGTAGGGGTGAAACGAGCCCCAACACAACCATAAATAGTCATAAGGACAAAAGGAGTGAGGATAGCTCTGACATTCACGCTGCCAGTGTCGCTGCAACAACAAAGACCCTGATCTGAAGCAGGGGCTGCCAGGAAGCACTCTACACTCTGAAATCCAGGGGTTTACTGAAGGCTCTTTAAAAAGGATCATCTGCAACTGTAAGAGACCTCACCAAAATAAAATATTCTGCAACCACTAGGCAGTAACACAGACAAATACAACCAATTAATTGATTTGTAGATTGACAAAAAAATAATCATTAACAATTTTCAATAATTGTTTTAAGTTATTTGTTGCGCAAAAAAAGCCAAAATATGCTCTGCCTTCAGCTTCTTAAATTTAAACGATTAACTGCTTTTCTCTATTTTACATCATTGGATACTGAATATCTACACAAACAAGAATAGAAGATGTCACACTCCTCTCTGTAAAGCCGTGACAGGCATTTCTCTTAACGGTTTTTGGCATTTTATTGACTAAACGATTAAAAGATTCATCAAAAAATTGCCCTAAGTAAGTAATTGTTTTTGGCAAGTTGGGTTTAAAGCACTAACTGTAACATCCTTGGTTGAAGTCATGTCAGTCAGTCTCTCCCCCTCATTTCACGTTGTCTCTCTATTGTCAATTCTAGAGTAAATTCATAAAAATTTGGTGAAAGTCTCTTTTACTAACAGCTGCAGCTTTTCATCTCACACTAAATAAGGATCTTGTCTTTTCAGTTAGTGTGGTCATTGTCAAAAACACCTGTTGTAAAAATAATCCAGGTGCACTGAATGGGACAATAAACCTGAAACCTTAAAAATATGCTGGATCTGTCTTTAAAGCACCCAGGCAGCTTTCCAACAGTGTCAAAAATTCTTTACAACTTTATCTTCAAAGTATAACCTGACAGATTATTTTAATTTATTTAATTTTTTTTGGAAATCAATCCTAACAATGATGTTTGAAAATTTTGAAAAAAATTCATAACAATAGTGCATCTGACATTGCATTAATTTTTTAATAAATGTAACAATATATATTTCAGCAAATATAAGCAACGTTTTAATGGGGATTCCTTAAATTCGAGGATTAAGCAAAAAAGTCTGAACAGGGAAGAAGCCATTAAATGTTAGGACAGATCCAGATCATTTACTATGAATTTTATTTTCTTTCTCTGAACTCTGTTGCTTGACATTGGCCTTGGTGGAGGTCTTGTGGCCAGGATCTGTTAACGGGACATTTTGCGGCTGAAAATAAATTTGTCATTGCAACATGGAGACACATTTCTAATCACTTATTACCTAATTTGAATGCAATGGTTTTCTGCCAAGTCATTAGAAAAGCATTGAATATACTTCATTCAGATCCAGTTCTTAGTAGCTGGAGCTACTGTGCTAACAAAACTCAGCCTTAACCCATAATTCACACCCGGTGTTTACATTACTTGCCTGCAATGCAAAGTTGCACTTGATATCTATGGTCAGACCATATTCTCAATCCGATTTGGGAACAAAGAGTGAAAGTTAAGTGCAACAGTTGTGTTCACATATTCCCAAATGAACAGAAGTGAAGGAGGAACATTCTCCATGGTTTTAAATTAAAGCCCGTCCAGAGATTCCTCCAAGGACTTCTACTTTTTAGAGCGTAATAGGCTCTTCACCCACACAAACACTTGACAATACAGATGGTCCTTGTGTTCTGTTGAGTGTCAAGAGCCACTCCACTATTGTTGGACTGTCTGAAAGACAAGTGCCTGACTTCAAAAGGCTAGAGCTCTCTGAGTGAAGGACACCGTGTCTGTGGTTTCAGCAAAGTGAGTGTCAACAAGTGTGTGGACAGAATAAGGCCCAAGCACAACAGATATTATTACAGCAACATGATGTCTGAGGACCAGATTAGTCAAAGTGCATGAGGAAAATCCCCCAAAAAAAATTAAAACAAAGTTTAAACTTTGTTTTTAGTTTTTATATTAAAGACTTCCCTAAACATCCGTGAAATATCTCTGCACCTTTTTGGAGGGAGAAATGTGCCCTCTCTAAAGGCTGCGAACAAAGGCAGGGACCTGGATAGTGATAGAGTTGGCTTCCTTCAGCCGTCTCCCGCTGCTTTCCGACTCTGGTTAACAGCTCTACACTGACAGTGTCAAGCCGGGACATGTCGGAGAGCCGAGCGAGGCTGAGCAGCAGGCTAATGTGCCTTCAAATGACCTACACAAAACAACCCCGGGATTCATCTCCACCTCCTGCCACTTTTAGAAATAAACTGCTTCACTTGTAGTCTGACATTTTCTTCAGATCCACATAAGCTAGACGCTCCTTTGCAAGTTTCGCAAGTTTTGGTCTTATAAAACTCATACCATACATATATGGTATATATACACACACAACTTTTCACGATGTATTACATGCTTGTGTGAACACTGTTACACACCACTTGTAGTGGTTGGGCAATATGGATAAAATCTTCTATTTTAGTATATATTAACACATTATTGCTATAAAGCAGTCCTGCTCAGGGAACATTGCCTGTGATGTTAAAGGACTAGATACCTCTGTGTAAAAACAGAATGGCAAAATATCTGACAGTACATAAATTTATACTTTGTCATTGTATATATCGTCATATTGCCTACCCCTCTTTCAGAATCTCCCCAAAGAAGTTGTTTATCTGAGGTGGTCAGCCACTGGGGCTGAAGGATATAAAGAAAAAAAAATAAAATGATTAAAAGAAAAAAATTATATTGCAATTATTTGGGCAGATATTGCGATTGTGATATGAGTGCTGATCATTATTGTGTTTCATTTTTTACTAATGAAAATATAAAAATGATGATGATAATGATGTGATTTTTGCTGCATCTGTGCCAAACAAGCACGTTCCTTTAAATCTAGTGAATATAATTTTTAGGCCAGGGCATCTCTGTGGCAACAAAATGCTTCATTCATGTTCTGTTGTTGTAAACTAAATAAAATGACTGAGGAGGGTGTAAAATATGAAAACAATGTTTGCACAAGGAAGTTCACTATACATTGTCAAAATAGTGCGTTAGTAAATTCAATGAAATAATGTGTAGTTGGGCTCTTTGTTACAATCACTACATCAACACATCATATCACGTTCATTATCATGCATCACAAGTGTGCAGATTTAAATGTTTAAGCACCAAACTTTAACTGTTAACAAAGCATCCAAGTGTTTTTTGAAAAACAAAAACCTTTTTAAAAAATACCCCCTTAAAAAAAAGTAGGGGGAAATATATGGAAAATATAGAGTAGAAGTTAATGTAGAAATATAGAGTAGAATTTCACAGATAAAATAATCTGTTTGGGCAAACCTGGATTTAATCTCATCTGGCCTGAGGCAGTGCATTTAAAACTTGTTTTCAAAAATTTGGTGGTGCTATTTTTAAATGTTACGATTGGTGGGCAAATGCCATGGTTATCTGTTTGAGGATTAAATATTCCTGAGGTCAAGGACACAGCACATGCCAGCTGGATTGAATCCAGGCACCTGCAGAGGGAGAACCAGCCTCCATCTAGCAACTGCTTCTCACATTCAAACTCTAAGTCTGTCCACTGAGTGACCTGGGACAAAAAAAAAAGTTGGCTGTGTTACTAGCAGCAAGCACGGAGAAAACTAAAGAGCACGACCACACAAACTACAACTACCCTCCCTCCCGCCTCCACCCTCTTTCATTAACCAAAAATGAAGGAAAAAAGAAAATAAGCATGCCAGACAGAAGTTAAGAACACAGCAGGACACACCCCTTCTGAGGAGAACTACAACTACCAAGACCAAAATACTACAAACGCACAGATGCTTGCTACCAACCTGCGACTATGCTAGCATTGCTTGTTATCTCACAGCAAAATGTGATTCAATTAAGCACACTGATCACAGTTAAAGCCATAATTCACAGTTGCTATTTGACTCTAGTTGGCTGGTGTTTCAATGCCGAGGACTGGATACGGCTTTGAGCTGCACCAGGTTAAGACTTTGTGTCTTTAAAAATCAAGCAACAGCACATATGTAGATAAGTAGCGAGCACATACTTTCATCAAGATCATTGATCACTTCCGCAAGAAATTTGGCCACATGGACACAGCGCCGAGATGGACTTTCATGAAGCTTTTTACAGCACGACTGAATGACAGCAAGCAGCTTCTGGCAGTGTGGTTACTACTAGACTGTAGGCCAGCAAGCAGAGTGATCTGCAAATGGAAACCTGATACGTTTTTAGCCCTTGTGTGTAATTTTATTTAAGTGCAGTGAGAAGCATTACATAGTGCAAGAAGACATTTTCTCACCACTGGCCGAGAAGCCTTACTGTTTCATTTTATACAGCCCACAACTTTGACACTCACCAGAACATACTGTATGCCGTTTGTTTTTTTCTGCAGCCTGCATAAAAAGATTCACGCAAATCCCTGACTGCACTGCATGTGGCAGAACTGATTTCTCACAGAATGATGTTAGTTGAGAGGTGGGGAAAAAATGAAGGGATCGAATGAGGAACAAACCCTGAATTTGAAAATAACAATGCAGCCCTTACCTTGCTTCCCTCGGCTTTCGGCTCCTGTGATTGCAAGTGATTCAGAGAGTAGTGTTTAAAAGTCCTGCTGCTAAAAATGACCTGAGCTCCGCTGGTTAACGGTGTTTTGTCCTGAGAGACCAACACCTTTTTTGCGATGACACCACACAGTACATACAGACCGGCTACAAATAAGTTCCCCAAGCTTCTTTGCATGATTTCCATGACTGCTTTTCTGGCCTTCAAATCATAATGAATAACTTTGGATGCAAAGATTTTATCAGCAAAATATATATATTGCATCATAATGAACTGGTGCATGTTTTGTGCATGAGTATGTGCAAGTCAAAACCAAGCAGTTCATCTAATAAAAGAAGCTTCGTCTACAACCACATTGTTATAGTGATACAAATCACATCTGTCATTTCTGTTTTTCCAGTTTTGCGCTTCTTGTAGTTTAATGTGTAAAGCACAACACTAATATTGCTAGGGTGTTAGTACCCTGTGGTAAAAAGCACTGGGATTAAGGCAGCCACCAAATACATGTTAATGCCACTCGCACTTACAGAGTAATCCATAAGGTGCTTTTTGCATTACAGATGAGGATAGTCCCCAGGTAGTGCTGATATACTGTGAAATGACACGCTCAGTGCAGCGCTACTGCGGAAGAGACAAGTCAAAGCCTCTCTACACTGTGAACTGTTCTTACAACTAACAAGGGAAATAAGGTGGAAATAAAAACAAGGACTAAACATGAAGAGACACAAACATTACTAGCACAACACTGCACAACACAGGGCATACTAAACACTGTTGAAAAATAAATTGAAAATAGTTGGGTGACATTTTTATATGTATACAGAACCAAGTATTAAACTAAAGCCCACAATTTGACCAAAATACTTCTATATTGTTTTCTTATCTCTGCTGTTTGGCTCGAGGATGGTACAAGAGTAATATTTGCTCCATCTAAAGTCTGTGTGTGGTGACTCCATTAACACTGTGTTCACACTGCAAGCAACTTGACAGATGGGTGGCTATATCCTGACAGAATCCAATTTGTAGAGGACACCCAAATACATGGGATGTGTCTGCATATAACCATTTAAAAGTTTTTATTCATTATTGTACTATTATTATTATTATTATTATATTTGTAAAAAATTATGAAAACATGATTGTTTCCCATTTCTCTCTAGTGTTTTAGACGGAGAACATTGTTTTTTTAATTATTCATTTATATATTTATTTTGACTTTAACCATTTGGTTTTCGGATTTTCTTTTTGAAGAATTACTACTTGTATGACAGCTTTTACGGACAATACTTAGAGCATTTGCTGATTTTTTTCTGTCATGTAACTCAGTTACAAACTAAAGCAGTAATCTAGAAACTTGGAAATCAGGAAACTAAACCAAAAAAATAAATTGCTAAAATTAAAAAACTACCATTCATTTTCTATTTGTTATTGTAACCTTTCTAGACCTGCAACCATTAATCAATCTACAGAAAACTAAATAAAAAAGGCAGCTGTTTTGGTAGGTGATTAAGCAAAAATATCAAACTCTCTCTGTCTCCAGCTCCACAAATGACTGATTTTTCAGTCATTTCGTACATTCTGGTAAATTCAATACCTTTGGTCAAAATAAACTTTTTTTATTTTTCACTGCTTTCTGATGGTTTATTGGACCAAGTGAGTAATTAACCAACCAAGACAATAAGCAGCAAATTAAGCAAAAAAGAAAATAGTCTACAGTTGCGGCCCTGAATCTTGAACTGTTAAACTAGAATTTATGTATAGTTCATTTTCCACTTGTCAGCTAAAACTAGATCATAAAATAGAATCCTATCAGTTGGGAAACTTTCTTGGCTATTAGACAGTGGTGGTGGCAAAACGTTTTGTCACTGAACAGTTACCAGAAACACTCTCTTTAGGGAAACACTGGACTTCAAGCCTTAAAAAATGTTGCTTGCAATGTGAACATGCGCACCAACACAATTCTACTGTTATACTTGAACAAAGCCACCACATAAAAGGATGAATTAGCTCACTGTTGTTGACCTATAACACAGGATCTCGAAAAAGGATTCAGTGTTCACCGTTGCCTGTGTTGAGAACCTGATAAATTGTCACTGGACTTACCATCTCATCCCCAGGCTGCCAGTATCCCTCCTGCTCAATGCCGGCCTTGGAGCCCTTGCAGCCAACCGTCAGGGTCTCCACCACCAGGCCGTCCTTTACAGCTAGGCTCAGCTGTCTGGCAGTCTCCTTAGGGTGCATGCCAAACACACGACTCAGGTACCTAGGCAGGTCAGAGTAGAAAAGTCACTGAGCGAGTGTGTGAAGGCAGCTGTGCCGATGGTAACCATTTTTCCATGTTAGCCAAACACTAACATTTCAAATCGCAAACCTACAGTAGGGGCAGACCTTAGCTGGGACCCACCACTGGCATTAATGTGGCCATCGTTCGAATGGTTGTTTTATAAAGTGAATGCATCATTGTCAGTCAAACAGCATTTTCAATGGTCTTTGAATTACTTGCTTCTCAGATTTGTAATATTGCACCAACAGCATCTCACTGCTCCATAAGTTATTTTCATATTCAATCAGAAAACGGATTAGAGATACATGTGGTGTTTGAAATTACAGAGACATTTTTTTCCATTTCCTCTCATGTACCTACATTTTCCAGTGTGGGAGAAAATGTGGTTCAAATAATGGCTCAGTTGATTCCTGCAGCTGTCTGCTGACTGGCAGTGACCCTCACAAAGCAAGGTCATGCATCCTCTGCTGTGGCAGACAGCCAATGAACAGACCATGTCAGTGGGGAGTCAGGTGAGAGTCAGTATTTACTTGTACAAAGAAAGGCCAAGAGTGTGTCTATGAGGTCGGACTGGAAAATTAAATCCATAACTATCAAAACCTACATTTAGATCATTCATGAACTGTCCCCTTAAAAAAAATACTACCTCATGTTCATGTGCCTTCATGCCGTCCAACTAATGTTAGTCTGTGTTCACTCAAAGTGAAGCTGGAGATGTGGATGAAACAAGCACAAACACTGAGCCTCAACTGGAGTAGCTTCTACCTAAAAAAAAAAAAAAAAAATGCTGTGTCCATCGAACTTAAAACAAGCTGTCACGACTTTTGTAACTCTGTGATGTCACAACAAAGCAGTCACCGCCCTCATCAATGCCCCAAGCCCACTCAGACCCATCAGAAGAAAGGCTTGGCTGACTGAACTGTTGATGCTGGAGCTGTGAGAAGCCTGTGAGAGGAGATGTAAAACTACATCTTCTTATGGATATCAAAACTTCAAATAAAACACTGGAGAAGTGTAAAATATCGGACCTTTAATCAGCTGGGGGTGTTTCTGTAGTTACAGTAAAAACTCTGTAGTAAATTTTTTTTTTTCCTGAGATAAAATCACAACTTTACTAATCAGTATCTAATTCTGATAAGGTAACAGAAAATGTAAGAATACCTGGCTTCAACTATCAACCCAATCAGGTGTCCTCTTAGGTTACGAACTCAAAAATGAAATAAATGATTAAAATAAATTACAAACTTGCTTTTTACATTTTATAGCAATGAAGTAGGACTGAAACTAATGATTATTTTCCATTTGAATAATGTGATATTTTCTCGAACAATTGTTTTGTCTGTAAATGTCAGAAAAAAACTGAAAAATGCCAATCATAATTTCCCAGAGTTCTGGGATTAATTTTTATAATAATTAGCCAAGTATGGGAAAGCACCTTTCAAACGGTGGAGAAGGTTTGTTGTGTTTCTCGTCTCCATGGGCACAGGGTGCCTGCATATCTTACAACGGATCTTAAAGCAATTAGCATCTTTATGATTAACTAACTGGTTTTAAGCAGTGTGACTGCGGTGGCTTTGACCTCGCCATATGAGGAAATCACGTTTCCCTCTGAGCGAGAGAAGGCGGTTAATTATTCGCCTCTGCCTCCCTGACTTGAGTCTCCTCTGTTTCCACAGAACCAAAGTCATCACCCTTTTAGCCACACAGCCTATTGGGTGAAATTCAGCTACAGTGGGACTGGATAGGATGGAGGTGATGTGGACGGGAGGGCTATCCGTTGCATGTCGCTGCTTACTGTTGCCATGACAACAGCCTCTCGCTGTCAGTTTTCATTTGGCAAGCGGCCAGCTCCCAAGGTGCTCGCCAACTTGCTGTATGAGATGTGTAAGTGTTTCATTTAGTCTCTGCTCCATCCCCTGACTGAAAGAAAGGAACGATTGAGAGGCGAGGTCTGCCGTGGATTGAACAATGTGAGGTCCTCTCCAAAGATGAAATCATGACGTTTAAATCCTTCATGAACCCAACCCAGCTGTAGATTCTACATCTCAGCCTGGTTTCTACAGAGAGGGTCTAATATAGGGTGGCTGGCTTCACTGCAAGAATTCCAATGAGTGAATATTGGTTGGAGAATGTCAGAACTCCAACAGCTGTCAGTCCAGCTATTGATCGTCATCTGGTGTGACCCTGAGTGCAAATAGGACTCAACCAAACATCCAAGCCTTGCCTCTGCAGCCTGAGCCAACAAACACTGTAAATCAAAATCACCTCACAACAATGTCAAGTGCAATTAACTAATTAATCAAAAGGAAACCAATAAGCAGCCTTTCTCACAATCTATTGAGTTATTCATCAAGCAAAACCTCTGAGAAAATAGTTGTTCCAGCCTTATAAATGTGAGGACTTTGCTGTTTTCCTTCACTGAAAATTAAGTTATCTTTGGGTTTTGGACTGCTGGACAGACAAAAAGAGCAATTTAAAAGATGTCAGCTTGAGCCCTGAGAGGAATAGTTTTCACTATCTTCTGACATGTTGTCAAAATGAATTAAAATCAAATAATAAATAATGAAAAAAATCCTCACTTGAAATTCTTAGACCAAAGTCACCACAGGAAACCGATCAAACTTTTTAGGCTGGTACAATTACAACACATTCAAATTTAAAACAAAGATGAACTTCTCACTTATGTACTGCTGATTGAACAAGGGTCCCTGTCATGATGAGTTTACCACCCACTTTCACCCAGAGCAAACAGACTTAAGAGTTACAAGAATGAATCACAACTGCAACTACTTTGAGAACTGAACTCACTACTTTATAAAGGATTAATTGAAACAAATCAACAGACTAACTAACAAAGCAAACTGTTAGTTGCAATCCTACACGTTTTAAAAACTAAATATATTTGTGAGTTATTCAACTACCTTTATTTTAAAATGAAAAAACATTTTTTCAAAGATCTGCAAAATAACACGACAAACCGAGAAAATGATTAAAGTAGCCCACTACACAGTCAGTTCAAGTAATAGCATGTTTGTGTGTGAAGCTATTTTCTGCCCTCAGGTCATCGCCATGCTGCTTTGAATCACCTGAAATGCTGTGAAGATGCAGCTGTTAGGGACAGGGTACCTTGCTCAAGGACACAAACATGCCAAACCAGAAACTGAAAAGTGTTCACAGCGACATCCATGTATTACCCAGAGTAACAAGGATGTTGTTTCTAGGAGGACAGATGGCCTTTAAAGTATCCTTTAAGGGTACATATAGTCTTATTGGTGGTGAACTTACTTGGAGATCCTGTCCATATTTGCGATTTGTTTCTGGTTGCGAATGACCTCAATGGCCGCCCACACATATTGGACCACCTTGGGGTCTGCCTGCCTCTTCTTCACCACACGTGACATGATTTCCTTATTCATCACAACTGTCAGAAAAAAAAAACAGAAAAAAATATAAATCAGTGGCTCTATTTGTTTACTTTTTTTGTGAATGAAAAGTAGGTTTCACTGTATGTGAATGTTTGTATTTGTATGTCATCCTAGCAAACATCTGCAGAAGCTGCATTTTTTTAAATTCACGCTCAGCTGATTTGAGGCAAACTAATCATCATGTGCGCAGGGAAACACACGTTTGGGATGTGCGGAGCAGCTTAACAGGAACCTGTTAGATAAAGAGTGGCTGTTTTCATTCCAAGTGATTCTGCAGTGCAAGAGCAGCCGGTGGTCAGGAGGGACCACGGGGGACAACAAAGACCAGGAGAATCACATGTGACCATCTGTAAAGACGTTACTGACCATTATGCACGGTCAGGTGGGAGATTAGCTCACCTGACACTGGATGAGTGGTCATCACGACCTAAAAGCACTCTATTATCATACTGCATGTAGTATATCCTCAATATTATTTAACAACTACATCTGGTCATAAAAACAAGCACTAAGGAAATCCTGTCAGTAACAAACCTGGTGTCTTCAGGACTATGTGATGCTGCTCTGTTGTCTGTTAGTCAGTGCAACTAAGAGTACTGGTCCAGACTTGCTAAGAAGGAACAACTCCAGAGAAAAAAACACCTAGGTCATTTGCGGCTGGATTTTTTCATGTTTTTTTTAAATTAATCCCTTTTGGTCCAACATTTTTGGCACTGCTTCTAAAGTTAATACCTCTGATCTAGAACCAGATCCTTCACGAAATATTCTTCAACTCATCTAAATCAACAGGGAAACTTTCTTTCCTCTTCCCTCACTTCAGAAAAAATAATACATATTAGAGGAAAACTACTGTCCCAACCATTATTATGTGGCTGGAGCCACAACTTTTCTCAACTCTTGACAGAATTTTGCAGCACATTGAGCAACTAATCAACATTTCAAACTTTTGTAATATTGTACAGTATTATACAAATAGTGTTGAAAGATATACAGGCATGTTGAGAGATTTGTGCCTATGTGAATTGCTCTACAAAATACATGCAGTCACAATATCTTAACATGCTTGGAATAAAAATTCTTGGAAAATGGCATGCATGGTAGCTTTGATTCAGTAAAAAGTCCAGGAAATGTTTTTTGTGTCCTTGACTATCATTCCTCACATCTGACAACATCCACCTAAAGCTAGAAACACCGTCTCTGTCATACCCATACACTATTTATTTAAAAATTCACATATGTAAACGTTATTCCTCTTAAAAACAGTGATTACATATAAGTGGAAAGAGTTTTTCTATCATGCCTTGTTGTTATTAGGACATTCTTAATACCTCAGACCATTTCCCTCCTTGCCATGTGGACAACAAACACTGTGCCGATGAAGGACGCTCAGAAAATGCCAAAGACATTTTGACAAGGAAAACTCTTAAATACCTTCAAAGGTTCTGAATAATACTGGTTTGCCTCCTCACTCTGGTGCACAGGCCTGGCCTTCCCTGAATATCCTGAAATCCAATTTTATGCGGTCCTCCTCTTAACCATCTGTGAAACTTAAGATGTCACTTTCATATATCGCAGCCAAACACTAAACATAGTAATGCTTAGAGCATTTTTATACGAAGGGCTATGCTTAGGCTTTAGCGCACTTTGTGGTAGAGGATGCGGTGACAGATGTCGAGAGAGGATGTTCAACTTCACACGTTTCTCATGAGAGTATGAACTGTGGTTTAGGATGAGACAAATTAGCCAAGAAAGAATGCAAATGAAGCTAAAATCAACAGAAAGCATGTGGTCAGTCACAGGAAACAAACAAAAGATACTGTCTGAAAATGTAGTGGTCCTGGTCAGGGTAGTGTTTTCTTCAAGTCAAGTGCTGTGAGACATTATCATCATATCATTCAAAATATTTTATATTTCTGTTGAGAGATCTGAGCTTGGGCAGCACACAAGGATCAGCCTGATGTGAATGATATAAGCGTTGCAAGTCAAGCTCACATAAAGCTCTCATTACCACCATCTGGATTCTTCTTGATGTGACCGATCAATGTATTAAATTTTTCAGCCTTTTTTTTTTTTTTTTTTTTTTTTTTTAAATTGTTATATCAACAAAGACTGTCTTGCTGTGGCAATTCCACCAGCTGAAAAAGAGCGCTGGAAATGGACACAAATCAAAGAGAAACAACACAGAGACATAAATGGTAGTAATAAAACAAATAAAAAAATATTGTGCTTATAATTTTCAGAGCCCACCAGCTCTGGATATTCAAAACTGAATGAATACCAGCCAGTCTGAACACAACAGCGCATAAAAGGAAAACAATGATTTTGACTTCCTGTTGCAAAATAGTGAACTCAAAGATTTGAGGCTGTTCAAAAAGCAGAAATGGCACATTTGGATGCCAACAAGAAAGCACTAAAACTGTCTTCTCTTTTTCAAGCAGCGTGTAAATATTGTGACATTTACATTTGATTGCAGATTACGCTATAAACTAAGAGGTGAGGTGAAACAACATTTTTCACACATCATGGCTTAAAAACATTGCAGAACTCTTGGTTCAGATAGTGGAGAACCAACTTGGAAATCTTAACGGGCAGTTTTGCTGACTTTACAGCACAGCTGATGAATAAAGAGGAGAAGGGAGCAGGAAGATGACTGTGAGTAATGTGAGCTTCCCTACTCTGTATCAAGAGAAGTGGGTGTGAATGAGGGCCACCTGTGCCATGATGCCAAGCCAGCTCGGCAACCAGCCTCTCTCTTACCTCCATATGTGTCTGCTGGGCTGGCATGCACACAACACAACCACCTCTGCTCGACTCTGCTGCCAGCCAGCACCTCTGTCCCCAGAGGGCTCACACTACATGATGACAAGACGACCGGTTCTGCAAGCCAAGGTGCTCCCCAATCAATTAGGCGAGGTGTGCGACACGGGAGGCCAATTACAAGACGGGCCGAGAGGGTTTTGAGGCTCCCAGGATAAACAAAGAGACCACACGGCGCTGCTGCTGCCTCGTTAAAATCCTGACAGCTCCTCCTAACATTATTCCACTGAACACTCATACCTGCTGTTTATAAAGTCGATTAAATCAGCACTGACAGTCAGACAGGTCAGAAGATTTCAACGTGACAATCTGCCATTCACCGTTAGCCCGCTAAGAGCAACCAGGTTGACACGGATATGATCACCTACCGTGTTGTTCTAGCAATAGATACCCGCACTGTCGCACTGTGACACAAAACTTTACGACAAATCTTTCATTTAAACAAAAGATATTACCTGTAACCTGTGTCTTGGGCAACAAAGAGAGAGCCGTGGAAGGCCACGGGCACTACCATTCAAGAAGCTGGATTTCGCTACTAGCAAACTAGCTAACGTCCAAACCAAAGATTGTCAAGACAAAGGGAGCCATTTAACTTTCCCTAAGAACTTAAATCAGCCCGTTTATACATTACATTGACCGAGTGACAGCCCACAACTCAGAACAAGCGCGTAAAATTAATGGTTGGCTGGGGAGCAGGCTATCGTGGTGAGTTAATTTTTTGTTAGCGATGCTAGTAAACTGTTACGTAGCTAACCTAAGCTAACTTGCTGATAGACCTAGCCAACTTGTCAGCGAACCTAGACAAAATTCACAATCACCACAATGACATAGTTGCATTTGGAGCACACATGAAGGTCTGTCCGCCGCGACAAAATGCCGAAACACTGTCAGCTAACTAGCTACCTGCTCGTTTGTTTTGGAGGGCGCCATGTTCACAGTCCTCCATCACGGGATAGGAAAGGCAGCGCTAACGGTGCTAACGCTGCTAGCGCCTGTAGCTGCTGGCTAACTAGCCGCGCTGGTGTTGTCATTGAGCCTGTGCGATTTTCACCAGAATAAAAATCAAACTCACCTCTGCTCCAGTGTCACAAACACACAGCGCTGCAGAAAATCCGTGTAGGATTGAACGCGAAGCAGATCACATCGGTAAATTTCGGGCTAGTTGGGGCTGCGGGTGGTGGTTTGAGTGCAGCAGCTGGCCACAGTACAGCAGCGCTGCGCTGGGAGGTAAACACAGACAGCGCCAGCCGAGCGGGGCTGCTCCGCCACAGGGAGAGCTCTAGTGGTGGAATCCGGCTCACTGCACCCGACACCGGGACTCATCAGCCGGGATGTAAAAGGGGCACTCCGCCGATTTGTTTCTCATATAGGGAGTACCACTGTGGATGGCCAGAGAAAACACTGGTCCAGCTTCATAAATGTGGTTTCTCAGTTTTCTACAACAATAAACTTCACTGTTTTCCAGTTTTTGAAGCAACAAGTAAGATAAAAATTTGCTTTGTCAGAGACTGATAAATGTTCCTCTGCTCTGAACATGAACTACTGTACTTTGTGGTGCTTCAGGAGGAAAGCTGCCTCAGTTATGCTCTCATTTTAGTTTCACATTAGGCATCAGCTTGGAAAGAGATCCTGGGATGAAGACAAGAGAAAATATTTGATATATTATATACATATATATTTAAGAAAAACAGCTTTATTCAGTGATTTCATGTACAGATTCACTTCATCCAGAAAATCAGTTTGCTTAACATGAATCTCAGATATGGAAAAGAAAATAATCATCTCCTCTTTGGTTATGATTATAATTAAAGTTTTATGTAAAGTCACATATATCATAGACCTTATTTGTAAGTTGATTTGAACAACAACATTTGTTCTGACAAACACATAAATATAAATGCAATAATAGATTTGTGTCTTTACAAAGTGAGAACAAAACATCAGTGATAAAGGAAGATCTGCTGATTTCTCTGTTAAGGCTCATGCAGTGGAAGAGAAACAACAACACACAAATACATCAACACAAATATCCAACAAACATTTAGAGCACAGACAACTTTGTGTTTTCATGTGGACAAATGTGAGTTTAGGTCAAACAAACATGATGATGAGCAGTGATATCCTCCATGGCTGCAGCTCCACCTGAACAAAGTCAAACATCAACACAACCAGAAATGAGAAGAGGTCAAAGTACCACCCATAATGTTTGATTGACAGGTGATCTGTGTGCAGTGCAGAAACACAACAGCAATGAGCTTTTAGCAACAAACATGGAGACAAAATAAACTGATGAACTAAAATACAGATTTGAACCAACTGCTCCTTAAATGACCTTTGTCTACTTGAGTTCACACAACTCAGCTGTGGCTCCAATACAGTAAAGCCAAAGTCCAGCATGTAGAGGCTGAGTGAATGTGGTCTGGACTCTGTGGAGGACAGTCATGGTTTCAGAGACACTGTAGAAGGACAGAATACCTGCTCTGTGATCCAGGTACACTCCTACTCTGGAGGACTGAGGACCTGAGACTGGAGTTTTGATATTGTTGTAGTAAAATGTAAAACTGTTTTCATAACAATCTAACGCCCAGGATTTGTCATTGCGTCCAAATCTACATTCATCCAAGCTCCCTGCTCTGCTGATATTCTTGTATGCGACTGCTACAAAAACTCCTCCTCTTCCTCTCCACTCCACCTCCCAGTAACAACGTCCAGTCAGACTCTCTCTACTCAGGACCTGAAGACATGAAGTGAATTTGTCTGGATGACTAGAATACAATGACTGTGGTTGACTTGTTACTGTTGCTTTTCTGTTTCCCTCAGATAATAACAGCCATGTGTTTGCTGTGTTTGGATCCAGTGTGATTTCCTGTGAGTATTTTGAGAAGTCAGCTCTGGTCTTGGGCTCTGGTTGTGACAGTAAAACGTCCACTTGAGTCACTGTCAGTGAGATGTTTGTCCATGTCTCTCTCAGAATGTCCTGTAGTTTATCTCTGAGCTCTGACACAGCTGCTGTCACATCCTCAAAGTACCTCAGAGGACGGATATTGATGCTGGATGAGTCTGTAGATTGACTGAGTGGTGACAGTGAGGGGTAGTTGTGTAGAAACTGGTTGTGATCCTCTGTGTGTGAGAGCTGCTTCAGCTCAGCGTCTTTCCTCTTCAGCTCAGTGATCTCCTGCTCCAGCTTCTCCTGAAGCTCTTTGACTCCACTCACTTCAGTTTCCTGCTGGGATCTGATCTGCTGCTTCACATCAGAGCTTCTTTTCTCCATGAGACAGATCAGCTCAGTGAAGATCTTCTCACTGTGCTCCACTGCTTTATCAGCAGAGCCATTGATAACCTCCACCTCCTGTTGAAGCAGCTTCACATCTTTCTCTCTGTCCTGGATTCTCTGCTGGATGTTTTGTCGACTCAGCTGGAGCTCTCTCTGCCTCTCAGTCCTTTCTGCTGCAGCTGAGACTGTGTCGTGGCCTTTATGTTCATCCACAGAGCAGAGATAACAGATACACTGCTGATCAGTGCGGCAGAACATCTTCATCACCTCATCATGACGAGAGCAGATGTTCTCCTGGAGCTTCTTGGAGGGCTCCACCAGCTTGTGCTTCTTTAATGGAGTTGCTTCATAATGAGGCTGAAGGTGTTTCTCACAGTAAGAAGCCAAACAAACCAAACAGGATTTGACAGCTTTCAGTTTTCTCCCAGTGCAGACATCACAGGCCACATCTTCAGGTCCAGCATAGCAGTGATCAGCAGGAGCAGCTTGGAGTCCAGTCTTCTTCAGCTCCTCCA
The DNA here is from genome assembly GCF_046630095.1 of Trachinotus anak. Lineage (NCBI taxonomy): Eukaryota > Metazoa > Chordata > Actinopteri > Carangiformes > Carangidae > Trachinotus > Trachinotus anak. Next base: position 24,893,253 of record NW_027273863.1, on the reverse strand, counting down.
CTAAATCTGCTAACATGGTGCTTTTCACCAGGACAGGCCTCGGTATGAAGTTCTGCCTACATTGAGGACAGTTGTGGTTTTTCTTCTGATTCTCTCCATCCCAGTGGATTTTAATACAGTTCATGCAGTAGCTGTGTCCACAGGGAATAGTCACCGGATCCTTCAGTAAATCCAGACAGATCGAACAGGAGATGGATTCCTGGTCCAGCCGAACTCCTTTTTGCGCCATTTCACCTCTCAGTGGCAATGACTAAGTTTCAATTCTGTGGAAGTTAAACTAGTTTGAGCTCTGATCTGAACAACATGTGTCTCTGCAGTGAACGGGGCCTGTTGGCTCTTGCCCTTCACAACATTTTGGTTCCACCCATCTTCAGACTGTAGATCTAAAGGGGAGGGAACAAAAATGTTATGGACAGAGTGGAGCTCACTGTGTTTGAGAGCAGGAAGAAGAGGGAGGGTGACCAGACCTTGACTTATTTCAGGAAGAGGAGTGGTTTGATACTGTGTGTTTAACACTTTCTTACAACAGAGCTCATTTCTCATTTAAAACTCTGACCACCAAAACTTTTAGGTGCTAATCTTTTCTTGGGCTCTTTGGGTAAAGAGATTTTTCCAGTTTTCAGAATCTGCTCTTCCGTTCTCTTAAAATGTGTTTTACCTTTCATTTAAACATTTTATAGATGATAATAAAATAAAATACAGGAGATTGAAAATACAGAAATGAATCACTGTTAAATTTTCAATGTTTTTTAGTTGTTTGGTAAAGTCCTTTAAGTATTTTTGAATGAAACAGGTTAAATTTATAATTTCATTTTGAGTAACAGTTGTATTTTAATGTTTGATGTTTTTAAAGAAATAAATCAAACAAATTATTTGTTGAAACTGTGAATACCACAGGCCATGAATGTACCACATAATTTGACTCTGTACTTCAAATTTTGGAGACTGAAATGGCTGAATGCATCCTAGAAAATTAAGAGTTTTTATACACGTGATTAATAATATACTTTCAGTTGTTTTCCAAATGATCCATCAGACATCACACTAGAGAGATTATGTTGTCATCATATTTCTAAAGTTTAAGTTTTACTGATTGATGTCAATACAAATATTAATACAGAAGCATCAAAAGTGAAGCAACTGTTTCAACCCAATGTGAACCCTAACTTAAATAACTAGAAGAACAATCAAACATTAGTGAAGAATAAACCAGAACACTATTAAACAATGTCACATATGGTTGATTACTGTATTTATGAGGGCAGAGTATAGTGGAAATAAACAAACACAAACTACATAAAATTGATCAGCTTCCTTGTAAAATTTTGTTATAAAAAAAAGAAAAGCAACAATTTCTACATTTATTGAACTTAAAAGGTGAATTCCTAATGACTTACAGCAATTTTACAGCACTAACCAGGATGTATGAGATCAGGCATTTTATTATAAATCTTCTCAGCCTAAAATCATGATCCTCACTAAAAACTTCCGACAAACTGAGCTGAGGAGCTTTAACCTCCACTACATCCCTGCTCAGCAGGATGAAGGCGCCCTCTTGTGTTGTGCATCAGTTTTCAGATTTCAGTTGTTTACCTGCTGTGATGTTCACTGCAGGAAGAGGAGCAAAAACCTCAATCAATAAAGCTGGTTAAATGACTCTTGTTCAGTGATTTCATGAACACATTCACTTGATCAACAGTTCGTTTAACATCAATTTCAGCTATGATAAAGAAAATAATCAACTCACTGATTATTATCGTGATAATTACAGTTTTACAAAACCTCATACACCTTATTTGTAAGTTAATTAGAACAACAACATTTGTTCTGACGAACACAAATGTGTAAATGTAATTATAGATTTCTGTCTTTACAATAACTTTAAAAATATCAGTGATAAAGGAAGGTCTGCTGATTTCTCTGTTAAGGCCCATGCAGTGGAAGAGAAACAACAACACACAAATACATCAACACAAATACCTAACAAACATTTAGAGCACAGACAAGTTTGTGTTTTCATGTGGACAAATGTGAGTTTAGGTCAAACAAACATGATGATGAGCAGTGATATCCTCCATGGCTCCAGCTCCACCTGAACAAACTCAAACATCAACACAACCAGAAATGAGAAGAGGTCAAAGTACCACCCATAATGTTTGATTGACAGGTGATCTGTGTGCAGTGCAGAAACACAACAGCAATGAGCTTTTAGCAACAAACATGGAGACAAAATAAACTGATGAACTAAAATACAGATTTGAACCAACTGAACTAATTGACCAAAGTAGTTAATTAAAAGACCTTTGTCTATTTGAGTTGACAGAATTCAGCTGTGCCTCCATAAGAAGAGTAAAGCCGAAGTCCAGCATGTAGAGGCTGAGTGAATGTGGTCTGGACTCTGTGGAGGAGAGTCATGGTTTCAGAGACACTGTAGAAGGACAGAATACCTGCTCTGTGATCCAGGTACACTCCTACTCTGGAGGACTGAGGACCTGAGATTGGAGTTTTGATATTGTTGTGTAAAATTGTAAAACTGTTTTGGTTACAATCTATCGCCCAAGATTTGTCATTGTATCCAAATACACATTCATCTGAGCTCCCTGTTCTGCTGATATTCTTGTATGCGACTGCTACATGAACTCCTCTTCCTCTCCACTCCACCTCCCAGTAACAACGTCCAGTCAGACTCTCTCTACTCAGGACCTGCCACCAGTAAGTGAATCTGTCTGGATGACTAGAATAAGACTGCTGTTGACTTGTTACTGTTGCTTTTCTGTTTCCCTCAGATAATAACAGATCTGTGTTTGCTGTGTTTGGATCCAGTGTGATTTCCTGTGAGTATTTTAAGAATCCAGCTCTGGTCTTGGGCTCTGGTTGTGACAGTAAAACGTCCACTTGAGTCACTGTCAGTGAGATGTTTGTCCATGTCTCTCTCAGAATGTCCTGTAGTTTATCTCTGAGCTCTGACACAGCTGCTGTCACATCCTCAAAGTACCTCAGAGGACGGATATTGATGCTGGATGAGTCTGTAGATTGACTGAGTGGTGACAGTGAGGGGTAGTTGTGTAGAAACTGGTTGTGATCCTCTGTGTGTGAGAGCTGCTTCAGCTCAGCGTCTTTCCTCTTCAGCTCAGTGATCTCCTGCTCCAGCTTCTCCTGAAGCTCTTTGACTCGACTCACTTCAGTTTCCTGCTGGGATCTGATCTGCTGCTTCACATCAGAGCTTCTTTTCTCCGTGAGACGGATCAGCTGAGTGAAGATCTTCTCACTGTCCTCCACTGCTTTATCAGCAGAGCCATTGATAGCCTCCACCTCCTGTTGAAGCAGCTTCACATCTTTCTCTCTGTCCTGGATTCTCTGCTGGATGTTTTGTCGACTCAGCTGGAGCTCTCTCTGCCTCTCAGTCCTTTCTGCTGCAGCTGAGACTGTGTCGTGGCCTTTATGTTCATCCACAGAGCAGAGATAACAGATACACTGCTGATCAGTGCGGCAGAACATCTTCATCACCTCATCATGACGAGAGCAGATGTTCTCCTGGAGCTTCTTGGAGGGCTCCACCAGCTTGTGCTTCTTTAACTGAGGTACATTATAATGAGGCTGAAGGTGTTTCTCACAGTAAGAGACCAAACAAACCAAACAGGATTTGACAGCTTTCAGTTTTCTCCCAGTGCAGACATCACAGGCCACATCTTCAGGTCCAGCATAGCAGTGATCAGCAGGAGCAGCTTGGGGTCCAGTCTTCTTCAGCTCCTCCACTAAAACTGCTAACATGGTGCTTTTCACCAGGACAGGCCTCGGTGTGAAGGTCTGCCTACACTGAGGGCAGCTGTGGATTTCCTTCTCATCCTCTTCATCCCAGAAGCTTTTAATACAGTTCATGCAGTAGCTGTGTCCACAGTGAAGAGCCACCGGATCCTTCAGTAGATCCAGACAGATGGAACAAGAGAAAGTTTCCTGGTCCAGCTGAACTCCTTTCTGAGCCATTTCACCTCTAAGTGTCAACAACTGTCTGAGTTTCACTTCCTCAGAAGTGAATCTAGTTTGAGCTGTGATCTACACAACATATGTCTCTGCAGTGAACGGGGCCTGTCAGCTCTCTCACTTCACCACATGTTGGTTCCACCCATCTTCAGACTGTGGATCTGAAGGGAAGGGAACAAGGAGACACATGAACAGTGGAGCTGGCTGTGTTAGAGAGCAGGAAGAAGAGGGAGGGTTATCAGGCTGTGACTCAGTCCAGGAGGAGAAGCAGTTTGATAATGTGTGTTTAACCCTTTCTTTTTTGTTTACTATAGAGCTCATTTGTCTTTAAAAAAACTAATCAGCACAATTTTTAGATGAGAAACTCTTCCTTAGATCTTTGGGTTAAGAGATGATTCCCCAGCTGTCTGAGTTAGTTCTTCTATTGTCTCAAAATATGTTTTACTGTTGGTTTTTATAAATGAAAGTAATGAGGCTGCAGGAGATGAAAAATACAGAAAACAATCTCTGTTGATTTTTCAATACTTTTGAATAGTTCGATAAAGTTCTTGAAATATTTTTGGATCAAACAGGTTAAATTTAGAATTTAATTTTGAGCAAAAGGGATATTTTAATATTTGATGCATTTAAAGAAACAAATCAAAGACGTTACTTTTTGCAATGTGAATCCCACAGGACTTGAATGCACCAGAGCATTTGACTCTGTAGTTTAGATTCGCACCTAGGTGTGAATCGTCAGGGGGTTGTGGTGCCGTTGTTCAAACGCTCGACCAACTCTGGCTCAGGCTTTTGGAGGGACATGTATTCTCCATTGTTCTCTTCAGGATACATGACTTGAGATCTCTTCACACCTTTTCACACTTTTTGTTTGTATTTCCCTCAGACAGTAAGGACATTATTATGTCTGAATACATGAAGTGAAAAGAATCTAATGCACAGGACTTGTCTTTGTATCCAAATGCACATTTATTTAAAATTCCTGTTCTGTCTCAAAGACCTTATTTATCAGTTGATTTGAATAACAACAACATTTGTTCTGACAAACACATCAATGTAAATGTAATTATAGATTTGTGTCCTTACACAGTGAGAACAAAACAGCTGTGAAAACACACAAATACATCAACACAAATATACAACAAATATTTTAGAGCACAGACAAGTTTGTGTTTTCATGTGGACAAATGTGAGTTTAGGTCAAACAAACATGATGATGAGCAGTGATATCCTCCATGGCTCCAGCTCCACCTGAACAAACTCAAACATCAACACAACAATAAATGAGAAGAGGTCAAAGTACCACCCATAATGTTTGATTGACAGGTGATCTGTGTGCAGTGCAGAAACACAACAGCAATGAGCTTTTAGCAACAAACATGGACACAAAATAAACTGATGAACTAAAATACAGATTTGAACCAACTGCACCTTAAATGACCTTTGACTATTTGAGTTTACACAACTCAGCTGTGTCTCCACAACAATTACACCAAAGTCCAGCATGTAGAGGCTGAGTGAATGTGGTCTGGACTCTGTGGAGGAGAGTCATGGTTTCAGAGACACTGTAGAAGGACAGAATACCTGCTCTGTGATCCAGGTACACTCCTACTCTGGAGGACCGAGGACCTGAGACTGGAGTTTTGATATTGTTGTGCAAAAATGTAAAACTGCTTTTGTAACAATCTAACGCCCAAGATTTGTCATTAAATCCAAATCCACATTCATTCCATCTCCCTGCTCTCCTGATATTCTTGTATGCAACTGCTACAGAAACTCCTCCTCCTCCTCTCCACTCCACCTCCCAGTAACAACGTCCAGTCAGACTCTCTCTACTCAGGACCTGCCTACATGAAGCGAATCGGTCTGGATGACTAGAATAAGACTGTTGTTGATCTATTAAAGATGCTTTTCTGTTTCCCTCAGATAATAACAGATGTGTGTTTGTTGTGTTTGGATCCAGTGTGATTTCCTGTGAATATTTTAAGAATTCAGTTCTGGTCTTGGGCTCTGGATGTGAGAGTAAAACATCCACTTCAGTGCGGCAGAACATTTTCATCACCTCATCATGACAAGAGCAGATGTTCTCCTGGAGCTTCTTAGAGGGCTCCACCAGCTTGTGCTTCTTTAATGGAGCTGCTTCATAATGACGCTGCAGGTGTTTCTCACAGTAAGAAGCCAAACAAACCAAACAGGATTTGACAGCTTTCAGTTTTCTCCCAGTGCAGACATCACAGGCCACATCTTCAGGTCCAGCATAGCAGTGATCAGCAGGAGCAGCTTGGAGTCCAGTCTTCTTCAGCTCCTCCACTAAAACTGCTAACATGGTGCTTTTCACCAGGACAGGCCTCGGTGTGAAGGTCTGCCTACACTGAGGGCAGCTGTGGATTTTCTTCTCATCCTCTTCATCCCAGAAGCTTTTCATACAGTTCATGCAGTAGCTGTGTCCACAGGGAATAGTCACCGGATCCTTCAGTAGATCCAGACAGATGCAACAAGAGAAAGTTTCCCAGTCCAGCTGAACTCCTTTCTGCGCCATTTCACCTCTCGGTGTCAACGACTGTCTCAGTTTCACTTTCTCAGAAGTGAATCTTGTTTGAGCTGTGATCTAAACAACATGTGTCTCTGCAGTGAACGGGGCCTGTCAGCTCTCTCATTTCACCACATGTTGGTTCCACCCATCTTCAGACTGTAGATCTGAAGGGGAGGGAACAAGGAAACACATGAACAGTGGAGCTGGCTGTGTTAGAGAGCAGGAAGAAGAGGGAGGGTTATCAGGCTGTGACTCAGTCCAGGAGGAGGAGCAGTTTGATTCTGTGTGTTTAACCCTTTCTTTTTTGTTTGCTGTAGAGCTCATCTGTCTTTTAAAAAACTGATCAGCACAATTTTTAGATGAGAAACTCTTCCTTAGATATTTGGGTTAAGAGATGATTCCACAGCTGTCTGAGTTAGTTCTTCTATTGTCTCAAAATATGTTTTACTGTTGGTTTTATAAATGAAAGTAATGAGGCTGCAGTACATGAAAAATAAAGAAATCAGTCTCTGTTAATTTTTCAATATTTCTGAATTGCTTGATAAAGTTCTTGAAATATTTTTGGTATTTTTAGTTTTTGAGTTTTACACATGTGATCAATAATATCCTTTCAGTTGTTTTCCAGATGATCTATCAGAAATCACACTGTAGATGTTATGTTGTCATCATCTCAGCAAAACTCAAGTTTTACAGTTTGATGTCAAAACAATTATTAATACAAAAGCACCAAGAGTGAAACAGCTGTTTGAAATAACACAAACACACTGGAGTGAACCCCAACTTAACAACAATCTGACGTTAGTGAAGAATAAACTACAATTTAAAAAAATGTCACATGTAGTTGATTACTGGCTTTATAATAAGACCAGAGTATAGTCTCAATAACCAATAACTACATAAAGTTGATCAGTTACCTGGGAACATTTTCTAATGAATAAAAGAAAAGCAACAATTTCTGCATTTTATTTAATGTAAAAGATGAATTCCTACTGACTTGCAGCAGCTTCACAGCTCTATCATAAATCTTCTCAGCCTAAAATCATCATCTTTACTGTTTATGTTCAGAATTTAAAAAATTAAAAAAATTAAAAAAATTAAAAAATTAATCAGAAAAAAAAACCAATTAAAGGTTGAAGGGTGCAGTAGCATTATCTGACATACTTTGGTCTTACAGCCACTAAACAGCAGTAAGACTCTCACACTCAGTGTTTCCATCTGTGTGTTTATTTCCACTCTCACAGTCAGTTACAAAGTTCACACTCACAGGTACAAAACCAGCATCTAAACACTGTGCAGGAGGAAAATGGTCAAACTGATCACAACATCACAGGTTTGATGATTTCATGTGAACAAATGTACACATGGCAGAGGATATGGAACAACATTAATTACTCTGTACAGTCCATGTTGCTGTTGTGTTGCTACCTGGTCCAGAGTTGCTTTAAATGAAACAATGACCACAGTGTTATGTTGAAGCTCTGACTTTAATTTGAAGGTTTTCACATCCACATCAGACGATCAGTGCAGCAGGCAGCTGAAGCCTTTTAATACACAGTCCTCCACTTTCAGTCACTGCAGGAGGAGAATGATCTGACACATATAGGTAAGGCAGCCGGAGAGTTTTCATGGCTGAACAGGAGAAGAGTTTTTGGCTGGTCATATCAGTCACCTGACCTCAGTCCAACTGTGTTGTATTGATGAAGACCTGAATGAAGGTTAAAAAGAACCAAAAACACACAAGGAGTGAAGCTGTCTGTGGTACAGGCCTGACAGAGTGAGACCAGGAAGTCAGACACTCCTTTAAATTGACTTTAATGTTAATGATTGGTGTCTGTAATGAAGAAATAGATGGTTATATTTTAAAAGTGTTCCCGGTCTCTCACACACCAACGCGGTGAGAGGCTGCAGCAGCTGTAGGACGTGGTACATGAGGCATCAAACAAAACCAAAGAGTGAAAGACAGACAGAGAGCGTCACCACAACAAGAACAGGAGGGAAAATGAGAAAGAAGGCTGCACTGAGCTACACAGACACTCTGCCAGAATCAGAGTCAACACTTTATGATCTACACTGAAGCTAACTACAGGTGGAAAGTAGTTAAGTACATTTACTCAAGTACTGCACTTCAAGGAGAATCTTCAAGTACTTGTACTTTACTTGAGTATTGCATGTTACTTCTACTCCACTACATTGTAGAGGCAATTATTGTACTTTTAACTACAACTAACTGACAGAAGTAGAAACTGGAAACTTTTCAGATGAAGATTTTACATTACAAACACAATCAGCTGATATAAAACAATATATTGATGAAGATTAACCCACCGCTTTAAAACCTTTTTTTCCTCATGGCCCCACATAAAAACACAGGTGTGGCTCCTTGTCATGTTTCACCTGTAAATGAGTCATTACCTGGTTACACCCATCCTCCAATAGGAAGAAGTGTGAAGGAGAGGGAACAGGGAATAAGGAGACAGAGGGAGAAAGAAGAGGATGTTGTTCCAGCAACAAAGGCAGCATGTGTTGTCATTTACAACAAATAGGATGAAAACTGTTTCTGTCTCCACATCTTGACCTGAGTACGATCAAACCACTGAGTCATATTTCCCTCAGACAGTCAGGACATTATTCTGTCTGAAGACATGAAGTAAAAAGAATCTCTGTGATTTCATGGACAGATTGACTTCATCCACACAATCAGTTTGTTTCACCTGAATCTCAGAGACGGAAAAGAAAAGAATCAATCATCTCCTCATTGATTATTATCATGATAAAGACACTTTGATAAAACCTCATAGACCTTATTTGTAAGTTGATTTGAACAACAACAACATTTGTTCTGACAAACACAAATGTGTAAATGTAATTATAGATTTGTGTCTTTACAATAACTTTAAAAACATCAGTGATAAAGGAAGGTCTGCTGATTTCTCTGTTAAGGCTCATACAGTGGAAGAGAAACAACAACACATAAATACATCAACACAAATATCCAACAAACATTTAGAGCACAGACAAGTTTGTGTTTTCATGTGGACAAATGTGAGTTTAGGTCAAACAAACATGATGAGCAGTGATATCCTCCATGGCTTCAGCTCCACCTGAACAAAGTCAAACATCAACACAACCAGAAATGAGAAGAGGTCAAAGTACCACCCATAATGTTTGATTGACAGGTGATCTGTGTGCAGTGCAGAAACACAACAGCAATGAGCTTTTAGCAACAAACATGGAGACAAAATAAAGTGCTCCCCCCCCCAGGAGTATAGTTTGGGTTCTGTTATTTTTTCTCCTCTCCTCTCCACTTGTTTTTCCCCATTCCTCCTTTTTAAATGGCGCCGCAGATGGCTGCCTCGGTGTTTTGGTGCGCTCTACACCATTCACTAGAACAAATTCCTTGTATGTGAAAACATACTTGGCAATAAACCTGATTCTGATTCTGATTCTGATTCTGAAGTGATGAACAAAAACACAGATTTGAACCAACTGCTCCTGAAATGACCTTTGTCTATTTGAGTTTACACAACTCAGCTGTGTCTCCATAAACACAAAGTCCAGCATGTAGAGGCTGAGTGAATGTGGTCTGGACTCTGTGGAGGACAGTCATGGTTTCAGAGACACTGTAGAAGGACAGAATACCTGCTCTGTGATCCAGGTACACTCCTACTCTGGAGGACTGAGGACCTGAGACTGGAGTTTTGATATTGTTGCAGCTAAATAAAAAACTGGTTTGGTTACAATTTAATGCCCAAGATTTGTCATTGTATCCAAATAGACATTCATTCCAGCTCCCTGTTCTGCTGATATTCTTGTATGTGACTGCTACAAAAACTCCTCCTCCTCTCCACTCCACCTCCCAGTAACAACATCCAGTCAGACTCTCTCTACTCAGGACCTGATAACATGAAGTGAATCTGTCTGGATGACTAGAATAAGACTGTTCTTGACTCGTTACTGTTGCTTTTCTGTTTCCCTCAGACAATAACAGATGTGTGTTTGCTGTGTTTGGATCCAGTGTGAATTTCTGTGAATATCTTAAGAAGTCAGCTCTGGTCTTGGGCTCTGGTTGTGACAGTAAAACATCTACTTGAGTCACTGTCAGTGAGATGTTTGTCCACGTCTCTCTCAGAATGTCCTGTAGTTTATCTCTGAGCTCTGACACAGCTGCTGTCACATCCTCAAAGTACCTCAGAGGACAGATATTGATGCTGGATGAGTCTGTAGATTGACTGAGTGGTGACAGTGAGGGGTAGTTGTGTAGAAACTGGTTGTGATCCTCTGTGTGTGAGAGCTGCTTCAGCTCAGCGTCTTTCCTCTTCAGCTCAGTGATCTCCTGCTCCAGCTTCTCCTGAAGATCTTTGACTCGACTCACTTCAGTTTCCTGCTGGGATTTGATCTGCTGCTTCACATCAGAGCTTCTTTTCTCCATGAGACGGATCAGCTGAGTGAAGATCTTCTCACTGTGCTCCAGTGCTTTATCAGCAGAGCCATTGATAGCCTCCACCTCCTGTTGAAGCAGCTTCACATCTTTCTCTCTGTCCTGGATTCTCTGCTGGATGTTTTGTTGACTCAGCTGGAGCTCTCTCTGCCTCTCAGTCCTTTCTACTGCAGCTGAGACTGTGTCGTGGCCTTTATGTTCATCCACAGAGCAGAGATAACAGATACACTGCTGATCAGTGCGGCAGAACATCTTCATCACCTCATCTTGACGAGAGCAGATGTTCTCCTGGAGCTTCTTGGAGGGCTCCACCAGCTTGTGTTTCCTTAATGGAGCTGCTTCATAATGAGGTCGGAGGTGTTTCTCACAGTAAGAAGCCAAACAAACCAAACAGGATTTGACAGCTTTCAGTTTTCTCCCAGTGCAGACATCACAGGCCACATCTTCAGGTCCAGCATAGCAGTGATCAGCAGGAGCAGCTTGGAGTCCAGTCTTCTTCAGCTCCTCCACTAAATCTGCTAACATGGTGTTTTTCCCCAGGACAGGCCTCGGTGTGAAGGTCTGCCTACACTGAGGGCAGCTGTAGATTTTCTTCTCATCCTGTCCATCCCAGTGGGTTTTAATACAGTTCATGCAGTAGCTGTGTCCACAGGGAAGAGTCACCGGATCCTTCAGTAGATCCAGACAGATGGAACAGCAGAATTTTTCTTGGTCCAGATGATTTCCTTGCTGCGCCATTTCACCTCCTGAGAGTCTCTGTCAAACAGTTTCACTTTCTCTGAACAGAAATAATCTCTGGGCTCAGGAGGAAAACAGATCTCTGCTCTCGTTCTCTTGCTGCAGTGAGTCAGACTCATCATCTCCTGCAGTTCACAACATGTTGTTTACACCCATCCTCATACTTACAGATCTGTGAGAGGGAGGGAACAAGAAACACCTTGACAGGGTGGAGCTTGATATGTGTTGAAGCAGGAATAAAAGAGAAAAGAGGGAGGTGTCGTTCAGTCTGTTGTGCGCTCCACAAAGAGGAGCAGTTTGTGAGAGACAGGGTGTGTTATCTGTCATTTACAACAAAGAAAGGTCGAAAGTCAAGTCAAGTCAAGTATTTGTTAAAAACAACAACTATGTGAATCCAAACTGAAGACATGATCAGTGGTGAGGCTCAACAAGGAGACAGTGAGAGAAGACATGTTTCTGTGGATGTCTGTTTACAGATACACAGCAGGAAACTGTACAACTCAGCGTGCATCATTCCCAGTGTGCGACACTGACAAGGACAGATTTGAATCCTTGTACCTTGAGTGTGGCACACTGTGTGGGAACTTAAGAGCGCAGAGTTTTACAGTTTCCTTCTCTGGATCACAGATGTTGACAAAACCAGTTCTTCCTTCACAGCGTCTTTGTTTCACCTCAACACTGATTACTTGTTCATAGTTTTGATTCTCATGGTCCTTCTTTAACAAATACAAATCTCTGACACAAGCACAATTTCTCCACCTGCAGAATTTCTCATGTAGATTTATTTGACACGTTTACAAAGGTCGAGTTCCAACCACAAACTTTAGAATCATTTGTGAACATCACTTCACAAGCTCAAAATCATTTGGACACTAATTTGAGCCCATATATGTGTGGGGTGGAGTCACGCCCATGACTTACCATTTGTTGCTGGTTGTGGGGACCTTAAGGTGTGGTACAGGCCTGAGGTGGGTTGTGGCGTCCCTGTGAAAACACATGATGGTGTTTGTATTAAATAAAATTACTTTTCATTGAAGAGCAAACCGGGACATTTCAAGCAGCTCTTTGTTTGACTGTGAAATGTTTTTGAAGCATTTTAAGGAGATAAGAACATAAAAGATTGATCAATCACCCATTTAAACCTCATTTAAGTACAAGAATGATAAATGTACTAGTTCAAGCACAAGCTGCAAAGGTGACATCTGATAGGAGCCAAAGCCTTTTTTAAAAACGTCTGCTGCTGATCTAATATACTCATGTTCACACCACATCTCTCAGCAGGAAACAGGCTGTGTTAAATCTTACATTGCTCAGTTGTGGTTGAACTGGTATTTTACAGTTAGCAGAGCTTTGCTCAGTAAAGTGATACATCACACACAGTTGTTACTGAGTAGTTCCTCATTACTTCATTATTACATCACAATGAGTTCCCTCACAACCAATCAGAGACAGCTGGTTTCTTAACAAGTATTTGATCATAATATTCAAGACACTTATGTTAATAATCACATCCAGGTAATTTTCTGATCCATCGTGAGTGTAACAAACAGAATATCATGTCACTCATTTGAAACATTTAAACATGGATCTGTGTTAAAAGGCGATTACACAAAATATAAACTGATTTTTTTTAAAAATTCCATATTTACAAAACACGTTTGACAAAAATAACAGCTTAAACATTAATTCCATTGTTAGAGCAACAGTCCACTGGCCTTATATAGATGCAAAAATCAGACCCATTCTGTGTCTAAAGGATGCTGAAAAACTAGTTCATGCATTTGTTACCTCAAGACTGGACTACTGTAACTCTTTATTGTCAGGATGTCCCAAAAATTCAGTAAAACGCCTCCAATTGATCCAGAATGCGGCAGCACGAATACTGACAGGAACTAGGAAACGGGATCACATCTCTCCTGTGTTAGGTTCTCTGCATTGGCTCCCTGTAAAATCCAGGATAGAATTTAAAATCCTCCTCCTCACCTACAAAGCCATTCATGGTCAGGCACCATCGTACCTTGGAGAGCTTATAGTTCCCTATTTTCCCAATAGGACACTTCGCTCTCTAAATGCAGGTCAACTTGTGGTTCCCAGAGTTTGTAAGAGTAGAATGGGGGGCAGAGCCTTCAGCTATCAGGCTCAGGAGGCAGACCCCCTCTCTACCTTTAAGATCAGGCTTAAAACTGTCTTGTTTAGTAAAGCTTATAGTTAGGGCTGGCTCGGGTATGTCCTGACCCATCCCTTAGTTATGCTGCTATAGAGCTAGACTGCTGAGGGATTCCCATGATGCACTGGGCTCTCTCTCTCTCTCTCTCTCTTTTCTCCTCTCGCCTCCCCCCCACCCCCCCTTTCTCCTTTTAAACCCAACCGGTCGAGGCAGACGGCCGCCCACCCTGAGCCCGGTTCTGTTGGAGGTTTCTTCCTGTTAAAAGGGAGTTTTTCCTCCCCCCTGTCGCCAAGCGCTTGCTCTTTGTGGGAACTGTTGGGTTTTTCTCTGTAACAAAGTAAGGTCTTGACCTTACCCTGTAAAGTGCCTTGAGATAATGTATATTATGATTTGGCGCTTTACAAATAAAATTGAATTGAACTGAAAAGGTGAAACGATGGAGGGAAGCAGCTCAGCTGAAGGACAAACAGAGAATGAGCTCAGGACACAGAACAAAGAAAACTCAAGGCACCTGTGTGAGCTGCCCTGTCAGCAACACCTGTGCTGTTCAGGTCAGCAGTCATGTGACCCCACTGCCCACAGGATGTGATAAGTAAAAATGAAAAAGAAAATGCAGTAATCCAGTTCTGTGACCACATTAAAATGAAAATTGAAAATCAGTTTGACAGTTAATGTTCACCTGCTCTATAGTGGCAATATTCAAATACAATCAGCAAACTGCTGCCTCAGTCCATTCACTGACATTCACATATCACTCCACTCTTTAGGGACCCCTAAAGAAACTGTGTTTTATATCAGTGCAGCTCAATGGAAAGTACCAGAGGTCAGATTTAAAGAATTTTAAATGTGTCACAATAAGTGATAAGATGCTGAGAGACATGATTTTGGTGGCTATTCTGGAGCAGGTCAGCTTCACCCAGCGACCTGCTGACACCAAACCTGATGGACTGATGGATGCTGAGGCGTCTCTGGAGGCATCTGGAACAAAGACGTGAGAGAGAAGAGGAGCATCAGGGCCCACATGAAATCCTTGAGAGGAAAATAACTGACATCTGATGAATCTTCATGTGCTGACAGGATCCAACAACAGACACTGGTCTGACATGAAACACTGAGAGTCACTTTATTCTTTGCTGTCTTGACGTCTCCTCCTTCATCCTCAGGATACCTGGCAGAGCAGGTGATGCTGTATCCATCATGTGTGGACAGGGAGGAAGAGCTGAGCAGGTGAGAGCCACAGACTCCGCCTCCTTCAGATCACCTGAGAGCTCAGTCCTGGGGCTCGGAGGAGAATCAGTGGTGTAAAGTCAAACAAACGTTTCACAGTGAAGACAGAGTCCACTCTGTTCTGTGAGGCTGCACTTTGACCTGAAGACTGACGTCACCGCGCTAACATGCAACAGTGACACCTGAAGTTTAGCAGGTGTGATGTCACTGTCAGACAGGAGGCGGGAAACTGCAGCGCTGTGACGAACGTCAGGTTCAGTGATTAACCCCGGTTCTCTGAACCATGAGGGAGGGGTCTCACTGTGGGACACGCCCCTCGCACTGTCCCCCAAACGCTGCTTCGTAACAGGCGTCCCCAAATGCGCTGTAGCCCAGGACACAAACAGCTGCTCCGACCTCCTGAAGCCAGGTGTCCTATCCATGGAGGTGCGGGACAGCAGCCGCTCCTGCTCCCCTGTGGAAGAAGGAGGAGGAGAAAAAGCTGAAAGCTCTATAGCACAACAGCTGAAGAGTCTCCGCTGTCAGGATCAGGCCCCGTCCCCGCCCTCTGGAGAGAGTAGGAGTGATCAGCTCTAACACCCACCAGAGCTCTGATCGGTCAGGGAGGAAAACACAGGACACTGATCGCTCTCCTCTGATGCAAAGACATCTATTTCCGCCCGTCCATACTTCCCCCATATCTGAGCCCCCACCTTGCTGTGGAGTCCCCCTCCTTGTAGCGGGGGCCGCCTCTGGACAGTAGATCTGCACCTGGATCCCACAACAAGCCTCAAGTCCTCCAGCTGCTCTCTGCACCTGAGGACACCCGCAGCCTCTTCTTGCTGCTCCGCCAAGTCTTTTTAGCGGGGCTGCTGCTAACGCTGGTTTCTTAGCACTGGAAAGACACATTTGTGTCAGTGGGAACGATGGTGTATAAACACAGCAGGAGCTTCCTGCCACAAGTTTGGAAAACTCCGCCTCTGTTTGCTCTGTCTCCCCTGAACAGTTGCTGAACCTGGCAGCAAGAGCAGCGCAAACCGCGTCCTGTCTGACAGATGCATCATCCAACACAAGATAATATAACACACAGCTAAAGAGGAAACCAGTGACTCCAACCTTTAGTCTGGTGAGCACCGTTAAGTTTGGACACCACTGTTTGAGGCTGAGAGTTAAAATGCTGATGATTCTGTAAATCAACTGTTAGTAAAACTGTATTTAGAAGAAACTTTCTGAGAAAACATAGAAAGTGATGATCCATAAACAATTCAAACAAGCTGACGAGCAGAAACGAGCAGTTTAGTTCATATTTTAATAAAATATGTACAAAATAATGTTGTCAGCATCTTTTTATCATTATAAATAAACTTGGACAAAATCAGTTCAAATGATCGATGTGGTGGTTCAGGTTGGAGGAATCACCTTGAAAAATGAACCCCATTTTAAAGAATTTATTCCTACTAAATATTCTGACACATGTTCAATCCAGATGTACAATATATGAAAAGGAAAAACCTCTTTAACAGTATGTAATACTGAGTATGCTGCAGAATCAAATCATTTCTGAACTCACAGTAAGTAAATATATGAAATGTGCAGTCAGTGGGTCAGTAGTGTTAGTAAGTGGATGTATGAAAGGGTGGTGTTGTATGGTGCAAAATAAAAAGTACAACCAAACCAGAGAAACCATGTGGTTTCAGCAATAGAGTGAGAGACAAAATGAGGATGGATGATTTGAAATGCATTCTGGGTAGACTGGCCAGGTGCACTGATACCAGCTCCACCTACCAGGACCTGAAGGGAGACAAAACACACAGCAACCAAGGGCAAGACGATCCCAGAGGCCACAGCAGAGCCAGAGGCCCGACACAGAGCCTTTAAATGAGGATCTGGTTCTTCTGAAGGTTTAAGGTTGTGTTAAAAGAGTTGAGCTCATTTTTCCACGAGTTTTGTCACATTGAAGATGAAACAAATAAATCACTTACACACGACTTGACCTACAGACACATGGTAGTGGAGTCATGGTGATTTATGTGTTGTGTTTGAATACAGAAGCATTTGTGTCTTCAAAGTTTCTTAAAAGATGAATTTATAATGACTTCCATCAGTTTCACAGCACTAACCATGATGTATAATATCAGGCATTTGATTATAAATCTTCTCAGCCTAAAATCATCATCTTCAATAAAAACTTGAGCCAAACTGAGCTGAGGAGCAGAATCTTTCTCGGTCCAGCTGATTTCCTTGCTGCGCCATTTCACCTCCTGAGAGTCACTGTCAAACAACAAACTGAGAGTCACTTTCTCTGAACAGAAACAATCTCTGTGCTCTGGAGGAAAACAGATCTCTGCTCTCGTTCACCCGCTGCAGTGAGTGAGACTCATCGTCTGCTGCAGTTCACAACATGTTGTTTATACCCATCCTCATACTTACAGAAAAAGAGGAGAAAAGAGGGAAGTGTCGTTCAGTCTGTTGTGTGCTCCACAAAGAGGAGCTGTTTGTGAGAGACAGGGTGTGTTATCTGTCATTTACAACAAAGAAAGGTAGAAAGTCTAGTGACTGACTCACTATAGCCACTTAATAAAATACAATAAACCACCATATCATGCATATAAAAGCAAAAAATAAAATACAAAGAAGATAGTCATTGGCTTACCACTGAGCACAAAGTCCATACAGTCCATATGAAATCCAAAGGTTGTGTTATTGTTACAGTGTTATTATTGAGGAGATGTTGGGGAGAGTTGTCTGTGAACCCTGCAGCACAGCTTTCATAAGCCGAACACACTCACTGTGAAATCTGAATAACTAATACCTATGTATGATTCTCCTCCTGTGTGACAAGGCCTCATCTTGAATCAGTGGTGCCCTCTTGTGGTTTACAGAGAACAGTTTCTCCTTTCACTGTTATCAGAACCTTGAAGTGAGTTGAAGTACAGCGCAGCGAGATGAGACATTGGCTGCTGCTGTAGCTGCTTCTCTGGCTTGCAAGGATGTTGTGGAGAAGGTGGTTGGTATTGTCCAAGATGGCTGCATCTTACAGAGCATGCATCTCTCCACAACAGTGCTCAGTAAGTCCAGACTCCTACCAGGCACAGGGTGAACAGGAACGGAGGCAGAAAAGTCAAATTACAAGTAATGAGATATTGCATTCACAAGGCCAAAATCGCATTTTGTGACATCACTGTAATGTTGACCTTCGACCCTCCATGGACCTGGACACCTCGGAAGACAACGAGCTTGACCCCGGCGGGCCCAGTGCCCAGCCATCAAGCTGGACACCTGGGAGGCATCACACAGGGCTGCTCTCTCCAGGTGGAACACGGTCGAGTCCTGATCCCACTGCTCTTCCTTCTCACGGAAATGACCGGCTTCATGGAACCACACCATCGCCAGGTGGAGCGAGTCAGGAGGTGACTGAGATACGTATGTGCATATGTATGGTTGGACAACCCACTGACTGAGGCTCCAGCTGTTGTCGGCAAAGAGCCACTAAAAAGAGGAAACAAAAGGGGTTAACTAGAGGCATAAGTTAGCATTATCAGCATTTTACTCCAGATCTCTGCTCTCGTTCTCCTGCTGCAGTGACTCATCATCTCCTGCAGTTCACAACATGTTGTATACACCCACCCTCATACTTACAGATCTGTGAGGGGGAGGGAACAAAGAAGTGACGGAGGTGTAGGTGGAGGTCTACAGGTCAGTGGTTGGCTCCTGTGCAGAAGAGAGGAGAGAGGTTTAGATTAACTTGAGCTGGTTCAACTACCTTAGAAACAGGTAGATAGTGTTGTCGTGATCTGCCCCTCTGGGTAATTTACCTGCCTGGATTGTATTATTTCCCTTTTATTTTGAAATGTCTCCCCTTGTGTGTATCTGTCCTGTTCCCTGAAGAAACCTGGAGCCTCTGGTTTTTGTAGCTGGAGTTTGGTTTTGTTGAGTTTGGTTCACCAGAGTCTGGATTTTATGAGCGTTTGGCTTCCTGTTTGAACCTGTTTTTGCTTATTTATTTAATTTTTTTTAGGTTTTCTTTTCAGGATGTTTTCACTTATTAAACTACCTTCAAAACACCTTCCTGCCTTTGTGTGCGTCTGCTTTTAGGTCCTGAAATCCTTAAACTGTGGTAAGTTTAATCCAGTGTTTCCCAAACTAGGGACTGGGCCCCTCCAAAGGGTCTGAGGGGTCATGAGAAATATGAGGATATTGATTATTAAGGTAATTCACAGTATGTAGACAGTGTTAGATACACATTACTATAAGGACAAACTCCAAAAAGTAGTGTATAGTGTAAGGCACTGCTCACTAACAAAAATGCAGGAACAACTGTGAAAAGGAATTAAAAAGAGTAAAAAAGGAGGAGGTAAACAATTTGTTCTCTCACCCATCGTGACCGTACTGACGATTAAAAGTAAAAATCATTTCTTCTGGTGAAGCAGAGAAAAAAAAGGAAACTGAACAAATCAAAGGAGTAGGATTATAAAGTAGTAGATATTGCATTCTGTTTGGTGCAAATAAATAAAAAAGTTTTAAAGAAGCTTGAATCTGCTGGATAGCGGCCTTTACAGTCTTGAGACTTTGCGCTGTCACATTGAAGAACCTCCCTCTGATCCATTATTTTCTCCCTGCATCCTGATGAAGGCATCAAAATTTACATCATGCAAAAAACCACAAACATGTGCATCAGAGTTTAAGACATATTAACTGCCTCTTCCTAAAAAGGCACCATTCATAAAGGGTTTAGAAGCTGTAATTAATGCTTGAGTCCTTTGTTAATGTTTTATCAATAGGTAATAGTTTATGCAGTTTATGAAGATTATAATTATAACTAGAGCTGTAAACGTGAAGTGTTGATGCTCAGAGTTGTTTACTACTTTATTACATTTTGAAGTTCCCATTCTGTGGTTTGCATGAAGACTCTCTTTGATCAGTGTACTCTGTTTAAATAAGATGTATTGGTAATGACATGGCTGTGTTTCTATTCAGTGATAATGCACTGAATGTTGGTAAACCATTCATCATCAGATTAGCAATTATAAATGTCAACTTCAAGTTAAAACACAACATACTGTACAACACACTACATGCTGACATAAACAAGAGCATCTGTCTGCTGTCTGATGACCTGCTGTGCAGATTCTATTTTCAAAGATCAGGAGGGCGGCGACCAGGACAACGACTGCTTGTGAATGATTTCTGTGACGGGCTTCAGGGGCTCCCAGAAGGTGATGACCTTCAGCAGTAGTCGGGGAAGTATTCAGATTTTTTGTAACAGTACAGTGCATTCAAAACCTCGTCCTTCTCACAGAAACAAACTGCTTCATGGAACCACATCACCTGAGATACGCATGTACATATGTATGGTTGGACAATGCACTGACTGAGGCGCCGGCTGTCACCTGCGACCTGTGAGAAAAGGACAGAAAAGGGGTTAGCTAGCAGGATTAGCATATCATTAACATATAATTAGCATATCATTAGCATTAGCATTGGGGGGGGGGGGGGGGGGGGGCGAGGCTGGACAGCCCGACCCCCAGGCGGCCCTGCGCCCAGCCATCGGGCTCGTTCAGCCTCGCGCGAGGCTACTCCCCCGACTTACTCCCCCGACTTACTCCCCCGACTTACTCCCCCGACTTACTCCCCCGACTTACTCCCCCGACTTACTCCCCCGACTTACTCCCCCGACTTACTCCCCCGACTTACTCCCCCGACTTACTCCCCCGACTTACTCCCCCGACTTACTCCCCCGACTTACTCCCCCGACTTACTCCCCCGACTTACTCCCCCGACTTACTCCCCCGACTTACTCCCCCGACTTACTCCCCCGACTTACTCCCCCGACTTACTCCCCCGACTTACTCCCCCGACTTACTCCCCCGACTTACTCCCCCGACTTACTCCCCCGACTTACTCCCCCGACTTACTCCCCCGACTTACTCCCCCGACTTACTCCCCCGACTTACTCCCCCGACACCATATAGGCTCAAATTAGGGTACAAATGATTTTGAGCTTGTAAAGTCATGTTCACAAATCATTTCAAAGTTTGTAGTTTTAAACTAACCTTTGTAAACATGTTAAATAAATCTGCTTGAGAAAGTCTAGTATGAAGGTGGAAAAAAAACTTGCTTGTCGTTAAGAGATTTGTATTTGTTAATTAAGACACTATGTGAATCAAATCTGAACCAATGATCAGTTGAAAGGTTAAAACAGTCAAAGAAGAAAGTGGATGTCTGTGAACAGATACAGAGCAGAAAATTGTGTAAAACTCAGCACTCAGACTGATGGTGATCACTACAAATTGTGATCCTTGTAACTTCACTGTCACACACTGTGTGGGAACATTTGAGCGCAGAGTTTTACAGTTTCCTGCTGTGTATCAGTGAACAGGTTTTGACAAAACCATTTCTTCTCTTACAAGGTCTTTGTTTAACCTCAACACTGACCATGTGTTGTTAGTTTTGATTCATTGTCTCTTTTTTAACAAATACAAATCTCTTTGACAAAAGCACTTTTTTTTTCCATGTACAAACTTGAATTTCTCGTGCTAATTTATTTTACAGGTTCACAAGGGTTGATTTACAACTACAAACATTGAAATTATTTGTGAACATCACTTCACAAGCTCAAAATCATTTGGACACTAATTTGAGCCCATATTGATGTGGGGTGGAGTAACGCTATTGACTTACCATTTCTTGCCGGTTGTGGGGACCTTAAGGTGTGGTACAGGCTTGAGGTGGGTTCTGGCATCACTGTGAAAACACATCAAATTACTTTCCATTAGAGGACGCACAGGGACATTTCAAGCAGCTCTTCATTTCACCGTGAAATGTTTTTGAAGCATATTTTCACTTAAAGGGAGACTTTTAAAAATCTTTCCAGGATTCCTGTTAACAGTATCTGTAGTTGAAGCTGTGTGCGGCCACCTCCTCTGAAACCAGTGGGAGCGTCCTGCATAACTCGCACCTGACTGAGTTGATAATGGAAAGTGAAATGTGTATGATCCTGTTAAATGGTGTCTCATGGTATTTTAGGGTCTCCTCTTTGCTCTCTCATCAACAGAGTATAATTCGATGTAACGGTGTCTAAGTACCCTTTGTTTTGGATCTAACACAGGATTATATGTGGTTTCTAATGACAGTATAATTTAACTGTAGCCAGCGGTGTCTAATTAGGGTATAACTATGTTTGTTTACTGTCTAATAAAGAGGATATTAATTCTAGTTTTGTCTAATTTGACATAAAGTGCAGCTTGTTACGTCTTATTACAGTACAATAATATAAAGAGTGAATGAGATTTGTATTTGTAATGAGAAAAACAAGACTTTGAAGAAAACTGAACAAATGATGCCAGTGGTGAGGTAACACAAAGACACTGTGTGTTTGTCAGAATCTGACAACAGTTACAAAGCTGAAAACTGCATAAATCTTTGCACACAAAGTTTCCACACAGCGTGTGATACTGAAGTTACAAGTACAACTTTGACCCCATTTTCACACCTGAAAATGATTATGCAATGAAAGTCCAACCACAAAGCAGAATTCAGAGGGCAGGTGGTTCTGTTGTCTTCATCTCTGCAGCTGAACCTGAAAGGTGGAGTAGATTTTTTAAGTTTGCGCTTTTGTCCATCTTGAAAATCTACCACACCTTTCAGAATCTGGACTCTGCTTTGTGATTGGATTGTCACTGTCCAATCAGATTCAGGGGTTAAAACAGGGTCAAAATGTGTACTTGTAACATCACTGTGTGGGAACTCTGAGCACCAAGTCTGACACAATTTCCTGCTTTGTATCTGTTCACAGATGCTGAAAAAAGCACCGTCTTTGAGTTTCCTCCCCACTGATAACGCTTGTTCAGTTTTAGTCACAAACTCTTGTTTTTCTTGTTACAAATCTCATTTGCACTTTATTTTATTGTGCACTAATAAGATGTAACAAGCTGCACTTTGTATCAAGCTACACAAAACTAGAAATAATGTGCTCTTTATTAGACAGTAAACAAACATAGTTATACTCTAAGTAGACACCATAAACCACAGCTAAATTATGCTGTCATCAGAAACCACATATAATCCTGTGTTAGATCCAAAACAAAAGGTACTTAGACACCGTTACATCGAATTATACTCTGTTGATGAGAGAGCAAAGAGGAGACCCTAAAGTACCCTGAGACACCATTTAACAGGATCATACACATTTCACTTTCCTTTATCAACATAGTCAGGGGCGAGTTATGCAGGAAGCTCCCACTGGTTTCAGAGGAGGTGGCCGCACACAGCTTCAACTACAGATACTGTTAACAGGAATCCTGGAAAGACTTTTAAAAGTCTCCCTTTAAGTCAAAGGATGACTTTAAAATGTGTTTTAGAGCAGTCTGAGGCCTTTAAGTCAGGAAACTCTGTCTATGAAATAAAGCATAAAAAGATTCATCAATCATCCATTTAAACTCATTTAATACTGTAAGTACACAAGTATGAAAACTGACTAATATAAATCTAGTAGTTTGACAACAGCTGGCAAAGGTGACGTTGAATAGCAGCTACAGCTGACAATAGTCTGAGTCTGTTTTTAAAACCATTCACTGCTGAGCCAACATACACATGTTCACAACACCAAACACTGATCCTTCTTCTTTAGTTTGGGAAGAGGGTTACTCTGCACAAATGTGTAACACTGAATAAACTGAACTGAGGATCCCTGATGATGTCAGTGGGGAGGTAAAACACAGACACTGTGACAGAAGAAGAGCTTTTGTTATTGTCTGTGAACAGACAGAAGAAAACTGTATAAAGCTCACAGTTCTCTCAGGGTGACGCAGAAGCTACATGAAGCATTTTGACAATATTTTTACTCCTGAATCTGATTGGACAGTGACAGCCCAGTCACAAAGCAGGGGCCAATCAGAGGGCAGGTGGTTCTCATGTCCACGGCAGATCATGAAAGGTGTTGTAGCTTTTCAAGATGGACGACAGCGTGGGCTTGAAAATCGACCACACCTCTCAGGATCTGGACTGTGGTTTCTGATTGGACTGTCGCTGTCCAATCAGATTCAGGTTGAAAAACGGGGCCAAACTTGCACTTGTAACTTCACCGTCACTCTCTGTGGGAACTTTGAGCCCTGAGTTTAATACAGGTTTCTGCTCTATCGGTGCACAACAGCACTTCTTCTGTCACGGTGTACTTGTTTTACCTCACCACTGATATCATTCAATAAAAATATCACTTGTCAGGGATTCAGCAAAAAAACAAAAAATCATTTCAATGTATTCAGTGTTTCTGAGTAACCCTCTCCCCAAACAGAACAATAAGGATCAGTGCTTCATTTCTAGTTCATTCATTTCCTTTACCATGCAAGTGAGTTATAGGAATAAAACAGTGACTTAAACCTTTGAAACTGAAAACAAAATCTGAACTGAAAAAGGAAACAATGGCGTGAAAAACTTGTAATTCTAATATTTTCATCATTACGTTTCTATGTCACTGGTTTTGAGATTGAACTCTGTCACCTTTTTGGTGTTTGGGGGAATTTACATCAGAAGCCTGACAGGAGGCCGACCTGGTTCACCCGGAGCTCCCGAACCAAGGTTCAAGGTAAGTTTTTGTCTTTCGATGTGAGAGGAAAAGTGAGGGAGAAGTTAACTCTTAACAGACATGATGTTTTCACAGAGGTCCACTGGAACAGGCGGTAACGTTGGCCAACACAAGTCATCCAGCTGACGGTGATGCCGCTGAGTCTCCCGCACCGTGAAGTCTTTTGATGAATAAGAGTTTGAGGCCAGAGTTGCTGCTGCTGCACAAGGTCTCATCAAGGTGCTGACGAAAAAGAAACTCAGCATCAAACCCCAGCACAGCAGAGCTCGGTGCCGTCACAGGAGCTGCAGAATCGGCTCCAACCCCAAACCAGACAGAGCAGCAGGAGATCACCAGGTTTAACCAGGTGTGTCAGCTGACGTCAGCGCTGGATCCAGCAAACCTTTGTCAAAACAACGTCACGTCCGTTAAAAGCCAACTTCACCCATGGATGTATTATAAGAACTGGATGACGGATCTAAAAATGGCGCCATTCAGTTCAATACAAGTTGCTCGCCTGGCGCATACGCCGAAAAAGTTTCTGGCTTCCGGGTTACTTCCGCGTTACGCGGCCCATAGAGACTGCGCAGTAGTGTCACTCCCATCATGCCTTTGGGCGATGAGAACGAGCGAAAAACGTTCTCGATCTGTTGCTGCGCGTTCACGAGAGCTCTGCTGGAGGACTGATGTGTAACAGACTGATCCAGGACCGGCCCGGGGCCTGAAACACGGATTATACAGCAACAACATTCAGGCTGAAGCTTCAGAGCCGAAAGTCACATTAAAATCAACATTTTAAAAAATCATAACCAGGCAGAAATATTATGTTTAAATTGTCTTTTAGGCAATTTTAAGATATTGATGCTGCATGTGACAGAAAACTACAACTCATCAGATAAAGTTATCACGTTTACTTTCTGTCATTGAGCAGCAGATTATACGACATGTCTTCTTTAAAGAACTGCAGGGCTGTAGTGAAGCTTTATGTCCCGTCACTGCTCTTTCTATGTTTCACAGATATTTGATTTGAAAATGAAAAATATATCAAAATTATTTTTATAAAGATGTAATTTAAATGATGAATGCCTCTGAACATATAGCTGCTGTACACTGAGCTCACACTGAGGGAGGTAGAGGCGGTGATGAGGCCGGTTCCTCCCCCAGGGACAGAGAGGGGCCGCGGGCTGCAGCGGCTCAGGCCCCCGCTGCTGACCCGGAGGACGCTGCGTCCAGGCCGGACTCAGTTCTAGCTGAACCCGCTGACACAGTGAAGGTCCCTCATCTATAAATACTGAGGCGGTGGTTGTTGATGACAGGTGGTGACCTGCAGTCAGGAGGAGACTCTGCTGCTCACACATCACACAAACTATCACAGAAGCTCAGGGACTGAAATTAAAACACCTGAAGAAACTGACGGAGGAAGAACAATCATGGCGGCGTCTCAGTGAATCCAGTGATGAGAATATATCGATTAAAAACAACTATATTCCTGAAAAAAGTGCAAGAAGTGACGAATAAATGCGACAAAAAAATCACAAATCAATGAACTTGATGCTCGTTCCCGAGACACAGCGGGACCGCGGATAGAGTGCGCGTACACAGTGGTGACGTCACTCAGAAAAAAAGACTCTTCTGGGCTTTGAAAAACTTTTACAAAGGTTAAAACCCCGTGGCTTAAAAATGTCTTAAATCTTTTACTGTTGCGCTCTGTGGGAAAATGCTTTTTGGGCCGCGGGGGCATTTTTCGCTGCAACACCACGAGTGGCCACCGGAAACAGCGGCTGCAAGTCTGAGCGGCGGCGCCGTGTCCAGGTCTGATGACACATCCATGACGTCACCTCAGCGAGGGCCTACGTCAAATAACAGCGACAGGGCGTCAACAACAGTTACCTGCGGTTTGGGAGCTCCAGGTGAATGTGTGGAGGCCATTGCTTTAGTACACACCTGTCCAACCGGAAGTAATTAATCCTACACACCGCTCCCGCCAACACGGAGACAGGAAGTTAAACTGAAAAATGCTGACAGCGTTTTAAAAAAGTAAATAAATCAAAATAAGACGAAGGAAAAAAACAGGCTCGACACAGAACAACACAAAAATATCAACATTAAAGATTTTAAGATTGTAGTTTTCAATGCCATTGTTTCGTTTCAAGATTTAAAGTCCCTGTTGTCGCCTCATAGTGAGTCCTCCTCCATCAGACAGGATCTCTGACACCGTAAACTGAACACCTGGCGGACTCACCTGTGAACCAGGTAGTTGACATCTGAGCAGACAGGATGTAAGAGGAGGAGGAGGAGAGTCAATGTCGGAGCCCGGCGGGATGGAGACGAGGCGCTGCCGGTGTTTCCCTCACTGCCCGCGGACTGCGCTCAGAGCCCGGGAGGCTCACTGCCGCCATGTTGTTTGTGACCCGGATTTAAAGCTGGGGAGGCGCGAGCTCTGCCCAGTTCCCGCCAGAGGGCAGAGTATAAACAGAGCAGCTCTGCTCTGCTTCTTCTTCTTCGTCTCCTCCTGCTCACCTGCCTTCCCTCATCGTCTCGCGTGTTTCTGCGTGTTTGCTCCCCAGGTGACTTTTCTGGTGCAGTTTGTCATGTGACTGTGGCAGAGCCGAGGCCGAGGCCCAGAGAGCCGCTGCTGAGCCATGAACACACAGGAGAGAGGGAAGCAGCAAACATGGCGTCCAGGAAGAAAACACTGAAGTGACTCAGACTCCATGAGCTGCAGCTGAGAGTGAAGGAGCGCTCACAGGCCATAAACTGCAGGAACAGTCCACAAACTAAAGCAGTAACTGAAGCTCAACTGCAAGTAAAAGTCCAACTGTGCACGAAGCTGAAGTCAGTGACACACAGACAACACATAATCATAGTTTATTAGTCTGAAAGCATTTTAATAAAAGTCTTAAATGTCATGTTTTTCCTGTGCCCAAGGACAGTTAAGTCTGTAGTATCTGTCCTGAAGCTGTAAATCACACAGACCCTCAAATGGACAAATATCCACAGACAAATCAAGACACAAGCTTTGTGAAGAATCAGCAGGTGTGTATTTCACTAACATATCGATTAAATGTCATAAGAGACAAATGAAAATGTGGAATGCAGAAATTGCTTTATTCTTTTTAATTGAGCCCCACCCCCCTACATTAGGAGCTACTGAGCACAAGTGAACTATTACAGCATAGAAACACTCTGGCAGTAAAGACCTGATGCTAAAGTCATCCTCAAATAGTTGAATGCTGGCGTTCTTAAGTCAGGCCACTGAAGTTATATAACAAATTACTCTGAGCCATAATCTACAGCAGCTGTGTCGTGTGGCCCGAACAGGTCTCATCCAGGTTTTACATTGGACGTAAAGTTTAAGGTCTGAAACACTGATCTTGGTGTAAGAGATTACACAAACATTTTATGTCCTCACAGCGTCCCACTCATTGTTTCAGAGCAAACTGGGTTCACATCACATTTTTAATCTTTGGTTTCTGCAGCACAGGAATGAAAAATGTGGATTCTTAAAAAGAGTTGTGTTCTTTTAAATACACAACCCATGATGATAATATAGTGTTTCATCTTCAAAGCATCTGCTGCAGAAAAATAACTAAAACTATACAGAAAATGCTAAAGTCATGATAGAAACATGGGACTTTATTAAAATGATGACGTAAACTTGAAGATGTAATTTTTCTAGAATTACACTGGACCTGACTTAATGAATATGAGCAAAGCAGGAGAAGCAGCCAACAGGTTTCATTTGAAAGTATTTAATGTTTTGCTTGCAGTCAATCCTATTATCTTGAATAAATCAATTCTAGATCAATGCATCAATTCATTCTTACTTTAGATATATAATCATGTGAGAACAAACCAGGGAGATTACACGTACTTCTTAACAGCAAAATAAATGAGATGATGAAATATAATGAAATGAGATACTCACTCGACACAGGCAGGAACAAAGGTGAGATGATGGAGGGAAGCAGCTCAGCTGAAGGACAAACAGAGAATGAGCTCAGGACACAGAACAAAGGAAACTGAAGACACCTGTGTGAGCTGCCCCGTCAGAGACACCTGTGCTGTTCAGGTCAGCAGTCATGTGACCCCACTGCCCACAGGAGACATTATGAAGTAAAAACACATGACATCACATGTCACTGTGCTCTTCTGGGGTCAAAATGTAAAAGGCTGAGACACTGATGTACCTCCTGTCATTTAGCACCACCACACACTGCCTGCTGCTGTAGAGTCGTTCACACTTCAGTGGAGTCAAAGCTCAGAGAGTGTGTGGACGCTCTGAATCCAAAAGGCCATAAAAGAGACACTGAGACTGTCCCCCTGTAAAAAATGACCGGTCGTCTGTGCGAGCAGCTCATTACAGCCAAGAGTCCCTGTCTAAACTGTGTTTGTTGTTGTTACAATGGAGACAAAGTTGTGGTCGGCCTGCTGCTGATACTCTTATGGGTCGTACAAGGGTCGGGACAAATGATCTATGTGGTGGTTGAGGTTGGAGGGCTCACCTGAAAAAATAATCCCATTTTAATGAATAAAATCCTACTACATATTCTGACACATGTTCAATCCAGATGTACAATATATTAAAAGAAAAAAACTATGTAATACTGAGTATGCTGCAGAATAAAATCATTTCTAAACTCACAGTAAGTAAATATATGAAATGTGCAGTCAGTGGGTCAGTAGTGTTAGTAAGTGGATGTATGAAAGGGTGGTGTTGTATGGTGCAAAATAAAAAGTACAACCAAACCAAAGAAACCAGGTGGTTTCAGCCATGGAGTGAGAGACAAAATGAGGATGGATGATTTGAAATGCATTCTGGGTAGACTGGCCAGGTGCACCCAGGTGCACTGATGCCAGCTCCACCTACCAGGACCTGAAGGGAGACAAAACACACAGCAACCAAAGCCAAACTGAGCTGAGGAGCTTTAACCTCCACTACATCCCTGCTCAGCAGGATGAAGGCGCCCTCTTGTGTTGTGCATCAGTTTTCACATTTCAGTTGTTCACCTGCTGTGATGTTCACTGCAGGAAGAGGAGTCACACCCTGTAACACTGATGCTGCATTCAGGTCACATGGGAAAGATGGAAGACAAGAGTTTCCAGTCTACAAATATTATTCGCATCAGTCTTCAGGTGGGAATGTGACTTCTTCACTTCTGATTGAGCGACACTGAAACAGTTGAAATCAAAGCTAAAGAAATATATTCATGTTATGATGACGAGACTGGAGCTGATGCAGGCTGCACAGTTTCCATCTGTTGTTGACTGTTCAACATTTGACTTGTTGTAAAAGCTGTGTGACTGTGGTCGAGTGACGGCTGTGAAAACTTCTCAGAAACAACATAAATCAGTTATTGTGTCTTGATGACTTTCACTGAACATGACAGCCTCATTCTGAAGTTTCATCTTCATGTGAATCGACATCACAACAAATAAAATGACCTCAAGTCCACAACAACACAACCTCTCTTGTCTTATGTGCGTCAGGACTCCACTCAACTTCTTCACACTAAAACTTAGTGTGAAACTAAGTAAAGTAACTCTGAACATTTTTCCAGTTTGTGAAGCAACAAGTGAAAGAAAACTCTGCTCGTTTCTCTGTGACAAATGTTTAGTGAAGGAAGCTGAAAGGACAGAGACTGACTGACAAATGTTCCTCTGCCCTGAACATCAACACTGTAACACTGTAGTTTTTGCTGCTTTGCCTCATATTCGTTTCAAACAAGGCCAAACAAACCAAACAGGATTTGACAGCTTTCAGTTTTCTCCCAGTGCAGACATCACAGGCCACATCTTCAGGTCCAGCATAGCAGTGATCAGCAGGAGCAGCTTGGAGTCCAGTCTTCTTCAGCTCCTCCACTAAAACTGCTAACATGGTGCTTTTCACCAGGACAGGCCTCAGTGTGAAGGTCTGCCTACACTGAGGGCAGCTGTGGATTTTTTTCTTATCCTCTCCATCCCAGTGGGTTTTAATACAGTTCATGCAGTAGCTGTGTCCACAGGGAATAGTCACCGGATCCTTCAGTAGATCCAGACAGATGGAACAAGAGAAGGTTTCCCGGTCCAGCTGAACTCCTTTCTGCGCCATTTCACCTCTCAGTGTCAACGACTGTCTGAGTTTCACTTTCTCAGAACAGAAACTAGTTTGAGCTCTGATCTAAACAACATGTGTCTCTGCAGTGAACGGGGCCTGTCAGCTCTCTCACTTCACCACATGTTGGTTCCACCCATCTTCAGACTGTAGATCTGAAGGGGAGGGAACAAGGAAACACATGAACAGTGGAGCTGGCTGTGTTAGAGAGCAGGAATAAGAGGGAGGGTTATCAGGCTGTGACTCAGTCCAGGAGGAGGAGCAGTTTGATACTGTGTGTTTAACCCTTTCTTTTTTGTTTGCTGTAGAGCTCATTAGTCTTTAAAAAAACTGATCAGCACAACTTTTAGATGAGAAACTCTTTTTTGGATCTTTGGGTTAAGAGATGATTCCCCAGCTGTCTGAGTTTGTTCTTCTATTGTCTCAAAATATGTTTTACTGTTGGTTTCATAAATGAAAGTAATGAGGCTGCAGTACATGAAAAATAAAGAGAAAACAATCTCTGTTGACTTTTCAATACTTTTGAATAGTTCGATAAAGTTCTTGAAATATTTTTGGATCAAACAGGTTAAATTTAGAATGTAATTTTGAGCAAAATAAAAATATTTTAATATTTGATGCATTTAAAGAAACAAATGAAAAACTTTTTGCACTGTGAATCCCACAGTACTTGAATTTGACTCCGTATTTTAGTTTTGGAGTTTTACACATGTGATCAATAATATCCTT
Organism: Trachinotus anak; assembly: GCF_046630095.1. Taxonomy (NCBI): domain Eukaryota; kingdom Metazoa; phylum Chordata; class Actinopteri; order Carangiformes; family Carangidae; genus Trachinotus; species Trachinotus anak. The sequence continues at coordinate 24,861,808 of NW_027273863.1, read as the reverse complement.
TCAGTTGTTTTCCAAATGATCCCTCAGACATCACACTGTAGATATTATATTGCCATCATCTCAGCAAAACTCAAGTTTTACAGTTTGATGTCAAAACAATTATTAATACAAAAGCACCAAGAGTGAAACAGCTGTTTGAAATAACACAAACACACTGGAGTGAACCCCAACTTAACAACAATCTGACGTTAGTGAAGAATAAACTACGATATTACAAAATGTCACATGTAGTTGATTACTGGCTTTATAATAAGACCAGAGTATAGTCTCAATAACCAAACAGTAACTACATAAAGTTGATCAGTTACCTGGGAACATTTTCTAATGAATAAAAGAAAAGCAACAATTTCTGCATTTTATTTAATGTAAAAGATGAATTCCTACTGACTTGCAGCAGCTTCACAGCTCTAACCAGGATGTACGACATCAGGTGATTTATCATAAATCTTTTCAGCCTAAAATCATCATCTTTAGTGTTTATTATTCAGAATGAAAATCAATCAGACAAAAACAATTTAAAGCTTGAAGGGTGCAGTAGCATTATCTGACATACTTTGGTCTTACAAGCACTAAACAGCAGCAAACTCTCACACTCAGTGTTTCCATCTCTGTGTTTATTTCCACTCTCACAGTCAGTTACAAAGTTCACACTCACAGCTACAAAACCAGCATCTAAACACTGTGCAGGAGGAAAATGATCAAACTGATACAACATCACAGGTTTGATGATTTCATGTGAACAAATGTACACATGGCAGAGGATATGGAACAACATTAATTACTCTGTACAGTCCATGTTGCTGTTGTGTTGCTACCTGGTCCAGTGTTGCTTGGACTTGTCTTTGTATCCAAATGCACATTTATTTAAAATTCCTGTTCTACGAAAATCCTGTTGTGTTATTGTACATCCACCATCCCTCTCCACCTCCCAGTGACTACATCAGTCAGACTCTTTCTGCTCAGGACCTGTCAGCAATTAGGAGGAAAACTGCTTCAGATATACGCTCATATTTTCTCCATCAGCTTTGAATCAGATCCTGGAATGAAGACACAAGAAAACATTTAATTGATTATTGAGGAAAATCAACTTTATTGATGACATGAAGCTTCAGTTTGTTCCCACATTGAAACAGTAAAGTCTGTTCAATGACTCTTGTTCAGTGATTTCATGAACAGATTGACTTCATCCACACAATCAGTTTGTTTCACATGGATCTCAGATATGGAAAAGAAAAGAATCAATCATCTCCTCATTGATGATTATCATGATAAAGACACTTTGATAAAACCTCATAGACCTTATTTGTAAGTTAATCTGAACAACAACAACATTTGTTCTGACAAACACATCAATGTAAATGTAATTATAGATTTGTGTCTTTACACAGTGAGAACAAAACATCAGTGATAAAGGAAGGTCTGCTGATTTCTCTGTTAAGGCTCATGCAGTGGAAGAGAAACAACAACACACAAATACATCAACACAAATATCCAACAAACATTTAGAGCACAGACAAGTTTGTGTTTTCATGTGGACAAATGTGAGTTTAGGTCAAACAAACATGATGATGAGCAGTAATATCCTCCATGGCTCCAGCTCCACCTGAACAAAGTCAAACATCAACACAACCAGAAATGAGAAGAGGTCAAAGTACCACCCATAATGTTTGATTGACAGGTGATCTGTGTGCAGTGCAGAAACACAACAGCAATGAGCTTTTAGCAACAAACATGGAGACAAAATAAACTGATGAACTAAAATACAGATTTGAACCAACTGCTCCTTAACTGGCCTTTGACTATTTGAGTTTACACAACTCAGCTGTGCCTCCATAAAGCCCATAAAGCCAGTGATTAAACCCATGAAGCCCATAAGGCCCATAAAGCCGAAGTCCAGCATGTAGAGGCTGAGTGAATGTGGTCTGGACTCTGTGGAGGAGAGTCATGGTTTCAGAGACACTGTAGAAGGACAGAATACCTGTTCTGTGATCCAGGTACACTCCTACTCTGGAGGACTGAGGTCCTGAGATTGGAGTTTTAATATTGTTGAACCAAAATACATAACAGTTTCGGTAACAACTTAACGCCCAAGATTTGTCATTGCAGCCAAATCCACATTCATCCCTGCTCCCTGCTCTGCTGATATTCTTGTATGCGACTGCTACAGAAACTCCTCTTCCTCTCCACTCCACCTCCCAGTAACAACGTTCAGTCAGACTCTCTCTACTCAGGACCTGATACCAGTCAGTGAACCTGTCTGGATGACTAGAATAAGACTGTTGACCTCGTGTTATTTTTCTGTTTCCCTCAGATAATAACAGCCATGTGTGTGCTGTGTTTGGATCCAGTGTGATTTCCTGTGAATATTTTAAGAATCCAGCTCTGGTCTTGGGCCCTGGTTCTGACAGTAAAACGTCCACATCAGTCACTGTCAGTGAGATGTTTGTCCATGTCTCTCTCAGAATGTCCTGTAGTTTATCTCTGAGCTCTGACACAGCTGCTGTCACATCCTCAAAGTACCTCAGAGGACGGATATTGATGCTGGATGAGTCTGTAGATTGACTGAGTGGTGACAGTGAGGGGTAGTTGTGTAGAAACTGGTTGTGATCCTCTGTGTGTGAGAGCTGCTTCAGCTCAGCGTCTTTCCTCTTCAGCTCAGTGATCTCCTGCTCCAGCTTCTCCTGAAGCTCTTTGACTCCACTCACTTCAGTTTCCTGCTGGGATCTGATCTGCTGCTTCACATCAGAGCTTCTTTTCTCCACGAGACGGATCAGCTGAGTGAAGATCTTCTCACTGTCCTCCACTGCTTTATCAGCAGAGCCATTGATAGCCTCCAACTCCTGTTGAAGCAGCTTCACATCTTTCTCTCTGTCCTGGATTCTCTGCTGGATGTTTTGTCGACTCAGCTGGAGCTCTCTCTGCCTCTCAGTCCTTTCTGCTGCAGCTGAGACTGTGTCGTGGCCTTTATGTTCATCCTTGTCGCAGAGATAACAGATACACTGCTGATCAGTGCGGCAGAACATCTTCATCACCTCATCATGATGAGAGCAGATGTTGTCCTGGAGCTTCTTGGAGGGCTCCACCAGCTTGTGTTTCTTTAATGGAGCTGCTTCATAATGAGGCTGAAGGTGTTTCTCACAGTAAGAGGCCAAACAAACCAAACAGGATTTGACAGCTTTCAGTTTTCTCCCAGTGCAGACATCACAGGCCACATCTTCAGGTCCAGCATAGCAGTGATCAGCAGGAGCAGCTTGGAGTCCAGTCTTCTTCAGCTCCTCCACTAAATCTGCTAACATGGTGTTTTTCCCCAGGACAGGCCTCGGTATGAAGGTCTGCCTACACTGAGGGCAGCTGTGGATTTTCTTCTGATCCTCTTCATCCCAGTGGGTTTTAATACAGTTCATGCAGTAGCTGTGTCCACAGGGAAGAGTCACCGGATCCTTCAGTAGATCCAGACAGATGGAACAGCAGAATTTTTCTCGGTCCATCTGATTTCCTTGCTGCGCCATTTCACCTCCTGAGAGTCTCTGTCAAACAGTTTCACTTTCTCTGAATACAAACAATCTCTGTGCTCTGGAGGAAAACAGATCTCTGCTCTCGTTCTCCTGCTGCAGTGAGTCAGACTCATCATCTCCTGCAGTTCACAACATGTTGTTTACACCCATCCTCATACTTACAGATCTGTGAGGGTGAGGGAACAAAGAAACAGCTTGATAGGGTGGAGCTTGATACGTGTTGAAGCAGGAAGAAAAGAGAAAAGAGGGAAGTGTCTGTTCTGCGCTCCACAAAGAGGAGCAGTTTGTGAGAGACAGGGTGTGTTATCTGTCATTTACGACAAAGAAAGGTCGAAAGTCAAGTCAAGTCAAGTATTTGTTAAAAACAACAACTATGTGAATCCAAACTGAAGACATGATCAGTGGTGAGGCTCAACAAAGTGACAGTGAGAGAAGACATGTTTCTGTGGATGTCTGTTTACAGATACACAGCAGGAAACTGTACAACTCAGCGTGCATCATTCCCAGTGTGCGACACTGACAAGGACAAATCTGAATCCTTGTACCTTGAGTGTGGCACACTGTGTGGGAACTTAAGAGCGCAGGGTTTTACAGTTTTCTTCTCTGGATCACAGATGTTGACAAAACCAGTTCTTCCTTCACAGCGTCTTTGTTTCACCTCAACACTGATCACTTGTTCATAGTTTTGATTCTCATGGTCCTTCCAAATACAAATCTCTGACACAAGCACAATTTCTCCACCTGCAGAATTTCTCATGTAGATTTATTTGACACGTTTACAAAGGTCGAGTTCCAACCACAAACTTTAGAATCATTTGTGAACATCACTTTACAAGCTCAAAATCATTTGGACACTAATTTGAGCCCATATATGTGTGGGGTGGAGTCATGCCCATGACTTACCATTTGTTGCTGGTTGTGGGGACCTTAAGGTGTGGTACAGGCCTGAGGTGGGTTGTGGCGTCCCTGTGAAAACACATGATGGTGTTTGTATTAAATAAAATTACTTTCCATTGAAGAGCAAACCGGGACATTTCAAGCAGCTCTTTGTTTGACTGTGAAATGTTTTTGAAGCATTTTAAGGAGATAAGAACAGAAAAGATTGATCAATCACCCATTTAACCCTCATTTAAGTACAAAAATGATAAATGTACTAGTTCAAGCACAAGCTGCAAAGGTGACATCTGATAGGAGCCAAAGCCTTTTTTAAAAACGTCTGCTGCTGATCTAATATACTCATGTTCACACCACATCTCTCAGCAGGAAACAGGCTGTGTTAAATCTTACATTGCTCAGTTATGGTTGAACTGGTATTTTACAGTTAGCAGAGCTTTGCTCAGTAAAGTGATACATCACACACAGTTGTTACTGAGTAGTTGCTTCATTATTACATCACAATGAATTCCCTCTCAACCAATCAGAGACAGCTGGTTTCTGAACAAGGGTTTGATCATAATATTCAAGATACTTATGTTAATAATCACATCCAGGTAATTTTCTGATCCATCGTGAGTGTAACAAACAGAATATCATGTAACTCATCTGAAACATTTAACCATGGATCTCTGTTGAAAGGCGATTACACAAAATACAAACTGTTTTTTTTTTTTTTTTAATTGCATATTTACAAAACAGGTTTGACAAAAATAAAAGTTTAAAAATGAATTCCATTGGTAGAGCGACAGTCCACTGGCCTCATATAGATGTTTGTCACACTGAAAGTTACCTTCACTGATCCAATGGCACATTTCTCCTAACGCTAACTGTCAGTCATCTGTGTCTGTCCAACAGTTTAGAGACTAAAGCAACCTGCGACTGTAACGTTACAGTTGTGTCCATCCACACACACACGACAAATCTATTAGCAGAAATATGCTATTGGAGGAGTCAAGTTCACTTTCAGTGGGACAAACATCAGAGTGAGGCCAGTAGATTGTTTGTCTACAAGTGGCGTTCATTTTGAAACTATTATTTCTGTCAGACGTTGGACCGTTTTGTAAATATGCAAATAGTCTTTTTTTAATAAAAGCAGTTTATATTTTGTGTAATCACCTTTCCACACAGATCCATGTTTAAATGTTTCAAATGATATTCTGTTTATTTTACCCGCTAATGCATCAGAAGATGATGTGGAAGTGATTATTAATAAATCTGTGGCCTGAATATTAGGATTGAAATACACTAAAATTATTAAAATATTTTGAACCCTGCTGCCTCTGCTTTGTTGTGAAGGAATGTGTTGTGATATGATGAAGTCATGAGGAACGAGTCAGTAACAACTCGTTTACAATATAGTTCTTTTGTAATGTGTCTCAAATGAGCCTTTAAGAAAGTCTAATCAGAGTCTAATATGTGTCAAACAGTGGGAAATAAAGATGCAGTGTTCTGACGCCTTCCACACATTCATGTTTGTGACATATGGGAGTAGAAACTATCAGTAACTACAACCTCCAAGGGACTGTGGACAACATCCAGACTACAGCGGACAGGTGAAGGAGCACTAAGGTGCGACCCGATGACCTCAGATTAGGGCACAGTTTTCTCCTAATGAGCAGCAAATGACACTAAGAAAGTGAAACTATGTTAAAGGCCAAATAATATGACATTACATTCCTCTAATGACAGCCTGTGTTGTCTCATGGAACCATCATAGGTCCACGATGGAAGTATTCAATGTGATGTATTGCAGCATCATTTGTAGACTAGTGTCTAAGTCAGGGGTCTCAAACTCAACTTAACTGGGGGCCGCTGGAGGTAGAGTCTGGGTGAGGCTGGGCCGCATCAAGTATTCCTCAAAAAGTACAACTGATCCAATCTTCTCAACCTTTACTAATAACACGTCAGAACACACAGAACAGCAACGGTTCTTCAGAACAGAGGCTTCTCTTACTTCCTCCTGCTCCTTGCTGCCAGAGACTTGGCAGCGCTTCCTCTCACACAGCTGAGCCACATTTGGCTTGAGGGAGGAAGCAATTGAGACCCTCAGTGTGGCTTTAAGATGCTCATCTTTAAGTTTGGACCTAAACTTTGACTTATTAAAGTTCATTGTGGAGAAGAGCTTTTCACACAGATAGGTGCTGCCAAAAAGGCACATGATCCGCTTGAACATCCTGGAAAGCTCAGGGAAGGTGGGGGGCAATTCTCTCAAAAATTGTCCAAGCTTGTCTGTTTTTCCACTCACCTCCCTGAACTTGGCTTTGAGTTCAGAATTGCACTGCAGGTCAATTAGCTCCATCTGAAGCACAGGGGGGGCATCTTCCACATCGAAGGAGAAGGGGTCAGCAAACATTTGAAAAGTGGCTCTGTGAGTCTTGAAGTCTGCAAACCTGTGATCAAATTCTTCCTGTAGCTTTCCAATGGTATCAGCATACGTCTCACCACTGAATCCACGAGTGCCTTGCATGCTGGGAAATGGCAGAGGTTTGTCTGGGAAAGCTGGGCTGTCCATAACACAAGTCTTGTGGAGAACGCTCTGACATTGTCATATGCAGCACTGACAAGCTGGCCCTGGCCTGTCACTTCTTGTTCAGTACACTCAGCTCCTGTGTGACGTCAACAAGAAAAGCTCGGTCCATTCGCCGTTTGGGATCACTGAGTACAGGAACAGTCATCCCATCCTTCTCCATGAAGGCTTTCACTTCTGCTCTCAACTCAAAACACCTCTTCAAGACCTTCCCCCTGCTGAGCCACCGTACCTCGGTGAAGTAGAGCAGGTCCTCATATGCTGACTCTGGTTCCTCCAAAAAGGCGCGGAACTGCTTTAAGCCCCTGGATCTGATATGGTTGATGAATTTCACGTCAGACATCACATTCTCAAACTTCAGGCATTTGCTGCAAAGGGCCTGCTGATGGATAATGCAGTGCAGAGCGACGGGCTCTTCCACAGCCTCCTCTTCCGGTTTCCTTTGAACAAGTGCATTTGAATCATAGTGAGCATCAACACCACGGACATGCACTGCGGCTGCGCAGTGTCAGTGGCGTCTGTGCCCTCATCAAGAGCGACTGAGGACGGAGGGAAATGTTTGGCTTTCTCCCGCAGTCGATCGTAAATGTTACCTGACATGTCAGAAATGCGGATGTTGCTAAACTGACCCTTCTTTTCCCGCCAGACGACACTTGCAGCCTTTGAATGGTTTTCCCGCCTCAGCGACCATCTCACGCACCACGTAGCTAGCTCTGACCGCCGCATCGCTCTCCTCGCTCGCTTCCTTGAATAAATCTCGTTACCTCAGCAGACATGTTTTAAGTTTGGCGACCCAGTCCTCTCGCTCATCTCCCGGGTGTTCTGCACACTCCTCGGCACGTCTAGTTGAGTAATGGCGTCTGATGTTATCCTCCTTTCTCCGTGCATGTTAGACCCTGTGCTCAGCTAAAACATATTCCGTTTCCCGCTTCTCCTGAAATCGTCTGTGCTCGTTGCCAACCTTTCTCTTCACGGCAGGTGTTGAAAAAGACAGGACTGGGGCTGGGTGACAACAACCGTACAGCTCTGGGTGACAGGATATATTTTCCTCCGCTCGGTGACAGAAACATGTCGCAGGTGACCGAAACATGTCGCAGGTGACCAACGTCGCTGACTCGTGTTGTTGTCGTGAGCCTGAGCTACGGTGGCCCACAAGTGTTAAAAATGTAAAACGCCCAGATGCATGTGAGAAAAAACGCGCGGGCCGCACTAACACCAAGCTTTGATTTCAGGCAGGGGGCCACAAAATATCCGCAATTGGCCCCCGGGCCGCGAGTCTGAGACCCCTGGTCTAAGTGCAGCATGTTCTGGATCTGATCTGACAGTGTATTTTATTTCTCATTACACTATGATCTTATACAGCGGTGTCTAATAGTATATTAGAATCTCCTATTCGGGTTCTAATTAGAGCATTATTTAAGTATTGTTTATCTTGGATCTAATACGGAATCATATCTTATAAATAAACATATTATAACTGCAAGATGCTCTTGAAGCAGTTAATCTGGACAAAGGGAAGCTGCTGGGGTCACTTCAGGCACACTCACACGGAGCAAAGGATATAATATGGTTACAGTTATAGTTAAAATGCCTTTGTGTTAGTGAGTATCTGAGTCAAATATGAAACAAAAGAAATCCCAAAAACCACCTCAGCATATCACAATATATTACAAGTAGTTTATGTGGACATTAACACAATGTTTCATCCTCAAAGCATGTGGTGCAGACAAATAACAGAGTAAAATTAAAAATATTAACATCATTACAGAAGCCTGTAGGAGACTTTATTCAAATGACAAACTTGAAAATAACATTAAATTTTTCACACATGTATGTGTTGTAGGATTACACTGGACCTGACTTAATGACTATGAGCAAAGCAGGAGAAGCAGTCAACAGGTTCCCTTTGAAAGTCAGTCAGGTGTGAGTGGTGACAGGTGAGTAGTTATATTTCTACAAGTGAAAGAAAACATACATATAGGTCAAATATTTACATATATTACAATATAAACATATATATATATATATATATATATATACACAAATATAACATTCATTACAGTTCTTTTGGGGTCAACATGAAGATGCTCTCCTGTCCTCTTATCAGTGAGGACGTCACTTCCTTGTCACTTGTCTCTTTGTCTGTCCGGGGCAGTGGCAGCAGCTTGTTTTACCGCTCCATGTGCAAAACTGTCAATATCAAAATCAATATCAGTACAACTCAATGGAAATGATCAGAAATAAGATTTAAATTATTCTTTTTACATATTTCAATAAGTGATAAGTTGCTGAGAGACATGAGTCTGGTGGTTCTTCTGATCCCAGTTCCCAGCAGAGATGCAACCAGCTGTGGGTCTCAGTGCAGACCAGTGTGGTTCGGACTGACAGGACACAAAGGACACAAAGATCCACTGTGACGTACAGGATTTATTGTTGTTGGACACTTACTGTGATGAATCTTGAAGAATCAGGGGAGGAAAAAAATGTCACAAAAGGAGTTTCTATGTGGAGGAGTCTGGAAGGAGATGTGAATAAAGAAAATGTTGGAATACTGAAGAATATTGCGTGAGATATTGCGTTCACAAGGTCAAAATCGCATTTTGTGAGATCACTGTAATGTTGACCTTCGACCCTCCATGGAACTGGACACCTCAGAAGACAGCGAGCTTGACCCTGGCGGGCCCAGTGCCCAGCCATCAAGCTGGACACCTGGGAGGCATCACACAGGGCTGCTCTCTCCAGGTGGAACACGGTCGAGTCCTGATCCCACTGCTCTTCCTTCTCACGGAAATGACCGGCTTCATGGAACCACACCATCGCCAGGTGGAGCGAGTCAGGAGGTGACTGAGATGCGTATGTGCATATGTGTGGTTGGACAACCCACTGACTGAGGCTCCAGCTGTTGCCGGCAAAGAGCCACTAAAAAGAGGAAACAAAAGGGGTTAACTAGAGGCGTAAGTTAGCATTATCAGCATTTTACTCCAGATCTCTGCTCTCGTTCTCCTGCTGCAGTGAGTGAGACTCATCATCTCCTGCAGTTCACAACATGTTGTATACACCCATCCTCATACTTACAGATCTGTGAGGGGGAGGGAACAAAGAAGTGACGGAGGTGTAGGTGGAGGTCTACAGGTCAGTGGTCGGCTCCTGTGCAGAAGAGAGGAGAGAGGTTTAGATTAACTTGACTGGACGATTCAAACCAACAGGAAACTGACATCTTTGATTTCAAATGATAAAAAGAAGCGGGAAGATCAGTGGATGGAGAGAAAAAGGGGTGTAGTTTAATTTTAAATTAGAGGAAATACTAAGAGTGAATCATTTGTTTCTGAATCACTAAACTTTTGCTGTGATAAGTTCAACAAGCTTTTGGTTGAAGTTGACTGATTTTCAGGCAGACAGGAGTTTGTCCACTTCATCGACCACATCTGTCCAGGTTTTTACAGTATTTTACAATCACAGGGTCAAAACCTCATTCAACATGAACACTTCACTGTGTGTTGATGACTTCAAAGTTGCAGAAGGTGTTTTTTTCACAAGACAAAAATAAAATATCAGTTTCAACTTGCAAAACACAAACTGCTGCACTCTGAAACCTGCTGAGGATAACGCCATCAACTTCACTTTTATAAAATGAACTTATGCTAAACATTGAAACATGTAAGAAAACCCAGGGAAATAAACCTTAAACATAGGAGAAGATATGTTGAAAAACACAGTGGCTGATGCTGAGTGGTCAGTTAGAGAGACAGTGGGCAAATTTAGGTCCTACAAAATAAAAATACACAGGTAAAATGATCCAGCAGTTAAATGTTGGTTGGATTATTGTTATGAATCTGATAATAAGGTTATTTTTCTCAGCCTGATGTTCACACAGTGAAAAGGGAGCAGGATCAGGAGGATTCCTCTTTACAGTGTGTGTTTGTCTGTGAAAAGGAATTAAAAAGAGTAAAAAAGGAGTAGGTAAACAATTTGTTCTCTCACCCATCGTGACCGTACTGTCGATTAAAAGTAAAAATCATTTCTTCTGGTGAAGCAGAGAGAAAAAAAAAGGAAACTGAACAAATCGAAGGAGTAGGATTATAAAGTGGTGGATATTGCATTTTGTTTGGTGCAAATAAATCAAAAAGTTTTAAAGAAGCTTGAATCTGCTGGATAGCGGCCTTTACAGTCTTGAGACTTTGCGCTGTCTCATTGAAGAACCTCCCTCTGATCCATTATTTTCTCCCTGCATCCTGATGAAGGCATCAAAATTTACATCATGCAAAAAAACACAAACATGTGCATCAAAGTTTAAGACATATCACTGCCTCTTCCTAAAAAGGCACCATTCATAAAGGGTTTAGAAGCTGTAATTAATGCTTGAGTCTTTTGATCAGTGTACTCTGTTTAAATAAGATGTTTTGGCAATGACATGGCTGTGTTTCTATTTAGTGATAATGCACTGAATGTTGGTAAACCATTCATCATCAGATTATAAATGTCAACTTCAAGTTAAAACACAACATACTGTACAACACACTACATGCTGACATAAACAAGAGCATCTGTCTGCTGTCTGATGACCTGCTATGCAGATTTTATTTTCAAAGATCAGGAGGGCGGCGACCAGGACAACGACTGCTTGTGAACGATTTCTGTGACGGGCTTCAGGGGCTCCCAGAAGGTGATGACCTTCAGCAGTAGTTGGGGAAGTATTCAGATTTTTTGTAACAGTACAGTGCATTCAAAACCTCGTCCTTCTCACAGAAACGAACTGCTTCATGGAACCACATCACCTGAGATACGCATGTACATATGTATGGTTGGACAATGCACTGACTGAGGCGCCGGCTGTCACCTGCGACCTGTGAGAAAAGGACAGAAAAGGGGTTAGCTAGCAGGATTAGCATATCATTAGCATATCATTAGCATATCATTAGCATTAGCTTTTTTGGGGGGGGGGGGGGGGGGGGGCGAGGCTGGACGAGCCTGACCCCCAGGCGGCCCTGCGCCCAGCCATCGGGCTCGTTCAGCCTCGCGCGAGGCTACTCCCCCGACACACTCCCCCGACACACTCCCCCGACACACTCCCCCGACACCATATAGGCTCAAATTAGGGTACAAATGATTTTGAGCTTGTAAAGTTATGTTCACAAATCATTTCAAAGTTTGTAGTTTTAAATCAACCTTTGTAAACATGTTAAATAAATCTGCTTGAGAAAGTCTAGTATGAAGGTGGAAAAAAAAACTTGCTTGTCGTTAAGAGATTTGTATTTGTTAATTAAGACACTATGTGAATCAAATCTGAACCAATGATCAGTTGAAAGGTTAAAACAGTCAAAGAAGAAAGTGGATGTCTGTGAACAGATACAGAGCAGAAAATTGTGTAAAACTCAGCACTCAGACTGATGGTGATCACTACAAATTGTGATCCTTGTAACTTCACTGTCACACACTGTGTGGGAACATTTGAGCGCAGAGTTTTACAGTTTCCTGCTGTGTATCAGTGAACAGGTTTTGACAAAACCATTTCTTCTCTTACAAGGTCTTTGTTTAACCTCAACACTGACCATGTGTTGTTAGTTTTGATTCATTGTCTCTTTTTTAACAAATACAAATCTCTTTGACAAAAGCACTTTTTTTTTTCCATGTACAAACTTGAATTTCTCGTGCTAATTTATTTTACAGGTTCACAAGGGTTGATTTACAACTACAAACATTGAAATTATTTGTGAACATCACTTCACAAGCTCAAAATCATTTGGACACTAATTTGAGCCCATATTGATGTGGGGTGGAGTAACGCTATTGACTTACCATTTCTTGCCGGTTGTGGGGACCTTAAGGTGTGGTACAGGCTTGAGGTGGGTTCTGGCATCACTGTGAAAACACATCAAATTACTTTCCATTAGAGGACGCACAGGGACATTTCAAGCAGCTCTTCATTTCACCGTGAAATGTTTTTGAAGCATATTTTCACTTAAAGGGAGACTTTTAAAAATCTTTCCAGGATTCCTGTTAACAGTATCTGTAGTTGAAGCTGTGTGCGGCCACCTCCTCTGAAACCAGTGGGAGCTTCCTGCATAACTCGCACCTGACTGAGTTGATAATGGAAAGTGAAATGTGTATGATCTTGTTAAATGGTGTCTCATGGTATTTTAGGGTCTCCTCTTTGCTCTCTCATCAACAGAGTATAATTCGATGTAACGGTGTCTAAGTACCTTTTGTTTTGGATCTAACACAGGATTATATGTGATTTCTAATGACAGTATAATTTAACTGTAGCCAGCGGTGTCTAATTAGGGTATAACTATGTTTGTTTACTGTCTAATAAAGAGGATATTAATTCTAGTTTTGTCTAATTTGACATAAAGTGCAGCTTGTTATGTCTTATTACAGTACAATAATATAAAGAGTGAATGAGATTTGTATTTGTAAAGAGAAAAACAAGACTTTGAAGAAAACTGAACAAATGATGCCAGTGGTGAGGTAACACAAAGACACTGTGTGTTTGTCAGAATCTGACAACAGTTACAAAGCTGAAAACTGCATAAATCTTTGCACACAAAGTTTCCACACAGCGTGTGATACTGAAGTTACAAGTACAACTTTGACCCCATTTGTGTACTTGTAACATCACTGTGTGGGAACTCTGAGCACCAAGTCTGACACAATTTCCTGCTTTGTATCTGTTCACAGATGCTGAAAAAAGCACCGTCTTTGAGTTTCCTCCCCACTGATAACGCTTGTTCAGTTTTAGTCACAAACTCTTGTTTTTCTTGTTACAAATCTCATTTGCACTTTATTTTATTGTGCACTAATAAGACGTAACAAGCTGCACTTTGTATCAAGCTACACAAAACTAGAAATAATGTGCTCTTTATTAGACAGTAAACAAACATAGTTATACTCTAAGTAGACACCATAAACCACAGCTAAATTATGCTGTCATCAGAAACCACATATAATCCTGTGTTAGATCCAAAACAAATGGTACTTAGACACCGTTACATCGAATTATACTCTGTTGATGAGAGAGCAAAGAGGAGACCCTAAAGTACCATGAGACACCATTTAACAGGATCATACACATTTCACTTTCCATTATCAACATAGTCAGGGGCGAGTTATGCAGGAAGCTCCCACTGGTTTCAGAGGAGGTGGCCGCACACAGCTTCAACTACAGATACTGTTAACAGGAATCCTGGAAAGATTTTTAAAAGTCTCCCTTTAAGTCAAAGGATGACTTTAAAATGTGTTTTAGAGCAGTCTGAGGCCTTTAAGTCAGGAAACTCTGTCTATGAAATAAAGCATAAAAAGATTCATCAATCATCCATTTAAACTCATTTAATACTGTAAGTACACAAGTATGAAAACTGACTAATATAAATCTAGTAGTTTGAGAACAGCTGGCAAAGGTGACGTTGAATAGCAGCTACAGCTGACAATAGTCTGAGTCTGTTTTTAAAACCATTCACTGCTGAGCCAACATACACATGTTCACAACACCAAACACTGATCCTTCTTCTTTAGTTTGGGAAGAGGGTTACTCTGCACAAATGTGTAACACTGAATAAACTGAACTGAGGATCCCTGATGATGTCAGTGGGGAGGTAAAACACAGACACTGTGACAGAAGAAGAGCTTTTGTTATTGTCTGTGAACAGACAGAAGAAAACTGTATAAAGCTCACAGTTCTCTCAGGGTGACGCAGAAGCTACATGAAGCATTTTGACAATATTTTTACTCCTGAATCTGATTGGACAGTGACAGCCCAGTCACAAAGCAGGGGCCAATCAGAGGGCAGGTGGTTCTCATGTCCACGGCAGATCATGAAAGGTGTTGTAGCTTTTCAAGATGGACGACAGCGTGGGCTTGAAAATCGACCACACCTCTCAGGATCTGGACTGTGGTTTCTGATTGGACTGTCGCTGTCCAGTCAGATTCAGGTTGAAAAACGGGGCCAAACTTGCACTTGTAACTTCACCGTCACTCTCTGTGGGAACTTTGAGCTCTGAGTTTAATACAGGTTTCTGCTCTATCGGTGCACAACAGCACTTCTTCTGTCACGGTGTACTTGTTTTACCTCACCACTGATATCATTCAATAAAAATATCACTTGTCAGGGATTCAGCAAAAAAACAAAAATTCATTTCAATGTATTCAGTGTTTCTGAGTAACCCTCTCCCCAAACAGAACAATAAGGACCAGTGCTTCATTTCTAGTTCATTCATTTCCTTTACCATGCAAGTGAGTTATAGGAATAAAACAGTGACTTAAACCTTTGAAACTGAAAACAAAATCTGAACTGAAAAAGGAAACAATGGCGTGAAAAACTTGTAATTCTAATATTTTCATCATTACGTTTGTGTCACTGGTTTTGAGATTGAACTTTGTCACCTTTTTGGTGTTTGGGGGAATTTACATCAGAAGCCTGACAGGAGGCCGACCTGGTTCACCCGGAGCTCCCGAACCAAGGTTCAAGGTAAGTTTTTGTCTTTCAATGTGAGAGGAAAAGTGAGGGAGAAGTTAACTCTTAACAGACATGATGTTGTTTTCACAGAGGTCCGCTGGAACAGGCGGTAACGTTGGCCAACACAAGTCATCCAGCTGACGGTGATGCCGCTCAGTCTCCCGCACCGTGAAGTCTTTTGATGAATAAGAGTTTGAGGCCAGAGTTGCTGCTGCTGCACAAGGTCTCATCAAGGTGCTGACGAAAAAGAAACTCAGCATCAAACCCCAGCACAGCAGAGCTCGGTGCCGTCACAGGAGCTGCAGAATCGGCTCCAACCCCAAACCAGACAGAGCAGCAGGAGATCACCAGGTTTAACCAGGTGTGTCAGCTGACGTCAGCGCTGGATCCAGCAAACCTTTGTTAAAACAACGTCACGTCCGTTAAAAGCCAACTTCACCCATGGATGTATTATAAGAACTGGATGACGGATCTAAAAATGGCGCCATTCAGTTCAATACAAGTTGCTCGCCTGGCGCATACGCCGAAAAAGTTTCTGGCTTCCGGGTTACTTCCGCGTTACGCGGCCCATAGAGACTGCGCAGTAGTGTCACTCCCATCATGCCTTTGGGCGATGAGAACGAGCGAAAAACGTTCTCGATCTGTTGCTGCGCGTTCACGAGAGCTCTGCTGGAGGACTGATGTGTAACAGACTGATCCAGGACCGGCCCGGGGCCTGAAACACGGATTATACAGCAACAACATTCAGGCTGAAGCTTCAGAGCCGAAAGTCACATTGGAACCAACATTTTAAAAAATCATAACCAGGAAAAAATATTACGTTTAAATTGTCTTTTAGGCAATTTTAAGATATTGATGCTGCATGTGACAGAAAACAACAACTCATCAGATAAAGTTATCACGTTTACTTTCTGTCATTGAGCAGCAGATTTATACGACATGTCTTCTTTAAAGAACTGCAGGGCTGTAGTGAAGCTTTATGTCCCGTCACTGCTCTTTCTATGTTTCACTGTTTCACAGATATTTGATTTGAAAATGAAAAATATATCAAAATTATTTTTATAAAGATGTAATTTAAATGATGAATGCCTCTGAACATATAGCTGCTGTACACTGAGCTCACACTGAGGGAGGTAGAGGCGGTGATGAGGCCGGTTCCTCCCTCAGGGACAGAGAGGGGCCGCGGGCTGCAGCGGCTCAGGCCCCCGCTGCTGACCCGGAGGACGCTGCGTCCAGGCCGGACTCAGTTCTAGTTGAACCCGCTGACACAGTGAAGGTCCCTCATCTATAAATACTGAGGCGGTGGTTGTTGATGACAGGTGGTGACCTGCAGTCAGGAGGAGACTCTGCTGCTCACACATCACACAAACTATCACAGAAGCTCAGGGACTGAAATTAAAACACCTGAAGAAACTGACGGAGGAAGAACAATCATGGCGGCGTCTGAATCCAGTGATGCGGCGAATATATCGATTAAAAACAATTACATTCCTGAAAAAAGTGCAAGAAGTGACGAATAAATGCGACAAAAAAAATCACAAATCAATGAACTTGATGTGTAGAAGAAAACTCGCCTTTGTTGTTTATTCACTTTTCATTAACTTGTTCTCGTCCTGACGACGCTGGCAGTAACCTAGCAACCATGCTCGTTCCCGAGACACAGCGGGACCGCGGATAGAGTGCGCGTACACAGTTGTGACGTCACTCAGAAAAAAAGACTCTTCTGGGCTTTGAAAAACTTTTACAAAGGTTAAAACCCCGTGGCTTAAAAATGTCTTAAATCTTTTACTGTTGCGCTCTGTGGGAAAACGCTTTTTGGGCCGCGGGGGCATTTTTCGCTGCAACACCACGAGTGGCCACCGGAAACAGCGGCTGCAAGTCTGAGCGGCGGCGCCGTGTCCAGGTCTGATGAGACATCTATGACGTCACCTCAGCGAGGGCCTACGTCAAATAACAGCGACAGGGCGTCAACAACAGTTACCTGCGGTTTGGGAGCTCCAGGTGAATGTGTGGAGGCCATTGCTTTAGTACACACCTGTCCAACCGGAAGTAATTAATCCTACACACCGCTCCCGCCAACACGGAGACAGGAAGTTAAACTGAAAAATGCTGACAGCGTTTTAAAAAAGTAAATAAATCAAAATAAGACGAAGGAAAAAAACAGGCTCGACACAGAACAACACAAAAATATCAACATTAAAGATTTTAAGATTGTAGTTTTCAATGCCATTGTTTCGTTTCAAGATTTAAAGTCCCTGTTGTCGCCTCATAGTGAGTCCTCCTCCATCAGACAGGATCTCTGACACCGTAAACTGAACACCTGGCGGACTCACCTGTGAACCAGGTAGTTGACATCTGAGCAGACAGGATGTAAGAGGAGGAGGAGGAGAGTCAATGTCGGAGCCCGGCGGGATGGAGACGAGGCGCTGCCGGTGTTTCCCTCACTGCCCGCGGACTGCGCTCAGAGCCCGGGAGGCTCACTGCCGCCATGTTGTTTGTGACCCGGATTTAAAGCTGGGGAGGCGCGAGCTCTGCCCAGTTCCCGCCAGAGGGCAGAGTATAAACAGAGCAGCTCTGCTCTGCTTCTTCTTCGTCTCCTCCTGCTCACCTGCCTTCCCTCATCGTCTCGCGTGTTTCTGCGTGTTTGCTCCCCAGGTGACTTTTCTGGTGCAGTTTGTCATGTGACTGTGGCAGAGCCGAGGCCGAGGCCCAGAGAGCCGCTGCTGAGCCATGAACACACAGGAGAGAGGGAAGCAGCAAACATGGCGTCCAGGAAGAAAACACTGAAGTGACTCAGACTCCATGAGCTGCAGCTGAGAGTGAAGGAGCGCTCACAGGCCATAAACTGCAGGAACAGTCCACAAACTAAAGCAGTAACTGAAGCTCAACTGCAAGTAAAAGTCCAACTGTGCACGAAGCTGAAGCCAGTGACACACAGACAACACATATAATCATAGTTTATTCATCTGAAAGCATTTTAATAAAAGTCTTAAATGTCATGTTTTTCCTGTGCCCAAGGACAGTTAAGTCTGTAGTATCTGTCCTGAAGCTGTAAATCACACAGACCCTCAAATGGACAAATATCCACAGACAAATCAAGACACAAGCTTTGTGAAGAATCAGCAGGTGTGTATTTCACTAACATATCGATTAAATGTCATAAGAGACAAATGAAAATGTGGAATGCAGAAATCGCTTTATTCTTTTTAATTGAGCCCCACCCCCCTACATTAGGAGCTACTGAGCACAAGTGAACTATTACAGCATAGAAACACTCTGGCAGTAAAGACCTGATGCTAAAGTCATCCTCAAATAGTTGAATGCTGGCGTTCTTAAGTCAGGCCACTGAAGTTATATAACAAATTACTCTGAGCCATAATCTACAGCAGCTGTGTCGTGTGGCCCGAACAGGTCTCATCCAGGTTTTACATTGGACATAAAGTTTAAGGTCTGAAACACTGATCTTGGTGTAAGAGATTACACAAACATTTTATGTCCTCACAGCGTCCCACTCATCGTTTCAGAGCAAACTGGGTTCACATCACATTTTTAATCTTTGGTTTCTGCAGCACAGGAATGAAAAATGTGGATTCTTAAACAGAGTTGTGTTCTTTTAAATACACAACCCATGATGATAATATAGTGTTTCATCTTCAAAGCATCTGCTGCAGAAAAATAACAAACTATACAGAAAATGCTAAAGTCATGATAGAAACACGGGACTTTATTAAAATGATCACGTAAACTTGAAGATGTAATTTTTCTAGAATTACACTGGACCTGACTTAATGAATATGAGCAAAGCAGGAGAAGCAGCCAACAGGTTTCATTTGAAAGTATTTAATGTTTTGCTTGCAGTCAATCCTATTATCTTGAATAAATCAATTCTAGATCAATGCATCAATTCATTCTTACTTTAGATATATAATCATGTGAGAACAAACCAGGGAGATTACACGTACTTCTTAACAGCAAAATAAATGAGATGATGAAATATAATGAAATGAGATACTCACTCGACACAGGCAGGAACAAAGGTGAGATGATGGAGGGAAGCAGCTCAGGTGAAGGACAAACAGAGAATGAGCTCAGGACACAGAACAAAGGAAACTGAAGACACCTGTGTGAGCTGCCCCGTCAGAGACACCTGTGCTGTTCAGGTCAGCAGTCATGTGACCCCACTGCCCACAGGAGACATTATGAAGTAAAAACACATGACATCACATGTCACTGTGCTCTTCTGGGGTCAAAATGTCAAAGGCTGAGACACTGATGTACCTCCTGTCATTTAGCACCACCACACACTGCCTGCTGCTGTAGAGTCGTTCACACTTCAGTGGAGTCAAAGCTCAGAGAGTGTGTGGACGCTCTGAATCCAAAAGGCCATAAAAGAGACACTGAGACTGTCCCCCTGTAAAAAATGACCGGTCGTCTGTGCGAGCAGCTCATTACAGCCAAGAGTCCTTGTCTAAACTGTGTTTGTTGTTGTTACAATGGAGACAAAGTTGTGGTCGGCCTGCTGCTGATACTCTTATGGGTCGTACAAGGGTCGGGACAAATGATCGATGTGGTGGTTGAGGTTGGAGGGCTCACCTGAAAAAATAATCCCATTTTAATGAATAAAATCCTACTACATATTCTGACACATGTTCAATCCAGATGTACAATATATTAAAAGAAAAAAACTATGTAATACTGAGTATGCTGCAGAATCAAATCATTTCTAAACTCACAGTAAGTAAATATATGAAATGTGCAGTCAGTGGGTCAGTAGTGTTAGTAAGTGGATGTATGAAAGGGTGGTGTTGTATGGTGCAAAATAAAAAGTACAACCAAACCAGAGAAACCAGGTGGTTTCAGCAATAGAGTGAGAGACAAAATGAGGATGGATGATTTGAAATGCATTCTGGGTAGACTGGCCAGCTGCACTGATACCAGCTCCACCTACCAGGACCTGAAGGGAGACAAAACACACAGCAACCAAGGGCAAGACGATCCCAGAGGCTACAGCAGAGCCAGAGGCCCGACACAGAGCCTTTAAATGAGGATCTGGTTCTTCTGAAGGTTTAAGGTTGTGTTAAAAGAGTTGAGCACATTTGTCCACAAGCTTTTACACATTGAAGACGAAACAAATAAATCACTTACACATGACTTGACCTACAGACACATGGTAGTGGAGTCATGGTGATTTATGTGTTGTGTTTGAATACAGAAGCATTTGTGTCTTCAAAGTTTCTTAAAAGATGAATTTATAATGACTTCCATCAGTTTCACAGCACGAACCATGATGTATAATATCAGGCATTTGATTATAAATCTTCTCAGCCTAAAATCATCATCTTCAATAAACACTGAAGACAAACTGAGCTGAGGAGCTTTAACCTCCACTACATCCCTGGTCAGCAGGATGAAGGCGCCCTCTTGTGTTGTGCATCAGTTTTCACATTTCAGTTGTTCACCTGCTGTGATGTTCACTGCAGGAAGAGGAGTCACACCCTGTAACACTGATGCTGCATTCAGGTCACATGGGAAAGATGGAAGACAAGAGTTTCCAGTCTACAAATATTATTCACATCAGTCTCCAGGTGGAAACGTGACTTCTTCACTTCTGATTGAGCGACACTGAAACAGTTGAAATCAAACCTAAAGAAATATATTCATGTTATGGTGACGAGACTGGAGCTGATGCAGGCTGCACAGTTTCCATCTGTTGTTGACTGTTCAACATTTGACTTGTTGTAAAAGCTGTGTGACTGTGGTCGAGTGACGGCTGTGAAAACTTGTCAGAAACAACATAATTCTCCAGCAAACATCAGTTATTGTGTCTTGATGACTTTCACTGAACATGACAGCCTCATTGTGAAGTTTCATCTTCATGTCAATCAACATCACAACAAATAAAATGACCTCAAGTTCACAACAACACAACCTCTCTTGTCTTATGTTCGTCAGGACTCCACTCAACTTCTTCACACTAAAACTTAGTGTGAAACTAAGTAAAGTCACTCTGAACATTTTTCCAGTTTGTGAAGCAACAAGTGAAAGAAAACTCTGCTCGTTTCTCTGTGACAAATGTGTTTTAGTGAAGGAAGCTGAAAGGACAGAGACTGACTGACAAATGTTCCTCTGCCCTGAACATCAACACTGTAACACTGTAGTTTTTGCTGCTTTGCCTCATATTAGTTTCATATTTTCTCCATCAGCTTTGAATCAGATCCTGGAATGAAGACACAAGAAAACATTTGATTGATTATTGAGGAAAATCAACTTTATTGATGATGTGAAGCTTCAGTTTGTTCCCACATTGAATCAGTAAAGTCTGTTCAATGACTCTTGTTCAGTGATTTCATGAACAGAATGACTTCATCCACACAATCAGTTTGTTTCACCTGAATCTCAGAGACGGAAAAGAAAAGAATCAATCATCTCCTCATTGATTATTATCATGATAAAGACACTTTGATAAAACCTCATAGACCTTATTTGTAAGTTGATTTGAACAACAACAACATTTGTTCTGACAAACACATCAGTGTAAATGTAATTATAGATTTGTGTCTTTACACAGTGAGAACAAAACATCAGTGATAAAGGAAGGTCTGCTGATTTCTCTGTTAAGGCTCATGCAGTGGAAGAGAAACAACAGCACATAAATACATCAACACAAATATCCAAGAAACATTTAGAGCACAGACAAGTTTGTGTTTTCATGTGGACAAATGTGAGTTTAGGTCAAACAAACATGATGATGAGCAGTGATATCCTCCATGGCTGCAGCTCCACCTGAACAAACTCAAACATCAACACAACCAGAAATGAGAAGAGGTCAAAGTACCACCCATAATGTTTGATTGACAGGTGATCTGTGTGCAGTGCAGAAACACAACAGCAATGAGCTTTTAGCAACAAACATGGAGACAAAATAAAGTGAGGAACTAAAATACAGATTTGAACCAGTTGCTCCTTAAATGACCTTTGACTATTTGAGTTTACACAACTCAGCTGTGGCTCCAAAACCTAAAACATAATAAAGCCGAAATCCAGCATGTAGAGGCTGAGTGAATGTGGTCTGGACTCTGTGGAGGAGAGTCATGGTTTCAGAGACACTGTAGAAGGACAGAATACCTGCTCTGTGATCCAGGTACACTCCTACTCTGGAGGACTGAGGACCTGAGACTGGAGTGTTCATTTTGTTGAACCAAAATTCATAACTGCCTTCGTCACAATCTAATGCCCAAGATGTCTCATTGTATCCAAATCGACATTCATCCCCTGCTCTGCTGATATTCTTGTATGCAACTGCTATATAAACTCCTCCTCCTCTCCACTCCACCTCCCAGTAACAACGTCCAGTCAGACTCTCTCTACTCAGGACCTGATCCAAGTCAGTGAATCTGTCTGGATGACTAGAATAAGACTGTGGTTGACCTAGTGTTACTTTTCTGTTTCCCTCAGATAATAACAGGTCTGTGTTTGCTGTGTTTGGATCCAGTGTGATTTCCTGTGAATATCTTAAGAATCCAGCTCTGGTCTTGGGCTCTGGTTGTGGCAGTAAAACATCCACTTGAGTCACTGTCAGTGAGATGTTTGTCCATGTCTCTCTCAGAATGTCCTGTAGTTTATCTCTGAGCTCTGACACAGCTGCTGTCACATCCTCAAAGTCCCTCAGAGGACGGATATTGATGCTGGATGAGTCTGTAGATTGACTGAGTGGTGACAGTGAGGGGTAGTTGTGTAGAAACTGGGTGTGATCCTCTGTGTGTGAGAGCTGCTTCAGCTCAGCATCTTTCCTCTTCAGCTCAGTGATCTCCTGCTCCAGCTTCTCCTGAAGCTCTTTGACTCGACTCACTTCAGTTTCCTGCTGGGATCTGATCTGCTGCTTCACATCAGAGCTTCTTTTCTCCATGAGACGGATCAGCTGAGTGAAGATCTTCTCACTGTGCTCCACTGCTTTATCAGCAGAGCCATTGATAGCCTCCACCTCCTGTTGAAGCAGCTTCACATCTTTCTCTCTGTCCTGGATTCTCTGCTGGATGTTTTGTCGACTCAGCTGGAGCTCTCTCTGCCTCTCAGTCCTTTCTGCTGCAGCTGAGACTGTGTCGTGGCCTTTATGTTCATCCACAGAGCAGAGATAACAGATACACTGCTGATCAGTGCGGCAGAAAATCTTCATCACCTCATCATGACGAGAGCAGATGTTCTCCTGGAGCTTGTTGGAGGGCTCCACGAGCTTGTGTTTCTTTATCTGATGTACATCATAATGAGGCTGCAGGTGTTTCTCACAGTAAGAAGCCAAACACATCAAACAGGATTTGACAGCTTTCAGTTTTCTCCCAGTGCAGAAATCACAGGCCACATCTTCAGGTCCAGCATAGCAGTGATCAGCAGGAGCAGCTTGGAGTCCAGTCTTCTTCAGCTCCTCCACTAAAACTGCTAACATGGTGCTTTTCACCAGGACAGGCCTCGGTGTGAAGGTCTGCCTTCACTGAGGGCAGCTGTGGATTTTCTTCCCATCCTCTTCATCCCAGTGGGTTTTAATACAGTTCATGCAGTAGCTGTGTCCACAGGGAAGAGTCACCGGATCCTTCAGTAGATCCAGACAGATGGAACAGCAGAATTTTTCTCGGTCCAGCTGATTTCCTTGCTGCGCCATTTCACCTCCTGAGAGTCTCTGTCAAACAGTTTCACTTTCTCTGAACAGAAATAATCTCTGGGCTCCGGAGGAAAACAGATCTCTACTCTCGTTCTCCTGCTGCAGTGAGTGAGACTCGTCATCTCCTGCAGTTCACAACATGTTGTTTACACCCATCCTCACACTTACAGATCTGTGAGAGGGAGGGAACAAAGAAATACCTTGACAGGGTGGAGCTTGATACATGTTGAAGCAGGAATAAAAGAGAAAAGAGGGAGGTGTCGTTCAGTCTGTTCTGCACTCCACAAAGAGGAGCAGTTTGTGAGAGACAGGGTGTGTTATCTGTCATTTACAACAAAGAAAGGTCGAAAGTCAAGTCAAGTCAAGTATTTGTTAAAAACAACAACTATGTGAATCCAAACTGAAGACATGATCAGTAGTGAGGCTCAAAGAGACAGTGAGAGAAGACATGTTTCTGTGGACGTCTGTTTACAGATACAGAGCAGAAAACTGTACAACTCAGCGTGCATCATTCCCAATGTGCGACACTGACAAGGACAAATTTGAATCCTTGTACCTTGAGTGTCGCACACTGTGTGGGAACTTAAGAGCGCAGAGTTTTACAGTTTTCTTCTCTGGATCACAGATGTTGACAAAACCAGTTCTTCCTTCACAGCGTCTTTGTTTCACCTCAACACTGATCACTTGTTCATAGTTTTGATTCTCATGGTCCTTCTTTAACAAATACAAATCTCTGACACAAGAACAATTTCTCCACCTGCAGAAACTTGAATTTTTCACATAGATTTATTTGACACGTTTACAAAGGTCGAGTTCCAACCACAAACTTTAGAATCATTTGTGAACATCAATTCACAAGCTCAAAATCATTTGGACACTAATTTGAGCCCATATATGTGTGGGGTGGAGTCACGCCCATGACTTACCATTTGTTGCTGGTTGTGGGGACCTTAAGGTGTGGTACAGGCCTGAGGTGGGTTGTGGCGTCCCTGTGAAAACACATGATGGTGTTTGTATTAAATAAAATTACTTTTCATTGAAGAGCAAACCGGGACATTTCAAGCAGCTCTTTGTTTGACTGTGAAATGTTTTTGAAGCATTTTAAGGAGATAAGAACAGAAAAGATCGATCAATCACCCATTTAAACCTCATTTAAGTACAAAAATGATAAATGTACTAGTTCAAGCACAAGCTGCAAAGGTGACATCTGATAGGAGCCAAAGCCTTTTTTAAAAACGTCTGCTGTTGATCTAATATACTCATGTTCACACCACATCTCTCAGCAGGAAACAGGCTGTGTTAAATCTTACATTGCTCAGTTATGGTTGAACTGGTATTTTACAGTAAGCAGAGCTTTGCTCAGTAAAGTGATACATCACACACAGTTGTTACTGAGTAGTTCCTCATTACTTCATCATTACATCACAATGAGTTCTCTCACAACCAATCAGAGACAGCTGGTTCCTTAACAAGGATTTGATCATAATATTCAAGACACTTATGTTAATAATCACATCCAGGTAATTTTCTGATCCATCGTGAGTGTAACGAACAGAATATCATGTGACTCATCTGAAACATTTAACCATGGATCTGTGTCAAACGGCGATTACACAAAACACAAACTGATTTTTTTTAAATTGCATATTTACAAAACAGGTTTGACAAAAATAAAAGCTAAAAAATGAATTCCATTGGTAGAGCGACAGTCCACTGGCCTCATATAGATGTTTGTCACACTGAAAGTTACCTTCACTGATCCAATGGCACATTTCTCCTAACGCTAACTGTCAGTCGTCCAACAGTTTAGAGACTAAAGCAACCTGCAACTGTAACGTTACAGTTGTGTCCATCCACAAACACGTATTAGCAGAAATGATGGTGACCAACATCATCTGGTCCACATCTCCTACCTATAATATATCATGATATGCAAGTGAGACCTGTCAGCATCAGGAATCATGACTCTCCACTCTGGTTTACTTCACTTTCCAACCACAGCCTGAGGAAAACCCAGTGGTGGTTGAAATGATCAGTGTTTTTTTCCCCCTTTTGAGGATTTGTTACATATTTCACTCTGATACGCTCCCACACAATCAAAGCATTTTAAATGTATGTTGGCTCTGTGT
Source organism: Trachinotus anak (assembly GCF_046630095.1). Classification (NCBI taxonomy): domain Eukaryota; kingdom Metazoa; phylum Chordata; class Actinopteri; order Carangiformes; family Carangidae; genus Trachinotus; species Trachinotus anak. The sequence continues at coordinate 24,835,596 of NW_027273863.1, read as the reverse complement.
GAGCGGCCTGAGTGGCCCAGTAGCTTCTCTTCGTATACAAACTGCAGCTTGTTACGTCTTTGTACAACAAAATAAAGTGTAAATGAGGTTTGTATCCGTGAAATGAAATCAACTTCATGAGAAATTCAACTTTTGTACAAAAGATTTGCATTTGTTAATAAAAAAAAGAGGCTGTGAATAAAAACTGAACAAATGATGTCAGTGGTGAGGAAACACAAAGACCCTGTGAAATACGAGCTTTGTCAACAGACAGATACAGAGCAGAAAACTGTAAAACTTGATGCTCATAATTCCTACACACTGTGTGACACCGAGGTTACGAGGACAACTTTGACCCTATTTTTAAACCTGAATCTGATTGGACAATGACAGTCCAATCAAGAAGCAGGGTCCAATCAGAGAGCAGGTGGTTCTGATGCTTGAATCTCTGCTGCAGATCCTGAAAGGTGAAGATTCAAGCCTGATTCAAGACTGCACCGTCATCCATCTTGAAAATCTACTGCACCAGAGCCACCTGCCCTGTGACTGGACTCTGCAAAGTTCTTCTTGTAACTTCAGGGTCACTCACTGTGTGGGAGCTTTGCTTTTGTCACCGTCTGAACAGATACAGAGCAGAAAACTGTGTTAAAGTCGGTGCTCACTGCTCTCACTGCGTCTCTGTGTTACATCACCACTGATATCATTGGTTCAGATTTTAATCAGTCTTTTTTACAAACACTAATCTCTTCTGCACAAGCAGAATTTCTTCACGTGTACAAATGACTCATGCAGGTTCATTTCACAGGTTTACAAATGTTGATTTACAGCTATATCTGGAATTGTTTGTGAATGTCACTTTACATGTTCAAAATCCTTTTGACTCTGCTTTGAGCCCACACAGGAGCTGTAGTCCTGTCTATGACTCACCAGGTCTTGCTGGTTGTGCTCCATCAGTTTCCACAGAGGAGGTCACACACAGCTCCCACTGCAGATACTGTCCACAGGAATCCTGGAACGATAGAAAGGTTCCCTCGAAGTGAAAGAATGATTTTAAAACGTTTTAAATCCCTTAAGTCAAATTACTCTGCCCATGAAAAGAACATAAGATTAATCATCCATTTAAAACTCTAAAGGACAAAAGATGAAAAGTGACTAATATAAAGTCACTAGTTTGAGAACAGCCAGCAAAGGTGTCACTTTGCAGCAGCTACAGCTAACAACAGTCTGTTTGTAAAAACTTCTAAGCTAACATTCACAGCACATTTCTCAGCATAAAGCAGCCTATGTTAAACCTTATGTTAGTTGGTTGTGGTTAAAGTGGCGTCAATGAAAATGAAAGACTATTTCCCCCCACACCTGATTCCAGCTGACACTGTTTAATGGCAAATCCGACCACACTGCAATAGTTCATTTAACAGTAGTACGGAGCTCCACCATCCAGCTGTTGTGGTTGAATCCAGCTCCAGAATCCAACATGGCGTCCTGTCCACCACCAGAGCTCAGACAGTGATTCTCACAATCAGAGCTGAGCCATCTGATGATCTTATATCTTGGACCATCTTACTTTGCTCTATGATCTACTTTTCAGATGAATCTACAAGTGGCCTCATTAAAAGGTGCTATATTTAGATATTCACTGTTAAATCGCTGCTAACCAGCCAAAAAGAGTGACTGGCTGTGAAGTCAATTGTAAACAGATGACAGCCTTGAGGGTGGAGTGGCAGCAGCAGTCAAACTTTAAGAAGGTCAAAGCGGCGGAAACATAGAATCACAACTTCCGGCCGGACTTTCAGAATAAAACCAGAGCGGAGTGAAGACACTGTGGGAACTTAAAGCAGAGTTTGTCGGTTTTCTGCTCTGTATCTGTTCAGATGTTGATAAAACACTTCATTTGGTGTTTTTGCGTTTCATCACTGATACCACTCAACAAAAATGTCACTTTCAGTCGGAATCAACAAAAATTCAATTCAGTCTTTTCCGCATCTCAAATTTACGCGGACTAAGACTCTCCCCAAACACAACAAGGGTGAATGTTTCAGTTCAATTCATTTCTTTTACAGTGGGAGTGAAACATCTCCCAACCAAACAGGATCTCTGAGTAAACCTCTGATGCTGTAGACTTACCTCTGGTACTGCTGAGTTATTTCTTTGTGAAGCAGGATAGAAAAGGTCAGAGGTTCCAGCTTGGTCCAGGCTCATTTGGAGACCGGAGTGATGAAACAGAGGCAATCCGAGTATTTCACTTCCTGACCTGGGGCCCCTTTAGCTGAACCATTTCCCATTCATTCTCTATGGTGGTGCTTAACCACCACGGATGTAATATATCTTTGGCCACTAGTTCGCGCTGGCAATAGTCGCAACATCAAGTTGACTTACCTGTGTGATGTAAAACACTTGCGCTGTTTTTTGATTAAGCACCTGTGTCTCTAGGGTTTTTATGTTGAGTGCAACACACAGTACAACGTATCACGTGGGCTTTACTGGTAGATTTGAAACAGAATAATGGTTTAAATTGAACATTTATGTGAGTGTGGAGGAGGAAACAGATAGATTCAGTAAACACTGGAAATAAACTGTACATTACTTTTTAGACCTATGTTCCAGCTGTTGTATTTACTGTTAGACAAATTTATACATATCTTTATGTATTTTTTACAAATTCTTATGCCCATAGAATGTACATACTTCTATTTTATATACTTATTTATATTCTATATTTCTGTTTTAGCATAATTATAAATAAACAAGTTTGAAGATATTTCTGATTCTGAAAATATGCTGACAGTAAAAGGACCACTGCTGATATTTATTTAAACTTCCTATTCCCTGTCTATGATGGATAAATATACAGGACTCAATACTTTTTTTCATGGCAGGCAAAATGCACAAGCAAGACTTTTTCCCTGGGAGAATCAGTGTTGTGTTTCGCAAGGGACCACTTGGATATCTCCGCCAAGATCCCACCGATGCAGCCAGACTGATAAAGAGCAACCCATCTCTACAGGACAGGTCTGCACCTGTAAAGGAGGAGCTGGTCCGACAGAACGCCCTCACTGTGGTCCGTCAGAGAGGAGGGGGTGCTTCAGACAGAACAGAGGTGCTTGGAGAATACATCCTGCAGTTTGGAAAGTATAAGGGGAAGTCGCTCCGCTGGCTTCTTGAGAATGACGTGGGGCATACCATCTACCTGATCAAGAACCAGCAGAAAGAAGAGGCTGCAGGAGTCTTCGCGTCACATAATCCAGCTGAAGCCATGGGTGGGTCTTCTTTTTCTTTCTTTTTTTTTTCATTCAGAACAGTGTACATGCTGTCAAGGAAGCCAAAGTACTTTACTACACCAAAGGATAAAAACTTTGATCATTTCAGTCGTGATTTTATGCACATGACCCTGAGACATATTTTTCTAATATTGTAATTCTTTTGTGTTTGTATCACAGAAATGGATGAAGATGAAGAGCTGGAGAGAGCGATGCTGAGTATTTCTCCTACCAAACAATGTGTGCATAGCATGTTTTGTTCTTTAACTCATTCAAAAGTCTTTCTCAATTCAGTTTGTTTGCTAAGAAGTGGATATTCCATATTAAATATATTTAATCTTTTTTATTTTTTATGTGTTTTACAGCTGGTGCTGCTGCTGCTGCTGCTACAACACCGCGAGCATCAACTGCCAGACGGCGACAGGCTTCAGGAACAGAAAGAGGTTCTAATCCAAAACTGTCCTGCATCAGTGGACAACTCTGGGACCATGAACTATTTTCCCAAACCCACTTGACCGACCGAAATTACTTCAATCTTTCGTTCTCATGTGTTTGTGTTCTGGTGTTCTGCTTGTTGTCCCAGTGACTATGAATTGATACCACTCATCATGAGGGTAAGTATCAAGCTTTATTTTCTGATATGGTTGAAATGGGGAAAAACTGCTGGTTACTAACACTTGAATGCATGTGTTTGTGAGTTGTTGTTGAGTGCCATGTTGCTTCCCCTGCTCAGGCCAAACTGTAATTACTGTGACAATTGAATATTCATTGATTAAAATGTAGATCTAAGAAACACTACAATGCACATTGTTGTAAACACTACATTATGTATTATTTTACTGTAAGACTGAGATAAGCAGGTTAAATAAAAAATGGGTGACACCAGTTTTTGTATATTGCCAAATTATAAATGACTGACCACACTTTTTCTGTTGCAGCACCATGTGCTACGCTGTCTGCACCAGCTGCACCGGCTTCAGAGGTGGATGGTAAATACATCATATTTTTCTATTTATCAATTTAAACCTTTTCTGTAATATTTATGGTCAATTATTTCTGTTACACCCAAACCCAGGAGTCATTACTTTTACCGCCCTTCCCCTCCCTGCAGCCTCAGCTCTACCGTCTATAAAGAGATCTGTGCCCCTTCCTCGGGAACTGTTGTGCCTTATGCCGGAAACAGCAGATCCCCTGCCCACAGAGACACCTGTCACAGTTCCGGGTGTGTATTGGTTTAACTATATTCACATCCCAAAAACATCCATGTAGAAGCCATCATAAGTGTTTTTGTTCCTGTTGTAATAAATCAGATACAGCATCATGTTAACTTCCTCTATAGATAATTGAGGCCAGCAGTCTGCGCGCAGCTTTCTGACTTTCAAGGACTTACACTGTAGAGGCTAACTGTCATATTTCATTCTTTCTTTTTCTTATTGTGAATAACAATGAATATTTAATATTCTTCATGACAGTGACAATTTCGGTTTCTCACGAGACATCTGCAGTGACCAGTCAACTGCCAACTGCACAGAGATCACAAAGTAAGTGTTCAAATTTCTTGTATTTGGTTGTGTGCATACCAAAGTGATACAATCAAGTCAGACACAGAATCTTATTAATTTACTTTGTGTTTGTTCTTGTCTGACTAGGTCAGCCATCACCACCTGTCCCCAGCCGTCCTCCTCTACAGCTTCCTGCTCATGACCAGGATATCAGTCACTGGAACTGTTCACATCAGCAGAAGATCTGGATGAAGACAGAACTAGAATCCATGGGTCTCTGGCCAGGCGCCATCCCTGTGAGCAACAATATGAAGATGGTGTCATTGTGGTGTTTCCCTCCCCAGCCAGAATTAATTGACAGCATCTCTGAGCTTCCATCCCCAAAGTACTTTCAGCTCCATCGCTTTTTCATATGGAAGCCAGAGAACGCTATCTTAATGGGAAGGCTGAGGAACAACTACACCTTGCCATGCATTGAAGGTTGCGTTCAGCCTAAAGTTGTCTTGGCAGGTGTTGGTAGACCTCGTGTGATTGTTGGCATCACTGGACAGTTTTACCTGTTGTCATCCAGGCTGTGCTGCAAAGTTTGCCGCAAGAGGTGGTATGCTGACAACCCACTGTGGCTAGAGAAACTTCCAAAGAGGTTTACAAGCATGTTGCCAGTGATACTGTCCAGGGTGAAGGCGCTAAAGTTCCTGTCTGGATCCCCATCAGAGGCACATCTCAACAGGAGGGTTACCACTTCCATCAGGCTCAGTGGGTCACCGGAATACACGTTTCCACCGAGCTGTTTCAAGCTCAGGGGATGATGGGGGTGACACGGTGGAATTACCAGCGTCTGTTGGACCTGAAGCAGCCAGGTGTTTCTCTTCCAGCCGTCTTTGATCCAGCTTTGATTGTGGACCTTAACGCAGTCTCTGAATGGGTGCTGGGCCAAGAGAAGTATCCTGTCCTTCATCTGTCCAGCAGAGACACTGGAGAGAAGTTTGACCTGGAATATGTTGAGCCCGGTTGTCGTCCAGTTCCTCCAGACTGGGATAAGCACAGGACCAGGACAGACTCTACCCATGCCCTGAGTCTACATCCTCAAATAAGCCCACCTACTGAGCTTCCTCAGTCAACCTCCATGCCTCCAACCAAGCTGTTCCAGTTTCCTGCACGCCCTCTCGCTGATGTTTCCGTTCAACCAACTTCAGCTCCTGAGCCTAAAACTGAGCCGGGTAAACATTTGACAGACTTACAATGATGCAGTCATATCTATTTTTATCAGTGGGTTGTATTTTTTTTTTTGATGCAACAATGTGGGGACTATATTTAATTTATCACTTACTAGAGTTTTACACAGAATTACTTATTGCACTCTTGTGGTTTGTTGTTATAGGAACCACATTCCCACCACCCCTGCCTCTGCTGTCCTCGCCAACTGCTGCCCGCACTGGACCTGTGAAGACCGGAGGGAGGGTCTTTGTTTTGGCCCACAAGCGCTGGCCATCCCCTATGAAGGACGTCATCGACAGCCTGCTCAACAAACATCGTGGGCAGAAGGACATGCTCAAGCTTGTGGACCAGGACCACACTGTTCTAGTTCATAACTGTGGTAGCGACCCAAACAGCATGCTCCACCCGACAACCAGATTACATATTGCACAGTATGTAAAGCATCTCAGCAAGCTGTTAAACACAAGCACAGAGAAAGTCCAAGAGAGGCAGCAGCTCTCTGGCACTCTCTGACAGAGGGGAGTAAGACGACCAGTGTGCCAGTTGTGACGATGCCTGTTGCAATAGTTAACCCACCTCCACCTGTTCAGACCCTGGCCACACCTCTAACCCAGGACTCAATTGAGAAGATTGTGCAAGGTGTCCTGGAGAAGCAGCAGCAGCAACAACAACAACAACAACAGCCAACACAAAAAAAAACACAGACTAAAACTTCTTTGCTGTGGCCAGCCAAAGTCCAGGTATGAGAACGATGGCACCTCCATCCACTTCTTCTACCAGCAAGGTCCCGTCAGATATTTCTACTGCTCTACAAAGTTTTTTTTAAAGCTTATGGCGCTGAAGGTTTGACAAACCCAAAAATGCCCCTCAGTGATTTTGCAGGGACAGAGTTCTTTCAGCGGGAAGTGGATGCCACCAAGATGCGGGTGGAGGAGAGAGGCCAGCAGAAATGGAAAAAGACCTGTTGCAGCCCACAGGTCGCAAATGTAGATTCTGTCAAATGGAACTGAAGCAGGGCCCAAGCAGCCCTCCCATTCACACAGGCTTCCCTGGAGTGGCAGGGAAGTACATTTACTGCCCAGCCAAAGTCTGCTCCTTGTACAGAGATCAGGGCATGGAGAAGGAGATGACCTGGCAAGAGTTTCAGGAGTCTGGTTTCTTTGAGATGGAAAGAAACAGATGGGAGAATGAAAAGGGAAAATGAGAGAAATGGGCAGTGTTGTACATAGTGTTGCATATATTTATAGCTATGTATATATATTTTTATAGGTTAATTGTATGTATTTATTTTGTTCATAAAATTGTTCCATTCTATTAGTATTATAAGATGACAGTTTCATGTAGCTCTGTGTCAAAATTTCTGTTCACCTGCGTTATCGTGAATTCTATTTTTGTGTTGTGTATGTGTGTTACTTTGCACCATGGCTTCTGTGTGTCTGTGTTTTTTTAAGTGTTATGAGCGTATTAAGGTGTGTTCAATAAACAACATGCAGTTAATTAATGTCTACAAGTCTCATTAAGACAAGTGAATAATGTATATTCATCGGTAAAAAGTCCAGGGCTTATCTGCATGAAGAGTTTAAAATTTTTTGTTTGAAAGTACCTAAAGATATAAAAATCAGACTCCCCTCACAAACTAATGATAATCAGAAGTGAATAATAAAGTGGTATCACTTTTATTTATTATTTATTTATTAAACCAGCAAACATGAAATCTGTCCTAAAGATATAAATCACAGAATCCTCATATCAAGATCCTCCACAGACAATACAAGGGGCACTGCTGTGTGTTCCAATAAAATACCCATCAAATGGAAAGAAAATGCAGAATCCAGGAACTCCATCACTCTGTTTAATTGAAGCCTCCACATAAAGAGTTATTGAGTGTAAATGATGAACCAGTTCAGCAGAAAACAGACTCTGGAAGTTCAGACTTTCTTGCAAATGTCAGTCTAAAAACATCTGTACAAGTATTGCACTCATCAGTCAGGCTGCTGAAGTTATATAGCTGAACTTTTAGTCACTGGGGGAAATGAGTTACCTCATTTAATCTACAGTAGCTATGTCATCTACATTTATGTAGACATTTATGACCCTACATCAAAGCCCCAGTCATTGTTATAGAACAAAACACAGTTCAAGGTTCTCTCCCATTCATTATTATTATTATTATAGTACATCACATTTTAATGTTCTCCCTTTGGCTTATTAGTTTAGAGGAAAGAGCTGCGTGTTCACAAATATTCACCAAACTGTGCTGGGGCACAGGAAGTGCTGGATTCCCCTTTAAATTCAGAATCCATGATTATAATACAATGTTTAATCCTCAAAGCATCTGGTGCAGACAAATAACAGAGTAAAATTAAAAATATTAACGTCATTACAGAGGCCTGTAGGAGACTTTACTCAAATGATGAAATTGAAAATAACAAATTAAATTTTTCACACATGTATGTGTTGTAGGATTACACTGGACCTGACTTAATGAATATGAGCAAAGCAGGAGAAGCAGTCAACAGGTTCCCATTTGAAAGTCAGTCAGGTGTGAGTGGTTACAGGTGAGTAGTTATATTTCTACAAGTGAAAGAAAACATACATATAGGTCAAATTTAAAAAATCATACACACACACACATATATATATATATATATTATATATATATATACACACACACAAATATAACACTCATTTGCAGTTACATGTCACTGCCCTCTTTAGGGGTCAACATGAAGATGCTCTCCTGTCCTCTATCAGTGAGGACATTACTTCCTTGTCACTTGTCTCTTTGTCTGTCCGGGGCAGTGGCAGTGGCTTGTTTCACCGCTCCATGTGCAAAACAGTCAATATCAAAATCAATATCAGTACAACTCAATGGAAATGATCAGAAATAAGATTTAAATTATTCTTTTTACATATTTCAATAAGTGATAAGTTCCTGAGAGACATGAGTCTGGTGGTTCTTCTGATCCCAGTTCCCAGCAGAGATGCAACCAGCTGTGGGTCTCAGTGCAGACCAGTGTGGTTCGGACCGACAGGACACAAAGGACACAAAGATCCACTGTGACATACAGGATTTATTGTTGTTGGACACTTACTGTGATGAATCTTGAAGAATCAGGGGAGGAACAAAATGTCACAAAAGGAGTTTCTATGTGGAAGAGTCTGGAAGGAGATGTGAATAAAGAAAATGTTGCAATACTGAAGAATATTTGAGCCTCAGAAAAACATATATAATGTTTAGTTGGGATTGTGTTTGCAACAGAGAAAAATCATCATGAGCAGTGATTTCCTCCATGGCTCCAGCTCCACCTGAACAAACTCAAACATCAACACAACCAGAAATGAGAAGAGGTCAAGGTACCACCCATAATGTTTGATTGACAGGTGATCTGTGTGCAGTGCAGAAACACAACAGCAATGAGCTTTTAGCAACAAACATGGAGACAAAATAAACTGATGAACTAAAATACAGATTTGAACCAACTGCTCCTTAAATGACCTTTGACTATTTGAGTTTACACAACTCAGCTGTGTCTCCATAATACACATAAACAAAAAGTCCAGCATGTAGAGGCTGAGTGAATGTGGTCTGGACTCTGTGGAGGAGAGTCATGGTTTCAGAGACACTGTAGAAGGACAGAATACCTGCTCTGTGATCCAGGTACACTCCTACTCTGGAGGACTGAGGACCTGAGACTGGAGTGTTGATTTTGTTGAAACAAAATGTAAAACTGTTTAAGAAACAATCTAATGCCCATGATTTGTCATTGTGTCCAAATCCACATTCATTCCCTGTTCTGCTGATATTCTTGTATGCGACTGCTACATTAACTCCTCCTCCTCTCCACTCCACCTCCCAGTAACAACGTCCAGTCAGACTCTCTCTACTCAGGACCTGAATACATGAAGTGAATCTGTCTGGATGACTAGAATAAGACTGTTGTTGACTCATAAATTTTACTTTTCTGTTTCCCTCAGATAATAACAGATGTGTGTGCTGTGTTTGGATCCAGTGTGATTTCCTGTGAATATTTTAAGAATCCAGCTCTGGTCTTGGGCTCTGGTTGTGACTCATTTTGTAATGAATAAAAGAAAAGCAACAATTTCTACATTTTATTTCATGTAAAAGATGAATTCCTACTGACTTGCAGCAGCTTCACAGCACTAACCATGATGTATGACATCAGGTGATTTATCATAAATCTTCTCAGCCTAAAATCATCATCTTTAGTGTTTATTATTCAGAATGAAAATCAGTCAGACAAAAACAATTAAAAGCTTGAGGGGTGCAGTAGCATTATCTGACATACTTTGGTCTTACAGCCACTAAACAGCAGCAAACTCTCACACTCAGTGTTTCCATCTCTGTGTTTATTTCCACTCTCACAATCAGTTACAAAGTTCACACTCACAGCTACAAAACCAGCATCTAAACACTGTGCAGGAGGAAAATGCTCAAACTGATACAACATCACAGGTTTGATGATTTCATGTGAACAAATGTACACATGGCAGAGGATATGGAACAACATTAATTACTCTGTACAGTCCATGTTGCTGTTGTGTTGCTACCTGGTCCAGTGTTGCTTGGACTTGTCTTTGTATCCAAATGCACATTTATTTAAAATTCCTGTTCTACGAAAATCCTGTTGTGTTATTGTACATCCACCATCCCTCTCCACCTCCCAGTGACTACATCAGTCAGACTCTTTCTGCTCAGGACCTGTCAGCAATTAGGAGGAAACTGCCTCAGATATACGCTCATATTTTCTCCATCAGCTTTGAATCAGATCCTGGAATGAAGACACAAGAAAACATTTGATTGATTATTGAGGAAAATCAACTTTATTGATGATGTGAAGCTTCAGTTTGTTCCCACATTGGATCAGTAAAGTCTGTTCAATGACTCTTGTTCAGTGATTTCATGAACAGATTGACTTCATCCACACAATCAGTTTGTTTCACCTGAATCTCAGAGACGGAAAAGAAAAGAATCAATCGTCTCCTCATTGATTATTATCATGATAAAGACACTTTGATAAAACCTCATAGACCTTATTTGTAAGTTGATTTGAACAACAACAACATTTGTTCTGACAAACACATCAATGTAAATGTAATTATAGATTTGTGTCTTTACACAGTGAGAACAAAACATCAGTGATAAAGGAAGGTCTGCTGATTTCTCTGTTAAGGCTCATGCAGTGGAAGAGAAACAACAACACACAAATACATCAACACAAATATCCAACAAAAATTTAGAGCACAGACAACTTTGTGTTTTCATGTGGACAAATGTGAGTTTAGGTCAAACAAACATGATGATGAGCAGTGATATCCTCCATGGCTCCAGCTCCACCTGAACATCAACACAACCAGAAATGAGAAGAGGTCAAAGTACCACCCATAATGTTTGATTGACAGGTGATCTGTGTGCAGTGCAGAAACACAACAGCAATGAGCTTTTAGCAACAAACATGGAGACAAAATAAACTGAGGAACTAAAATACAGATTTGAACCAACTGCTCCTTAAATTACCTTTGTCTATTTGAGTTTACACAACTCAGCTGTGTCTCCATAAAACCCATAAACAAAAAGTCCAGCATGTAGAGGCTGAGTGAATGTGGTCTGGACTCTGTGGAGGAGAGTCATGGTTTCAGAGACACTGTAGAAGGACAGAAGACCTGCTCTGTGATCCAGGTACACTCCTACTCTGGAGGACTGAGGACCTGAGACTGGAGCTTTGATATTGTTGAACCAAAATTCATAAATGTTTTGGTAACAATGTAACATCCAAGATTTGTCATTGAATCCAAATCCACATTCATCTGAGCTCCCTGCTCTGCTGATATTCTTGTATGCGACTGCTACATAAACTCCTCCTCCTCCTCTCCACTCCACCTCCCAGTAACAACGTCCAGTCAGACTCTCTCTACTCAGGACCTGACACCAGCCAGTGAATCTGTCTGGATGACTAGAATAAGACTGTTTTCGACCTAGTGTTACTTTTCTGTTTCCCTCAGATAATAACAGATGTGTGTTTGCTGTGTTTGGATCCAGTGTGATTTCCTGTGAATATTTTAAGAATCCAGCTCTGGTCTTGGGCTCTGGTTCTGACAATAAAACGTCCACTTGAGTCACTGTCAGTGAGATGTTTGTCCATGTCTCTCTCAGAATGTCCTGTAGTTTATCTCTGAGCTCTGACACAGCTGCTGTCACATCCTCAAAGTACCTCAGAGGACGGATATTGATGCTGGATGAGTCTGTAGATTGACTGAGTGGTGACAGTGAGGGGTAGTTGTGTAGAAACTGGGTGTGACCCTCTGTGTGTGAGAGCTGCTTCAGCTCAGCGTCTTTCCTCTTCAGCTCAGTGATCTCCTGCTCCAGCTTCTCCTGAAGCTCTTTGACTCCACTCACTTCAGTTTCCTGCTGGGATCTGATCTGCTGCTTCACATCAGAGCTTCTTTTCTCCATGAGACGGATCAGCTGAGTGAAGATCTTCTCACTGTGCTCCACTGCTTTATCAGCAGAGCCATTGATAGCCTCCACCTCCTGTTGAAGCAGCTTCACATCTTTCTCTCTGTCCTGGATTCTCTGCTGGATGTTTTGTCGACTCAGCTGGAGCTCTCTCTGCCTCTCAGTCCTTTCTGCTGCAGCTGAGACTGTGTCGTGGCCTTTATGTTCATTCTTGTCGCAGAGATAACAGATACACTGCTGATCAGTGCGGCAGAACATCTTCATCACCTCATCGTGACGAGAGCAGATGTTCTCCTGGAGCTTCTTGGAGGGCTCCACCAGCTTGTGTTTCTTTAACTGAGGTACACCATAATGAGGCTGAAGGTGTTTTTCACAGTAAGAGACCAGACAAACCAAACAGGATTTGACAGCTTTCAGTTTTCTCCCAGTGCAGACATCACAGGCCACATCTTCAGGTCCAGCATAGCAGTGATCAGCAGGAGCAGCTTGGAGTCCAGTCTTCTTCAGCTCCTCCACTAAATCTGCTAACATGGTGTTTTTCACCAGGACAGGCCTCGGTATGAAGGTCTGCCTACACTGAGGGCAGCTGTGGATTTTCTTCTCATCCTCTTCATCCCAGAAGCTTTTAATACAGTTCATGCAGTAGCTGTGTCCACAGGGAAGAGTCACCGGATCCTTCAGTAGATCCAGACAGATGGAACAGCAGAATCTTTCTCGGTCCAGCTGATTTCCTTGCTGCGCCATTTCACCTCCTGAGAGTCTCTGTCAAACAGGTTCACTTTCTCTGAACAGAAACAATCTCTGTGCTCAGGAGGAAAACAGATCTCTGCTCTCGTTCTCCTGCTGCAGTGAGTGAGACTCGTCATCTCCTGCAGTTCACAACATGTTGTTTACACCCATCCTCATACTTACAGATCTGTGAGGGGGAGGGAACAAAGAAACAGCTTGACAGGGTGGAGCTTGATACGTGTTGAAGCAGGAAGAAAAGAGAAAAAAGGGAAGTGTCTTTCAGTCTGTTCTGTGCTCCACAAAGAGGAGCTGTTTGTGAGAGACAGGGTGTGTTATCTGTCATTTACAACAAAGAAAGGTCGAAAGTCAAGTCAAGTCAAGTATTTGTTAAAAACAACAACTATGTGAATCCAAACTCAAGACATGATCAGTAGTGAGGCTCAACAAAGTGACAGTGAGAGAAACATGTTTCTGTGGATGTCTGTTTACAGATACACAGCAGGAAACTGTACAACTCAGCGTGCATCATTCCCAGTGTGCGACACTGACAAGGACAGATTTGAATCCTTGTACCTTGAGTGTGGCACACTGTGTGGGAACTTAAGAGCGCAGAGTTTTACAGTTTTCTTCTCTGGATCACAGATGTTGACAAAACCAGTTCTTCCTTCACAGCGTCTTTGTTTCACCTCAACACTGATCACTTGTTCATAGTTTTGATTATCATGGTCCTTCTTTAACAAATACACATCTCTGACACAAGCACAATTTCTCCACCTGCAGAAACTTGAATTTCTCATGTAGATTTATTTGACACGTTTACAAAGGTCGAGTTCCAACCACAAACTTTAGAATCATTTGTGAACATCACTTTACAAGCTCAAAATCATTTGGACACTAATTTGAACAGGCTTTCCAATGGTATCAGCGTACTTCTCACCACTGAACGTTGTGCCTGAATCCACGAGTGCCTTGCATGCTGGGAAATGGCAGAGGTTTGTCTGGGAAAGCTGGGCTGTCCATAACACAAGTCTTGTGGAGAACGCTCTGACATTGTCATATGCAGCACTGACAAGCTGGCCCTGGCCTGTCACTTCTTGTTCAGTACACTCAGCTCCTGTGTGACGTCAACAAGAAAAGCTCGGTCCATTCGCCGTTTGGGATCACTGAGTACAGGAACAGTCATCCCATCCTTCTCCATGAAGGCTTTCACTTCTGCTCTCAACTCAAAACACCTCTTCAAGACCTTCCCCCTGCTGAGCCACCGTACCTCGGTGAAGTAGAGCAGGTCCTCATATGCTGACTCTGGTTCCTCCAAAAAGGCGCGGAACTGCTTTAAGCCCCTGGATCTGATATGGTTGATGAATTTCACAACGTCAGACAACACATTGTCAAACTTCAGGCATTTGCTGCAAAGGGCCTGCTGATGGATAATGCAGTGCAGAGCGACGGCCTCTTCCACAGCCTCCTCTTCCGGTTTTCTTTGAACAAGTGCATTTGAATCATAGTGAGCAACTCCTCCATCACTTCAACACTCTCATCAACACCACGGACATGTACTGCGGCTGCGCAGTGTCAGTGGCGTCTGTGCCCTCATCAAGAGCGACTGAGGACGGAGGGAAATGTTTGGCTTTCTCCCGCAGTCGATCGTAAATGTTACCTGACATGTCAGAAATGCGGATGTTGCTAAACTGACCCTTCTTTTCCCGCCAGACGACACTTGCAGCCTTTGAATGGTTTTCCCGCCTCAGCGACCATCTCACGCACCACGTAGCTAGCTCTGACCGCCGCATCGCTCTCCTCGCTTGCTTCCTTGAATAAATCTCGTTACCTCAGCAGACATGTTTTAAGTTTGGCGACCTGGTCCTCCTTGTGCGCCGCAACTTTCTCCGTGCATGTTGGACCCGTTGGGAAGCCCCTGTGCTCAACTAAAACATATTCCGTCTCCTGCTTCTCCTGAAATCGTCTGTGCTCGTTGCCAACCTTTCTCTTCACGGCAGGTGTTGAAAAAGACAGGACTGGGGCTGGGTGACAACAACCGTACAGCTCTGGGTGACAGGATATATTTCCCTCCGCTCGGTGACAGAAACATGTCGCAACAAATATTTACATATATTACAATATATACATATATATACACACAAATATAACATTCATTACAGTTCTTTTGGGGTCAACATGAAGATGCTCTCCTGTCCTCTTATCAGTGAGGACATTACTTCCTTGTCACTTGTCTCTTTGTCTGTCCGGGGCAGTGGCAGCAGCTTGTTTTACCGCTCCATGTGCAAAACTGTCAATATCAAAATCAATATCAGTACAACTCAATGGAAATGATCAGAAATAAGATTTAAATTATTCTTTTTACATATTTCAATAAGTGATAAGTTGCTGAGACATGAGTCTGGTGGTTCTTCTGATCCCAGTTCCCAGCAGAGATGCAACCAGCTGTGGGTCTCAGTGCAGACCAGTGTGGTTCGGACCGACAGGACATAAATGACACAAAGATCCACTGTGACGTGCAGGATTTATTGTTGTTGGACACTTACTGTGATGAATCTTGAAGAATCAGGGGAGGAACAAAATGTCACAAAAGGAGTCTGGAAGGAGATGTGAATAAAGAAAATGTTGGAATACTGAAGAATATTGCGTGAGATATTGCGTTCACAAGGTCAAAATCGCATTTTGTGAGATCACTGTAATGTTGACCTTCGACCCTCCATGGACCTGGACACCTCGGAAGACAGCGAGCTTGACCCCGGCTGGACACCTGGGAGGCATCACACAGGGCTGCTCTCTCCAGGTGGAACACGGTCAAGTCCTGATCCCACTGCTCTTCCTTCTCACGGAAATGACCGGCTTCATGGAACCACACCATCGCCAGGTGGAGCGAGTCAGGAGGTGACTGAGATACGTATGTGCATATGTATGGTTGGACAACCCACTGACTGAGGCTCCAGCTGTTGTCGGCAAAGAGCCACTAAAAAGAGGAAACAAAAGGGGTTAACTAGAGGCGTAAGTTAGCATTATCAGCATTTTACTCCAGATCTCTGCTCTCGTTCTCCTGCTGCAGTGAGTGAGACTCATCATCTCCTGCAGTTCACAACATGTTGTATACACCCACCCTCATACTTACAGATCTGTGAGGGGGAGGGAACAAAGAAGTGACGGAGGTGTAGGTGGAGGTCTACAGGTCAGTGGTTGGCTCCTGTGCAGAAGAGAGGAGAGAGGTTTAGATTAACTTGACTGGACAATTCAAACCAACAGGAAACTGACATCTTTGATTTCAAATGATAAAAAGAAGCGGGAAGATCAGTGGATGGAGAGAAAAAGAGGTATAGTTTCATTTTAAATTAGAGGAAATACTAAGAGTGAATCATTTGTTTCTGAATCACTAAACTTTTGCTGTGAACAAGCTTTTGGTTGAAGTTGACTGATTTTTAGGCAGACAGGAGTTTGTCCACTTCATCGACCACATCTGTCCAGGTTTTTACAGTATTTTACAATCACAGGGTCAAAGCCTCATTCAACATGGACACTTCACTGTGTGTTGATGACTTCAAAGTTGCAGAAAGTGTTTTTTTCACAAGACAAAAATAAAATATCAGTTTCAATTTGTAAAACACAAAATGCTGCACTCTGAAATGAAACGAAAAACAAAGGCTCTTTAAGGATCTTAATCTGACCTGCTGAGGATAACGCCATCAACTTCACTTTTATCAAATGAAATGATGCTAAACATTGAAACATGTAAGAAAACCCAGGGAAATAAACCTTAAACATAGGAGAAGATATGTTGAAAAACACAGTGGCTGATGCTGAGTGGTCAGTTAGAGAGACAGTGGGCAAATTTAGGTCCTACAAAATAAAAATACACAGGTAAAATGATCCAGCAGTTAAATGTTGGTTGGATTATTGTTATGAATCTGATAATAAGGTTATTTTTCTCAGCCTGACGTTCACACAGTGAAAAGGGAGCAGGATCAGGAGGATTCCTCTTTACAGTGTGTGTTTGTGTGTAGGAGGGAGGGAAACATTTTAACAGTGACCACGCTGGACACTTTCTTCCCGCCTTTTGTTTCCCCCCATTTCTTAAATATATTTTCTTCTTCTATGATGGAGGTTACAGTATCTGTCTTTTTCAGTTACAGAAAGTATATTTACTCATGTACTATACTTAGGTACACATTTGAGGTACTTCACTTGAGTATTTCCATTTCCTGCTTTTATATACTTCCATAGTAAGGGCTTACTTAAAAGATTAAGATGACCAGTATCCACTGAAAACATATACATTATGATACATACAAAGATTAGATAGATAGATAGATAGATAGATTACTTTATTCATCCCCGAAGGGAAATTAGTTTGTTACAGCTGTCCGGTGTATTATAATACAAAATATACAATAGAATAAAATACAGAGGTAGACAGAAAGAAATAAAAATACAGAATGGCAGATATAAATAATAATATACTATGTATATGCATATGTAAATGGAAAGTGCAAAAAGATGGATACAAATATTGTACGAATATGATATATAATATCAATACGGTTAGTATTTGGAGTGGAGTGTTGTGATGAAAATTCAGAGTGCAAAGTGTGACAAGTCATCTTGTGTCATCTTGGCTCTGACAGAGGTAGATGAGTTGTACAGTCTGACCACAGTAGGTCGGAACGATTTCCTGTATCGTTCCTTAGAGCAGCGGGGTTGGATGAGTCTGTTGCTGAAGCTGCTCTTCAGCTTGTCCAGTGTTTTGTGGAGGGGGTGAGAGGGATTGTCCATGATTGCCAGCAGTTTTGCCAGCATTCTTTCCTCCACCACCTCCTCCAGGGTGACAAGTTTAGAGCCAACAACAGACTCTGCCTTTTTGATGAGTTTGTTCAGTCTGTTGGCGTCCTTTGCCTTGATGCCCGCACCCCAGGACACCGCAGCAAAGAAGATGGTGCTTGCCACAACAGACTGATAGAACATCTGCAGCATCTTGTTGCAGACATGAAAAGACCTGAGCCTCCTCAAGAAGTAAAGCCGACTCTGACCCTTCTTGTAGATGGCCTCTGTATTGGTGGACCAGTCCAGTTTATTGTCCAGTGTTACACCCAGGTACTTGTATGAGGCCACTAAATCCACATCAGTCCCACTGATGCAGACAGGAGAGGGCAGGGGCTTGTTCCTCCTGAAGTCCACCACCATCTCCTTCGTCTTCGCCACGTTCAGCTGCAGGTGGTTCTCACCACACCACTTCACAAAGCGCTCGACCAGGTCCCTGTACTCAGCCTCCCTCCCTCCCATCCTCTCATCAGAGAATTTCTGCAAATGACACGACTCAGTGCAGTACTTAAAGTCTGACGTGTATGTGGTGAAGAGGAAGGGAGACAGCACAGTTCCCCGGGGGGCCCCGATGTTACTGATCAGACGGCCAGACACACAGTTCCGTAATCTCACAAACTGCGGTCTGCCCGTCAGATAGTCATCAACCCAAGTGACGAGGGGAGCACCCACCCGCATGTTCTCCAGTTTGGCCTTCAGCAGTCTGGGCTGGATGGTGTTAAAGGCGCTGGAGAAGTCAAAGAACATGATGCGGACTGAGGTGTCAGGTCTGTCCAGGGAGGAGTAAGCCTTCTGTAGCAGGTAGATGATTGCATCATCCACCCCAACATGGGGCTGGTATGCGAACTGCAGGGGGTCTTGTGATGGGCACACCAGTGGTCTGAGGTGTGCCAGGACCAGTCTCTCCATGACCTTCAAGATGTGAGAGGTCAGTGCCACCGGTCTGTAATCCTCCAGTGCAGCAGGACGTCCTTTTTTGGGCACTGGGACCAGGCAGGATGTTTTCCAAAGCACTGGCACTCTCTGAAGGTGTAGGCTGAGGTTGAAGAGGTGCTGGAGAACTCCACAGAGCTGGCTGGAACATGCCTTCAACACGTGAGGGCTGATGCGGTCCGGTCCAGCAGCTTTCCTCTGTTTGAGCCTCTCCAGCTCTCTCCTCACCTGGCTGGATGTGATGTGGAGTCCAGACTGGGGGGTGGGGGTGGGGGTTGGGGGGTGGAATAAGGCAGGGCCTGAGGTGGATGTCAGCAGTGGGCTGGGGAGTGGGGGTGACGAGGGTGGAGCAGAGAGGTGTCTGCTGTAGGAGAGGGTGGGGGGCTGTGAGGATGTCCTGGGGGTGGGAGGTGTGAAGAAGTCCGTGGTGAGTATCAGCGGGGGGGAAGGGGGTGGGGGGAGGTGGGGGGTTGTTGCTTGGGGAAGCGTTAGAGGGGCTGCCGGGTGTGGAGTTGAACCTATTGAAAAACATGTTCAACTCATTCGCACATCGTTCGTCCCCCTCAGCTGCACCCCCACCTCTCCTCTGGAAGCCGGTGATCTCTCTCATCCCACTCCAGACGTCCCTGGTGTTGTTGTCCTCCAGTTTGTGCTCCAGTTTCCTTCTGTAGTTGTCCTTGCTCTCCCTAATGCTGCGTTTAGATTAGACAAAAAACTAAAAATATTCCAAGTAAAGTCTTTCATTCAAAAAAACCTTAGAAATATAATCAACAAAATGTACTGACAGTGTGAGCAGTAAATGTCACTCTGCAGTTAAAGGATATTTTAACTTTTTTATTTTAACTGGATTGTTTATACTGATGCACCAGTGTTTCAGGTGGAGCTGGTTCAACTACCTTAGAAACAGGTAGATAGTGTTGTCGTGATCTTCCCCTCTGGGTCATTTACCTGCCTGGATTGTATTATTTCCCTTTTATTTTGAAATTTCTCCCCTTGTGTGTATCTGTCCTGTTCCCTGAAGAAACCTGGAGCTTCTGGTTTTTGTAGCTGGAATTTGGTTTTGTTGAGTTTGGTTCACCAGAGTCTGGATTTTATGAGCGTTTGGCTTCCTGTTTGAACTTGTGTTTTTTTACCAGCCTGTTTTTGCTTATTTATTTAATTTTTTTTTAGGTTTTCTTTTCAGGATGTTTTCACTTATTAAACTACCTTCAAAACACCTTCCTGCCTTTGTGTGCGTCTGCTTTTAGGTCCTGAAATCCTTAAACTGTGATAAATTTAATCCAGTGTTTCCCAAACTAGGGATTGGGCCCCTCCAAAGGGTCTGAGGGGTCATGAGAAATACGATGGTATTGATTATTAAGGTAATTCACAGTATGTAGACAATGTTAGATACACATTACTATAAGGACAAACTCCAAAAAGTAGTATACACTAGTATAGTGTAAGGCACTGCTCACTAACAAAAATGCAGGAACAACTGTGAAAAGGAATTAAAAGGAGTAAAAAAGGAGGAGGTAAACAATTTGTTCGCTCACCCATCGTGACCGTACTGTCGATTAAAAGTAAAAATCATTTCTTCTGGTGAAGCAGAGAAAAAAAAGGAAACTGAACAAATCGAAGGAGTAGGATTATAAAGTGGTGGATATTGCATTTTGTTTGGTGCAAATAAATCAAAAAGTTTTAAAGAAGCTTGAATCTGCTGGATTGCGGCCTTTACAGTCTTTAGACTTTGCGCTGTCTCATTGAAGAACCTCCCTCTGATCCATTATTTTCTCCCTGCATCCTGATGAAGGCATCAAAATTTACATCATGCAAAAAAACACAAACATGTGCATCAAAGTTTAAGACATATTAACTGCCTCTTCCTAAAAAGGCACCATTCATAAAGGGTTTAGAAGCTGTAATTAATGCTTGAGTCCTTTGATCAGTGTACTCTGTTTAAATAAGATGTTTTGGTAATGACATGGCTGTGTTTCTATTCAGTGATAATGCACTGAATGTTGGTAAACCATTCATCATCAGATGAGCAATTATAAATGTCAACTTCAAGTTAAAACACAACATACTGTACAACACACTACATGCTGACATAAACAAGAGCATCTGCATGCTGTCTGATGACCTGCTGTGCAGATTCTATTTTCAAAGATCAGGAGGGCGGCGACCAGGAAAACGACTGCATGTGAACGATTTCTGTGACGGTTAGGGTTAGCCATCAGGCTCGTTCAGCCTCGCGCGAGGCTGGACAGCCCGACCCCCAGGCGGCCCTGCGCCCAGCCATCGGGCTCATTCAGCCTCGCGCGAGGCTACTCCCCCCCCCCGACTTACTCCCCCCCCCGACACCATATAGGCTCAAATTAGGGTACAAATGATTTTGAGCTTGTAAAGTCATGTTCACAAATCATTTCAAAGTTTGTTGTTTTAAACTAACCTTTGTAAACATGTTAAATAAATCTGCTTGAGAAAGTCTAGTATGAACGTGGAAAAAAAACTTGCTTGTCGTTAAGAGATTTGTATTTGTTAATTAAGACACTATGTGAATCAAATCTGAACCAATGATCAGTTGAAAGGTTAAAACAGTCAAAGAAGAAAGTGGATGTCTGTGAACAGATACAGAGCAGAAAATTGTGTAAAACTCAGCACTCAGACTGATGGTGATCACTACAAATTGTGATCCTTGTAACTTCACTGTCACACACTGTGTGGGAACATTTGAGCGCAGAGTTTTACAGTTTCCTGCTGTGTATCAGTGAACAGGTTTTGACAAAACCATTTCTTCTCTTACAAGGTCTTTGTTTAACCTCAACACTGACCATGTGTTGTTAGTTTTGATTCATTGTCTCTTTTTTAACAAATACAAATCTCTTTGACAAAAGCACTTTTTTTTCCATGTACAAACTTGAATTTCTCATGCTAATTTATTTTACAGGTTCACAAGGGTTGATTTACAACTACAAACATTGAAATTATTTGTGAACATCACTTCACAAGCTCAAAATCATTTGGACACTAATTTGAGCCCATATTGATGTGGGGTGGAGTAACGCTATTGACTTACCATTTCTTGCCGGTTGTGGGGACCTTAAGGTGTGGTACAGGCTTGAGGTGGGTTCTGGCATCACTGTGAAAACACATCAAATTACTTTCCATTAGAGGACGCACAGGGACATTTCAAGCAGCTCTTCATTTCACCGTGAAATGTTTTTGAAGCATCCTTTCACTTAAAGGGAGACTTTTAAAAATCTTTCCAGGATTCCTGTTAACAGTATCTGTAGTTGAAGCTGTGTGCGGCCACCTCCTCTGAAACCAGTGGGAGCTTCCTGCATAACTCGCACCTGACTATGTTGATAATGGAAAGTGAAATGTGTATGATCTTGTTAAATGGTGTCTCATGGTATTTTAGGGTCTCCTCTTTGCTCTCTCATCAACAGAGTATAATTCGATGTAACGGTGTCTAAGTACCTTTTGTTTTGGATCTAACACAGGATTATATGTGATTTCTAATGACAGTATAATTTAACTGTAGCCAGCGGTGTCTAATTAGGATATAACTATGTTTGTTTACTGTCTAATAAAGAGGATATTATTTCGAGTTTTGTCTAATTTGACACAAAGTGCAGCTTGTTATGTCTTATTACAGTACAATAATATAAAGAGTGAATGAGATCTGTATTTGTAATGAGAAAAACAAGACTTTGAAGAAAACTGAACAAATGATGCCAGTGGTGAGGTAACACAAAGACACTGTGTGTTTGTCAGAATCTGACAACAGTTACAAAGCTGAAAACTGCATAAATCTTTGCACACAAAGTTTCCACACAGCGTGATACTGAAGTTACAAGTACAACTTTGACCCCATTTTCACACCTGAAAATGATTATGCAATGAAAGTCCAACCACAAAGCAGAATTCAGAGGGCAGGTGGTTCTGTTGTCTTCATCTCTGCAGCTGAACCTGAAAGGTGGAGTAGATTTTTTAAGTTTGCGCTATTTTCCATCTTGAAAATCTACCACACCTTTCAGAATCTGGACTCTGCTTTGTGATTGGACTGTCACTGTCCAATCAGATTCAGGGGTTAAAACAGGGTCAAAATGTGTACTTATAACATCACTGTGTGGGAACTCTGAGCACCAAGTCTGACACAATTTCCTGCTTTGTATCTGTTCACAGATGCTGAAAAAAGCACCGTCTTTGAGTTTCCTCCCCACTGATAACGCTTGTTCAGTTTTAGTCACAAACTCTTGTTTTTCTTGTTACAAATCTCATTTGCACTTTATTTTATTGTGCACTAATAAGACGTAACAAGCTGCACTTTCTATCAAGCTACACAAAACTAGAAATAATGTGCTCTTTATTAGACAGTAAACAAACATAGTTATACTCTAAGTAGACACCATAAACCACAGCTAAATTATGCTGTCATCAGAAACCACATATAATCCTGTGTTAGATCCAAAACAAATGGTACTTAGACACCGTTACATCGAATTATACTCTGTTGATGAGAGAGCAAAGAGGAGACCCTAAAGTACCCTGAGACACCATTTAACAGGATCATACACATTTCACTTTCCATTATCAACATAGTCAGGGGCGAGTTATGCAGGAAGCTCCCACTGGTTTCAGAGGAGGTGGCTGCACACAGCTTCAACTACAGATACTGTTAACAGGAATCCTGGAAAGATTTTTAAAAGTCTCCCTTTAAGTCAAAGGATGACTTTAAAATGTGTTTTAGAGCAGTCTGAGGCCTTTAAGTCAGGAAACTCTGTCTGTGAAATAAAGCATAAAAAGATTCATCAATCATCCATTTAAACTCATTTAATACTGTAAGTACACAAGTATGAAAACTGACTAATATAAATCTAGTAGTTTGAGAACAGCTGGCAAAGGTGACGTTGAATAGCAGCTACAGCTGACAATAGTCTGAGTCTGTTTTTAAAACCATTCACTGCTGAGCCAACATACACATGTTCACAACACCAAACACTGATCCTTCTTCTTTAGTTTGGGAAGAGGGTTACTCTGCACAAATGTGTAACACTGAATAAACTGAACTGAGAATCCCTGATGATGTCAGTGGGGAGGTAAAACACAGACACTGTGACAGAAGAAGAGCTTTTGTTATTGTCTGTGAACAGACAGAAGAAAACTGTATAAAGCTCACAGTTCTCTCAGGGTGACGCAGAAGCTACATGAAGCATTTTGACAATATTTTTACTCCTGAATCTGATTGGACAGTGACAGCCCAGTCACAAAGCAGGGGCCAATCAGAGGGCAGGTGGTTCTCATGTCCACGGCAGATCATGAAAGGTGTTGTAGCTTTTCAAGATGGACGACAGCGTGGGCTTGAAAATCGACCACACCTCTCAGGATCTGGACTGTGGTTTCTGATTGGACTGTCGCTGTCCAGTCAGATTCAGGTTGAAAAACGGGGCCAAACTTGCACTTGTAACTTCACCGTCACTCTCTGTGGGAACTTTGAGCCCTGAGTTTAATACAGGTTTCTGCTCTATCGGTGCACAACAGCACTTCTTCTGTCACGGTGTAGTTGTTTTACCTCACCACTGATATCATTCAATAAAAATATCACTTGTCAGGGATTCAGCAAAAAAACAAAAATTCATTTCAATGTATTCAGTGTTTCTGAGTAACCCTCTCCCCAAACAGAACAATAAGGACCAGTGCTTCATTTCTAGTTCATTCATTTCCTTTACCATGCAAGTGAGTTATAGGAATAAAACAGTGACTTAAACCTTTGAAATTGAAAACAAAATCTGAACTGAAAAAGGAAACAATGGCGTGAAAAACTTGTAATTCTAATATTTTCATCATTACGATGTTAGTTTTTTTCTTCATGTCTGTGGGGACAGTTTATGTTTTACATCATGTTTCTGTGTCACTGGTTTTGAGATTGAACTTTGTCACCTTTTTGGTGTTTGGGGGAATTTACATCAGAAGCCTGACAGGAGGCCGACCTGGTTCACCCGGAGCTCCCGAACCAAGGTTCAAGGTAAGTTTTTGTCTTTCGATGTGAGAGGAAAAGTGAGGGAGAAGTTAACTCTTAACAGACATGATGTTGTTTTCACAGAGGTCCGCTGGAACAGGCGGTAACGTTGGCCAACACAAGTCATCCAGCTGACGGTGATGCCGCTGAGTCTCCCGCACCGTGAAGTCTTTTGATGAATAAGAGTTTGAGGCCAGAGTTGCTGCTGCTGCACAAGGTCTCATCAAGGTGCTGACGAAAAAGAAACTCAGCATCAAACCCCAGCACAGCAGAGCTCGGTGCCGTCACAGGAGCTGCAGAATCGGCTCCAACCCCAAACCAGACAGAGCAGCAGGAGATCACCAGGTTTAACCAGGTGTGTCAGCTGACGTCAGCGCTGGATCCAGCAAACCTTTGTCAAAACAACGTCACGTCCGTTAAAAGCCAACTTCACCCATGGATGTATTATAAGAACTGGATGACGGATCTAAAAATGGCGCCATTCAGTTCAATACAAGTTGCTCGCCTGGCGCATACGCCGAAAAAGTTTCTGGCTTCCGGGTTACTTCCGCGTTACGCGGCCCATAGAGACTGCGCAGTAGTGTCACTCCCATCATGCCTTTGGGCGATGAGAACGAGCGAAAAACGTTCTCGATCTGTTGCTGCGCGTTCACGAGAGCTCTGCTGGAGGACTGATGTGTAACAGACTGATCCAGGACCGGCCCGGGGCCTGAAACACGGATTATACAGCAACAACATTCAGGCTGAAGCTTCAGAGCCGAAAGTCACATTGGAACCAACATTTTAAAAAATCATAACCAGGCAGAAATATTATGTTTAAATTGTCTTTTAGGCAATTTTAAGATATTGATGCTGCATGTGACAGAAAACTACAACTCATCAGATAAAGTTATCACGTTTACTTTCTGTCATTGAGCAGCAGATTTATACGACATGTCTTCTTTAAAGAACTGCAGGGCTGTAGTGAAGCTTCATGTCCCGTCACTGCTCTATGTTTCACTGTTTCACAGATATTTGATTTGAAAATGAAAAATATATCAAAATTATTTTTGTAAAGATTTAATTTAAATGATGAATGCCTCTGAACATATAGCTGCTGTACACTGAGCTCACACTGAGGGAGGTAGAGGCGGTGATGAGGCCGGTTCCTCCCCCAGGGACAGAGAGGGGCCGCGGGCTGCAGCGGCTCAGGCCCCCGCTGCTGACCCGGAGGACGCTGCGTCCAGGCCGGACTCAGTTCTAGTTGAACCCGCTGACACAGTGAAGGTCCCTCATCTATAAATACTGAGGCGGTGGTTGTTGATGACAGGTGGTGACCTGCAGTCAGGAGGAGACTCTGCTGCTCACACATCACACAAACTATCACAGAAGCTCAGGGACTGAAATTAAAACACCTGAAGAAACTGACGGAGGAAGAACAATCATGGCGGCGTCTGAATCCCGTGATGCGGCGAATATATCGATTAAAAACAATTACATTCCTGAAAAAAGTGTAAGAAGTGACGAATAAATGCGACAAAAAAATCACAAATCAATGAACTTGATGCTCGTTCCCGAGACACAGCGGGACCGCGGATAGAGTGCGCGTACACAGTGGTGACGTCACTCAGAAAAAAAGACTCTTCTGGGCTTTGAAAAACTTTTACAAAGGTTAAAACCCCGTGGCTTAAAAATGTCTTAAATCTTTTACTGTTGCGCTCTGTGGGAAAATGCTTTTTGGGCCGCGGGGGCATTTTTCGCTGCAACACCACGAGTGGCCACCGGAAACAGCGGCTGCAAGTCTGAGCGGCGGCGCCGTGTCCAGGTCTGATGACACATCCATGACGTCACCTCAGCGAGGGCCTACGTCAAATAACAGCGACAGGGCGT
Source organism: Trachinotus anak (assembly GCF_046630095.1). Classification (NCBI taxonomy): domain Eukaryota; kingdom Metazoa; phylum Chordata; class Actinopteri; order Carangiformes; family Carangidae; genus Trachinotus; species Trachinotus anak. Next base: position 24,808,797 of record NW_027273863.1, on the reverse strand, counting down.
CAACAACAGTTACCTGCGGTTTGGGAGCTCCAGGTGAATGTGTGGAGGCCATTGCTTTAGTACACACCTGTCCAACCGGAAGTAATTAATCCTACACACCGCTCCCGCCAACACGGCGACAGGAAGTTAAACTGAAAAATGCTGACAGCGTTTTCAAAAAGTAAATAAATCAAAATAAGACGAAGGAAAAAAACAGGCTCGACACAGAACAACACAAAAATATCAACATTAAAGATTTTAAGATTGTAGTTTTCAATGCCATTGTTTCGTTTCAAGATTTAAAGTCCCTGTTGTCGCCTCATAGTGAGTCCTCCTCCATCAGACAGGATCTCTGACACCGTAAACTGAACACCTGGCGGACTCACCTGTGAACCAGGTAGTTGACATCTGAGCAGACAGGATGTAAGAGGAGGAGGAGGAGAGTCAATGTCGGAGCCCGGCGGGATGGAGACGAGGCGCTGCCGGTGTTTCCCTCACTGCCCGCGGACTGCGCTCAGAGCCCGGGAGGCTCACTGCCGCCATGTTGTTTGTGACCCGGATTTAAAGCTGGGGAGGCGCGAGCTCTGCCCAGTTCCCGCCAGAGGGCAGAGTATAAACAGAGCAGCTCTGCTCTGCTTCTTCTTCGTCTCCTCCTGCTCACCTGCCTTCCCTCATCGTCTCGCGTGTTTCTGCGTGTTTGCTCCCCAGGTGACTTTTCTGGTGCAGTTTGTCATGTGACTGTGGCAGAGCCGAGGCCGAGGCCCAGAGAGCCGCTGCTGAGCCATGAACACACAGGAGAGAGGGAAGCAGCAAACATGGCGTCCAGGAAGAAAACACTGAAGTGACTCAGACTCCATGAGCTGCAGCTGAGAGTGAAGGAGCGCTCACAGGCCATAAACTGCAGGAACAGTCCACAAACTAAAGCAGTAACTGAAGCTCAACTGCAAGTAAAAGTCCAACTGTGCACGAAGCTGAAGCCAGTGACACACAGACAACACATAATCATAGTTTATTAGTCTGAAAGCATTTTAATAAAAGTCTTAAATGTCATGTTTTTCCTGTGCCCAAGGACAGTTCAGTCTGTAGTATCTGTCCTGAAGCTGTAAATCACACAGACCCTCAAATGGACAAATATCCACAGACAAATCAAGACACAAGCTTTGTGAAGAATCAGCAGGTGTGTATTTCACTAACATATCGATTAAATGTCATAAGAGACAAATGAAAATGTGGAATGCAGAAATTGCTTTATTCTTTTTAATTGAGCCCCACCCCCCTACATTAGGAGCTACTGAGCACAAGTGAACTATTACAGCATAGAAACACTCTGGCAGTAAAGACCTGATGCTAAAGTCATCCTCAAATAGTTGAATGCTGGCGTTCTTAAGTCAGGCCACTGAAGTTATATAACAAATTACTCTGAGCCATAATCTACAGCAGCTGTGTCGTGTGGCCCGAACAGGTCTCATCCAGGTTTTACATTGGACGTAAAGTTTAAGGTCTGAAACACTGATCTTGGTGTAAGAGATTACACAAACATTTTATGTCCTCACAGCGTCCCACTCATTGTTTCAGAGCAAACTGGGTTCACATCACATTTTTAATCTTTGGTTTCTGCAGCACAGGAATGAAAAATGTGGATTCTTAAAAAGAGTTGTGTTCTTTTAAATACACAACCCATGATTATAATATAGTGTTTCATCTTCAAAGCATCTGCTGCAGAAAAATAACTAAAACTGTACAGAAAATGCTAAAGTCATGATAGAAACACGGGACTTTATTAAAATGATCACGTAAACTTGAAGATGTAATTTTTCTAGAATTACACTGGACCTGACTTAATGAATATGAGCAAAGCAGGAGAAGCAGCCAACAGGTTTCATTTGAAAGTATTTAATGTTTTGCTTGCAGTCAATCCTATTATCTTGAATAAAACAATTCTAGATCAATGCATCAACACATTCTTACTTTAGATATATAATCATGTGAGAACAAACCAGGGAGATTACACGTACTTCTTAACAGCAAAATAAATGAGATGATGAAATATAATGAAATGAGATACTCACTCGACACAGGCAGGAACAAAGGTGAGATGATGGAGGGAAGCAGCTCAGCTGAAGGACAAACAGAGAATGAGCTCAGGACACAGAACAAAGGAAACTGAAGACACCTGTGTGAGCTGCCCCGTCAGAGACACCTGTGCTGTTCAGGTCAGCAGTCATGTGACCCCACTGCCCACAGGAGACATTATGAAGTAAAAACACATGACATCACATGTCACTGTGCTCTTCTGGGGTCAAAATGTAAAAGGCTGAGACACTGATGTACCTCCTGTCATTTAGCACCACCACACACTGCCTGCTGCTGTAGAGTCGTTCACACTTCAGTGGAGTCAAAGCTCAGAGAGTGTGTGGACGCTCTGAATCCAAAAGGCCATAAAAGAGACACTGAGACTGTCCCCCTGTAAAAAATGACCGGTCGTCTGTGCGAGCAGCTCATTACAGCCAAGAGTCCCTGTCTAAACTGTGTTTGTTGTTGTTACAATGGAGACAAAGTTGTGGTCGGCCTGCTGCTGATACTCTTATGGGTCGTACAAGGGTCGGGACAAATGATCTATGTGGTGGTTGAGGTTGGAGGGCTCACCTGAAAAAATAATCCCATTTTAATGAATGAAATCCTACTACATATTCTGACACATGTTCAATCCAGATGTACAATATATTAAAAGAAAAAAACTATGTAATACTGAGTATGCTGCAGAATCAAATCATTTCTGAACTCACAGTAAGTAAATATATGAAATGTGCAGTCAGTGGGTCAGTAGTGTTAGTAAGTGGATGTATGAAAGGGTGGTGTTGTATGGTGCAAAATAAAAAGTACAACCAAACCAGAGAAACCATGTGGTTTCACTGTTGGAGTGAAAGAGACAATGAGGATGTATGATTTGAAATGCATTCTGGGTAGACTGGCCAGGTGCACTGATACCAGCTCCACCTACCAGGACCTGAAGGGAGACAAAACACACAGCAACCAAGGGCAAGACGATCCCAGAGGCTACAGCAGAGCCAGAGGCCCGACACAGAGCCTTTAAATGAGGATCTGGTTCTTCTGAAGGTTTAAGGTTGTGTTAAAAGAGTTGAGCTCATTTGTCCACGAGTTTTGTCACATTGAAGACGAAACAAATAAATCACTTACACACGACTTGACCTACAGACACATGGTAGTGGAGTCATGGTGATTTATGTGTTGTGTTTGAATACAGAAGCATTTGTGTCTTCAAAGTTTCTTAAAAGATGAATTTATAATGACTTCCGTCAGTTTCACAGCACGAACCATGATGAATAATATCAGGCGTTTGATTATAAATCTTCTCAGCCTAAAATAATCATCTTCAATAAAAACTTGAGCCAAACTGAGCTGAGGAGCTTTAACCTCCACTACATCCCTGGTCAGCAGGATGAAGGCGCCCTCTTGTGTTGTGCATCAGTTTTCACATTTCAGTTGTTCACCTGCTGTGATGTTCACTGCAGGAAGAGGAGTCACACCCTGTAACACTGATGCTGCATTCAGGTCACATGGGAAAGATGGAAGACAAGAGTTTCCAGTCTACAAATATTATTCACATCAGTCTTCAGGTGGGAATGTGACTTCTTCACTTCTGATTGAGCGACACTGAAACAGTTGAAATCAAAGCTAAAGAAATATATTCATGTTATGGTGACGAGACTGGAGCTGATGCAGGCTGCACAGTTTCCATCTGTTGTTGACTGTTCAACATTTGACTTGTTGTAAAAGCTGTGTGACTGTGGTCGAGTGACGGCTGTGAAAACTTGTCAGAAACAACATAATTCTCCAGCAAACATCAGTTATTGTGTCTTGATGACTTTCACTGAACATGACAGCCTCATTGTGAAGTTTCATCTTCATGTCAATCAACATCACAACAAATAAAATGACCTCAAGTCCACAACAACACAACCTCTCTTGTCTTATGTTCGTCAGGACTCCACTCAACTTCTTCACACTAAAACTTAGTGTGAAACTAAGTAAAGTAACTCTGAACATTTTTCCAGTTTGTGAAGCAACAAGTGAAAGAAAACTCTGCTCGTTTCTCTGTGACAAATGTGTTTGAGTGAAGGAAGCTGAAAGGACAGAGACTGACTGACAAATGTTCCTCTGCCCTGAACATCAACACTGTAACACTGTAGTTTTTGCTGCTTTGCCTCATATTAGTTTCATATTTTCTCCATCAGCTTTGAATCAGATCCTGGAATGAAGACACAAGAAAACATTTGATTGATTATTGAGGAAAATCAACTTTATTGATGATGATTGTTCCCACATTGAATCAGTAAAGTCTGTTCAATGACTCTTGTTCAGTGATTTCATGAACAGATTGACTTCATCCACACAATCAGTTTGTTTCACCTGAATCTCAGAGACGGAAAAGAAAAGAATCAATCATCACCTCATTGATTATTATCATGATAAAGACTCTTTGATAAAACCTCATAGACCTTATTTATTAGTTGATTTGAATAACAACAACATTTGTTCTGACAAACACATCAATGTAAATGTAATTATAGATTTGTGTCTTTACACAGTGAGAACAAAACATCAGTGATAAAGGAAGGTCTGCTGATTTCTCTGTTAAGGCTCATGCAGTGGAAGAGAAACAACAACACACAAATACATCAACACAAATATCCAACAAACATTTAGAGCACAGACAAGTTTGTGTTTTCATGTGGACAAATGTGAGTTTAGGTCAAACAAACATGATGATGAGCAGTGATATCCTCCATGGCTTCAGCTCCACCTGAACAAACTCAAACATCAACACAACCAGAAATGAGAAGAGGTCAAAGTACCACCCATAATGTTTGATTGACAGGTGATCTGTGTGCAGTGCAGAAACACAACAGCAATGAGCTTTTAGCAATAAACATGGAGACAAAATAAAGTGATGAACTAAAACACAGATTTGAACCAACTGCTCCTTAAATGACATTTGTGTATTTGACTTTACAAAACTCAGCTGTGTCTCCATAATCCCAGTAAAGCCCAAGTCCAGCATGTAGAGGCTGAGTGAATGTGGTCTGGACTCTGTGGAGGAGAGTCATGGTTTCAGATACACTGTAGAAGGACAGAATACCTGCTCTGTGATCCAGGTACACTCCTACTCTGGAGGACTGAGGTCCTGAGATTGGAGTTTTAATATTGTTGAACCAAAATATAAAGCTGTTTTGGGAACAATATAACGCCCAAGATTTTTCATTGCGTCCAAATACACATTTATTCCAGCTCCCTGTTCTGCTGATATTCTTGTATGCGACTGCTACAGAAACTCCTCTTCCTCTCCACTCCACCTCCCAGTAACAACGTCCAGTCAGACGCTCTCTACTCAGGACCTGATAACATGAAGTGAATTTGTCTGGATGACTAGAATAAGACTGTTGTTGACTCCGTGCTACTTTTTTTCCCCCCTCAGATAATAACAGATATGTGTTTGCTGTGTTTGGATCCAGTGTGATTTTCTGTGAATATCTTAAGAATCCAGCTCTGGTCTTGGGCTCTGGTTGTGGCTCTGGCAGTAAAACATCCACTTGAGTCACTGTCAGTGAGATGTTTGTCCATGTCTCTCTCAGAATGTCCTGTAGTTTATCTCTGAGCTCTGACACAGCTGCTGTCACATCCTCAAAGTACCTCAGAGGACGGATATTGATGCTGGATGAGTCTGTAGATTGACTGAGTGGTGACAGTGAGGGGTAGTTGTGTAGAAACTGGGTGTGATCCTCTGTGTGTGAGAGCTGCTTCAGCTCAGCGTCTTTCCTCTTCAGCTCAGTGATCTCCTGCTCCAGCTTCTCCTGAAGCTCTTCGACTCGACTCACTTCAGTTTCCTGCTGGGATCTGATCTGCTGCTTCACATCAGAGCTTCTTTTCTCCATGAGACGGATCAGCTGAGTGAAGATCTTGTCACTGTGCTCCACTGCTTTATCAGCAGAGCCATTGATAGCCTCCACCTCCTGTTGAAGCAGCTTCACATCTTTCTCTCTGTCCTGGATTCTCTGCTGGATGTTTTGTCGACTCAGCTGGAGCTCTCTCTGCCTCTCAGTCCTTTCTGCTGCAGCTGAGACTGTGTCGTGGCCTTGATGTTCATCCACAGAGCAGAGATAACAGATACACTGCTGATCAGTGCGGCAGAACATCTTCATCACCTCATCATGACGAGAGCAGATGTTCTCCTGGAGCTTGTTGGAGGGCTCCACCAGCTTGTGTTTCTTTAATGGAGCTGCTTCGTAATGAGGCTGCAGGTGTTTCTCACAGTAAGAGGCCAAACACATCAAACAGGATTTGACAGCTTTCAGTTTTCTCCCAGTGCAGACATCACAGGCCACATTTTCAGGTCCAGCATAGCAGTGATCAGCAGGAGCAGCTTGGAGTCCAGTCTTCTTCAGCTCCTCCACTAAATCTGCTAACATGGTGTTTTTCACCAAGACAGGCCTCGGTGTGAAGGTCTGCCTACACTGAGGGCAGCTGTGGATTTTCTTCTCATCCTGTTCATCCCAGTGGGTTTTAATACAGTTCATGCAGTAGCTGTGTCCACAGGGAATAGTCACCGGATCCTTCAGTAGATCCAGACAGATGGAACAAGAGAAGGTTTCCCGGTCCAGCTGAACTCCTTGCTGCGCCATTTCACCTCCTGAGAGTCACTGTCAAACCGTTTCACTTTCTCTGAACAGAAACAATCTCAGTTTACACCCATCCTCATACTTATGGATCTGTGAGGGGAGGGAACAAAGAAACACTTTGACAGGGTGGAGTTGATGTGTTTAACAGCAGGTAAAGAGGGAAGTTTTTTTCAACTTTCACACAAAGAGGAGTTGTTTCTGAATGACTATTTTTCTGTCATTTACAACATGCAGTAAGAATTATGACCCAATTAAAATAGAGTAGCTGCACTTTGGTCTATCACATTCAGCTCACAACATCTAGACAGGTAATTTTCATATTTTACAATCATTCTAGCAAAGTTCATGGAGTTTTACAGAAGAATAAAAATAGAGCTTCATGTTCTCAGGTTTTGTGATCTTTGATCCCACAACTGATTCCTAAGGCCTGGTGATGAGCTGAGACCAAAACAACCATGTGATCAACTATTCAGCTGTTATAAAAGCAAATCATGAACTGCTTAAATTGCATTATCTCCATGGAGCTGAAGCATGTGATCTTCCACTTTTTTCCAGCCTCCAGTTCTGTGTTTACTGCAACATGTCTCCAGGAGAAACCGCCTTTAGAGGCTCTCTCTTCCCACGAGGACGACACTGGTTCTCTGTCATCCACTGAGGATTAAGAGGCGTTGAGCTGAAGTTGGGTACTTAATATTTGGATTCAGTGAAATAAATGCAACAAGTTCTCCACATTGAATAAGAACATATTTAGTTTGTAAGGGATTTTTAGGATTAAACATAGAAGCCTTTTCTTTTTTATTATTACTTTTTTGGGCTTTTTATGCCTTTATTACAGATTAGTGGAGACTGACAGGAAAGGGGGTAGAGAGAGGGGAATGACATGCAGGAAAGAGTGGGACCGGTGACTGGCTGCTAAGAGCGTCTTGTGCTCAACATGGTACGCGCCCTAACCACTCAACTACCAGGCTGCCCCTAGAAGCCTTTTCTGATCGGACGCCACGACCAGCAGGACGATATTTTTTGTCTTTGACTTTCAAAACCGTCAGAAACCACTGTTGAAAAACCAATCATCTTTGTGATGTCACAGTGTTGTGGCTCATTGTTGATCAGGCTCAGGTACAAAAAGACTTTGTCGGTCAACACAAGATCAAGGTTTGGGTTAACTGAAAAAATGAATAAAAGTAATAATCCTCTATAAAATCTATTTTGTGTATTTAATATCCAGCTTCATACTAAAGAGCAGACTCTTAGCCACATGTGATTTTTCAAACCAATGCTTTTCATGTACTGATGTGATAATAACAGTTGATGAAAAGTCAGTTTATGATCAATATTTGACTTGAAGCTCTATTTCAAGTGTAAAGTCAGTTAATGTCTGGATCACCCACAGAACCAGTGATGATCACAATGATTGTTTGTTGCTACATTCAAGTGTCCTTCTGTCTTAACAGGAGCTTTTTCAGGATAAATCCAGACAAAGGAACCAAAGTGGAGAAGAAATAATCTAAAAAACAAGCAGACCTAATCCCAAGGTTCTTTCATTGATCACAAACATTAGAGACTTTGAATGGAGAAAGTAGAAGACATCACACACACACACACACACACACACACACACACACACACACACACACACACTAACAAACACAAGTCACTGTCTTTAATACACATGCAGTTCACAAGCTTAACCAAGTGTGTTCAACAAACCCTTTCCAGTTGAACATATCATTGTGAATATTAGGTTGTCTGCTAATTTGTATGGTTTTAATGTTCAAATGTTCTATTGCAGGATCATTCTGCTAAAATGCTGATGATGTTGTTACTGCTAAAACAACATCAGTAAAGACACATTTAAATATAATGTAACATCACATTGTGTCAGTTTGTTCACAGGAGACACATCCTGTAAAAATGATGCTGCGTTCAAGTCACACGGGAAAGATGGAAGACAAGAAAATATTTGATTTATTCTAAAGTAAAAACACTTTTATTCATGACACAAACCTTGGGTTTGTTCACACATTGAATCAGTAAAGTCTGTTCAATGACACTTGTTCAGTGATTTCATGAACAGATTGACTTCATCCACACAATCAATTTGTTTCACCTGAATCTCAGAGACGGAAAAGAAAAGAATCAATCGTCTCCTCATTGATTATTATCATGACAAAGACACTTTGATAAAACCTCATAGACCTTATTTATTAGTTGATTTGAACAACAACAACATTTGTTCTGACAAACACATTAATGTAAATGTAATTATAGATTTGTGTCTTTACACAGTGAGAACATCAGTGATAAAGGAAGGTCTGCTGATTTCTCTGTTAAGGCCCATGCAGTGGAAGAGAAACAACAACACACAAATACATCAACACAAATATCCGACAAACATTTAGAGCACAGACAAGTTTGTGTTTTCATGTGGACAAATGTGAGTTTAGGTCAAACAAACATGATGATGAGCAGTGATATCCTCCATGGCTCCAGCTCCACCTGAACAAACTCAAACATCAACACAACCAGAAATGAGAAGAGGTCAAAGTACCACCCACAATGTTTGATTGACAGCTGATCTGTGTGCAGTGCAGAAACACAACAGCAATGAACTTTTAGCAACAAACATGGAGACAAAATAAACTGAGGAACTAAAATACAGATTTTAACCAACTGCTCCTTAAATGACCTTTGACTATTTGAGTTTACACAACTCAGCTGTGGCTCCATAAAGCCAAAGTCCAGCATGTAGAGGCTGAGTGAATGTGGTCTGGACTCTGTGGAGGAGAGTCATGGTTTCAGAGACACTGTAGAAGGACAGAATACCTGCTCTGTGATCCAGGTACACTCCTACTCTGGAGGACTGAGGACCTGAGACTGGAGTTTTGATATTGTTGTAGTAAAATGTAAAACTGTTTTTGTTACAATCTAACGCCCAAGATTTGTCATTGTATCCAAATCCACATTCATCTGAGTCCCCTGCTCTGCTGATATTCTTGTATGCGACTGCTACAGAAACTCTTCCTCCTCCTCTCCACTCCACCTCCCAGTAACAACATCCAGTCAGACTCTCTCTACTCAGGACCTGAGACCAGTCAGTGAATCTGTCTGGATGACTAGAATAAGACTGTGGTTGACCTTGTGTTACTTTTCTGTTTCCCTCAGATAATAACAGCCATGTGTTTGCTGTGTTCGGATCCAGTGTGATTTCCTGTGAATATCTTAAGAATCCAGCTCTGGTCTTGGGCTCTGGTTGTGACAGTAAAACATCCACTTGAGTCACTGTCAGTGAGATGTTTGTCCACGTCTCTCTCAGAATGTCCTGTAGTTTATCTCTGAGCTCTGACACAGCTGCTGTCACATCCTCAAAGTACCTCAGAGGACGGATATTGATGCTGGATGAGTCTGTAGATTGACTGAGTGGTGACAGTGAGGGGTAGTTGTGTAGAAACTGGGTGTGATCCTCTGTGTGTGAGAGCTGCTTCAGCTCAGTGTCTTTCCTCTTCAGCTCAGTGATCTCCTGCTCCAGCTTCTCCTGAAGCTCTTTGACTCCACTCACTTCAGTTTCCTGCTGGGATCTGATCTGCTGCTTCACATCAGAGCTTCTTTTCTCCACAAGACGGATCAGCTGAGTGAAGATCTTCTCACTGTGCTCCACTGCTTTATCAGCAGAGCCATTGATAGCCTCCACCTCCTGTTGAAGCAGCTTCACATCTTTCTCTCTGTCCTGGATTCTCTGCTGGATGTTTTGTCGACTCAGCTGGAGCTCTCTCTGCCTCTCAGTCCTTTCTGCTGCAGCTGAGACTGTGTCGTGGCCTTGATGTTCATCCACAGAGCAGAGATAACAGATACACTGCTGATCAGTGCGGCAGAACATCTTCATCACCTCATCATGACGAGAGCAGATGTTCTCCTGGAGCTTCTTGGAGGGCTCCACCAGCTTGTGTTTCTTTAACGGAGCTGCTTCATAATGAGGCTGAAGGTGTTTCTCACAGTAAGAAGCCAAACACATTAAACAGGATTTGACAGCTTTCAGTTTTCTCCCAGGGCAGAAATCACAGGCCACATCTTCAGGTCCAGCATAGCAGTGATCAGCAGGAGCAGCTTGGAGTCCAGTCTTCTTCAGCTCCTCCACTAAATCTGCTAACATGGTGCTTTTCACCAGGACAGGCCTCGGTATGAAGGTCTCCCTACACTGAGGGCAGCTGTGGATTTTCTTCTCATCCTCTTCATCCCAGTGGGTTTTAATACAGTTCATGCAGTAGCTGTGTCCACAGTGAGTAGTCACTGGATCCTTCAGTAGATCCAGACAGATGGAGCAAGAAATGTTTTTCTGGTCCAGCTGAACTCCTTTCTGCTCCATTTCTCCTCTTAGTTACAATGACTGTCTGAGTTTCCCTGTCTTAACTGTAGATCTGAAAGGGAGGGAGCAAGGAAATATATGGACAGAGAGGAGGTGTTTTTGAGAGCAGGAAGAAGAGGGAGTGTCGTCAGGTTTTTCCACATTCCAGTATGAGGAGTAGTAGGTTTGAATTTAAACTTTATTTTCCTTCTTCCTCAGTTTCAGTTCAATTGACTTTTACTCATTAAAGGGAGTTTTCAGACTAAACTTCAATTGAAACAATGAACCTGCAGTACAGTAATTTTCTCACATATTTGAAAAACTCTTTTGGGTTATTTGTGAAAATTCAGGTCAAACTCAGAACACCATTATGAGCTTAATCAAAATTACAATATTAAAATGGGTTTAAGTAAATATCATTGCATCAATCAACTTATTTGTTACAACTCTAAATCCAGAAGCACATGAATGAAGCACCTGGTTTTATTTTATTAGTAAATCTTCAATAACTGTTTTTTGGCCACTTGGGAGCAATAGGTTGTGAACACAACCCTGACATGTCATCACCTTTGTAACCAAACAGTTTCTTATTTACACATCTAGCAGAGAAACTTTATAATTCATGTTGACTTGTGTTTGTGTCCAGCTGATGAATCTCAGTCCAGTGCTCCCTCTCTTTCAGCGATGTTTTTGGTCTCTACCAGCTCCTGAGGGAAACATCTGGCTCTGTAGCTGCTAAATGCTCCACTATGTTCACCAGCTGCTCTCTAACTGTGTCTTCTCTCTGCTGTTTGCTGATGAACAGGTAGTGTTCATTTGACTTTGGGTTACCTCCTACTGAAGCTCTGGTCTGACACACTGTGTTTTCAATTTCCATTTCATGTACACACTTTTCGTAACTCTGATCAATAAAGATTGAATCCTTCTCTGCTGTGTTGATGTACGTGTGATCTCTGATTTTGTGATTTTTCTTTTGAAACATCTGCCTCCTGCAGCTGAAAACGACGCTATGAGAGCAGTGAAAGTGAAGCAGAACCAGGACAGTAAAGTTGTGGTGAGGACAGATGGACAATGAGCTGAAACTCATGCATCTACAGATTCAGGGAATAACTCTCATCACTACCAGAGACTTTCACATTGCCACTTGTCAGCTCATCTTCAACCTGCCAGATCTGTTAGGGGTGTGGGGGTGGTTGTCAGGCTTTGCCACATTCCAGGATGAGGAGCAGCATTGTGAATTAAAACAAACACACTGACAATATATTAGCACAGGTTGTCTTCCTGTTTGGCATCTCTGCTTGGCGCACCTCCAACAGTGCCCTTCTGCCAACTGCAGAGTCCTCAGCTGGGAGCCACTCTTCACTGATGTTCACCTTTAATCCCAGAATATCTCTGCTCCACTGGGAATGTGAATGCCCTCCAGCCAGCTTGTAAGCATGCTGCTGCCAGCTCTACACACTTGTTCTTGTTCCAGTCAAAGGCATCCTTCATTCCGTCCTCCCAGCTCGACTATGCTGACAGTCTTGGTCAGAGAACACCAAAGCACGATGTCAGGTTGCAGCATGGTTATGGTGATCTCCTGCAGGAACTTGAGCACCTGGTTGAGGTCCACTGCCAAGCTCCACTCAGCTCCAGATGACATAAGAGACCATGGCTTGTAGGTGCTGGTATGGGCCTGATCCCCCTGCCTGACAAAATGGATCTGCCTCTGAGATGTTACTGGCCTGGCGCTGTTTGCCTCCAGCCTCCGTGCCTCCAGGATTTCAGCAAGCCTGTGCAGGACCCGGTCATGGTGCCACCTATACTGGCCCTGCGTTAATGCTGCCTTAAATCTGGAGAGGATGCGCTGAAGTCTTGGGTTCTGGGGGATGGAGAGCTGGCAGATGTCCTTTGCGCCATACCACAGATGCAGATTCTGAGGACTCGGAAGGGTGTCATATGTAGCCCTGATGAGGAAGCCGAGCCAAGCTTGAGGTAGCCTCAACACAGCCTCCCAGATTGTCCATCTCCCTTGATGTTGCTGGCCAACAGCCTTGATTTTGTATGACTCCTCTTCCATCCTCACCACCTCGGAGATCACCAGGTCTTTTCTCTCCTTCCCGTTGGCTTCGGACCACATCTTGGATGTGGGCCCCCAACCAAGACCAGTCCTGCCTGGCTGCAGCAGTCCCACAATCTCCTGATGCTTCAGTTGGCTGATGGCTTGTTTGACTGTTTGAGTCGTGTCCCACTTTCGTCCTGTACGAACCTGGGCCTTGATATTATGGACAACCAAATCTGGTGAGTCTCTCAGTTGGAACATAAGTCTCACCTTCTCCTGTTAGTAGCCCAGACTGATGGATTTCAGTGGTCACTGTGATCACCCACTGATAGAGGGTATGCTGGTAACACAATTTATATAACAATTTCTGATCCTTTCAGCTCAGCTTTCAGCTCTGAGGTGAGTGAGCCTTGATCTAGCCTGCTCCCACATGTTCTTCAAGCCCTCCTTCTCTCCTTGGCTTTCCTCCAGGCCTTGTGTAGAAGGTGCCCCTCCCCTGGTGGATGCGCAGGCCAAGGTAAGTTGTCACCTTGGACCACCCACAGCCACACTCTCAGAGGATCTGTCGTTTGTTGTTACCGTATCAGTTGGTACCATACTATCTGTCCTGATTGGTCCATCTTCCAACCCGCCTCTCGGTGTACCGCCGGGTTGTCTCTTTCTTGTTCTGCTTGTAGTTTAAGGTAGGGTGCCCATGTAGGGGTGCTACATGGACGTGTGGAGCAGGTAACCAGCCCGTCCATCCCTGGTGCAGTCTTCCCTGCCGCCAGCAAGTCTTCCCTGGCAGCCCTCAGTTGTCACTGGCAAGCCAGATTTGCAATACATTAGCACAAGTTGTCTTCCTGCTTGACACATCTGTCAGCGTGATGTCAGTGACACTAAATGAAATAAAATAAAAACCTCTGTATTTGTTACAGTCAGTGGTGTAAACACAAAAATCTGGGCCCCACACATGTGCAGCCTCTGTGGTCCCCCTCCTTTTCTAATATATCGAGTGATACGTCTGTTCATTGAGCTGAATCAACAAGTAACTGACTCTGGCCCCTAAACTGAGAAAGGATTATTGTGTTACACAAACACCTCACAGGAATCAGGTTTAATTTGCAGAATTAAAAACAGACTAATGATTAGAGAAATTAAACTAATTTCTAAAGAAAAAATCTAACTGGATAATAATTTTCTGATATATTGTCTAAAAAGGACGTTGAATCAAGGAGGTCAGTCCAGAAGGATGTGGATGGACCCAAACACTTTTAGGAAACATAATGATTTGAAGTTGAAATAAAAGAGGCAAAACTAGGGGCGGCCTGATATTTGTGTGGTTGGGGCACGTACCACGTGAGCACAAGACGCTCTTAGCAGGCAGTCGCCGGTTCGACACCTGCATGTCGTTCCCCTCTCTCTATCCACTTTCCTGTCAGTCGCCACTGTTCTATAATAAAGGCACAAAAGTCCAAAAAAAAGATAATAAAAAAATAAAAGAGACAAAACTAAAGTCAAACATCCAGTGAATGAGCATCATGACAAAGGCCATAATTTCATTTTTTTTATTTACAAGAGGCGACAACTCTGACAACAAGTGAACCACACAATGTGACATTTCATCAACTTTGCTGTTTTGTTTGTACAACAGTGAATTTAAAATCCAACTCTCACACTTTACCTGAGTGAAGGACTCGGATCATGTGACCCCGGTTGGTCTTCTGTGTGAGGGGGCTCACATTTGAATCCTGTAAACTCTCTGCAGCAGTGGTGTGAGGGGAGTGAAATAAACACAGGTGAAACTAAAGAGCTCATCTTATACAGCAACACACACACAACACAATCCTGATCAATTCTGACCTTTGATCTTTACTGGATCCCCTTTAGAAACTGTCTGTAGTTTAAATGTGTCAAAATGTCAAAATATGGGATCTGATCTGCTGCTTCATAAGCCATTCATTAAAAGATGGTTCCCCTGGAGTCCAACCCCTTAACAAAGTCTGCCTCACACCGTTACACCAGTCTGGCTCATATCTGAAGCTCTATATACTAATAAACACTAAAGTTTCTTATCAGATAAGAACATGGTCTGAAACATGTGGACAAACTGAGCTGAACTGAGCTATAATATCAGGCATTTGATTATAAATCTTCTCATCCTAAAATCATCATCTTCAATAAAAACTTGAGCCAAACTGAGCTGAGGAGCTTTAACCTCCACTACATCCCTGCTCAGCAGGATGAAGGCGCCCTCTTGTGTTGTGCATCAGTTTTCAGATTTCAGTTGTTCACCTGCTGTGATGTTCACTGCAGGAAGAGGAGTCACACCCTGTAACACTGATGCTGCATTCAGGTCACATGGGAAAGATGGAAGACAAGAGTTTCCAGTCTACAAATATTATTCACATCAGTCTTCAGGTGGAAACGTGACTTCTTCACTTCTGATTGAGCGACACTGAAACAGTTGAAATCAAACCTAAAGAAATATATTCATGTTATGGTGACGAGACTGGAGCTGATGCAGGCTGCACAGTTTCCATCTGTTGTTGACTGTTCAACATTTGACTTGTTGTAAAGGCTGTGTGACTGTGGTCGAGTGACGACTGTGAAAACTTGTCAGAAACAACATAAATCTGCAGCAAACATCAGTTATTGTGTCTTGATGACTTTCACTGAACATGACAGCCTCATTGTGAAGTTTCATCTTCATGTCAATCAACATCACAACAAATAAAATGACCTCAAGTCCACAACAACACAACCTCTCTTGTCTTATGTGTGTCAGGACTCCACCCAACTTCTTCACACTAAAACTTAGTGTGAAACTAAGTAAAGTAACTCTGAACATTTTTCCAGGTTTTGAAGCAACAAGTGAAAGAAAACTCTGCTTGTTTCTCTGTGACAAATGTGTTTTAGTGAAGGAAGCTGAAAGGACAGAGACTGACTGACAAATGTTCCTCTGCCCTGAACATCAACACTGTAGTTTTTGCTGCTTTGCCTCATATTAGTTTCATATTTTCTCCATCAGCTTTGAATCAGATCCTGGAATGAAGACACAAGAAAACATTTGATTGATTATTGAGGAAAATCAACTTTATTGATGATGTGAAGCTTCAGTTTGTTCACACATTGGATCAGTAAAGTCTGTTCAATGACTCTTGTTCAGTGATTTCATGAACAGATTGACTTCATCCACACAATCAGTTTGTTTCACCTGAATCTCAGAGACGGAAAAGAAAAGAATCAATCGTCTCCTCATTGATTATTATCATGATAAAGACACTTTGATAAAACCTCATAGACCTTATTTGTAAGTTGATCTGAACAACAGCAACATTTGCTCTGACAAACACATCAATGTAAATGTAATTATAGATTTGTGTCTTTACACAGTGAGAACAAAACATCAGTGATAAAGGAAGGTCTGCTGATTTCTCTGTTAAGGCTCATGCAGTGGAAGAGAAACAACAACACACAAATACATCAACACAAATATCCGACAAACATTTAGAGCACAGACAAGTTTGTGTTTTCATGTGGACAAATGTGAGTTTAGGTCAAACAAACATGATGACGAGCAGTGATATCCTCCATGGCTCCAGCTCCACCTGAACAAACTCAAACATCAACACAACCAGAAATGAGAAGAGGTCAAAGTACCACCCATAATGTTTGATTGACAGGTGATCTGTGTGCAGTGCAGAAACACAACAGCAATGAGCTTTTAGCAACAAACATGGAGACAAAATAAAGTGATGAACTAAAATACAGATTTGAACCAACTGCTCCTTAAATGACCTTTGACTATTTGAGTTTACACAACTCAGCTGTGTCTCCATCATATCCATAAAGCAGCAGTTACAGAGCAACATTATTATTCATGTGGAGTTGTGTTTGTGTCCACCTGATGAACCTCAGTCCAGTGTTCCCTCTCTTTTAGCTCTGTTTTTGGTCTCTACCAGCTCCTGAGGGAAACATCTGGCTCTGTAGCTGCTAAATGCTCCGCTATGTTCCCCAGCTGCTCTCTAACTGTGTCTTCTGTCTGCTGATGAACAGGAAGTGTTCATTGTACTTTAGGTTACCACCAACTGAAGCTCTGGTCTAACACACTGCGTTTTAAATTTTCATTTCATGTTCACACTTTTTTTAAATTTTTGTGCCTCTGATCAATAAAGGTTGAATCCTTTTCTGTTGTGTTGATGTTTGTAAAAACTCATTTCTGATCTCTGTTTCAGAGCTTTTTCTCGTCAAACATCTGCCTCCTGCGGCTGAAAACAACGCTATGAGAGCAGTGAACCAGGACAGTAAAGTTGTGGTGAGGACAGATGAACAATGAGCTGAAACTCACAGTAAAGCATTGTCATTTATCAGCTCATCTTCAACCTGTCAGATCAATATCATAGGGATGGGGGTGGGAGTGGGGTGTTTATCAGGCTTTGCCACATTCCAGGATGAGGAGCAGCACGGTGAATTAAAGCAAACACACCGACACATCTGCCAACGTGATGTTAGTGACGCACAATGAAATAAAATAAAAACCTCTGTATTTGTTACAGTCAGTGGCGTAAACACACAAATCTGGGCCCCACACATGTGCAGCCTCTGTGGTCCCCCTCCTCTTCTAATATATCGAGTGATACGTCTGTTCATTGAGCTGAATCAACAAGTAACTGACTCTGGCCCCTAAACTGAGAAAGGATTATTGTGTTACACAAAGACTTCACTGGAATCAGGTTTTATTTGCAGAATTAACAACCGCTGAATGATTAGAGAAATTAAACTAATTTCTAATGAAAAAATCACGGTATCATAATTTTCTGACTTTTTAAACTGACTTTGACACATGTGTTATAAAATAGATCAAATCCATCCAAGATATAAACAAACATCATTAAATCAAGGAGTCAGTCCAGAAGGACGTGGATGGACCAGAACACTTTTAGGAAACATGGTGATTTGAAGTTGAAATAAAAGAGACAAAACTAAAGTCAAACATCCAGTGAATGAGCATCATGACAAAGGCCATGATTTCATCTTTTTATTTACAAGAGGTGACAACTCTGACAACAAGTGAACCACACAATGTGACATTTGATCAACTTTGCTGTTTTGTTTGTACAACAGTGAATTTAAAATCCAAGTCTCACACTTTACCTGAGTGAAGGACTCTGATCATGTGACACTGGTTGGTCTTCTGTGTGAGGGGGCTCACATTTGAATCCTGTAAACTCTCTGCAGCAGTGGTGTGAGGGGAGTGTGTGAAATAAACACAGGTGAAACAAAAGAGCTCATCTTATACAGCAACACACACACACAACACACTCCTGATCAATTCTGACCTTTGACCTTCACTGGATCCCCTTTAGAAACTGTCTGTAGTTTAAATACATCTGAACTGTGACTGACGGCTGCTTTAACTTCACAGAGAACACTGACTACATTTTGAATAAAGACACAAAGAGAAACTGTATCTACTCAGGAAGTTTAATGATTGCAGACTTAGAGCAAACTCTTGAAACGTTGTTTCACTATAATACACATTTTCATATATTTACTGACATTAGAATAAAAAAATCATCTTTCTGTTGTGAAACAAGTGGATTAACTTTATCTGTGATGCAGCAATGAATCAATCACAGTTGTCAGGAACCATAATCATGGCTGTTTTAAATGCACGTCTTTGATTATAGTTCAGCATAAATGACAAAAACTCTTCAGTGCAGCAGGTTGTTTTGTGGATTGGAAGATTAAAACTCAGAAATTTAAATTCAGCAGAATCTTTCTTGGTCCAGCTG
The DNA here is from genome assembly GCF_046630095.1 of Trachinotus anak. Lineage (NCBI taxonomy): Eukaryota > Metazoa > Chordata > Actinopteri > Carangiformes > Carangidae > Trachinotus > Trachinotus anak. Next base: position 24,789,963 of record NW_027273863.1, on the reverse strand, counting down.
ATTTCCTTGCTGCACTAAACAGCAGTAAGACTCTCACAGTCAGTGTCTCCATCTCTGTGTTGATTTCTACTCTCACAGTCAGTTACAAAGTTCATTCAGCAGCTACAGAACCAGCATCTAAACACTGTGCAGGAGGAAAACGGTCAAACTGATCAAAAAGTTACAGGAATAATAATTTGATACAACATGATGATTTAATGGCAAAGGGTATGGAACCACAGTTAATTAACCTGTACAGTCAATTAGTATTTAGACAGTGATGTTGCTGTTGTGTTACTATCCAGATGCACATGTATTTGTCCGACTAAAATCCTTGTCTGCAGCTGCTGTTGTACATTTAGCATCTGTCCACCTCCCAGTAACAGCATCAGTCAGACTCTCTACTCAGGACCTGTCAGCGATGATCAAACTTGTCTGTGTTACTAGAATAATATTTGATCTGTCACCTTTTGTTCTTCACACACACTGACAGAAGTTTAGGTGCAGTGTTTGAATCCATTTTTATTTCATGTGAAAACGCTTCAAACTTCTGGTTCTGGTCTTGGACTCTGATTGTGGAGTTGATGGTGGCAGGTCCACTTCGGCCTCTGTCAGTGTGATCTCCATCCAGCCAGTTTTCAGACTTTCCTCTCCTGTATATGTGTCCTCTGACACAGCTGCTGACACGTCCTTGATGATCAGGTTGGACTTTGGTGCGGGGTAACACTGTAGCTTCACTGAGATGTGGCAGTGAGGGGGAACTGCACAGAAACTGGGAGTCATCCTCTGTGTGTGAAGCTCTTCACTTTCCAGCTGGGATCTGATCTGCTGCTGCACAAGCCATTCATTAAAAGATGGTTCCCCTGGAGTCCAACCCCTTTACAAAGTCTGCCTCACACCGTTACACCAGTCTGGCTCATATCTGAAGCTCGATATACTAATAAACACTAAAGTTTCTTATCAGATGAAGAACATGGTCTGAAAGATGTCGACAAACTGAGCTGAGGAGCTTTAACCTCCACTACATCCCTGCTCAGCAGGATGAAGGCGCCCTCTTGTGTTGTGCATCAGTTTTCACATTTCAGTTGTTCACCTGCTGTGATGTTCACTGCAGGAAGAGGAGTCACACCCTGTAACACTGATGCTGCATTCAGGTCACATGGGAAAGATGGAAGACAAGAGGCTCCAGTCTACAAATATTATTCACATCAGTCTTCAGGTTGGAAACAGAACATGGGAATGTTGTGCAGTTTCCTCCACAAAATATGATGGTTAACTGTATGAAAAGCTTTTGAAAAGTCTATGTAAATACTACTCTGTAAATTGTAAATAATTAAGTAAATATTTTCAAGTGCAGAGGTAACTTTGCCAATCAGGTGAGGGAGAGCCATATAAGTGGAGTGAAGGGTCTATAATTATCAAAACAACATGGATAATCTGCTTTAAACAGAAGACTAATTTCAGCAGTCCACTGGCACAATGACTGACAGAGAAAAGAAATTTTGACAGATGAAGATATCAATTACTTCTTGGATATCATGAAACTTAAAACAGGAGATGCTCGGAAAGTTTCTTGGAATAAAATCCATAAAATCCAGCGTATTATTGTGTTAAGATTAGATTGCCTTTATTAGTCCCACAGTGGGGAAATTCACAATTCACAACAAATTCACAACAATAAGCAAACATATTCTTAGTCAAGTCATAACCAGTATAACCCAGAAAAACAAATCCAACATCTAAAGAGACTGAAGGTAGCTCTGGGGTAGTCTTTTCTCTTTGCACCAACTGATTTATTGCTTTACAAGTGGTTTTATTATCTTTTGACCACTCTCTTCTTCTTTCTGTGCAGTTTATTCTTTTCCTTAACAGCTTCAGAAAATCAACTGCAAACCAAGTCTCGTTGAAGTGCTGGCTTTATTTCTTGACTGCCCAGTGGAAAACAAGCATTAAATGTAAAGCAAAAGTAAAAAAGCTAAAGCTTAGCCCATAAGAGGGAAGTAAACAGAATAAACAAAATTGAGAAAATCCACAGTAAGGTTATCTAATTAATGTTTAAGGAGGTTTTTACATCTAATAAAATATAACATAGTTTCTCCTCATTGTTTATAAGGTCAAGACATCAAGAAATTTCATTAAACTCTAACATGTTCAGAGAACCCACAGATCCTGGAAACACCCAATGTTTACATGCTGTTCATCTGATTATTACTATTTATTGTATGAATATGTATTATATTTTATATATACACAAGCTGGTGGATAATTGATGAACTAAATTACAGATTGCAGCCAAATGCACCTTAGATCACCTTTGTCTAGTTGAGTCTACAGAACTCAGCTGTATCTTTATAAGAATAGTAAAGCCGAAGTCCAGCATGTAGAGGCTGAGTGAATGTGGTCTGGACTCTGTGGAGGAGAGTCATGGTTTCAGAGACACTGTAGAAGGACAGAATACCTGCTCTGTGATCCAGGTACACTCCTACTCTGGAGGACTGAGGACCTGAGACTGGAGTGTTGATATTGTTGAACAAAAATTCATAACAGTTTTTGAAACAGTTTAAAGCCCAAGATTTGTCATTGCATCCAAACACACATTCATTCAAGCTCCCTGCTCTGCTGATATTCTTGTATGCGACTGCTACATAAACTCCTCCTCCTCTCCACTCCACCTCCCAGTAACAACGTCCAGTCAGACTCTCTCTACTCAGGACCTGATAATATGAAGTGAATCTTTACTCCGTGTTGCTTTTCTGTTTTTCTTAGATAATAACACACGTGCATTTGCAGTGTTTGGATCCAGTGTGATTTCCTGTGAATATCTTAAGAAGTCAGCTCTGGTGTTGGGCTCTGGTTGTGACAATAAAACGTCCACTTCAGTCACTGTCAGTGAGATGTTTGTCCATGTCTCTCTCAGAATGTCCTGTAGTTTATCTCTGAGGTCTGACACAGCTGCTGTCACATCCTCAAAGTCCCTCAGAGGACGGATATTGATGCTGGATGAGTCTGTAGATTGACTGAGTGGTGACAGTGAGGGGTAGTTGTGTAGAAACTGGGTGTGATCCTCTGTGTGTGAGAGCTGCTTCAGCTCAGTGTCTTTCCTCTTCAGCTCAGTGATCTCCTGCTCCAGCTTCTCCTGAAGCTCTTTGACTCCACTCACTTCAGTTTCCTGCTGGGATCTGATCTGCTGCTTCACATCAGAGCTTCTTTTCTCCATGAGACGGATCAGCTGAGTGAAGATCTTCTCACTGTGCTCCACTGCTTTATCAGCAGAGCCATTGATAGCCTCCACCTCCTGTTGAAGCAGCTTCACATCTTTCTCTCTGTCCTGGATTCTCTGCTGGATGTTTTGTCGACTCAGCTGGAGCTCTCTCTGCCTCTCAGTCCTTTCTGCTGCAGCTGAGACTGTGTCGTGGCCTTTATGTTCATCCACAGAGCAGAGATAACAGATACACTGCTGATCAGTGCGGCAGAACATCTTCATCACCTCATCATGACGAGAGCAGATGTTCTCCTGGAGCTTCTTGGAGGGCTCCACCAGCTTGTGTTTCTTTAACTGAAGTACACCATAATGAGGCTGCAGGTGTTTCTCACAGTAAGAGACCAGACAAACCAAACAGGATTTGACAGCTTTCAGTTTTCTCCCAGTGCAGACATCACAGGCCACATCTTCAGGTCCAGCATAGCAGTGATCAGCAGGAGCAGCTTGGAGTCCAGTCTTCTTCAGCTCCTCCACTAAAACTGCTAACATGGTGTTTTTCCCCAGGACAGGCCTTGGTATGAAGATCTTCCTACACTGAGGGCAGCTGTGGATTTTTTCTCATCCTCTTCATCCCAGTGGGTTTTAATACAGTTCATGCAGTAGCTGTGTCCACAGGGAAGAGTCACCGGATCCTTCAGTAGATTCAGACAGATTGAACAAGAAATGGTTTTCCGGTCCAGCTGAACTCCTTTCTGAGCCATTTCTCCTCTCAGTGACAATGACTGTCTGACTGAGTTTCGCTGCCTTAACTGTAGATCAGAAGGGGAGGTAACAAGCAAATACATGTACAGAGTGGAGACTGGTGTTGTTGAGAGCAGAAGAAGAGGGAGGGTTGTCAGGCTTTTCCACATTCCAGTACAAGAATCTGCGGGTTTGAATTTAAACTTTGTTTTCTCATTTACAATGAAGACATTTTCAAAAATTCTTCCCATTTGATAATAATTATGTCTTTAGTTGTAATACTTCTGAGTGTTTGGTGATGGCTCCATATTTCTGACATGAAGTTTTCAGAATAAACTTCAATTGAAACAATGAACCTGCACTATAATAATTTTCTCACATATCTAATAAACTCTTTTGGGCTATTTCTGAAAAATCAGGTCAGACTCAGAACACCATCATGAGCTAAACCAAAATTACAAGATTAAAATGGGTTTAAGCAAATATCATTGCATCAAGTAAGTTATTTGTTACAACTCTAAATCCAGAAGCACATGAATGAAGAACCTGGTTTTATTTTATTCGTAAATCTTCAATAACTGTTTTTTTGGCCACTTGGGGGCAATAGGTTGTGAACACAACTCTGACATATCATCCCCGTTGCTACCAAACAGTTTCTTATTTACACATTTAGCAGTTACAGAGCAACATTATCATTCATGTGGAGTTGTGTTTGTGTCCACCTGATGAACCTCAGTCCAGTGTTCCCTCTCTTTTAGCTCTGTTTTTGGTCTCTACCAGCTCCTGAGGGAAACATTTGGCTCTGTAGCTGCTAAATTCTCCACTATGTTCACCAGCTGCTCTCTAACTGTGTCTTCTGTCTGCTGATGAACAGGAAGTGTTCATTGTACTTTAGGTTACCACCAACTGAAGCTCTGGTCTAACACACTGTTTTTTAAATTTTCATTTCATGGTCCCACTTTTTTGAATTTTTGTGCCTCTGATCAATAAAGATTGAATCCTTTTCTGCTGTGTTGATGTATGAAAAACTCAAGTGTGATCTCGGTTTTAGAGATTTTTCTCTTCAAACATTTGCCTCCTGCGGCTGAAAACGATGCTATGAGAGCAGTGAGAGTGAACCAGGACAGTAAAGTTGTGGTGAGGACAGATGAACGATGAGCTGAAGCTCACAGTAAAGCTGAGAGCTCCTGCAGATTCAGGTAATAACTCTGATCATTACCAGAGACTGTTTTCACATTGTTGTGTGTCAGCTCATCTTCGACTTGTAAGATCTATATCATAGGGATGGGGGTGGGGTGATGGTAATCAGGCTTTGCCACGTTCCAGGATGAGGAGCAGCACGTTGAATTAAAACAAACACACCGACACATCTGCCAACGTTATGTTAGTGATGCTCAATGAAATAAAATAAAAACCTCTGTATTATAAAGGATTATTGTGTTACACAAAGACTTCACTGGAATCAGGTTTTATTTGCAGAATTAACAACAGATGAATGATAAGAGAAATCAAACTAATTTCTAAAGAAAAAATCAAATAGCTGTATAATAATTTTCTTACTTTTTTCCAAAAAATGGACTTTGACACATTAGTTGTAAAATAGATCAAATCCATCGAAGATATAAACAAACATCATTGAATCAAGGAGGTCAGTCCAGAAGGACGTGGATGGAGTAGAACACTTTTAGGAAACATGGTGATTTGAAGTTGAAATAAAAGAGACAAAACTAAAGTCAAACATCCAGTGAATGAGCATCATGACAAAGGCCATGATTTCATCTTTTTATTTACAAGAGGTGACAACTCTGACAACAAGTGAACCACACAATGTGACATTTGATCAACTTTGCAGTTTTCTTTGTACAACAGTGAATTTAAAATCCAAGTCTCACACTTTACCTGAGTGAAGGACTCTGATCATGTGACACTGGTTGGTCTTCTGTGTGAGGGGGTTCACATTTGAATCCTGTAAACTCTCTGCAGCAGTGGTGTGAGGGGAGTGTGTGAAATAAACACAGGTGAAACAAAAGAGCTCATCTTATACAGCAACACACACACACAACACACTCCTGATCAATTCTGACCTTTGACCTTCACTGGATCCCCTTTAGAAACTGTCTGTAGTTTAAATACATCTGAACTGTGACTGACGGCTGCTTTAACTTCACAGAGAACACTGACTATATTTTGAATAAAGACACACAGAGACTGTATCTACTCAGGAAGTTTAATGATTGCAGACTTAGAGCAAACTCTTGAAACGTTGTTTCACTATAATACACATTTTCATATATTTACTGACATTAGAATAAAAAAAATCATCTTTCTGTTGTGAAACAAGTGGATTAACTTTATCTGTGATGCAGCAATGAATCAATCACAGTTGTCAGGAACCATAATCATGGCTGTTTTAAATGCACGTCTTTGATGACAGTTCAGCATAAATGACAAAAACTCTTCAGTGCAGCAGGTTGTTTTGTGGATTGGAAGATTAAAACTCAGAAATTAAAACTCAGCAGAATCTTTCTTGGTCCAGCTGATTTCCTTGCTGCACTAAACAGCAGTACGACTCTCACACTCAGTGTCTCCATCTCTGTGTTGATTTCTACTCTCACAGTCAGTTACAAAGTTCATTCAGCAGCTACAGAACCAGCATCTAAACACTGTGCAGGAGGAAAACGGTCAAACTGATCAAAACGTTACAGGAATAATAATTTGATACAACATGATGATTTAATGGCAAAGGGTATGGAACCACAGTTAATTAACCTGTACAGTCAATTAGTATTTAGATGACAATGTTGCTGTTGTGTTACTATCCAGATGCACATGTATTTGTTCGACTAAAATCCTTGTCTGCAGCTGCTGTTGTACATTTAGCATCTGTCCACCTCCCAGTAACAGCATCAGTCAGACTCTCTACTCAGGACCTGTCAGCGATGAAAGTAAAGTCTGTTCAATGACTCTTGTTCAGTGATTTCATGAACAGATTGACTTCATCCACACAATCAGTTTGTTTCACCTGAATCTCAGATACGGAAAAGAAAAGAATCAATCGTCTCCTCATTGATTATTATCATGATAAAGACACTTTGATAAAACCTCATAGACTTTATTTGTAAGTTGATTTGAACAACAACAACATTTGTTCTGACAAACACATCAGTGTAAATGTAATTATAGATTTGTGTCTTTACACAGTGAGAACAAAACATCAGTGATAAAGGAAGGTCTGCTGATTTCTCTGTTAAGGCTCATGCAGTGGAAGAAAAACAACAACACACAAATACATCAACACAAATATCCAACAAACATTTAGAGCACAGACAAGTTTGTGTTTTCATGTGGACAAATGTGAGTTTAGGTCAAACAAACATGATGATGAGCAGTGATATCCTCCATGGCTCCAGCTCCACCTGAACAAAGTCAAACATCAACACAACCAGAAATGAGAAGAGGTCAAAGTACCACCCATAATGTTTGATTGACAGGTGATCTGTGTGCAGTGCAGAAACACAACAGCAATGAGCTTTTAGCAACAAACATGGAGACAAAATAAACTGAGGAATTAAAATACAGATTTGAACCAACTGCTCTTTAAATGACCTTTGTCTATTTGAGTTTACACAACTCAGCTGTGTCTCCATAACCAAAAAGATAATAAAGCCGAAGTCCAGCATGTAGAGGCTGAGTGAATGTGGTCTGGACTCTGTGGAGGAGAGTCATGGTTTCAGAGACACTGTAGAAGGACAGAATGCCTGCTCTGTGATCCAGGTACACTCCTACTCTGGAGGACTGAGGACCTGCGACTGGAGTTTTGATTTTGTTGAACCAAAATGTAAAACTGTTTTTGTCACAATTTAACGCCCAAGATTTGTCATTGAATCCAAATCTACATTCATCCACCCACCCTGCTCTGCTGATATTCTTGTATGCAACTGCTATATAAACTCCTCTTCCTCTCCACTCCACCTCCCAGTAACAACGTCCGGTCAGACTCTCTCTACTCAGGACTTGATAATATGAAGTGAATCTGTCTGGATGACTAGAATAAGGCTGTTGTTTACTCCATGTTACTTTTCTGTTTCCCTCAGATAATTTCAGACGTGTGTTTGCTGTGTTTGGATCCAGTGTGATTTCCTGTGAATATTTTAATAAGTCAGCTCTGGTCTTGGGCTCTGGTTGTGACTCTGACAGTAAAACATCCACTTCAATCACTGTCAGTGAGATGTTTGTCCATGTCTCTCTCAGAATGTCCTGTAGTTTATCTCTGAGCTCTGACACAGCTGCTGTCACATCCTCAAAGTCCCTCAGAGGACGGATATTGATGCTGGATGAGTCTGTAGATTGACTGAGTGGTGACAGTGAGGGGTAGTTGTGTAGAAACTGGTTGTGATCCTCTGTGTGTGAGAGCTGCTTCAGCTCAGCGTCTTTCCTCTTCAGCTCAGTGATCTCCTGCTCCAGCTTCTCCTGAAGCTCTTTAACTCGACTCACTTCAGTTTCCTGCTGGGATCTGATCTGCTGCTTCACATCAGAGCTTCTTTTCTCCATGAGACGGATCAGCTGAGTGAAGATCTTCTCACTGTGCTCCACTGCTTTATCAGCAGAGCCATTGATAGCCTCCACCTCCTGTTGAAGCAGCTTCACATCTTTCTCTCTGTCCTGGATTCTCTGCTGGATGTTTTGTCGACTCAGCTGGAGCTCTCTCTGCCTCTCAGTCCTTTCTGCTGCAGCTGAGACTGTGTCGTGGCCTTGATGTTCATCCATGGAGCAGAGATAACAGATACACTGCTGATCAGTGCGGCAGAACATCTTCATCACCTCATCATGACGAGAGCAGATGTTCTCCTGGAGTTTCTTGGAGGGCTCCACCAGCTTGTGATTTTCAAATGCAGGTGATTGAAAATGAGGCTGCAGGTGTTTCTCACAGTAAGAGACCAAACAAACCAAACAGGATTTGACAGCTTTCAGTTTTCTCCCAGTGCAGACATCACAGGCCACATCTTCAGGTCCAGCATAGCAGTGATCAGCAGGAGCAGCTTGGAGTCCAGTCTTCTTCAGCTCCTCCACTAAAACTGCTAACATGGTGTTTTTCACCAGGACAGGCCTCGGTGTGAAGGTCTGCCTACACTGAGGGCAGCTGTGGATTTTTTTCTTATCCTCTCCATCCCAGTGGGTTTTAATACAGTTCATGCAGTAGCTGTGTCCACAGGGAAGAGTCACCGGATCCTTCAGTAGATCCAGACAGATGGAACAAGAGAAGGTTTCCCGGTCCAGCTGAACTCCTTTCTGCGCCATTTCACCTCTCAGTGTCAACGACTGAATTTCACTTTCTCAGAACAGAAACTAGTTTGAGCTGTGATCTCAACAACATGTGTCTCTGCAGTGAACGGGGCCTGTCAGCTCTCTCACTTCACCACATGTTGGTTCCACCCATCTTCAGACTGTGGATCTGAAGGGGAGGGAACAAGGAGACACATGAACAGTGGAGCTGGCTGTGTTAGAGAGCAGGAAGAAGAGGGAGGGTTATCAGGCTGTGACTCAGTCCAGGAGGAGGAGCAGTTTGATACTGTGTGTTTAACCCTTTCTTTTTTGTTTGCTGTAGAGCTCATTTGTCTTTAAAAAAACTAATCAGCACAATTTTTAGATGAGAAACTCTTCCTTGGATCTTTGGGTTAAGAGATGATTCCCCAGCTGTCTGAGTTAGTTCTTCTATTGTCTCAAAATATGTTTTACTGTTGGTTTTCTAAATGAAAGTAATGAGGCTGCAGGAGATGAAAAATACAGAAAACAATCTCTGTTGATTTTTCAATACTTTTGAATTGCTCGATAAAGTTCTTGAAATATTTTTGGATCAAACAGGTTAAATTTAGAATTTAATTTTGAGCAAAAGGGATATTTTAATATTTGATGCATTTAAAGAAACAAATCAAAGACGTTACTTTTTGCAATGTGAATCCCACAGGACTTGAATGCACCAGAGCATTTGACTCTGTAGTTTAGATTCGCACCTAGGTGTGAATCGTCAGGGGGTTGTGGCGCCGTTGTTCAAACGCTCGACCAACTCTGGCTCAGGCTTTTGGAGGGACATGTATTCTCCATTGTTCTCTTCAGGATACATGGCTTGAGATCTCTTCACACCTTTTCACACTGTTTGTATTTCCCTCAGACAGTCAGGACATTATTATGTCTGAATACATGAAGTGAAAAGAATCTAATGCACAAGACTTGTCTTTGTATCCAAATGCACATTTATTTAAAATTCCTGTTCTGTCTCATAGACCTTATTTATTAGTTGATTTCAATAACAACAACATTTGTTAAGACAAACACATCAATGTAAATGTAATTATAGATTTGTGTCCTTTCACAGTGAGAACAAAACAGCTGTGACAACACACAAACACATCAACACAAATATACAACAAATATTTTAGAGCACAGACAAGTTTATATTTTCATGTGGACAAATGTGAGTTTAGGTGAAGAAAAATCATCATGAGCAGTGATATCCTCCATGGCTCCAGCTCCACCTGAACAAACTCAAACATCAACACAACCAGAAATGAGAAGAGGTCAAAGTACCACCCACAATGTTTGATTGACAGGTGATCTGTGTGCAGCGCAGAAACACAACAGCAATGAGCTTTTAGCAACAAAAATGGAGACAAAATAAACTGGTGAACTAAAATACAGATTTGAACCAACTGCTCCTTAAATGACCTTTGACTATTTGAGTTTACACAACTCAGCTGTGTCTCCACAACAATTACACCAAAGTCCAGCATGTAGAGGCTGAGTGAATGTGGTCTGGACTCTGTGGAGGAGAGTCATGGTTTCAGAGACACTGTAGAAGGACAGAATACCTGCTCTGTGATCCAGGTACACTCCTACTCTGGAGGACTGAGGACCTGAGACTGGAGTTTTGATATTGTTGTGCAAAAATGTAAAACTGCTTTTGTAACAATCTAACGCCCAAGATTTGTCATTAAATCCAAATCCACATTCATTCCATCTCCCTGCCCTCCTGATATTCTTGTATGCGACTGCTACAGAAACTCCTCCTCCTCTCCACTCCACCTCCCAGTAACAACGTCCAGTCAGACTCTCTCTACTCAGGACCTGCCTACATGAAGCGAATCGGTCTGGATGACTAGAATAAGACTGTTGTTGATCTATTAAAGATGCTTTTCTGTTTCCCTCAGATAATAACAGATGTGTGTTTGTTGTGTTTGGATCCAGTGTGATTTCCTGTGAATATTCTAAGAATTCAGTTCTGGTCTTGGGCTCTGGATGTGACAGTAAAACATCCCCTTCAGTGCTGCAGAACATCTTCATCACCTCATCATGACGAGAGCAGATGTTCTCCTGGAGCTTGTTGGAGGGCTCCACCAGCTTGTGTTTCCTTAATGGAGCTGCTTCATAATGAGGCTGCAGGTGTTTCTCACAGTAAGAAGCCAAACAAACCAGACAGGATTTGACAGCTTTCAGTTTTCTCCCAGTGCAGACATCACAGGCCACATCTTCAGGTCCAGCATAGCAGTGATCAGCAGGAGCAGCTTGGAGTCCAGTCTTCTTCAGCTCCTCCACTAAAACTGCTAACATGGTGTTTTTCACCAGGACAGGCCTCGGTGTGAAGGTCTGCCTACACTGAGGGCAGCTGTGGATTTTCTTCTCATCCTGTTCATCCCAGAAGCTTTTAATACAGTTCATGCAGTAGCTGTGTCCACAGGGAATAGTCACCGGATCCTTCAGTAGATCCAGACAGATGCAACAAGAGAAAGTTTCCCGGTCCAGCTGAACTCCTTTCTGCGCCATTTCACCTCTCAGTGTCAACAACTGTCTGAGTTTCACTTTCTCAGAAGCGAATCTAGTTTCTAGAGCTGTGATCTACACAACATGTGTCTCTGCAGTGAACGGGGCCTGTCAGCTCTCTCACTTCACCACATGTTGGTTCCACCCGTCTTCAGACTGTGGATCTGAAGGGGAGGGAACAAGGAAACACATGGACAGTGGAGCTGGCTGTGTTAGAGAGCAGGAAGAAGAGGGAGGGTTATCAGGCTGTGACTCAGTCCAGGAGGAGGAGCAGTTTGATACTGTGTGTTTAACCCTTTCTTTTTTGTTTGCTGTAGAGCTCATCTGTCTTTTAAAAAACTAATCAGCACAATTTTTAGATGAGAAACTCTTCCTTAGATATTTGGGTTAAGAGATGATTCCACAGCTGTCTGAGTTAGTTCTTCTATTGTCTCAAAATATGTTTTACTGTTGGTTTTCTAAATGAAAGTAATGAGGCTGCAGTACATGAAAAATAAAGAAATCAGTCTCTGTTAATTTTTCAATATTTTTGAATTGCTTGATAAAGTTCTTGAAATATTTTTGGTATTTTTAGTTTTTGAGTTTTACACATGTGATCAATAATATCCTTTCAGTTGTTTTCCAAATGATCCCTCAGAAATCACACTGTAGATATTATGTTGTCATCATCTCAGCAAAGCTCAAGTTTTACAGTTTTGATGTCAAAACAATTATTAATACAAAAGCACCAAGAGTGAAACAGCTGTTTGAAATAACACAAACACACTGGAGTGAACCCCAACTTAACAACAATCTGATGTTAGTGAAGAATAAACTACGATATCAAAACATGTCACGTGTAGTTGATTACTGGCTTTATAATAAGACCAGAGTATAGTCTCAATAACCAAACAATAACTACATAAAGTTGATCAGTTACCTGGGAACATTTTCTAATGAATAAAAGAAAAGCAACAATTTCTGCATTTTATTTAATGTAAAAGATGAATTCCTACTGACTTGCAGCAGCTTCACAGCTCTAACCAGGATGTACGACATCAGGTGATTTATCATAAATCTTCTCAGCCTAAAATCATCATCTTTACTGTTTATTGTTCAGAATGAAAATTAATCAGAAAAAAACAAAACAATTAAAGCTTGAAGGGTGCAGTAGCATTATCTGACATACTTTGGTCTTACAGCCACTAAACAGCAGCAAACTCTCACACTCAGTGTTTCCATCTGTGTGTTTATTTCCACTCTCACAGTCAGTTACAAAGTTCACACTCACAGCTACAAAACCAGCATCTAAACACTGTGCAGGAGGAAAATTGTCAAACTGATCACAACATCACAGGTTTGATGATTTCATGTGAACAAATGTACACATGGCAGAGGATATGGAACAACATTAATTACTCTGTACAGTCCATGTTGCTGTTGTGTTGCTACCTGGTCCAGAGTTGCTTTAAATGAAACAATGACCACAGTGTTATGTTGAAGCTCTGACTTTTAGCTTTAATTTGAGGGTTTTCACATCCACATCAGACGATCAGTGCAGCAGGCAGCTGAAGCCTTTTAATACACAGTCCTCCACTTTCAGTCACTGCAGGAGGAGAATGATCTGACACATATAGGTAAGGCAGCCGGAGAGTTTTCATGGCTGAACAGGAGAAGAGTTTTTGTTTGGTCATATCAGTCACCTGACCTCAGTCCAACTGTGTTGTATTGATGAAGACCTGAATGAAGGTTAAGAAGAACCAAAAACACACAAGGAATGAAGGTGACTGTGGTAAAGGCCTGACAGAGTGAGACCAGGAAGTCAGACACTCCTTTAGATTGACTTTAATTTGACTAATTGGTTTCTGTAATGAAGAAATAGATGATTATATTTTCAAAGTGTTCCCGGTGTCTCACATATGTTGTGCACAGGTAGGGGCAATTTGGTTATTGGCGTATAATATTAATGATTATCAGGGATAATCACCAATATATATATAGATGTTTACTACAAGTAGTAACCTCGGGGCACCACCCTGTCACCAGGGACCAATGACCAAATTGATGGCTCAGAATACAGCCTCAGAAGGCTGGTTGAAGGGTAAATTCGAGCACTGACTGTCATGAATCCAGCTGTTATCACAAATATAGTCACAATAATCAACGACGAGTTCAATTATAACAGGATTTATTAATAAGAGTAATAATTATTCAAAATAACATCACTTGATATTAAACCGATTATAATTCAACTATAACTAAAATAAATATTGGTTACTAACTAGATCATCACAGGCAAAACACACATGTAACAACCCTGTGTGTGTGTGTGTGTGTGAGGGAGAGAGAGAGAGAGAGCGCGAGGATGGCGACAAAGTCACGTGAGTGACGTGTCAGTAGGAGCCAAGATGGTGGCAGCGTGACGTGAGTGACGTACTCGCTCGAGCCAAGATGGCGGCTGGCCGCAGTGTGAACAACGAGAACAAAGAGAGGGGCCTTGAGCTACGTTATGACATGATCACACTCTAGGGCCTGAGTGTGAGGGAGATGTAGATGAGGTGATTGGGAGGAAAGAGGGACAATAGAGGTGAAGAGAGGAAAGAGTCCACAAGATGTCGTCACCACAGTTAATAATCAGAACAATATCACTACACAATAATAGAGCTAGTGAACCGGAGCTCGTCTGGTCGGATATTGGTCCTTTAACTAGTGATATTTGGCTTATTAAGCTGATCATGGTGAACGATCTAAAACAAGATAAGCAGCACTTATAAGTTAAATTACAAATATAACCCGCTGCACTAACTGTGTCTCTGCCCAGACTTCAGCCTCTTACTATGAGTTGCTCCGATCCTTCGGAGTTAGACAAAGAAAGTCCGCTCTGGTTCTCCACAGCTCAGTCCTCGGCTGGGAGCTTGGCGGGTCGTGTCTCGCTCTCCTGGTGATGACTGTGATGAGTTCCTCGGCGGCAGCGGGAAGATCACAGATGAGGGACGGTGAACTTTGTTTTGTCCTTAACAAAGTCGGCGTGCTCGTCCTCACAGGACGTAAAATCAGCTGATTGCACAGCGATCTACGTCGGCTCCGAAATATGAAAAAAACGTAAAAGGACACATACAACAGCAGACTGTGACCTAGGCTTTAAGAAGTTGTGGAAAAAGGTCAAATGTTTGCAGATTGCTCCCTTTCAGCAGCCGAGTCGCGGATAGAGCTTGGAGTAGCTTTCTACTGTAACTGGTGCACGGGAATAAGCAACGGAGGAGGGTCGCAGTGCTGCTTTTATCACCTGAGTGACCTCTCTGGGGATCCCTGCTGAGAGTACCTGGCCTCGGCCAATGCCGATGCTGGGTTTACATTCAAACTCTGATTCGCACCTAGGTATGAATCGTCAGGGGGTCGTGGCGCCGTTGTTCAAATGGTCGACCAACTCTGGCTCAGGCTTTTGGAGGGACATGTATTCTCCATTGTTCTCTTCAGGATACATGGCTTGAGATCCCAACACATACCAACACGGTGAGAGGCTGCAGCAGCTGTAGGATGTGGTACATGAGGCATCAAACAACACCAAAGAGTGAAAGACAGACAGAGAGCGTCACCACAACAAAAACAGGAGGGAAAAAGAGGAAGAGGAAGAAGGCTGCACTGAGCTACACAGACACTCTGCCAGAATCAGAGTCAACACTTTATTATCTACACTGAAGCTAATGAATGACAGCAGCTGAGCTGGCAGCTAACTACAGGTGGAAAGTAGGTAAGTACATTTGCTCAAGTACTGCACTTCAGGAGAATCTTCAGGTACTTGTACTTTACTTGAGTATTACCTGTTACTTCTACTCCACTACATTGTAGAGGCAAATATTGTACTTTAACTACAACCATCTGGTAGATGTAGAAACTGGAAACATTTTGCATTAAAAACACAATCAGCTGATATAAAACAATATATTGATAAAGATGAACCCACCGCTTTAAATCATTTTTGTCTCATGGCCCCACATAAAAACACAGGTGTGGCTCCTTGTTATGTTTCACCTGTAAATGAGTCATTACCTGGTTACACCCATCCTCCAATAGGAAGAAGTGTGAAGGAGAGGGAACAGGGAATAAGGAGACAGAGGGAGAAAGAAGAGGATGTTGTTCCAGCAACAAAGGCAGCATGTGTTGTCATTTACAAAAAATAGGATGTGAACTGTTTCTGTCTCCACATCTTGACCTGAGTACGATCAAACCACTGAGTCATATTTCCCTCAGACAGTCAGGACATTATTCTGTCTGAAGACATGAAGTAAAAAGAATCTCAGTGATTTCATGGACAGATTGACTTCATCCACACAATCAGTTTGTTTCACCTGAATCTCAGAGACGGAAAAGAAAAGAATCAATCGTCTCCTCATTGATTATTATCATGATAAAGACACTTTGATAAAACCTCATAGACCTTATTTGTAAGTTGATTTGAACAACAACAACATTTGTTCTGACAAACACATCAATGTAAATGTAATTATAGATTTGTGTCTTTACACAGTGAGAACAAAACATCAGTGATAAAGGAAGGTCTGCTGATTTCTCTGTTAAGGCTCATGCAGTGGAAGAGAAACAACAACACACAAATACATCAACACAAATATCCAACAAACATTTAGAGCACAGACAAGTTTGTGTTTTCATGTGGACAAATGTGAGTTTAGGTCAAACAAACATGATGATGAGCAGTGATATCCTCCATGGCTGCAGCTCCACCTGAACAAAGTCAAACATCAACACAACCAGAAATGAGAAGAGGTCAAAGTACCACCCATAATGTTTGATTGACAGGTGATCTGTGTGCAGTGCAGAAACACAACAGCAATGAGCTTTTAGCAACAAACATGGAGACAAAATAAAGTGATGAACAAAAACACAGATTTTAACCAACTGCTCCTGAAATGACCTTTGTCTATTTGAGTTTACACAACTCAGCTGTGTCTCCATAAACACAAAGTCCAGCATGTAGAGGCTGAGTGAATGTGGTCTGGACTCTGTGGAGGAGAGTCATGGTTTCAGAGACACTGTAGAAGGACAGAATACCTGCTCTGTGATCCAGGTACACTCCTACTCTGGAGGACTGAGGACCTGAGACTGGAGTTTTGATATTGTTGCAGCTAAATAAAAAACTGGTTTGGTTACAATTTAATGCCCAAGATTTGTCATTGTATCCAAATAGACATTCATTCCAGCTCCCAGCTCTGCTGATATTCTTGTATGCGACTGCTACAAAAACTCCTCCTCCTCTCCACTCCACCTCCCAGTAACAACGTCCAGTCAGACTCTCTCTACTCAGGACCTGATAACATGAAGTGAATCTGTCTGGATGACTAGAATAAGACTGTTCTTGACTCGTTACTGTTGCTTTTCTGTTTCCCTCAGATAATAACAGCCATGTGTTTGCTGTGTTTGGATCCAGTGTGATTTCCTGTGAATATTTTAAGAATCCAGCTCTGGTCTTGGGCCCTGGTTGTGACAGTAAAACATCCACTTCAATCACTGTCAGTGAGATGTTTGTCCATGTCTCTCTCAGAATGTCCTGTAGTTTATCTCTGAGCTCTGACACAGCTGCTGTCACATCCTCAAAGTACCTCAGAGGACGGATATTGATGCTGGATGAGTCTGTAGATTGACTGAGTGGTGACAGTGAGGGGTAGTTGTGTAGAAACTGGGTGTGATCCTCTGTGTGTGAGAGCTGCTTCAGCTCAGCGTCTTTCCTCTTCAGCTCAGTGATCTCCTGCTCCAGCTTCTCCTGAAGCTCTTTGACTCGACTCACTTCAGTTTCCTGCTGGGATCTGATCTGCTGCTTCACATCAGAGCTTCTTTTCTCCATGAGACGGATCAGCTGAGTGAAGATCTTCTCACTGTGCTCCACTGCTTTATCAGCAGAGCCATTGATAGCCTCCACCTCCTGTTGAAGCAGCTTCACATCTTTCTCTCTGTCCTGGATTCTCTGCTGGATGTTTTGTCGACTCAGCTGGAGCTCTCTCTGCCTCTCAGTCCTTTCTGCTGCAGCTGAGACTGTGTCGTGGCCTTGATGTTCATCCACGGAGCAGAGATAACAGATACACTGCTGATCAGTGCGGCAGAACATCTTCATCACCTCATCATGACGAGAGCAGATGTTCTCCTGGAGCTTCTTGGAGGGCTCCCCCAGCTTGTGCTTCTTTAATGGAGTTGCTTCATAATGAGGCTGAAGGTGTTTCTCACAGTAAGAGACCAAACAAACCAAACAGGATTTGACAGCTTTCAGTTTTCTCCCAGTGCAGACATCACAGGCCACATCTTCAGGTCCAGCATAGCAGTGATCAGCAGGAGCAGCTTGGAGTCCAGTCTTCTTCAGCTCCTCCACTAAATCTGCTAACATGGTGCTTTTCACCAGGACAGGCCTCGGTGTGAAGGTCTTCCTACACTGAGGGCAGCTGTGGATTTTCTTCTCATCCTCTCCATCCCAGTGGGTTTTAATACAGTTCATGCAGTAGCTGTGTCCACAGGGAAGAGTCACCGGATCCTTCAGTAGATCCAGACAGATGGAACAGCAGAATTTTTCTTGGTCCAGATGATTTCCTTGCTGCGCCATTTCACCTCCTGAGAGTCTCTGTCAAACAGTTTCACTTTCTCTGAACAGAAATAATCTCTGGGCTCTGGAGGAAAACAGATCTCTGCTCTCGTTCACCTGCTGCAGTGAGTCAGACTCGTCATCTCCTGCAGTTCACAACATGTTGTTTACACCCATCCTCATACTTACAGATCTGTGAGGGGGAGGGAACAAAGAAACAGCTTGATAGGGTGGAGCTTGATACGTGTTGAAGCAGGAATAAAAGAGAAAAGAGGGAGGTGTCGTTCAGTCTGTTCTGCACTCCACAAAGAGGAGCTGTTTGTGAGAGACAGGGTGTGTTATCTGTCATTTACAACAAAGAAAGGTCGAAAGTCAAGTCAAGTCAAGTATTTGTTAAAAACAACAACTATGTGAATCCAAACTGAAGACATGATCAGTGATGAGGCTCAACAAAGTGACAGTGAGAGAAGACATGTTTCTGTGGACGTCTGTTTACAGATACACAGCAGGAAACTGTACAACTCAGCGTGCATCATTCCCAGTGTGCGACACTGACAAGGACAGATTTGAATCCTTGTACCTTGAGTGTGGCACACTGTGTGGGAACTTAAGAGCGCAGGGTTTTACAGTTTCCTTCTCTGGATCACAGATGTTGACAAAACCAGTTCTTCCTTCACAGCGTCTTTGTTTCACCTCAACACTGATTACTTGTTCATAGTTTTGATTCTCATGGTCCTTCTTTAACAAATACAAATCTCTGACACAAGCACAATTTCTCCACCTGCAGAATTTCTCATGTAGATTTATTTGACACATTTACAAAGGTCGAGTTCCAACCACAAACTTTAGAATCATTTGTGAACATCACTTCACAAGCTCAAAATCATTCGGACACTAATTTGAGCCCATATATGTGTGGGGTGGAGTCATGCCCATGACTTACCATTTGTTGCTGGTTGTGGGGACCTTAAGGTGTGGTACAGGCCTGAGGTGGGTTGTGGCGTCCCTGTGAAAACACATGATGGTGTTTGTATTAAATAAAATTACTTTCCATTGAAGAGCAAACCAGAACATTTCAAGCAGCTCTTTGTTTGACTGTGAAATGTTTTTGAAGCATTTTAAGGAGATAAGAACAGAAAAGATTGATCAATCACCCATTTAAACCTCATTTAAGTACAAAAATGATAAATGTACTAGTTCAAGCACAAGCTGCAAAGGTGACATCTGATAGGAGCCAAAGCCTTTTTTCAAAAACGTCTTCTGCTGATCTAATATACTCATGTTCACACCACATCTCTCAGCAGGAAACAGGCTGTGTGTATGTGTAAGATTTATTACATTGCACAGTTATGGTTGAACTGGTATTTTACAGTTAGCAGAGCTTTGCTCAGTAAAGTGATACATCACACACAGTTGTTACTGAGTAGTTCCTCATTACTTCATCATTACATCACAATGAGTTCTCTCACAACCAATCAGAGACAGCTGGTTTCTTAACAAGTATTTGATCATAATATTCAAGACACTTATGTTAATAATCACATCCAGGTAATTTTCTGATCCATCGTGAGTGTCACAAACAGAATATCATGTCACTCATTTGAAACATTTAAACATGGATCTGTGTTAAAAGGCGATTACACAAAATATAAACTGATTTTTTAAAATTGCATATTTACAAAACACGTTTGACAAAAGTAACAGCTTAAAAATTAATTCCATTGTTAGAGCAACAGTCCACTGGCCTTATATAGATGCAAAAATCAGACCCATTCTGTGTCTAAAGGATGCTGAAAAGCTAGTTCATGCATTTGTTACCTCAAGACTGGACTACTGTAACTCTTTATTGTCAGGATGTCATAAAAATTCAGTAAAACGCCTCCAATTGATCCAGAATGCGGCAGCACGAGTACTGACAGGAACTAGGAAACGAGATCACATCTCTCCTGTGTTAGCCTCTCTGCATTGGCTCCCTGTAAACTCCAGGATAGAATTTAAAATCCTCCTCCTCACCTACAAAGCCATTAATGGTCAGGCACCATCGTACCTTGGAGAGCTTATAGTTCCCTATTTTCCCAACAGGACACTTCGCTCTATAAATGCAGGTCAACTTGTGGTTCCCAGAGTGTGTAAGAGTAGAATGGGGGGCAGAGCCTTCAGCTATCAGGCTCCTCTCCTGTGGAACCAGCTCCCAAGTGTGGGTTCAGGAGGCAGACCCCCTCTCTACCTTTAAGATCAGGCTTAAAACTGTCCTGTTTAGTAAAGCTTATAGTTAGGGCTGGCTCGGGTATGTCCTGGCCCATCCCTTAGTTATGCTGCTATAGAGCTAGACTGCTGGGGGATTCCCATGATTCACTGGGCTCTCTCTCTCTCTCTCTCTCTCTCTTTTCTCCTCTCGCCTCCCCCCACCCCCCCTTTCTCCTTTTAAACCCAACCGGTCGAGGCAGACGGCCCCCCACCCTGAGCCCGGTTCTGTTGGAGGTTTCTTCCTGTTAAAAGGGAGTTTTTCCTCCCCCCTGTCGCCAAGCACTTGCTCTTTGTGGAAACTGTTGGGTTTTTCTCTGTAACAAAGTAAGGTCTCGACCTTATCCGGTAAAGAGCCATGAGATAATGTATATTATGATTTGGCGCTTTACAAATAAAATTGAATTGAACTGAAAAGGTGAAATGATGGAGGGAAGCAGCTCAGCTGAAGGACAAACAGAGAATGAGCTCAGGACACAGAACAAAGCAAACTCAAGGCACCTGTGTGAGCTGCCCCGTCAGCAACACCTGTGCTGTTCAGGTCAGCAGTCATGTGACCCCACTGCCCACAGGATGTGTTAAGTAAAAATGAAAAAGAAAATGCAGTAATAGCCTCAAGTAGTAGCCTCAGTAGTAGTTGTGGGATCCAGGTGCGGATCTACTGTCCAGAGGCGGCCCCCGCTACAAGGAGGGGGACTCCACAGCAAGGTGGGGGCTCAGATATGGGGAAAGTATGGACGGGCGGAAATAGATGTCTTTGCATCAGAGGAGAGCGATCAGTGTCCTGTGTTTTCCTCCCTGACCGATCAGAGCTCTGGTGGGTGTTATAGCTGATCACTCCTACTCTCTCCAGAGGGCGGGGACGGGGCCTGATCCTGACAGCGGAGACTCTTCAGCTGTTGTGCTATAGAGCTTTCAGCTTTTTCTCCTCCTCCTTCTTCCACAGGGGAGCAGGAGCGGCTGCTGTCCTGCACCTCCATGGATTGGACAGCTGGCTTTCAGGTGCTCTCTGCACCTGAGGACACCCGCAGCCTCTTCTTGCTGCTCCGCCAAGTCTTTTTAGCGGGGCTGCTGCTAACGCTGGTTTCTTAGCACTGGAAAGACACATTTGTGTCAGTGGGAACGATGGTGTATAAACACAGCAGGAGCTTCCTGCCACAAGTTTGGAAAACTCCGCCTCTGTTTGCTCTGTCTCCCCTGAACAGTTGCTGAACCTGGCAGCAAGAGCAGCGCAAACCGCGTCCTGTCTGACAGATGCATCATCCAACACAAGATAATATAACACACAGCTAAAGAGGAAACCAGTGACTCCAACCTTTAGTCTGGTGAGCACCGTTAAGTTTGGACACCACTGTTTGAGGCTGAGGGTTAAAATGCTGATGATTCTGTGAATCAACTGTTAGTAAAACTGTATTTAGAAGAAACTCTCTGAGAAAACACAGAAAGTGATGATCCATAAACAATTCAAACAAGCTGACGAGCAGAAACGAGCAGTTTAGTTCATATTTTAATAAAATATGTACAAAATAATGTTGTCAGCATCTTTTTATCATTATAAATAAACTTGGACAAAATCAGTTCAAATGATCGATGTGGTGGTTCAGGTTGGAGGAATCACCTTGAAAAATAATCCCACTTTAAAGAATTTATTCCTACTAAATATTCTGACACATGTTCAATCCAGATGTAGAATATATGAAAAGGACAAACCTCTTTAACAGTATGTAATACTGAGTATGCTGCAGAATCAAATCATTTCTAAACTCACAGTAAGTAAATATATGAAATGTGCAGTCAGTGGGTCAGTAGTGTTAGTAAGTGGATGTATGAAAGGGTGGTGTTGTATGGTGCAAAATAAAAAGTACAACCAAACCAAAGAAACCAGGTGGTTTCAGCAATAGAGTGAGAGACAAAATGAGGATGGATGATTTGAAATGCATTCTGGGTAGACTGGCCAGGTGCACTGATACCAGCTCCACCTACCAGGACCTGAAGGGAGACAAAACACACAGCAACCAAGGGCAAGACGATCCCAGAGGCTACAGCAGAGCCAGAGGCCCGACACAGAGCCTTTAAATGAGGATCTGGTTCTTCTGAAGGTTTAAGGTTGTGTTAAAAGAGTTGAGCACATTTGTCCACGAGTTTTGTCACATTGAAGACGAAACAAATAAATCACTTACACATGACTTGACCTACAGACACATGGTCGTGGAGTCATGGTGATTTATGTGTTGTGTTTGAATACAGAAGCGTTTGTGTCTTCAAAGTTTCTTAAAAGATGAATTTATAATGACTTCCATCAGTTTCACAGCACTAACCATGATGTATAATATCAGGCATTTGATAATAAATCTTCTCAGCCTAAAATAATCATCTTCAATAAAAACTTGAGCCAAACTGAGCTGAGGAGCAGAATCTTTCTCGGTCCAGCTGATTTCCTTGCTGCGCCATTTCACCTCCTGAGAGTCACTGTCAAACAACAAACTGAGAGTCACTTTCTCTGAACAGAAACAATCTCTGTGCTCTGGAGGAAAACAGATCTCTGCTCTCGTTCACCCGCTGCAGTGAGTGAGACTCATCGTCTGCTGCAGTTCACAACATGTTGTTTATACCCATCCTCATACTTACAGAAAAAGAGGAGAAAAGAGGGAAGTGGCGTTCAGTCTGTTGTGCACTCCACAAAGAGGAGCTGTTTGTGAGAGACAGGGTGTGTTATCTGTCATTTACAACAAAGAAAGGTAGAAAGTCTAGTGACTGACTCACTATAGCCACTTAATAAAATACAATAAACCACCATATCATGCATATAAAAGCAAAAAATAAAATACAAAGAAGATAGTCATTGGCTTACCACTGAGCACAAAGTTCAAACAGTCCATATGAAATCCAAAGGTGGTGTTATTGTTACAGTGTTATTGTTGAGGAGATGTTGGGGAGAGTTGTCTGTGAACCCTGCAGCACAGCTTTCATAAGCCGAACACACTCACTGTGAAATCTGAATAACTAATACCTAAGTATGATTCTCCTCCTGTGTGACAAGGCCTCATCTTGAATCAGTGGTGCCCTCTTGTGGTTTACAGAGAACAGTTTCTTCTTTCACAGTTATCAGAACCTTGAAGTGAGTTGAAGTACAGCACAGCGAGATGAGACATTGGCTGCTGCTGTAGCTGCTTCTCTGGCTTGCAAGGATGTTGTGGAGAAGGTGGTTGGTATTGTCCAAGATGGCTGCATCTTACAGAGCATGCATCTCTCCACAACAGTGCTCAGTGAGTCCAGACTCCTACCAGGCACAGGGTGAACAGGAACGGAGCCAGAAAAGTCAAATTACAAGTAATGAGATATTGCATTCACAAGGCCAAAATCGCATTTTGTGACATCACTGTAATGTTGACCTTCGACCCTCCATGGACCTGGACACCTCGGAAGACAACGAGCTTGACCCCGGCGGGCCCAGTGCCCAGCCATCAAGCTGGACACCTGGGAGGCATCACACAGGGCTGCTCTCTCCAGGTGGAACACGGTCGAGTCCTGATCCCACTGCTCTTCCTTCTCACGGAAATGACCGGCTTCATGGAACCGCACCATCGCCAGGTGGAGCGAGTCAGGAGGTGACTGAGATACGTATGTGCATATGTATGGTTGGACAACCCACTGACTGAGGCTCCAGCTGTTGCCGGCAAAGAGCCACTAAAAAGAGGAAACAAAAGGGGTTAACTAGAGGCATAAGTTAGCATTATCAGCATTTTACTCCAGATCTCTGCTCTCGTTCTCCTGCTGCAGTGAGTGAGACTCATCATCTCCTGCAGTTCACAACATGTTGTATACACCCATCCTCATACTTACAGATCTGTGAGGGGGAGGGAACAAAGAAGTGACGGAGGTGTAGGTGGAGGTCTACAGGTCAGTGGTTGGCTCCTGTGCAGAAGAGAGGAGAGAGGTTTAGATTAACTTGAGCTGGTTCAACTACCTTAGAAACAGGTAGATAGTGTTGTCGTGATCTTCCCCTCTGGGTCATTTACCTGCCTGGATTGTATAATTTCCCTTTTATTTTGAAATTTCTCCCCTTGTGTGTATCTGTCCTGTTCCCTGAAGAAACCTGGAGCCTCTGGTTTTTGTAGCTGGAGTTTGGTTTTGTTGAGTTTGGTTCACCAGAGTCTGGATTTTATGAGCGTTTGGCTTCCTGTTTGAACTTGTGTTTTTTTACCAGCCTGTTTTTGCTTATTTATTTAATTTTTTTTAGGTTTTCTTTTCAGGATGTTTTCACTTATTAAACTACCTTCAAAACACCTTCCTGCCTTTGTGTGCGTCTGCTTTTAGGTCCTGAAATCCTTAAACTGTGGTAAGTTTAATCCAGTGTTTCCCAAACTAGGGACTGGGCCCCTCCAAAGGGTCTGAGGGGTCATGAGAAATATGATGGTATTGATTATTAAGGTAATTCACAGTATGCAGACAGTGTTAGATACACATTACTATAAGGACAAACTCCAAAAAGTAGTGTATAGTGTAAGGCACTGCTCACTAACAAAAATGCAGGAACAACTGTGAAAAGGAATTAAAAGGAGTAAAAAAGGAGGAGGTAAACAATTTGTTCTCTCACCCATCGTGACCGTACTGTCGATTAAAAGTAAAAATCATTTCTTCTGGTGAAGCAGAGAAAAAAAAGGAAACTGAACAAATCGAAGGAGTAGGATTATAAAGTGGTGGATATTGCATTCTGTTTGGTGCAAATAAATAAAAAAGTTTTAAAGAAGCTTGAATCTGCTGGATAGCGGCCTTTACAGTCTTGAGACTTTGCGCTGTCTCATTGAAGAACCTCCCTCTGATCCATTATTTTCTCCCTGCATCCTGATGAAGGCATCAAAATTTACATCATGCAAAAAACCACAAACATGTGCATCAAAGTTTAAGACATATTAACTGCCTCTTCCTAAAAAGGCACCATTCATAAAGGGTTTAGAAGCTGTAATTAATGCTTGAGTCCTTTGTTAATGTTTTATCAATAGGTAATAGTTTATGCAGTTTATGAAGATTATAATTATAACTAGAGCTGTAAACGTGAAGTGTTGATGCTCAGAGTTGTTTACTACTTTATTACATTTTGAAGTTCCCATTCTGTGGTTTGCATGAAGACTCTCTTTGATCAGTGTACTCTGTTTAAATAAGATGTTTTGGTAATGACATGGCTGTGTTTCTATTCAGTGATAATGCACTGAATGTTGGTAAACCATTCATCATCAGATTAGCAATTATAAATGTCAACTTCAAGTTAAAACACAACATACTGTACAACACACTACATGCTGACATAAACAAGAGCATCTGTCTGCTGTCTGATGACCTGCTGTGCAGATTCTATTTTGAAAGATCAGGAGGGCGGCGACCAGGACAACGACTGCTTGTAAACGATTTCTGTGACGGGCTTCAGGGGCTCCCAGAAGGTGATGACCTTCAGCAGTAGTCGGGGAAGTATTCAGATTTTTTGTAACAGTACAGTGCATTCAAAACCTCGTCCTGAGCATATCATTAGCATATCATTAGCATTAGCATTAGCATTTGGGGGGGGGGGGGGGCGAGGCTGGACGAGCCCGACCCCCAGGCGGCCCTGCGCCCAGCCATCGGGCTCGTTCAGCCTCGCGCGAGGCTACTCCCCCGACTTACTCCCCCGACTTACTCCCCCGACACCATATAGGCTCAAATTAGGGTACAAATGATTTTGAGCTTGTAAAGTTATGTTCACAAATCATTTCAAAGTTTGTAGTTTTAAATCAACCTTTGTAAACATGTTAAATAAATCTGCTTGAGAAAGTCTAGTATGAAGGTGGAAAAAAAACTTGCTTGTCGTTAAGAGATTTGTATTTGTTAATTAAGACACTATGTGAATCAAATCTGAACCAATGATCAGTTGAAAGGTTAAAACAGTCAAAGAAGAAAGTGGATGTCTGTGAACAGATACAGAGCAGAAAATTGTGTAAAACTCAGCACTCAGACTGATGGTGATCACTACAAATTGTGATCCTTGTAACTTCACTGTCACACACTGTGTGGGAACATTTGAGCGCAGAGTTTTACAGTTTCCTGCTGTGTATCAGTGAACAGGTTTTGACAAAACCATTTCTTCTCTTACAAGGTCTTTGTTTAACCTCAACACTGACCATGTGTTGTTAGTTTTGATTCATTGTCTCTTTTTTAACAAATACAAATCTCTTTGACAAAAGCACTTTTTTTTTCCATGTACAAACTTGAATTTCTCATGCTAATTTATTTTACAGGTTCACAAGGGTTGATTTACAACTACAAACATTGAAATTATTTGTGAACATCACTTCACAAGCTCAAAATCATTTGGACACTAATTTGAGCCCATATTGATGTGGGGTGGAGTAACGCTATTGACTTACCATTTCTTGCCGGTTGTGGGGACCTTAAGGTGTGGTACAGGCTTGAGGTGGGTTCTGGCATCACTGTGAAAACACATCAAATTACTTTCCATTAGAGGACGCACAGGGACATTTCAAGCAGCTCTTCATTTCACCGTGAAATGTTTTTGAAGCATATTTTCACTTAAAGGGAGACTTTTAAAAATCTTTCCAGGATTCCTGTTAACAGTATCTGTAGTTGAAGCTGTGTGCGGCCACCTCCTCTGAAACCAGTGGGAGCTTCCTGCATAACTCGCACCTGACTGAGTTGATAATGGAAAGTGAAATGTGTATGATCCTGTTAAATGGTGTCTCATGGTATTTTAGGGTCTCCTCTTTGCTCTCTCATCAACAGAGTATAATTCGATGTAACGGTGTCTAAGTACCTTTTGTTTTGGATCTAACACAGGATTATATGTGGTTTCTAATGACAGTATAATTTAACTGTAGCCAGCGGTGTCTAATTAGGGTATAACTATGTTTGTTTACTGTCTAATAAAGAGGATATTATTTCGAGTTTTGTCTAATTTGACACAAAGTGCAGCTTGTTATGTCTTATTACAGTACAATAATATAAAGAGTGAATGAGATCTGTATTTGTAATGAGAAAAACAAGACTTTGAAGAAAACTGAACAAATGATGCCAGTGGTGAGGTAACACAAAGACACTGTGTGTTTGTCAGAATCTGACAACAGTTACAAAGCTGAAAACTGCATAAATCTTTGCACACAAAGTTTCCACACAGCGTGTGATACTGAAGTTACAAGTACAACTTTGACCCCATTTTCACACCTGAAAATGTTTATGCAATGAAAGTCCAACCACAAAGCAGAATTCAGAGGGCAGGTGGTTCTGTTGTCTTCATCTCTGCAGCTGAACCTGAAAGGTGGAGTAGATTTTTTAAGTTTGCGCTATTTTCCATCTTGAAAATCTACCACACCTTTCAGAATCTGGACTCTGCTTTGTGATTGGACTGTCACTGTCCAATCAGATTCAGGGGTTAAAACAGGGTCAAAATGTGTACTTGTAACATCACTGTGTGGGAACTCTGAGCACCAAGTCTGACACAGTTACCTGCTTTGTATCTGTTCACAGATGCTGAAAAAAGCACCGTCTTTGAGTTTCCTCCCCACTGATAACGCTTGTTCAGTTTTAGTCACAAACTCTTGTTTTTCTTGTTACAAATCTCATTTGCACTTTATTTTATTGTGCACTAATAAGATGTAACAAGCCGCACTTTCTATCAAGCTACACAAAACTAGAAATAATGTGCTCTTTATTGGAAAGTAAACAAACATAGTTATACTCTAAGTAGACACCATAAACCACAGCTAAATTATGCTGTCATCAGAAACCACATATAATCCTGTGTTAGATCCAAAACAAATGGTACTTAGACACCGTTACATCGAATTATACTCTGTTGATGAGAGAGCAAAGAGGAGACCCTAAAGTACCATGAGACACCATTTAACAGGATCATACACATTTCACTTTCCTTTATTAACTCAGTCAGGTGTGAGTTATGCAGGAAGCTCCCACTGGTTTCAGAGGAGGTGGCCGCACACAGCTTCAACTACAGATACTGTTAACAGGAATCCTGGAAAGATTTTTAAAAGTCTCCCTTTAAGTCAAAGGATGACTTTAAAATGTGTTTTAGAGCAGTCTGAGGCCTTTAAGTCAGGAAACTCTGTCTATGAAATAAAGCATAAAAAGATTCATCAATCATCCATTTAAACTCATTTAATACTGTAAGTACACAAGTATGAAAACTGACTAATATAAATCTAGTAGTTTGAGAACAGCTGGCAAAGGTGACGTTGAATAGCAGCTACAGCTGACAATAGTCTGAGTCTGTTTTTAAAACCATTCACTGCTGAGCCAACATACACATGTTCACAACACCAAACACTGATCCTTCTTCTTTAGTTTGGGAAGAGGGTTACTCTGCACAAATGTGTAACACTGAATAAACTGAACTGAGGATCCCTGATGATGTCAGTGGGGAGGTAAAACACAGACACTGTGACAGAAGAAGAGCTTTTGTTATTGTCTGTGAACAGACAGAAGAAAACTGTATAAAGCTCACAGTTCTCTCAGGGTGACGCAGAAGCTACATGAAGCATTTTGACAATATTTTTACTCCTGAATCTGATTGGACAGTGACAGCCCAGTCACAAAGCAGGGGCCAATCAGAGGGCAGGTGGTTCTCATGTCCACGGCAGATCATGAAAGGTGTTGTAGCTTTTCAAGATGGACGACAGCGTGGGCTTGAAAATCGACCACACCTCTCAGGATCTGGACTGTGGTTTCTGATTGGACTGTCGCTGTCCAATCAGATTCAGGTTGAAAAACGGGGCCAAACTTGCACTTGTAACTTCACCGTCACTCTCTGTGGGAACTTTGAGCTCTGAGTTTAATACAGGTTTCTGCTCTATCGGTGCACAACAGCACTTCTTCTGTCACGGTGTACTTGTTTTACCTCACCACTGATATCATTCAATAAAAATATCACTTGTCAGGGATTCAGCAAAAAAACAAAAATTCATTTCAATGTATTCAGTGTTTCTGAGTAACCCTCTCCCCAAACAGAACAATAAGGACCAGTGCTTCATTTCTAGTTCATTCATTTCCTTTACCATGCAAGTGAGTTATAGGAATAAAACAGTGACTTAAACCTTTGAAACTGAAAACAAAATCTGAACTGAAAAAGGAAACAATGGCGTGAAAAACTTGTAATTCTAATATTTTCATCATTACGTTTGTGTCACTGGTTTTGAGATTGAACTTTGTCACCTTTTTGGTGTTTGGGGGAATTTACATCAGAAGCCTGACAGGAGGCCGACCTGGTTCACCCGGAGCTCCCGAACCAAGGTTCAAGGTAAGTTTTTGTCTTTCAATGTGAGAGGAAAAGTGAGGGAGAAGTTAACTCTTAACAGACATGATGTTGTTTTCACAGAGGTCCGCTGGAACAGGCGGTAACGTTGGCCAACACAAGTCATCCAGCTGACGGTGATGCCGCTCAGTCTCCCGCACCGTGAAGTCTTTTGATGAATAAGAGTTTGAGGCCAGAGTTGCTGCTGCTGCACAAGGTCTCATCAAGGTGCTGACGACAAAGAAACTCAGCATCAAACCCCAGCACAGCAGAGCTCGGTGCCGTCACAGGAGCTGCAGAATCGGCTCCAACCCCAAACCAGACAGAGCAGCAGGAGATCACCAGGTTTAACCAGGTGTGTCAGCTGACGTCAGCGCTGGATCCAGCAAACCTTTGTTAAAACAACGTCACGTCCGTTAAAAGCCAACTTCACCCATGGATGTATTATAAGAACTGGATGACGGATCTAAAAATGGCGCCATTCAGTTCAATACAAGTTGCTCGCCTGGCGCATACGCCGAAAAAGTTTCTGGCTTCCGGGTTACTTCCGCGTTACGCGGCCCATAGAGACTGCGCAGTAGTGTCACTCCCATCATGCCTTTGGGCGATGAGAACGAGCGAAAAACGTTCTCGATCTGTTGCTGCGCGTTCACGAGAGCTCTGCTGGAGGACTGATGTGTAACAGACTGATCCAGGACCGGCCCGGGGCCTGAAACACGGATTATACAGCAACAACATTCAGGCTGAAGCTTCAGAGCCGAAAGTCACATTGGAACCAACATTTTAAAAAATCATAACCAGGAAAAAATATTACGTTTAAATTGTCTTTTAGGCAATTTTAAGATATTGATGCTGCATGTGACAAAACAACAACTCATCAGATAAAGTTATCACGTTTACTTTCTGTCATTGAGCAGCAGATTATACGACATGTCTTCTTTAAAGAACTGCAGGGCTGTAGTGAAGCTTTATGTCCCGTCACTGCTCTTTCTATGTTTCACTGTTTCACAGATATTTGATTTGAAAATGAAAAATATATCAAAATTATTTTTATAAAGATGTAATTTAAATGATGAATGCCTCTGAACATATAGCTGCTGTACACTGAGCTCACACTGAGGGAGGTAGAGGCGGTGATGAGGCCGGTTCCTCCCTCAGGGACAGAGAGGGGCCGCGGGCTGCAGCGGCTCAGGCCCCCGCTGCTGACCCGGAGGACGCTGCGTCCAGGCCGGACTCAGTTCTAGTTGAACCCGCTGACACAGTGAAGGTCCCTCATCTATAAATACTGAGGCGGTGGTTGTTGATGACAGGTGGTGACCTGCAGTCAGGAGGAGACTCTGCTGCTCACACATCACACAAACTATCACAGAAGCTCAGGGACTGAAATTAAAACACCTGAAGAAACTGACGGAGGAAGAACAATCATGGCGGCGTCTGAATCCAGTGATGCGGCGAATATATCGATTAAAAACAACTACATTCCTGAAAAAAGTGTAAGAAGTGACGAATAAATGCGACAAAAAAAATCACAAATCAATGAACTTGATGTGTAGAAGAAAACTCGCCTTTGTTGTTTATTCACTTTTCATTAACTTGTTCTCGTCCTGACGACGCTGGCAGTAACCTAGCAACCATGCTCGTTCCCGAGACACAGCGGGACCGCGGATAGAGTGCGCGTACACAGTTGTGACGTCACTCAGAAAAAAAGACTCTTCTGGGCTTTGAAAAACTTTTACAAAGGTTAAAACCCCGTGGCTTAAAAATGTCTTAAATCTTTTACTGTTGCGCTCTGTGGGAAAACGCTTTTTGGGCCGCGGGGGCATTTTTCGCTGCAACACCACGAGTGGCCACCGGAAACAGCTGCTGCAAGTCTGAGCGGCGGCGCCGTGTCCAGGTCTGATGAGACATCTATGACGTCACCTCAGCGAGGGCCTACGTCAAATAACAGCGACAGGGCGTCAACAACAGTTACCTGCGGTTTGGGAGCTCCAGGTGAATGTGTGGAGGCCATTGCTTTAGTACACACCTGTCCAACCGGAAGTAATTAATCCTACACACCGCTCCCGCCAACACGGCGACAGGAAGTTAAACTGAAAAATGCTGACAGCGTTTTCAAAAAGTAAATAAATCAAAATAAGACGAAGGAAAAAAACAGGCTCGACACAGAACAACACAAAAATATCAACATTAAAGATTTTAAGATTGTAGTTTTCAATGCCATTGTTTCGTTTCAAGATTTAAAGTCCCTGTTGTCGCCTCATAGTGAGTCCTCCTCCATCAGACAGGATCTCTGACACCGTAAACTGAACACCTGGCGGACTCACCTGTGAACCAGGTAGTTGACATCTGAGCAGACAGGATGTAAGAGGAGGAGGAGGAGAGTCAATGTCGGAGCCCGGCGGGATGGAGACGAGGCGCTGCCGGTGTTTCCCTCACTGCCCGCGGACTGCGCTCAGAGCCCGGGAGGCTCACTGCCGCCATGTTGTTTGTGACCCGGATTTAAAGCTGGGGAGGCGCGAGCTCTGCCCAGTTCCCGCCAGAGGGCAGAGTATAAACAGAGCAGCTCTGCTCTGCTTCTTCTTCGTCTCCTCCTGCTCACCTGCCTTCCCTCATCGTCTCGCGTGTTTCTGCGTGTTTGCTCCCCAGGTGACTTTTCTGGTGCAGTTTGTCATGTGACTGTGGCAGAGCCGAGGCCGAGGCCCAGAGAGCCGCTGCTGAGCCATGAACACACAGGAGAGAGGGAAGCAGCAAACATGGCGTCCAGGAAGAAAACACTGAAGTGACTCAGACTCCATGAGCTGCAGCTGAGAGTGAAGGAGCGCTCACAGGCCATAAACTGCAGGAAAAGTCCACAAACTAAAGCAGTAACTGAAGCTCAACTGCAAGTAAAAGTCCAACTGTGCACGAAGCTGAAGTCAGTGACACAGACAACACATAATCATAGTTTATTCATCTGAAAGCATTTTAATAAAAGTCTTAAATGTCATGTTTTTCCTGTGCCCAAGGACAGTTCAGTCTGTAGTATCTGTCCTGAAGCTGTAAATCACACAAACCCTCAAATGGACAAATATCCACAGACAAATCAAGACACAAGCTTTGTGAAGAATCAGCAGGTGTGTATTTCACTAACATATCGATTAAATGTCATAAGAGACAAATGAAAATGTGGAATGCAGAAATTGCTTTATTCTTTTTAATTGAGCCCCACCCCCCTACATTAGGAGCTACTGAGCACAAGTGAACTATTACAGCATAGAAACACTCTGGCAGTAAAGACCTGATGCTAAAGTCATCCTCAAATAGTTGAATGCTGGCGTTCTTAAGTCAGGCCACTGAAGTTATATAACAAATTACTCTGAGCCATAATCTACAGCAGCTGTGTCGTGTGGCCCGAACAGGTCTCATCCAGGTTTTACATTGGACATAAAGTTTAAGGTCTGAAACACTGATCTTGGTGTAAGAGATTACACAAACATTTTATGTCCTCACAGCGTCCCACTCATTGTTTCAGAGCAAACTGGGTTCACATCACATTTTTAATCTTTGGTTTCTGCAGCACAGGAATGAAAAATGTGGATTCTTAAAAAGAGTTGTGTTCTTTTAAATACACAACCCATGATGATAATATAGTGTTTCATCTTCAAAGCATCTGCTGCAGAAAAATAACAAACTATACAGAAAATGCTAAAGTCATGATAGAAACACGGGACTTTATTAAAATGATCACGTAAACTTGAAGATGTAATTTTTCTAGAATTACACTGGACCTGACTTAATGAATATGAGCAAAGCAGGAGAAGCAGCCAACAGGTTTCATTTGAAAGTATTTAATGTTTTGCTTGCAGTCAATCCTATTATCTTGAATAAATCAATTCTAGATCAATGCATCAATTCATTCTTACTTTAGATATATAATCATGTGAGAACAAACCAGGGAGATTACACGTACTTCTTAACAGCAAAATAAATGAGATGATGAAATATAATGAAATGAGATACTCACTCGACACAGGCAGGAACAAAGGTGAGATGATGGAGGGAAGCAGCTCAGCTGAAGGACAAACAGAGAATGAGCTCAGGACACAGAACAAAGGAAACTGAAGACACCTGTGTGAGCTGCCCCGTCAGAGACACCTGTGCTGTTCAGGTCAGCAGTCATGTGACCCCACTGCCCACAGGAGACATTATGAAGTAAAAACACATGACATCACATGTCACTGTGCTCTTCTGGGGTCAAAATGTAAAAGGCTGAGACACTGATGTACCTCCTGTCATTTAGCACCACCACACACTGCCTGCTGCTGTAGAGTCGTTCACACTTCAGTGGAGTCAAAGCTCAGAGAGTGTGTGGACGCTCTGAATCCAAAAGGCCATAAAAGAGACACTGAGACTGTCCCCCTGTAAAAAATGACCGGTCGTCTGTGCGAGCAGCTCATTACAGCCAAGAGTCCCTGTCTAAACTGTGTTTGTTGTTGTTACAATGGAGACAAAGTTGTGGTCGGCCTGCTGCTGATACTCTTATGGGTCGTACAAGGGTCGGGACAAATGATCTATGTGGTGGTTGAGGTTGGAGGGCTCACCTGAAAAAATAATCCCATTTTAATGAATGAAATCCTACTACATATTCTGACACATGTTCAATCCAGATGTACAATATATTAAAAGAAAAAAACTATGTAATACTGAGTATGCTGCAGAATCAAATCATTTCTAAACTCACAGTAAGTAAATATATGAAATGTGCAGTCAGTGGGTCAGTAGTGTTAGTAAGTGGATGTATGAAAGGGTGGTGTTGTATGGTGCAAAATAAAAAGTACAACCAAACCAGAGAAACCATGTGGTTTCAGCCATGGAGTGAGAGACAAAATGAGGATGGATGATTTGAAATGCATTCTGGGTAGACTGGCCAGGTGCACTGATACCAGCTCCACCTACCAGGACCTGAAGGGAGACAAAACACACAGCAACCAAGGGCAAGACGATCCCAGAGGCTACAGCAGAGCCAGAGGCCCGACACAGAGCCTTTAAATGAGGATCTGGTTCTTCTGAAGGTTTAAGGTTGTGTTAAAAGAGTTGAGCTCATTTGTCCACGAGTTTTGTCACATTGAAGACGAAACAAATAAATCACTTACACACGACTTGACCTACAGACACATGGTAGTGGAGTCATGGTGATTTATGTGTTGTGTTTGAATACAGAAGCATTTGTGTCTTCAAAGTTTCTTAAAAGATGAATTTATAATGACTCCATCAGTTCAGTTTCACAGCACTAACCATGATGTATAATATCAGGCATTTGATTATAAATCTTCTCAGCCTAAAATAATCATCTTCAATAAAAACTTGAGCCAAACTGAGCTGAGGAGCTTTAACCTCCACTACATCCCTGCTCAGCAGGATGAAGGCGCCCTCTTGTGTTGTGCATCAGTTTTCACATTTCAGTTGTTCACCTGCTGTGATGTTCACTGCAGGAAGAGGAGTCACACCCTGTAACACTGATGCTGCATTCAGGTCACATGGGAAAGATGGAAGACAAGAGTTTCCAGTCTACAAATATTATTCACATCAGTCTTCAGGTGGGAACGTGACTTCTTCACTTCTGATTGAGCGACACTGAAACAGTTGAAATCAAACCTAAAGAAATATATTCATGTTATGGTGACGAGACTGGAGCTGATGCAGGCTGCACAGTTTCCATCTGTTGTTGACTGTTCAACATTTGACTTGTTGTAAAAGCTGTGTGACTGTGGTCGAGTGACGACTGTGAAAACTTGTCAGAAACAACATAAATCTCCAGCAAACATCTGTTATTGTGTCTTGATGACTTTCACTGAACATGACAGCCTCATTGTGAAGTTTCATCTTCATGTGAATCAACATCACAACAAATAAAATGACCTCAAGTCCACAACAACACAACCTCTCTTGTCTTATGTGCGTCAGGACTCCACTCAACTTCTTCACACTAAAACTTAGTGTGAAACTAAGGAAAGTAATTCTGAACAGATCCTGGAATGAAGACACAAGAAAACATTTGATTGATTATTGAGGAAAATCAACTTTATTGATGATGTGAAGCTTCAGTTTGTTCCCACATTGAATCAGTAAAGTCTGTTCAATGACTCTTGTTCAGTGATTTCATGAACAGATTGACTTCATCCACACAATCAGTTTGTTTCACCTGAATCTCAGAGACGGAAAAGAAAAGAATCAATCATCACCTCATTGATTATTATCATGATAAAGACACTTTGATAAAACCTCATAGACCTTATTTGTAAGTTGATTTGAACAACAACAACATTTGTTCTGACAAACACATCAATGTAAATGTAATTATAGATTTGTGTCTTTACACAGTGAGAACAAAACATCAGTGATAAAGGAAGGTCTGCTGATTTCTCTGTTAAGGCTCATGCAGTGGAAGAGAAACAACAACACACAAATACATCAACACAAATATCCAACAAACATTTAGAGCACAGACAAGTTTGTGTTTTCATGTGGACAAATGTGAGTTTAGGTCAAACAAACATGATGATGAGCAGTGATATCCTCCATGGCTGCAGCTCCACCTGAACAAACTCAAACATCAACACAACCAGAAATGAGAAGAGGTCAAAGTACCACCCATAATGTTTGATTGACAGGTGATCTGTGTGCAGTGCAGAAACACAACAGCAATGAGCTTTTAGCAACAAACATGGAGACAAAATAAACTGATGAACTAAAATACAGATTTGAACCAACTGCTCCTTAAATGACCTTTGACTATTTGAGTTTACACAACTCAGCTGTGTCTCCATAAAACCCATAAACAAAAAGTCCAGCATGTAGAGGCTGAGTGAATGTGGTCTGGACTCTGTGGAGGAGAGTCATGGTTTCAGAGACACTGTAGAAGGACAGAATACCTGCTCTGTGATCCAGGTACACTCCTACTCTGGAGGACCGAGGACCTGAGACTGGAGTTTTGATATTGTTGCAGCAAAATAAAAAACTGGTTTGGTTACAATTTAATGCCCAAGATTTGTCATTGAATCCAAATCCACATTCATTCAAGCTCCCTGTTCTGCTGATATTCTTGTATGCAACTGCTACATAAACTCCTCTTCCTCTCCACTCCACCTCCCAGTAACAACGTCCAGTCAGACTCTCTCTACTCAGGACCTGATAACGTGAAGTGAATCTGTCTGGATGACCAGAATAAGACTGTTGTTGAACCGTAAATGTTGCTTTTCTGTTTCCCTCAGATAATAACAGATTTGTGTTTGCTGTGTTTGGATCCAGTGTGATTTCCTGTGAGTATTTTGAGAAGTCAGCTCTGGTCTTGGGCTCTGGTTGTGACAGTAAAACATCCACTTGAGTCACTGTCAGTGAGATGTTTGTCCACGTCTCTCTCAGAATGTCCTGTAGTTTATCTCTGAGCTCTGACACAGCTGCTGTCACATCCTCAAAGTACCTCAGAGGACGGATATTGATGCTGGATGAGTCTGTAGATTGACTGAGTGGTGACAGTGAGGGGTAGTTGTGTAGAAACTGGGTGTGATCCTCTGTGTGTGAGAGCTGCTTCAGCTCAGCGTCTTTCCTCTTCAGCTCAGTGATCTCCTGCTCCAGCTTCTCCTGAAGCTCTTTAACTCGACTCACTTCAGTTTCCTGCTGGGATCTGATCTGCTGCTTCACATCAGAGCTTCTTTTCTCCATGAGACGGATCAGCTGAGTGAAGATCTTCTCACTGTGCTCCACTGCTTTATCAGCAGAGCCATTGATAGCCTCCACCTCCTGTTGAAGCAGCTTCACATCTTTCTCTCTGTCCTGGATTCTCTGCTGGATGTTTTGTCGACTCAGCTGGAGCTCTTTCTGCCTCTCAGTCCTTTCTGCTGCAGCTGAGACTGTGTCGTGGCCTTTGTGTTCATCCTTGTCGCAGAGATAACAGATACACTGCTGATCAGTGCGGCAGAACATCTTCATCACCTCATCATGACGAGAGCAGATGTTCTCCTGGAGCTTCTTGGAGGGCTCCACCAGCTTGTGCTTCTTTAATGGAGTTGCTTCATAATGAGGGTGCAGGTGTTTCTCACAGTAAGAAGCCAAACAAACCAAACAGGATTTGACAGCTTTCAGTTTTCTCCCAGTGCAGACATCACAGGCCACATCTTCAGGTCCAGCATAGCAGTGATCAGCAGGAGCAGCTTGGAGTCCAGTCTTCTTCAGCTCCTCCACTAAATCTGCTAACATGGTGTTTTTCCCCAGGACAGGCCTCGGTATGAAGATCTTCCTACACTGAGGGCAGCTGTGGATTTTCTGCTCATCCTGTCCATCCCAGTGGGTTTTAATACAGTTCATGCAGTAGCTGTGTCCACAGTGAAGAGTCACCGGATCCTTCAGTAGATCCAGACAGATGGAACAGCAGAATCTTTCTCGGTCCGGCTGATTTCCTTGCTGCGCCATTTCACCTCCTGAGAGTCTCTGTCAAACAGTTTCACTTTCTCTTAACAGAAACAATCTCTTGGCTCTGGAGGAAAACAGATCTCTGCTCTCGTTCACCTGCTGCAGTGAGTGAGACTCATCATCTCCTGCAGTTCACAACATGTTGTTTACACCCATCCTCATACTTACAGATCTGTGAGGGGGCGGGAACAAAGAAACAGCTTGACAGGGTGGAGCTTGATATGTGTTGAAGCAGGAAGAAAAGAGAAAAGAGGGAATTGTCTTTCAGTCTGTTGTGCACTCCACAAAGAGGAGCTGTTTGTGAGAGACAGGGTGTGTTATCTGTTATTTACAACATGTAATCAGAATGATAAAGTGGAATAGTTTCACTTGGACCTCTTATATTCAGCTCCCAACATCTAGGCAGCCAATATTTTTCATATTTTACAAAGTTTCCAGCAAAGTTAATGGAGTTCTGCAGAAGAATAAAAACAGAGCTTCTCATTCTGAAGTTCTGTAAACTTTGATTCTATAACTGATTCCTTAGGCCTGGTGACTGTGATTGTTATTGTTATTAACAATCTGACAGTGAACTAGATCACATCATTTTAAAGTCAACTTGCTCACAAAAAGACGTCATCAGAATATTTGAAACAACAGTGAGTCCAACACTACATCAGATCTTTCATCATACGTGTTCAACCTGATCATTGCTGCAGCTGTAACTCCCCTGATCCCAGATTTATTTAGGACAATATCAACATTTACCACAATGAACATAAGTCTTGGACTTTACTAAGAGGTGACGACTCTGACAACAACTGAACCACACAATGTAACATTTGTTCAACTTTGCTGTTTTCTTTGTACAACAGTGAATTTAAAATCCAAGTCTCACACATTATCTCACTGAAGGATCTTATCCGGCAACACACAACACACTCCTGATCAATTCTGACCTTTGACCTTCACTGGATCCCCTTTAAAAACTGTCTGTAGTTTAAATACATCTGAACTGCGACTGACGGCTGCTTTAACTTCACAGAGAACACTGGCTACATTTTTAGTAAAGACACACAGAGACTCTATCTACTCAGGAAGTTTAATGATTGCAGACTTAGAGCAAACTTGAAATGTTGTTTCACTATAATACACCTGCTTGGTATTATAGTATTATACTCTTTCCATTAACTACATGTCTTTACTCCAACCTTTAGCCTAACCATAAAGTCTGAACTATTTTTGTAGACATACCAAACAAACCAAATCAAAGTAAACCAAAATAATACAAAAAAAAAATTTAAACATCTTTAATTATACAATACGCCTATCAAGGTCATTACTGCACTTAAAATTATCTCTAAGGTGTAAAGTTCATGTTCAAAAATTCCACATGAGTTTGTCAAATGTTTCAGAGTTTCTTTTTTGGTTACATAAGGAGTCAAAGAACCCGCTATTTTATCGCATGATTAAAAAAATCTTTATATTAATTGCTGCAATTGTTTAACAACTGTGAAAACATTTACAAAATACATTTTCTGAGGAAACTATACACAAAACTCTACACTTACACACAAGAAAATTAAATTGCAGGATAGATGGATGTTGATACGTCAATAAAATTGATTTATCTATTCTATAGTGGCAATGTAAGACTCATATTACAATCAGTTTGACAGCCACAGGTCTCTCAAGGGTTGGTAAGTCTATCACCAAATACTACTGTGGCAATGGGTTTTTGTATTCCCTGTTTACGTACTGTAAGTACTATTGTTAGAAGGCTAATACATCATGTAGTGTGGGTCAGTGTAATGTGGTGTAGTGTGGGTTCTGTTTCTTTATTGATTGACTGATCCCGGCGGAAAATTCAGCTTAACCAAGCTGAAGTGTGGATCTAACCTGTATTCCGAGTGGAAATGATGAGAGGAAGCATGACCATCTGCAGGATTCTTATCAGCAGCTCTCCAGGAAAGGTTAAATATTTGATATCAGTGGCTGACATATTAATGGGTCGCAGGGCAAAGCCCAGGCCAATTCCTCAGAGAAACATAAACACAGGTTATCAAATTAGTATTTGTCAAAGGCAGAGTTTAAAATATCAAATGCTGCAGAGCCAGTTCACAGAGAATTGCTGGAGAACATGAATGCGGATACAAAGCCAGCAAGCAGTAAATTACACTTTATTTTTACAATTGCAAACAGGTCAATGGTAGATAAAAAAACAATTTTCATTGTGCAATATGTTTGAGAACCACTTACCAAATACAACAGCGGTCATCGTGACAACAACAAAAGCATTCCTCTTGAGAAAAGCCATAATATTGGATCCAGTTTGGGATGAACATACATGACCTGAGGTCTTATTACAGTTGTGGTATATTTGAGTTTCCTGGGGCTCTGTAACCACTACTGAGTCCAACGCTGACAGGTCATTAGAGCTGGGTCGCATTTCTTTCATATTTAGTCCTCACAACCAGCGAAAAAGAAGAAAGACGTGTTTAATCTCTTTCCAGCAAAGTTAATGGAGTTCTGCAGAAGAATAAAAACAGAGCTTCTCATTCTGAAGTTCTGTAAACTTTGATTCTATAACTGATTCCTTAGGCCTGGTGACTGTGATTGTTATTGTTATTAACAATCTGACAGTGAACTAGATCACATCATTTTAAAGTCAACTTGCTCACAAAAAGACGTCATCAGAATATTTGAAACAACAGTGAGTCCAACACTACATCAGATCTTTCATCATACGTGTTCAACCTGATCATTGCTGCAGCTGTAACTCCCCTGATCCCAGATTTATTTAGGACAATATCAACATTTACCACAATGAACATAAGTCTTGGACTTTACTAAGAGGTGACGACTCTGACAACAACTGAACCACACAATGTAACATTTGTTCAACTTTGCTGTTTTCTTTGTACAACAGTGAATTTAAAATCCAAGTCTCACACATTATCTCACTGAAGGATCTTATCCGGCAACACACAACACACTCCTGATCAATTCTGACCTTTGACCTTCACTGGATCCCCTTTAAAAACTGTCTGTAGTTTAAATACATCTGAACTGCGACTGACGGCTGCTTTAACTTCACAGAGAACACTGGCTACATTTTTAGTAAAGACACACAGAGACTCTATCTACTCAGGAAGTTTAATGATTGCAGACTTAGAGCAAACTTGAAATGTTGTTTCACTATAATACACCTGCTTGGTATTATAGTATTATACTCTTTCCATTAACTACATGTCTTTACTCCAACCTTTAGCCTAACCATAAAGTCTGAACTATTTTTGTAGACATACCAAACAAACCAAATCAAAGTAAACCAAAATAATACAAAAAAAAAATTTAAACATCTTTAATTATACAATACGCCTATCAAGGTCATTACTGCACTTAAAATTATCTCTAAGGTGTAAAGTTCATGTTCAAAAATTCCACATGAGTTTGTCAAATGTTTCAGAGTTTCTTTTTTGGTTACATAAGGAGTCAAAGAACCCGCTATTTTATCGCATGATTAAAAAAATCTTTATATTAATTGCTGCAATTGTTTAACAACTGTGAAAACATTTACAAAATACATTTTCTGAGGAAACTATACACAAAACTCTACACTTACACACAAGAAAATTAAATTGCAGGATAGATGGATGTTGATACGTCAATAAAATTGATTTATCTATTCTATAGTGGCAATGTAAGACTCATATTACAATCAGTTTGACAGCCACAGGTCTCTCAAGGGTTGGTAAGTCTATCACCAAATACTACTGTGGCAATGGGTTTTTGTATTCCCTGTTTACGTACTGTAAGTACTATTGTTAGAAGGCTAATACATCATGTAGTGTGGGTCAATGTAATGTGGTGTAGTGTGGGTTCTGTTTCTTTATTGATTGACTGATCCCGGCGGAAAATTCAGCTTAACCAAGCTGAAGTGTGGATCTAACCTGTATTCCGAGTGGAAATGATGAGAGGAAGCATGACCATCTGCAGGATTCTTATCAGCAGCTCTCCAGGAAAGGTTAAATATTTGATATCAGTGGCTGACATATTAATGGGTCGCAGGGCAAAGCCCAGGCCAATTCCTCAGAGAAACATAAACACAGGTTATCAAATTAGTATTTGTCAAAGGCAGAGT
The DNA here is from genome assembly GCF_046630095.1 of Trachinotus anak. Lineage (NCBI taxonomy): Eukaryota > Metazoa > Chordata > Actinopteri > Carangiformes > Carangidae > Trachinotus > Trachinotus anak. The sequence goes on along the minus strand of NW_027273863.1, from coordinate 24,747,554 downwards.
TTAAAATATCAAATGCTGCAGAGCCAGTTCACAGAGAATTGCTGGAGAACATGAATGCGGATACAAAGCCAGCAAGCAGTAAATTACACTTTATTTTTACAATTGCAAACAGGTCAATGGTAGATAAAAAAACAATTTTCATTGTGCAATATGTTTGAGAACCACTTACCAAATGCAACAGCGGTCATCGTGACAACAACAAAAGCATTCCTCTTGAGAAAAGCCATAATATTGGATCCAGTTTGGGATGAACATACATGACCTGAGGTCTTATTACAGTTGTGGTATATTTGAGTTTCCTGGGGCTCTGTAACCACTACTGAGTCCAACGCTGACAGGTCATTAGAGCTGGGTCGCATTTCTTTCATATTTAGTCCTCACAACCAGCGAAAAAGAAGAAAGACGTGTTTAATCTCTTTTCAGTACTAATAGAGCTAGGGCTGTTATATTAATCCTAACAGGCTTTCCAAAGTTTACCAGAAGCTAAAATATAAAACACGAAAGCAGGTAAAAACTGTGAAAATGCACCTGTAGTTAAATAATGAGGCCAAATAGCAACAAATCAATAACATTACATACAACCTGTCAACAGAGGTCCACACACAGTACTCTCTCTCTCTCTCTCTCGCTTTATCTCACCCTCTTTTACGTCTCACCTTTGATGAGTCCCCTCCTCCGGATGGATTCCCTTCCTTGTCTCTTGCTTAGTAGCTGTGATGCTCACTTCCCCTCCTCCTCCCTCCTTCTCTCCTGCTCTCTCTCAACAGTTGTACTGAGCTCTGGGGGATGTCAGTAAACACAGAGAGATATTTCCCTCAACACCCAATGGGAGCAGCCACAGTTTTCTTATTCTCCCCCTGAAAATGTATTTCAAGTGTGTTTCTAGTTTTTTCTTCACAATGCTGCTTGTCACAGCTCTGAAATACTGCAATATGTCATCTGAAGATTATTGAGTCCTTCTTAAGGGGAAATGATCTTCTAAGGTTCTGTTGTTTTCTTTAATAACCGTACTCTCCTGTAGCTCTTTGCAGAGGAAACACAAACCACAATTATGATTCTGCTCCAGGCACATGTTGAGCTGTGTTTACTTCCATAAAATGCAGTTAGGTAATTAATAGCTCTATATATACTGCATGTTTATAAATGGCTCATGTGTAACTGGGTCATTGACAGTCCTGCCACCAGATGGTGGTAGAGTGTTCCCAATGAAAGACAGGAAAGGAAACAGTGTGCAGAGATACATAGCTTGGTTTGACCTCTTCATAACCTCATTTAAAGACCATATTAGATGTTTATGTTAGTATATTTATTACCCTAGAAGTCTGAGAATAAAATTTAAAAGTGCAGGATAGTGGTTATTATATATTATATATTCCTGGGGATTATTGTCCATGTTCTAAGATAAATGAGTATCAACTTCTGCTTTCATCATCATTCAACAACAGCGTATCACATGAATTTTAGCCATTACAAATGGATGTTGTAAAGCCCATTGAAGCTCAGAGCTGGAGGCTTTCTTCCACCAAACGTTGTTCTACAGGCCTGGAGCTCTGTAGCTCACATCTGGAGAGATGCTGCACTACACCCACACCGATACAGTCCCCAAGGACATTGGTGGCGGTCCTCAAACGATCCCTGTTAACAAACATGTGTGAAGAGCTGGGGTTACAGTACGAATTTGTACGCGTGACTTGACCACAACTAAACACATTTAGAATTTCATTATGTTATGAGGATGCTTTTTGGGTTAAAGTTAAATATGTTAAATATGTTACAGGTGAACTAAATAATAATTATTACAATAATTGAATGAATTAATTTTTTTCATTCATAATAAAAAGGACAAATATGAAGTTTCTACATTCTATTTCTTAAAAGTCCCATATTGACACATTTCCAGTTTTATTTGAAGTTTTGATATCCATAAGAAGATATATTTGTATTAATCATAGGGTAGTTTTACATCCCCTCTCCTAGGCTTCTCTCTGGAGCTCTAGTAACAACAAGTGGGTCAGCAAATCAGAAGGAAGGATTAGACTCACTCTTCTGATTGGCTGAATGTTTCCTGAGTGATCCAGTAAAAATACAGCAGATTTCAGGTCAACACTCAGAGAAACCAAATCTTGCAAGGTTGGCTGGTCCAGATGGGCGGGGCTTGGGGCGTGGCTGAGAGCATGACAGCTTTGTTGTGACATCACAAAGTTCCAGAAGTCCTGACAGCTCATTTTAAGGCTCAGTTTCTGAATACAGGCTGTGTGCATTTCTCTGTGGACTGAGGCTTTGATACTTTCACAGTATTAATTTAGAACCTAGACCTGCTTTTATCATAAAAAAGACATTGAAATCTCACTTAATACAATATGGGACCTTTAAGACCATTGACATTGTGTATTCACTATCCTCTTACTCTATCCATTAACTACATGTCTTATCTCCAACTTTTAGCCTAACCATAAAGTCTAAAACCTCAAACAACCTTATGAGGAACTGAAAATTGCTCAAATCACTTTTCACTTTTGTCTCAAGACCTGAAAACAATACTAGTTGAATTCTCACTTACAGAATCCAATCAACAATCAGAAGCAGTGATATGTCTTCAGTGGGCAGTCCAGTTGATGACAACACAATCACCATGAATACCATGCCAGCCTGTGGGATCCCTGCTGTACCAGTGCTCACAGCTGTGACAATCAAACTGAACGAGGGAGTAGTATTGGTTATGTATTGGTCAGTATTGGTTGTGCATCGTCATCCTCATCAAGGTTTAAGAAACCAGGCAGAACACATTAACAGTGCTCTTAGTGTCAACCACTCATACTTGAGGATCCACACATTAAAATGTTCATGTGCAAGCTCCAACAATCACAGGCAGCCCACTCAACCCTGTGGGAGCCTGCCCATCATAATGTCTGCATTCTTCATACTCTTCATCTGCAAAATCTGTAGTTACTCATGCAAAAGCAGAACAAAGTTGTTTAGGGCTTCTACTTGTGTTCATAAAAATAGTATAACAATATGTGATCACCGCTGTACTTCACACAGGGCTCAAATTTTCCTCGAGCCAGACACAAACCAAGCATGATATGGAAGAATACAACATGCACATATAGTAATGGGCAACATAAATTAACAAAAAAATATATGTACAATGTGAATGTGAAAGCCCATGTCCTTGAGACATGCATTTCTGAAACTTAAGTAACCAACCTATTTTACGAAGGTTAAGTTTCCATATGAACTTACCTGAGGACAATAATTTGACCCAGGTTGAAGTCCATGTTATTGACCTGGGCTATGAATAAAGCTGCGACTGCTTCATAGAGTGCTGCACCGTCCATGTTCATTGTGGCTCCTGTAGGCAGCATGAAGCGCGTCACTTGTTTGTCCATGCTGTGATTTTCCTCCATACAGCGGAGAGTTACAGGTAAGGTTGCAGAACTGTGAAAAAATGGAGGGCAATAACGTTCAAATCATCGGCCATTTGTTCTGTTTAATATTAAGACGCTGGCTCACCTTGATGAAGTCCCAAAGGCAGTGGTGAGAGCCTGGAGAAGACCACTCATAAATCTGAAGGGATTCTTTCGCGTGACAACAAAATAAATGAGGGGCAGAGTGAAGAAGCTGTGGATCAGAAGGCCAATGATCACAGTGAGAGTATACATGGCAACATCGCGTCCTATCTCTCCAGTGTCTGTCATCTTCACAATCTGTCCTGCCAGCAGGAAGAGGATTCCCACTGGGGAATACCTGTGATATAAAGAGGTGAGACACAGCAGAAGAAAGGGAATGAAAGAGGCTCAGTGTAGGAGGAGGAGGGCACAGAGTAAATCATCATATTTGACAATGTTCCTCACAGGTAGCCTGATGCATAGATTTTCGCCTGTGAAAACACACTCAGAAAATCATCAACAGGCTGTCCTGGATATTTTGCCAGAATAATAAGTAACAAACACCCAAACACATTGTTAATATTTGCAGACAGATGCAAATGAAATAGAAGAACTAACAATATAGCCAGTTCAAGTAAATATTAGCTTTCAATTCTTACCAGATGACTATGTTGACAAGATGCAAAATAGCTTCATTCAGGCAGTCAAAGAAATCCCTCAGAGGCTTTCCCTGAGGCCCCAAGCTGCCCAGAATGAGGCCAAAGGCAACAGAGAAGACCAGCAGACCTAGAATATTTACCCCATCTGAGGTACCTGGCACTGGTACTGTGTCATCTATAAAGGTCCCTGAATAAGAAGTCAAATAAATTGTGACATGATATTGTTTAGGCATAGATTAGGCATCAGTTCAACATAAGAGACACTAGGTTTGACAAACGAACGGTTCAAATCACAGGAATAGAGCAAAAAAGGAATCTCACTGTTTTCACTGGCCCCAGTAAAACTGATGTCACCGGGATGATTTCCTGTTGTAACGCTCCTGGAATAAGCTGTTTTAAACTGGAGTATAAGCAAATGTTATAGGTTGGTTGGTATAAACCAATGTCAGTGTAAATCTAAAAAACAAATCATAGCCATTGCAGATCTTACCCTTCTGAAACAAGCTTCAACCAGATTTGAGGGGATCATGTTTCTAAAAATCAAAAACAGATACTGTGTTTTTACTATTAGTTGGAGGCTGACAGCCAACTGCATCCTTACAAGTTACCTGCATTTTAGAACTTTTGGTATACACACCTGATTAGATCTAGAAAGGCATCCATGTTCCGCATTGCCTTCACTTTACCACCAGAGGACACTAGGGTGGTCCTGGTTGAGCTCCCTGGCTGGATGGTAACAGCTAAGGCGATGCCAGTGAATGCAGCAATAAATGTGGTGACCATGTAGTAGCTGAAGGCCCTTAATCCTATTCTCCCATAAGCTTTCCTGTCCACAGATGACATGCCTGATAAAAAAAATACAAGGTGGTCGTAAATATAGACATGAACCTGTTGAATTTGCGCATTTGCTATTGTCATCATTTATTTATTTGCTTGACAACTTGACTCTTTTAATTACTGTAAAATAATAACCACAATTAAATCACTACATCTTTAAAAATATTTTTGACACCTCAAAAGTTCAAAAATATTTTGTAGCCCTATTAAAAAAAATAAAGCATTTCAACATCTTTAATTATACAATGGGCAAATCAATGTCTAATTAAAAATAAAAATAAGTTGGAAAGTTCATGTTGAAAAATTCCACAATATGAGCTCCTCAAATGTTTCAGGGTTTTTTTTTTTTTTTTTGGTTACATAAGGAGTACAAAAAACCTGCTATTTTACAGCACGATTTAAAAAAAAAATCTTCATCTAAAGTACTATTATAGGGGTTGGTCAGTCTTGCACCAACTACTACTGTAGCTATGTGTTTTCCTAATGTATGTATTATTATCAAAAAGATATTACCCACATGTAGTGGGTCAGACCGTTTCTTTATTGATTGACTGAAAATTCAGCTTAACCAAACTGAAGTGTGGATCTAACCTGTAATCAGACTGGAAATGATGAGAGGAAGCATGACCATCTGCAGGATTCTTATCAGCAGCTCTCCAGGAAAGGTTAAATATTTGATATCAGTGGCTGACATATTAATGGGTCGCAGGGCAAAGCCCAGGCCAATTCCTCAGGGAAACATAAACACAGGTTATCAAATTAGTATTTGTCAAAGGCAGAGTTTAAAATATCAAATGCTGCAGAGCCAGTTCACAGAGAATTGCTGGAGAACATGAATGCGGATACAAAGCCAGCAAGCAGTAAATTACACTTTATTTCTACAATTGCAAACAGGTCAATGGTAGATTTTTCATTCAATTTTCATTGTGCAATATGTTTGAGAACCACTTACCAAATGCAACAGCGGTCATCGTGACAACAACAAAAGCATTCCTCTTGAGAAAAGCCATAATATTGGATCCAGTTTGGGATGAACATACATGACCTGAGGTCTTATTACAGTTGTGGTATATTTGAGTTTCCTGGGGTTCTGTAACCACTACTGAGTCCAACGCTGACAGGTCATTAGAGCTGGGTTGCATTTCTTTCATATTTAGCCCTCACAACCAGCACAGACTGCAGAAAAAGAAGAAAGACGTGTTTAATCTCTTTTCAGTACTAATAGAGCTAGGGCTGTTATATTAATCCTAACAGGCTTTCCAAAGTTTACCAGAAGCTAAAATATAAAACACGAAAGCAGGTAAAAACTGTAAAAATGCACCTGTAGTTAAATAATGAGGCCAAATAGCAACAAATCAATAACATTACATACAACCTGTCAACAGAGGTCCACACACAGTACTCTCTCTCTCTCTCTCTCGCTTTATCTCACCCTCTTTTACGTCTCACCTTTGATGAGTCCCCTCCTCCGGATGGATTCCCTTCCTTGTCTCTTGCTTAGTAGCTGTGATGCTCACTTCCCCTCCTCCTCCCTCCTTCTCTCCTGCTCTCTCTCAACAGTTGTACTGAGCTCTGGGGGATGTCAGTAAACACAGAGAGATATTTCCCTCAACACCCAATGGGAGCAGCCACAGTTTTCTTATTCTCCTCCTGAAAATGTATTTCAAGTGTGTTTCTAGTTTTTTCTTCACAATGCTGCTTGTCACAGCTCTGAAATACTGCAATATGTCATCTGAAGATTATTGAGTCCTTCTTAAGGGGAAATGATCTTCTAAGGTTCTGTTGTTTTCTTTAATAACCGTACTCTCCTGTAGCTCTTTGCAGAGGAAACACAAACCACAATTATGATTCTGCTCCAGGCACATGTTGAGCTGTGTTTACTTCCATAAAATGCAGTTAGGTAATTAATAGCTCTATATATACTGCATGTTTATAAATGGCTCATGTGTAACTGGGTCATTGACAGTCCTGCCACCAGATGGTGGTAGAGTGTTCCCAATGAAAGACAGGAAAGGAAACAGTGTGCAGAGATACATAGCTTGGTTTGACCTCTTCATAACCTCATTTAAAGACCATATTAGATGTTTATGTTAGTATATTTATTACCCTAGAAGTCTGAGAATAAAATTTAAAAGTGCAGGATAGTGGTTATTATATATTATATATTCCTGGGGATTATTGTCCATGTTCTAAGATAAATGAGTATCAACTTCTGCTTTCATCATCATTCAACAACAGCGTATCACATGAATTTTAGCCATTACAAATGGATGTTGTAAAGCCCATTGAAGCTCAGAGCTGGAGGCTTTCTTCCACCAAACGTTGTCCTACAGGCCTGGAGCTCTGTAGCTCACATCTGGAGAGATGCTGCACTACACCCACACCGATACAGTCCCCAAGGACATTGGTGGCGGTCCTCAAACGATCCCTGTTAACAAACATGTGTGAAGAGCTGGGGTTACAGTACGAATTTGTACGCGTGACTTGACCACAACTAAACACATTTAGAATTTCATTATGTTATGAGGATGCTTTTTGGGTTAAAGTTAAATATGTTAAATATGTTACAGGTGAACTAAATAATAATTATTACAATAATTGAATGAATTAATTTTTTTCATTCATAATAAAAAGGACAAATATGAAGTTTCTACATTCTATTTCTTAAAAGTCCCATATTGACACATTTCCAGTTTTATTTGAAGTTTTGATATCCATAAGAAGATATATTTGTATTAATCATAGGGTAGTTTTACATCCCCTCTCCTAGGCTTCTCTCTGGAGCTCTAGTAACAACAGGTGGGTCAGCAAATCAGAAGGAAGGATTAGACTCACTCTTCTGATTGGCTGAATGTTTCCTGAGTGATCCAGTAAAAATACAGCAGATTTCAGGTCAACACTCAGAGAAACCAAATCTTGCAAGGTTGGCTGGTCCAGATGGGCGGGGCTTGGGGCGTGGCTGAGAGCATGACAGCTTTGTTGTGACATCACAAAGTTCCAGAAGTCCTGACAGCTCATTTTAAGGCTCAGTGTCTGAATACAGGCTGTGTGCATTTCTCTGTGGACTGAGGCTTTGATACTTTCACAGTATTAATTTAGAACCTAGACCTGCTTTATAATCAAAAAAGACATTGAAATCTCACTTAATACAATATGGGACCTTTAAGACCATTGACATTGTGTATTCACTATCCTCTTACTCTATCCATTAACTACATGTCTTATCTCCAACTTTTAGCCTAACCATAAAGTCTAAAACCTCAAACAACCTTATGAGGAACTGAAAATTGCTCAAATCACTTTTCACTTTTGTCTCAAGACCTGAAAACAATACTAGTTGAATTCTCACTTACAGAATCCAATCAACAATCAGAAGCAGTGATATGTCTTCAGTGGGCAGTCCAGTTGATGACAACACAATCACCATGAATACCATGCCAGCCTGTGGGATCCCTGCTGCACCAGTGCTCACAGCTGTGACAATCAAACTGAACGAGGGAGTAGTATTGGTTATGTATTGGTCAGTATTGGTTGTGCATCGTCATCCTCATCAAGGTTTAAGAAACCAGGCAGAACACATTAACAGTGCTCTTAGTGTCAACCACTCATACTTGAGGATCCACACATTAAAATGTTCATGTGCAAGCTCCAACAATCACAGGCAGCCCACTCAACCCTGTGGGAGCCTGCCCATCATAATGTCTGCATTCTTCATACTCTTCATCTGCAAAATCTGTAGTTACTCATGCAAAAGCAGAACAAAGTTGTTTAGGGCTTCTACTTGTGTTCATAAAAATAGTATAACAATATGTGATCACCGCTGTACTTCACACAGGGCTCAAATTTTCCTCGAGCCAGACACAAACCAAGCATGATATGGAAGAATACAACATGCACATATAGTAATGGGCAACATAAATTAACAAAAAAATATATGTACAATGTGAATGTGAAAGCCCATGTCCTTGAGACATGCATTTCTGAAACTTAAGTAACCAACCTATTTTACGAAGGTTAAGTTTCCATATGAACTTACCTGAGGACAATAATTTGACCCAGGTTGAAGTCCATGTTATTGACCTGGGCTATGAATAAAGCTGCGACTGCTTCATAGAGTGCTGCACCGTCCATGTTCATTGTGGCTCCTGTAGGCAGCATGAAGCGCGTCACTTGTTTGTCCATGCTGTGATTTTCCTCCATACAGCGGAGAGTTACAGGTAAGGTTGCAGAACTGTGAAAAAATGGAGGGCAATAACGTTCAAATCATCGGCCATTTGTTCTGTTTAATATTAAGACGCTGGCTCACCTTGATGAAGTCCCAAAGGCAGTGGTGAGAGCCTGGAGAAGACCACTCATAAATCTGAAGGGATTCTTTCGCGTGACAACAAAATAAATGAGGGGCAGAGTGAAGAAGCTGTGGATCAGAAGGCCAATGATCACAGTGAGAGTATACATGGCAACATCGCGTCCTATCTCTCCAGTGTCTGTCATCTTCACAATCTGTCCTGCCAGCAGGAAGAGGATTCCCACTGGGGAATACCTGTGATATAAAGAGGTGAGACACAGCAGAAGAAAGGGAATGAAAGAGGCTCAGTGTAGGAGGAGGAGGGCACAGAGTAAATCATCATATTTGACAATGTTCCTCACAGGTAGCCTGATGCATAGATTTTCGCCTGTGAAAACACACTCAGAAAATCATCAACAGGCTGTCCTGGATATTTTGCCAGAATAATAAGTAACAAACACCCAAACACATTGTTAATATTTGCAGACAGATGCAAGAACTAACAATATAGCCAGTTCAAGTAAATATTAGCTTTCAATTCTTACCAGATGACTATGTTGACAAGATGCAAAATAGCTTCATTCAGGCAGTCAAAGAAATCCCTCAGAGGCTTTCCCTGAGGCCCCAAGCTGCCCAGAATGAGGCCAAAGGCAACAGAGAAGACCAGCAGACCTAGAATATTTACCCCATCTGAGGTACCTGGCACTGGTACTGTGTCATCTATAAAGGTCCCTGAATAAGAAGTCAAATAAATTGTGACATGATATTGTTTAGGCATAGATTAGGCATCAGTTCAACATAAGAGACACTAGGTTTGACAAACGAACGGTTCAAATCACAGGAATAGAGCAAAAAAGGAATCTCACTGTTTTCACTGGCCCCAGTAAAACTGATGTCACCGGGATGATTTCCTGTTGTAACGCTCCTGGAATAAGCTGTTTTAAACTGGAGTATAAGCAAATGTTATAGGTTGGTTGGTATAAACCAATGTCAGTGTAAATCTAAAAAACAAATCATAGCCATTGCAGATCTTACCCTTCTGAAACAAGCTTCAACCAGATTTGAGGGGATCATGTTTCTAAAAATCAAAAACAGATACTGTGTTTTTACTATTAGTTGGAGGCTGACAGCCAACTGCATCCTTACAAGTTACCTGCATTTTAGAACTTTTGGTATACACACCTGATTAGATCTAGAAAGGCATCCATGTTCCGCATTGCCTTCACTTTACCACCAGAGGACACTAGGGTGGTCCTGGTTGAGCTCCCTGGCTGGATGGTAACAGCTAAGGCGATGCCAGTGAATGCAGCAATAAATGTGGTGACCATGTAGTAGCTGAAGGCCCTTAATCCTATTCTCCCATAAGCTTTCCTGTCCACAGATGACATGCCTGATAAAAAAAATACAAGGTGGTCGTAAATATAGACATGAACCTGTTGAATTTGCGCATTTGCTATTGTCATCATTTATTTATTTGCTTGACAACTTGACTCTTTTAATTACTGTAAAATAATAACCACAATTAAATCACTACATCTTTAAAAATATTTTTGACACCTCAAAAGTTCAAAAATATTTTGTAGCCCTATTAAAAAAAATAAAGCATTTCAACATCTTTAATTATACAATGGGCAAATCAATGTCTAATTAAAAATAAAAATAAGTTGGAAAGTTCATGTTGAAAAATTCCACAATATGAGCTCCTCAAATGTTTCAGGGTTTTTTTTTTTTTTTTTGGTTACATAAGGAGTACAAAAAACCTGCTATTTTACAGCACGATTTAAAAAAAAAATCTTCATCTAAAGTACTATTATAGGGGTTGGTCAGTCTTGCACCAACTACTACTGTAGCTATGTGTTTTCCTAATGTATGTATTATTATCAAAAAGATATTACCCACATGTAGTGGGTCAGACCGTTTCTTTATTGATTGACTGAAAATTCAGCTTAACCAAACTGAAGTGTGGATCTAACCTGTAATCAGACTGGAAATGATGAGAGGAAGCATGACCATCTGCAGGATTCTTATCAGCAGCTCTCCAGGAAAGGTTAAATATTTGATATCAGTGGCTGACATATTAATGGGTCGCAGGGCAAAGCCCAGGCCAATTCCTCAGGGAAACATAAACACAGGTTATCAAATTAGTATTTGTCAAAGGCAGAGTTTAAAATATCAAATGCTGCAGAGCCAGTTCACAGAGAATTGCTGGAGAACATGAATGCGGATACAAAGCCAGCAAGCAGTAAATTACACTTTATTTCTACAATTGCAAACAGGTCAATGGTAGATTTTTCATTCAATTTTCATTGTGCAATATGTTTGAGAACCACTTACCAAATGCAACAGCGGTCATCGTGACAACAACAAAAGCATTCCTCTTGAGAAAAGCCATAATATTGGATCCAGTTTGGGATGAACATACATGACCTGAGGTCTTATTACAGTTGTGGTATATTTGAGTTTCCTGGGGTTCTGTAACCACTACTGAGTCCAACGCTGACAGGTCATTAGAGCTGGGTCGCATTTCTTTCATATTTAGCCCTCACAACCAGCACAGACTGCAGAAAAAGAAGAAAGACGTGTTTAATCTCTTTTCAGTACTAATAGAGCTAGGGCTGTTATATTAATCCTAACAGGCTTTCCAAAGTTTACCAGAAGCTAAAATATAAAACACGAAAGCAGGTAAAAACTGTAAAAATGCACCTGTAGTTAAATAATGAGGCCAAATAGCAACAAATCAATAACATTACATACAACCTGTCAACAGAGGTCCACACACAGTGCTCTCTCTCTCTCTCTCTCGCTTTATCTCACCCTCTTTTACGTCTCACCTTTGATGAGTCCCCTCCTCCGGATGGATTCCCTTCCTTGTCTCTTGCTTAGTAGCTGTGATGCTCACTTCCCCTCCTCCTCCCTCCTTCTCTCCTGCTCTCTCTCAACAGTTGTACTGAGCTCTGGGGGATGTCAGTAAACACAGAGAGATATTTCCCTCAACACCCAATGGGAGCAGCCACAGTTTTCTTATTCTCCTCCTGAAAATGTATTTCAAGTGTGTTTCTAGTTTTTTCTTCACAATGCTGCTTGTCACAGCTCTGAAATACTGCAATATGTCATCTGAAGATTATTGAGTCCTTCTTAAGGGGAAATGATCTTCTAAGGTTCTGTTGTTTTCTTTAATAACCGTACTCTCCTGTAGCTCTTTGCAGAGGAAACACAAACCACAATTATGATTCTGCTCCAGGCACATGTTGAGCTGTGTTTACTTCCATAAAATGCAGTTAGGTAATTAATAGCTCTATATATACTGCATGTTTATAAATGGCTCATGTGTAACTGGGTCATTGACAGTCCTGCCACCAGATGGTGGTAGAGTGTTCCCAATGAAAGACAGGAAAGGAAACAGTGTGCAGAGATACATAGCTTGGTTTGACCTCTTCATAACCTCATTTAAAGACCATATTAGATGTTTATGTTAGTATATTTATTACCCTAGAAGTCTGAGAATAAAATTTAAAAGTGCAGGATAGTGGTTATTATATATTATATATTCCTGGGGATTATTGTCCATGTTCTAAGATAAATGAGTATCAACTTCTGCTTTCATCATCATTCAACAACAGCGTATCACATGAATTTTAGCCATTACAAATGGATGTTGTAAAGCCCATTGAAGCTCAGAGCTGGAGGCTTTCTTCCACCAAACGTTGTCCTACAGGCCTGGAGCTCTGTAGCTCACATCTGGAGAGATGCTGCACTACACCCACACCGATACAGTCCCCAAGGACATTGGTGGCGGTCCTCAAACGATCCCTGTTAACAAACATGTGTGAAGAGCTGGGGTTACAGTACGAATTTGTACGCGTGACTTGACCACAACTAAACACATTTAGAATTTCATTATGTTATGAGGATGCTTTTTGGGTTAAAGTTAAATATGTTAAATATGTTACAGGTGAACTAAATAATAATTATTACAATAATTGAATGAATTAATTTTTTTCATTCATAATAAAAAGGACAAATATGAAGTTTCTACATTCTATTTCTTAAAAGTCCCATATTGACACATTTCCAGTTTTATTTGAAGTTTTGATATCCATAAGAAGATATATTTGTATTAATCATAGGGTAGTTTTACATCCCCTCTCCTAGGCTTCTCTCTGGAGCTCTAGTAACAACAGGTGGGTCAGCAAATCAGAAGGAAGGATTAGACTCACTCTTCTGATTGGCTGAATGTTTCCTGAGTGATCCAGTAAAAATACAGCAGATTTCAGGTCAACACTCAGAGAAACCAAATCTTGCAAGGTTGGCTGGTCCAGATGGGCGGGGCTTGGGGCGTGGCTGAGAGCATGACAGCTTTGTTGTGACATCACAAAGTTCCAGAAGTCCTGACAGCTCATTTTAAGGCTCAGTGTCTGAATACAGGCTGTGTGCATTTCTCTGTGGACTGAGGCTTTGATACTTTCACAGTATTAATTTAGAACCTAGACCTGCTTTATAATCAAAAAAGACATTGAAATCTCACTTAATACAATATGGGACCTTTAAGACCATTGACATTGTGTATTCACTATCCTCTTACTCTATCCATTAACTACATGTCTTATCTCCAACTTTTAGCCTAACCATAAAGTCTAAAACCTCAAACAACCTTATGAGGAACTGAAAATTGCTCAAATCACTTTTCACTTTTGTCTCAAGACCTGAAAACAATACTAGTTGAATTCTCACTTACAGAATCCAATCAACAATCAGAAGCAGTGATATGTCTTCAGTGGGCAGTCCAGTTGATGACAACACAATCACCATGAATACCATGCCAGCCTGTGGGATCCCTGCTGCACCAGTGCTCACAGCTGTGACAATCAAACTGAACGAGGGAGTAGTATTGGTTATGTATTGGTCAGTATTGGTTGTGCATCGTCATCCTCATCAAGGTTTAAGAAACCAGGCAGAACACATTAACAGTGCTCTTAGTGTCAACCACTCATACTTGAGGATCCACACATTAAAATGTTCATGTGCAAGCTCCAACAATCACAGGCAGCCCACTCAACCCTGTGGGAGCCTGCCCATCATAATGTCTGCATTCTTCATACTCTTCATCTGCAAAATCTGTAGTTACTCATGCAAAAGCAGAACAAAGTTGTTTAGGGCTTCTACTTGTGTTCATAAAAATAGTATAACAATATGTGATCACCGCTGTACTTCACACAGGGCTCAAATTTTCCTCGAGCCAGACACAAACCAAGCATGATATGGAAGAATACAACATGCACATATAGTAATGGGCAACATAAATTAACAAAAAAATATATGTACAATGTGAATGTGAAAGCCCATGTCCTTGAGACATGCATTTCTGAAACTTAAGTAACCAACCTATTTTACGAAGGTTAAGTTTCCATATGAACTTACCTGAGGACAATAATTTGACCCAGGTTGAAGTCCATGTTATTGACCTGGGCTATGAATAAAGCTGCGACTGCTTCATAGAGTGCTGCACCGTCCATGTTCATTGTGGCTCCTGTAGGCAGCATGAAGCGCGTCACTTGTTTGTCCATGCTGTGATTTTCCTCCATACAGCGGAGAGTTACAGGTAAGGTTGCAGAACTGTGAAAAAATGGAGGGCAATAACGTTCAAATCATCGGCCATTTGTTCTGTTTAATATTAAGACGCTGGCTCACCTTGATGAAGTCCCAAAGGCAGTGGTGAGAGCCTGGAGAAGACCACTCATAAATCTGAAGGGATTCTTTCGCGTGACAACAAAATAAATGAGGGGCAGAGTGAAGAAGCTGTGGATCAGAAGGCCAATGATCACAGTGAGAGTATACATGGCAACATCGCGTCCTATCTCTCCAGTGTCTGTCATCTTCACAATCTGTCCTGCCAGCAGGAAGAGGATTCCCACTGGGGAATACCTGTGATATAAAGAGGTGAGACACAGCAGAAGAAAGGGAATGAAAGAGGCTCAGTGTAGGAGGAGGAGGGCACAGAGTAAATCATCATATTTGACAATGTTCCTCACAGGTAGCCTGATGCATAGATTTTCGCCTGTGAAAACACACTCAGAAAATCATCAACAGGCTGTCCTGGATATTTTGCCAGAATAATAAGTAACAAACACCCAAACACATTGTTAATATTTGCAGACAGATGCAAGAACTAACAATATAGCCAGTTCAAGTAAATATTAGCTTTCAATTCTTACCAGATGACTATGTTGACAAGATGCAAAATAGCTTCATTCAGGCAGTCAAAGAAATCCCTCAGAGGCTTTCCCTGAGGCCCCAAGCTGCCCAGAATGAGGCCGAAGGCAACAGAGAAGACCAGCAGACCTAGAATATTTACCCCATCTGAGGTACCTGGCACTGGTACTGTGTCATCTATAAAGGTCCCTGAATAAGAAGTCAAATAAATTGTGACATGATATTGTTTAGGCATAGATTAGGCATCAGTTCAACATAAGAGACACTAGGTTTGACAAACGAACGGTTCAAATCACAGGAATAGAGCAAAAAAGGAATCTCACTGTTTTCACTGGCCCCAGTAAAACTGATGTCACCGGGATGATTTCCTGTTGTAACGCTCCTGGAATAAGCTGTTTTAAACTGGAGTATAAGCAAATGTTATAGGTTGGTTGGTATAAACCAATGTCAGTGTAAATCTAAAAAACAAATCATAGCCATTGCAGATCTTACCCTTCTGAAACAAGCTTCAACCAGATTTGAGGGGATCATGTTTCTAAAAATCAAAAACAGATACTGTGTTTTTACTATTAGTTGGAGGCTGACAGCCAACTGCATCCTTACAAGTTACCTGCATTTTAGAACTTTTGGTATACACACCTGATTAGATCTAGAAAGGCATCCATGTTCCGCATTGCCTTCACTTTACCACCAGAGGACACTAGGGTGGTCCTGGTTGAGCTCCCTGGCTGGATGGTAACAGCTAAGGCGATGCCAGTGAATGCAGCAATAAATGTGGTGACCATGTAGTAGCTGAAGGCCCTTAGTCCTATTCTCCCATAAGCTTTCCTGTCCACAGATGACATGCCTGATAAAAAAAATACAAGGTGGTCGTAAATATAGACATGAACCTGTTGAATTTGCGCATTTGCTATTGTCATCATTTATTTATTTGCTTGACAACTTGACTCTTTTAATTACTGTAAAATAATAACCACAATTAAATCACTACATCTTTAAAAATATTTTTGACACCTCAAAAGTTCAAAAATATTTTGTAGCCCTATTAAAAAAAATAAAGCATTTCAACATCTTTAATTATACAATGGGCAAATCAATGTCTAATTAAAAATAAAAATAAGTTGGAAAGTTCATGTTGAAAAATTCCACAATATGAGCTCCTCAAATGTTTCAGGTTTTTTTTTTTTCGGTTACATAAGGAGTACAAAAAACCTGCTATTTTACAGCACGATTTTTAAAAAAAATCTTCATCTAAAGTACTATTATAGGGGTTGGTAAGTCTTGCACCAACTACTACTGTAGCTATGTGTTTTCCTAATGTATGTATTATTATCAAAAAGATATTACCCACATGTAGTGGGTCAGACCGTTTCTTTATTGATTGACTGAAAATTCAGCTTAACCAAACTGAAGTGTGGATCTAACCTGTAATCAGACTGGAAATGATGAGAGGAAGCATGACCATCTGCAGGATTCTTATCAGCAGCTCTCCAGGAAAGGTTAAATATTTGATATCAGTGGCTGACATATTAATGGGTCGCAGGGCAAAGCCCAGGCCAATTCCTCAGAGAAACATAAACACAGGTTATCAAATTAGTATTTGTCAAAGGCAGAGTTTAAAATATCAAATGCTGCAGAGCCAGTTCACAGAGAATTGCTGGAGAACATGAATGCGGATACAAAGCCAGCAAGCAGTAAATTACACTTTATTTCTACAACTGCAAACAGGTCAATGGTAGATTTTTCATTCAATTTTCATTGTGCAATATGTTTGAGAACCACTTACCAAATGCAACAGCGGTCATCGTGACAACAACAAAAGCATTCCTCTTGAGAAAAGCCATAATATTGGATCCAGTTTGGGATGAACATACATGACCTGAGGTCTTATTACAGTTGTGGTATATTTGAGTTTCCTGGGGTTCTGTAACCACTACTGAGTCCAACGCTGACAGGTCATTAGAGCTGGGTCGCATTTCTTTCATATTTAGTCCTCACAACCAGCACAGACTGCAGAAAAAGAAGAAAGACGTGTTTAGTTTCTTTTTTGCATAATAGAACTTTGAAGTTTGCCACAAGCTAAAATATAGAACATGAAAGCAGGTTAAAATTGTGAAAATGCACCTGTAGTTGAATTACAAGGCAAAAAAAGGACAATCCTTCTACAGAAGTAACAAGCTAGAATTATGAGAAGTGAGAACAATTCACAACCTCCTCAGTTTAGACGTTCTGGTGAAAAAAAAATAAAAAAATCACCTTTAAAATGCTGTTCCTTGAACAATCATAATGCATGAAGTCCAGTCACTAGTAAAGATGACATGGACAATAGTATAGTCCAGTTATTTTCCACTAGGCAGATTGCCAGGTTTTCCAACACAGTAACTTTACTATATTAATCATCAGCTTTCTGTCTGTGAATTTCCCTATGGTTATTCCGAACAGACACAAACAAATGTGAAATTCCTGGAAGCATAAAAATAATCAACTGAAATTCTATTAAGTGCAAGTGTAATTTTTTAGAGAAAATGGTTTGTTTCTGAGTAACTTATGCATAATTTGGTATAATGGCTTGTTAATTTTGCTTATGCTTTAATAAAACAATTTCTTGTTAGACTTTATCTCTCATCCTTGGAATTAGAATTCACCCCAGGCAAATAATTTCCAGTGTGGTCCAAAGTATAACCCTGCCATAATCATTATTAGACAGCGTGTCAGCTTGAAAACGAGAATGCAAACTTGAACACTGTGAATCAGTTTTTATTATGTCAAGATTTAAACTTCTATCAAGTGAAAATGGAAGTAAAATCTCACCTTACCTTTTTATTTGAATAACAACTGCAGTCTCTTGGGCTTGTTTTAGGAAAGTTGATACATCAGTACCAGTGAGTAGGATTAATATTTGATTGGCTGAAGTTGACCAGTCAGAGAACTACATTCCACTGTTATCTAGGTGTAGCAAGTTTCTGGCAAGTATATGAAAATTTAAGCTGGTGTTTTTTAGTCCTCACTTAATAATTAACTTCCTTGCGTTTGGATGGCCAGTAGACAACAGCAACACAAAGATCACAGATTAAAGATAAACTGTCAGTCATCCCATTTGTGATCCCAAACACAAGTCACCTAATGTTTATTTATGAAACAGCAGTGCTTAAATGGTATGGTGCTCAAAATGAACCCACCAGCACAGCAGCAGGAAAATGAGAAAGTTGTATCTTTATGCAAGTGTTGCACATAAGTAACAACTAATAGCAGCACCTCACAAAGCAGTCAGCAGTACTCTGCCAAAAAGGATGAACAACACACAGATCAACACTGGCTGTTTCCTGTGCAGATACAGGACTAAAATTACGATCCATCCTAACATCCTGTCAACACAGACTCAAGTCTGTAACTGCTGTCCAAATAGGCTCCTACATGTTCAGCTCAACTTTCTCAAATTCTCTTATAGTAGATCTGGGTGGAAAATGTTATATCCATATAAAGCTCTCAGTCATTGCAGGACAATCTGTTTCTCTGCTGTTTGTTCAATATTTTGTGCACACTTGGATTAACAAAATGTCACACAAGTAGTATTTTTAGGATATTTTTTGATTTTTTGGGGTAACAGTTTTTAAGTTTTAGTTCTGAAGTCACTCAATCTACTAGACATTGGTACTGGAATAATTTGGCTTCGGTCTGCAGAATGGGAGAATAATTTAAACAGATACTGTGTAATTAGGTGATCTTAAGTCCTATGAGCTTAATGTCCAGAGCTGTATTAGTTCCGTGTTAGGTACAGAGGTTTTAGGTCACTGAGGTGTTAAGTCCACAGTGTCCCTAAAATACTGACTCTCAGGAGGACGATATGTAGCAACAGTAGTGAACAGTACAGCTAATCAGATTTTAAGTATCTTACATCTACCTAAGCCACACACAAATCCACTAGTGACAGAGGTCCTATCAGGACATGGAATTTCCTTAAAATTAATTTCATTTAACTTGTTTTGTAACATCCAAATCTTACCTTTAAACCATTAACAAATATTTTCACTAACATAAAATAGAACAGCTTTACATAATGTGAATAGGTCACTTCAAGCTCCAGCATCAGAGAATAAGCAACTCTGCAGCTCAACAAAGCTTTTTAGCCTCTTTTAGCAAATTGTTTTGCTTTAACTGTACACACATTTACTGTATTTACTGTATGACTGAGTCTCAGCTCTTATTAACTCCCCTGTAGACAGCCTATTGCAGCAAAAATGTTGTACACTGGCTGCCCAGCATAAGGGGGTAGTATAGTTAGCTACACTAACTAGTGATTCTAACTAGTGATTGCTGATACTCTGACACTGAAATTGTAGATGTTTTACTCAGGAGTCAGTGGAAACCAAATGGTATCTAAAGGAGAGTCAATGTCAAACCTAAGTGTACATTTCTTATAAGAGGTATACTGTCAACATTGTGCCCTTTACCTGCAGGGAAGACATCCTCAACTAAGGTTTCCATAAAATTATAATTTGTGGGAAATCACTATGGTATTTATTCTTACATTCCTGCTTTAATCTGCATTTATTACCACAATACACCATGTGTACCGTTGTAATTATTGCTGGTTAGTGAAGCAGACAGAGATGGCCTACAACTTGAGGGTCTATCCTGTGGTAGCGTGTTGACAAGGTAAAGGCTCTCCATTGTCTGTAGGGTGCCAATTACGAGCTAAGCTCTTTAGAGGTTTTACTAGAGCTACACGTTATCGATACAATCTAACCATCTTGACACACAATAGCAAAGATTCCAGGTAGTAAGTGGCTCTTGTTGATAATCTGTTTGTAATTTACATATTAAGATTGAAACATTACTCTCCTTTCCAGCAGCCCTTCCCCTCGCCCTCCTTTATACCTGTAGGTCTGAATAAAGTCAGTTTGAAGTGAGCTATGGTGTTTCTCATGAATCAAATATTGGGTGGTAAGTTGAGGAGTTTTAATGCAGGAGGTAGTGAAGACGACAGTAAAGCAGGAGCAGATGGAAAGGAAACAGTCCAAAGGAATGTCCAGGGAAGGAGTCTGAAGAGCACCAGAAGAGTAACGTCAGCGGAGATGCTTACGCTGTACCTTGTAGATGTCCACAATGCTATGAAAATAATGTTTATGACTACACGGTAAACTGAACAGCTTACAAATGTTGCAGTGTGTGGAGGATACAGAGTTTGTACACACATCAAGGATCTCAAATAACATGTACATACATGTATGTATGCAACTAGAATCACTTTGAACAATTGATAATATTGAGATATAATATTTTATGGACAAAAGCATGATTAATGTGGAAATGTTTCAGAGTAGAGAGCAATTGTAAAGAGAAAATATGACCTACATATCTATAAGCAGGGATTAGCAGGTGTGATAAGTATTACTTAAAGTAATACTTGTCATAGAACTACACATATAGGAGGAATTACTGCCTCACAGTTGTATGCCTCTGCCAATCAGTCAAGTTGCAGGAAATATGGTCACAATCTTCCCTTCCTGACTTAGTGTTGAATAACAGCCAGATGTGTTTTTGTAGAACATTGTGATGTTACAGTGAAGTTGACCTTTGACCATTTGGATAGAAAATGTCATCGCTTCATAATTTTATCTGATAAGACATTTGTGTTAAATCATATTACATCTACTGTATGAATTTGTGAGTTATGGCCAAAAACATGTTTTGCGAGGTCAGAATGACCTTGACCTTTGACCACCTACATTGATACAGTACTGGTATACAGCCCTTGTTTCTACTCTGAACGTCCACTTTTGAATGTGGACCAAAGGCACCCAATGATGCAGGTTGCTCATTATTTCTTGACTCTACATATTAAAATCCAGTGAACTATCTTGGCTGATACCTGAGGTCATACAGCAGCGTAGAGCATACTGTCAATTATCAAAATAAAAAACATCTGGTTTGCTCATCATTCAGTCAAGTTGATTTCAACTTGGTTTTGACTTGGACTTGACTGTGCATGGTCTTTGACTTGTTTTTGTTAAGCATTAGTGGTGCACAGTTTTCTGATTGAGTTGTTACAGTAGGTAGTAGTTTAGATACAAAATGATTTCTGTCCATCTGTCCATACAGGCAGCCATCCATCACAGTAATATGTTTTACAGTCTTGCACATTGCAAGATTACAAGATAAACCCTTGTGAATCTCCCTTAGGAAACCCTTCCAGATGGCAAGCGTTTGCCACAAAACACAATCAGTTAAGTATCCTCAGTGTTTGCTAGTCAATTTAGTGGACAGTACACCTTTGTGACTGATAAAATATCTGGAAATGTATGTAGAAATACTTGTAAATACTATTAAACTCAAGTTATACATAACCTGGTACAATCTGCTGGTGATATAATAGCTAATCAGATACCAGTGCCATTTGCAACAAACACAACAGCTGAAGTTGATAACAGTTTTTTATACAAGTGTGTGGGTGTGCATTAGGCAGTTTGAGCTTGCTTGCCTGCGTGGCTACGTGTGATGCATGTGTGACATCAACGGATGCGAGGCAGGCTTATAAGGAGGCTTTAGGTGGGGGTTTATTTTCTCGGGGCTCAAATTAGCCAGAGAAGCAGATTAGGCTCCGTGTGTAATAACTCGTCAGGGCTCGGTTTCAAGACGCCACCATTAAACACGTCTCTTAGCCAGTGCGCTTTAAAACAATAATTATTTAATCACCTTACAGTCTCAAGTAATGCTAATGTGTTAGTTATCTTCAATTAAGTAAAAAGGAAAAGAGTAAGGAAGTGTCATTGTCCAACTGAAAGTGTGGCAGTCTGTATAACAAGTCGTGTTATCTCTGTAAATTCAAGTGGCATGAGATGTTCAATAGTTCAACGGATTCAGTTAGTTAAAAAAAATCTTATTTGCTGATTATTCAAGCTATATTGTACATCTGGTAATAATTACAAGTAAAAAAAAATACCACACTGTGTAAGTTTCACAGGCCCTTTTTTGTTGTATTTTATTTTTTTCTGGAACTAATTAGACTGACATGCCAAAAGTACAGATTATTTGATTGAGCTGTTCAGGATAAGCATGAGCAAAGCTCCTCATTTTGTTTTATCTAGGTCTGTGACTGAGTTACAGTTTCACTAAAAGTTATGAGACTGCTTTGACTACAGAAGTAAGAAATTATTTTAGTGTTTGTTTTCTACAATTTCTGTAGTGTCACTGGAGTAAGAATCTATACTGGTTGGTGTTTTTGACAAAGCATAAAACTGTACTCAGGTAAATGATGAGATCGTCTTTGTGTAAAGATAGCGCAGCAGTGGAAGATAATAAGGTGAAGGAGGGCAGTCCTGGCCAAGACATCAAGTGACCACGGATCTATGCCAAGCTGCAGCTCTTGCCGGAGCTAATCTTATTAAAACAGGGTCAGGGCCTCAGCAGACCACCCTTAAATAGAGACCGGTCAAATCTAGCACTAAGATGGAAACTGATGACGACATTGCTGCAGGTACACTTAAAAAGGTGTGCGGTTAAGACAAATGACATTAGGCCCAGTTTTCCAGACCAGACAGGTAAATCTGGATTGAAGAGGTGAATAAGTAGGTGAAAAAGATAATAAGATAGCCGTGCTGTTTAGTACTGTGCAACCACAGGGTGGCTTTTTTTTTTTTGCAATATGTGTGTGTATATTTATTAATACACACTAACCTTAATGAAAAGTAATTTAATCCAACCAACTAACAAATACTTTTATTACTGATTATTCTGCCAATTATTCTTATGATTAACTCATTAACCACTTGGCCTGTGAAATGTCACATCTACAGTCTGAATATTCATTTAGCTACAACACCTTAGACAGTGAAGCAGCTCCTCATCATAAATGTTTAATCACAACAGCTGTCAAATATTTTTCTCTCAATCGACTAATCAATTAATGGAGAAATAATTTCGGCCCTAAATGCAACACTGGTCTAAAATGTAACTACTTAAGCAGTGCAAACACAAAGTCATGGTTACTTGATGACTGTTCAAGTCTTTTAAAGGGGTATCATAAAACAACATTGAAAATACATGGGTCTGTAACTCTTATGCCTGGACCAACTTCCCTTGGTTTTATAGCAAACAAGGATTTCTATTAGTTTTGGTTCTCAAAAATAAGACAATTTCTCTTATTTTACTACATTTTGAAGTTTCAAAGTTTGGCCTTCAGCTGTAGCACTGCTACTGGCACAATGAGTATAAACATATGTTTTGTCAATTCCAGGTCAGTGGTGTTAGAGATGTAAACTTTAACACTGCAGACCCTTAATCAAAGCACTTTCATTAAGCCAAGTGGTGCTGATGCTTTTTCAGTTCTCCACAGTCAAAGCGCCCCCATCAGGCCAATCTGTGCCTAAACGCAAAAGGACTAAACTCAAAACCATGTGTCATCCCTCATAGCTTTGTGAGTGAAAATTAGAATTACATGCAAGCATGAAGATTAACTTAATAGCACCAGGCTCATAAAATGGGAGGGACCTCATTCTCACAGATCCACACAGAGTCATATGTGGATGACAACTGGTAAACAGCTTACTTGACCCAATCAAAACAGTACACTGGGAGTAACTGATAATGGGAATAAGATAATGTTTCATAGAATGATCTCATTGTCTCTGATCAGGCATTCCCGGTGTAAACTGTAACAACATTACTGTAATGTGGTAATGTTGCTGATCTTTAAGGAAAGCTTTACTCAAAGCCAGCTGCTTCTTTGTCCAGCCTTTAACCTTTTAATACACTGGCCTTATGCGTGGACACACTTGGGCTTAGGCTTCTTGGAGAAGGTGAAGTAAAGGCCAAGATATTTGGGAGTCACTGAAATGTGCAACAATATCCATATAAATTATACATTAAATGACATGTAAAGATAAAAAAAATAAACTATTTAACTAAAGAGTAATATCACATTTAATTCACCTTCTTTTAACTGAGTGACCTTTTTAAATCTGTTCACTAATGAAATGTATTTGTCAGTACATTTATTCTGCAGTTTTTTCTTATTCTTCAAATGTTTTTGTGTGATTACACAGCACAGTTGGCTCTACAGTTTCTGCCACTGACTGTCTTACATACAGTGTGTGTATCCTGCAGGATTTTGTGTGACAAGGATTTTGCCAAGAAGGCTGTATCTATGTATGTGCACACCTGCAACACTTTTATATGTAGCCTCACTTGTAAGCTAATCCGTCAGGAGTAGTGTGCACCTTCATTACAGGTGGGCCTTTTTTACAACAGATATTTAGATAATATTTAACATCTCCTGTCACAGAGTGCTCAAGACACTGCAACAGTTCAGATGGGGAATGATGACACAGACATGCCAAAAGACCTTCCAAAAATGGAAGCTGAAGATGATTCATTCCTCTATAAATTTCAAAACATGGATATGAAAACGATGAAAACCAAAGCCCAGGCCACAGTGGCAGTGAGATAAAGCAGACTGGAGAGGAAAATATACTGCACTTGCAAAACACCCAGGGCTTCAAAAAATTTTGTCACAGGAAATTCAACTTCAACAATTAATTATTTTAATCCAGCATTATCCACCTTTCCCCTTCCTTAAGTAATATGGCTGTGAACTGATTTGGCTATCACTATTCTTTAGATCACAAATCTTAAATTGTTTCTCTAAGTTAATTTGCCCTCTTCATGTTAGAACTAATTTGTTTTATTTACAGTTGGAATATGTGTATGCCTTTTTTCTGTTACAAATATTAAATAAACAGTCTTTGAAGTAATAAGAAGCAATGTTTTGTGACATTAGCTCAACAGCTATGTTGAAATGTTAAAGGGGTTAAATTAGATTTAAAGTGGGATGCATTAACCATAGGGCAAGGAAGGCCCTAATCTGGATGAATGGAGGCAGGTTAACTCCTTGGACTATGTGACAAACCAAAAGATTAAAAGATAAAGTACATTAATGCTCCAAATATCTATTTTTTCCTGACTATGTGACTTTGTTGATCAGTTAAAATATGAAATAAGCAGACTTTAAAGTAGCATAGTAGTAGGACAAGAGCAATGGGCTGAAATCAGCAAATTTAAGAAAGTACAGTTCTCCGTATCCACAAAAATGCATTTCACCTACAGCATGCTCTCCCTGGATGTGGTTTACTGTTTGTCTGCAGCGTGTGTGCAACATTTTGAAGTACTTGCACCTATAGAGCATATTACAGGACATACTGTTTAATCTAGGATTAAGCCTTTTACCCTGATACCTGCTTGTCCCCAATGTAATTTGACAGCCACAAATTACTTGTCTTGATTGAAAGGAGTTCTTTTTCACCTCTACAGCCATACGACATTCAACCAAATATTCTATTTAAAATGAACTTTAAAGCACTTTTTTCTGCTGTGAATAAAGGTTCAGGTTGAAGTCCTGTAGAAGTAAAAAAATAAATATTGATATTTAACTAGCACACCCAGGATTGTAAAAGACAAAGTGACAGAGTGAGCTTTTCCTTCACATTTCAGCTCAAGCTGATCATATGATCAGTCTCTCAGCATTTTACCCTCCCTTTCCATCATCTCTGTGTCATCCCCCTGCTGCTCACCATCCCCCTTTCCCCCTGTAAGCTGACACAGCGCCTTTAAACATTAGCCGCTTTCTTCCTAATAGGATCTCAGTGGCTTAAATTGTCATCTGATAAAACTAAGGAGCTTGATAGCTATGCTGCACCCTCTTAACCAATTTGTACTCAATTAGGATAATGGGGAAACAAGCAAAGAGGGACAGCTTTAATATATTAATGTGATAAAATGATTATCAATTTCCCTTGTCTACGACCTGGGTGGTATTAGAAGCATCTAGGAAAATCTATATAAATATTTGCCATTAACAAAGTGGGCCAAACAGTGAGGGATATTTGAATTAGAACCGGGAATTTGTTATCTGTCATTAGTGACACAGCATTTCCAAATACTCAAGTCCAAGAGCAGACATTTTTACTTGCCAATTAGGAATAATTATTAACTCATCAATAATTACATATAGGTGTGGGTGTGCCATTCCAAGGCCTCTGCATGCATTGTACAAGCTCACACGCTAAAACACTTTGACTGAACTGGATGGAACTGAGCCATTACTATTGTTGTACAACTGAAGTGCACCACTGCTTTAATGCAACACAAACATATGAGCAAACTGAAAATAGCAGTTACTACCTAATGATAATCAAGATTCACTGCTGGTGTATAAAATGAAGGTGATACCTCAAAACCTTCGTTTAAAATGAGCATGCTGTTGATGAAAATTACATCTCCTTCTATCTTGCTCTCCCTCAACAACTGGATACTGAATCACTCACAATGAATCTTCTCACCTCCATCACTAAATAATGAGACTAATTATCATCCACTAAGTCCATTGGCTGTCTTACAGTATCAGCTTACTAAGGCAATTATTGCTCTTTTTAATGTGTTGCCTCTCTAGAAGAATATTTTGAAATCCTTGTGCAACATATTTGAACTGAGAGAACATAACAGAGAAACCAATTTTGCCAGTTATTCAAAAACTACATAAATAGGATAGTATTTTATTGTTTTTTTTTATTAAATTCATAAGAAAATAAGCTATTTTTGCATGCACTTTTGTTTTTGCACATATATTGAAAGTTAGAGAATGATAGCCCTGCAAAACACCATACTGGGCTGAGTTTCTCTCTTGTCCTCATCTGGCAACAACCTACTTCATGGGAAATCCCAGCCACAGAGGCATCTCTAAGTTCTTTCTTCACAGGCAAAAATAATGGGCTTTGTGGTCTTTGCTTTCTTGGAAAACAACCTTGACAACCAAGAAAAGGTGAACAGCCAAAGCTACTTAAGCTAGAGCCATTCTGCTCTTAGAAAGCATTGGCAACACAGTCTCGTGTTGCCATATGGCTTTAAACTTCTTGGCATTTAAAATTTCTTAGCCGCTTAGGGTATATACCTACCGTGAAACAAGTGTGAAGTTTGTGTATATCACTGACTCCTTTAAGATGGTGCATCCATGCATAGAAGACCCTCTTGAGTGTCTAATATGTGGCAAAAGGGAAAAGGGTTATTAATCTTTTACTGGACATTATTCCACTCACACTGTGCAAATCCTTCACTGACTGCTAATAATATAAAAACTAAAATAAAACAAACAAAACTGTGAACATGCTAAATGTTAGAACTGGTAGTTTAGACTTTTGTTTTTTGGTCATTGTGATCTTTTCAGTAAGTTTTCAGCCTCGTAAAAATAATCCAGGTGCAATGCATGGCGGAGCATACAAAGGAAATCAATGGTGTCCTCCTCCCTGCAAAGCAGTCTGGGAGTCCAGCACTTTAATATATCCCTGAAAACGTTAAGGCTGAATTCATCTTAAGGGTCTAACAATCAGAAATATTTGTATGAATATAGGTAGACAAACTTTAAAAGGATATGGGTTTAAAATAAATAATAACCTACAAAAATAAGACAAACAGCCTCGATATGGCTGAGCTAATGTTTGAGACTTAACTCAGTTGGAAAATATTTCTAATACAAGTTGCATTTTTGAAAAATGTGTTTTCTCATGCTAAATACATACAATGTAATGTCAGGGAAAAAAAACACTTTCTGTACCACTTTTCCATGTTGCATTTTCCAAAGACCTCCTAAATATATCTTCAGGTAGGAGGAGTGAGGTCAGAGGAAATCTCTAGTGAAGTCTTTAGGCTCATTAAGGATGGGATTGATCTCTGCAACACCTACTGTAGCTACCACAGCTTTGGTTCTGCCAACTGGCGAGGAAGAAACTTGCAGGCAACAGGATGAACACCCCAGATGCCCCCAACCCAGTTCCACTTTGAATTATCAGTGGCAGTGCAACAAGTTTATCAGTCTTTGTTTTTTTTTGGCATATGTAAACAACATGATTTTGAGTCACAATTCCAAGCGAAACATTTTAGACTTTATTCAACACTATTTTTGTCCACTTATTGCTCATGTTCGAATTAATTATCTTAAATAGAGGGTGGTCCCTTAGTACTTTGCTTGTCTAGATCTGTAGCTTAATCAAATGCGTATTATTATTGTACAGTGCATCTTACAAGTTCTGTACTACAGTAACTCTGTATAAATAGACAAAATTCCCTAAACAGGGAACCAGAATAATTTGCTAATAATTTGCTAATTCTTTTTTCATACCAAAAAATGTCATGTGATCAAATCTGCTTTAAACCACAAATGATTCACTTCTTTGCTTTATTTCATTTTATTATTAAAGTCTGCCATTCCAAAAGCAGCAGTGCTCATAAAGAATTAGGTGCCTACTTGAATTAAACTATTTTATGAATACAAGTCTTTACAGTGTGTAGCCATTCAAATTAAAAGTCCATCTCTGTCTTGTCTCCCTTACATTGTCTATAATGAAGGGATTAGCGAAAAGTACAAGCCATTATCTTTCAGACAATGGATTTTTTGAAAGAAAGTTTTGTCGAGGCTTCATTAGCAATGGCCTCCCTCTGTGGTCTGAATTCAGGACACATTTGGAGCAATTACTTGACCAGAAAACAACTGTCAGTCATTCTTAAAGGGGAAGGATTCCAATTAATAAACCTCTTAAACCCTTTGGTTTTACGACCATTCCCCAGCAAGCTTTGGTGTCTTGTGAGGTTAAGGAGAGTTTTGTCAGGAGAGAACAACATTACATATGGTTGTTGCACAGGACTCCAACAGTAGGTCCTTTGCTCACTTGTGTGCAGGGGATTTCAAGGACTTAACTGGGAGTAACAAGTGCCTACAGTAGATGTTGTTAGTGTCATTCGTCTACTTATGGACTACAGAGACACCATGTGCGTAGCATAATCTGTGGTAGGAACCTGAAGGAAGGTAAGATTACTTTATACACTTCCTTGTGCATTCTGTTAATTATGACATTTATTGATATATGAGTTTCCATAATGCCCATTTGTATTCATCTAAAAGATGAAAATATTGTAAGTGCACTTTGCCTTTTGGTGCCTCTCAAGACAGTCTCAGATTTCCCTGGATTTATTTTAAACAAAAGGAACTGCATACATATGTAAATTATTATATATGCTGAAGTTTAAAATGTGTAAGTAAAAAACTGATGGGAAACTGTTTTGAAAGATATTTAGATTTCTTTTTCTAAGCACAATTAACTAAACATATTCACACATCCGCATCAGTGTAAAGAGCAAAGATTCTTCACTGATTCACTTTTTAATTCTTCCTATATGTATTTTCTTTCATTATCTGATAGCTGCTTGTTCCCTGTATCCCCTGTGTGTAGTCAACAACACGACGGTTTATGATTGTGATTATCAGTTGTAAAGGAAATGATGCTAGCATAGCATTCTTTGGTGAAGTTTCTTGCATGAAACATGAGATTTATGGAAGATATTCACACTGACTATTTAGAGTAATCTATCTTAAAACAGGTACACTTGCTTACGAATACAGATTTCATGTTGAAAAGTTTAATTTCCACTACAACTCTTACATTTAAAACAATAAAGACTGCTAATAAGCCATTAAATTACTAAATAAATAATAAATAAACGTAAGTGCACAGCCCTGTTGTACATGTCTTTTTTTTTTCTTGTAGACGAAGATGTGAACTTGTTCTGCTTTTGTGGAAACAATACACTGAACCTCACGGAAGTTATCCATGAAGAAGACCTCACGCTTCACATAATCTACCCCAGTGCATGTGAAGCAGGACAAGAGCTCTGTGCAGCAGCTGCTTTACCTTTTCCACTTGTTAGCATTTTGATTTTTTTCTCACAAGGAAGAGAGAAAGTGTCTCCAAAGGATCGGATGCATTTGTCAATGGATACCCTGGGAATAGTGGACGATAGTTGCCTGGACAACTATGATATGGCAAAAGGTGCCGGTTCAAGCAGTGGAGGCAGGGTCCACAGTATTGATGTCATACTGGGGTTCACTAAAGACCAGGACCCTTTACTCCATTCGGTAGGAGATGATGACAGCCAAAAAGCCAATGAAGTAAACCCACAGCACCCTGAAAAGCAGGCCCCATCAGACCCCTATGGGCACCTTCCAGAACTGGGTGACAGCTCCCAACACTCTTCCTACCATGGTGAGTCTTTTCAGAAAAGATGCTATCATTATGCACAAAAACTCACAATACAGTTCCTCAGGATTGTAATGAGTTCAGGGGATTGTGTCTTTAACCATGCAACAAGGGGAATTAGAGCTGTACTAAGTTTGTCAGTCTTGCACACAATACTCCCACACAGTTTGTGGGATTTAATGGAAGGTTACTTTTCAAAAATGATGTTCAATGTCACATTTTAGCAACCATTTTAATGATGAGTTATTTTTAGTTGTCTAAAAATTTGATCGATGTGAAGTACATAAATATAACTTGCACTTTGTACAAACATGGTGAGTAAAACAAGAGGAGCAAAGTACTACATTTAAGTGCATATGTGTGCATTCCTCTAAAAATTAAACATTTCTCAGAAAATATCATTTTATGTCACTGGATACTCACATTTGCAGTATTACATAATTCATTATGGCTACTGTTATATATCAAAAGAAAATATATTAAATGTGTTCATCATTTTACATGCATTTCCTTGTAACAGGTCTTTCTCTTTTTTCTTAGACTTGTGAAACACGTGTAGCTACTAATATAAATGACAGTTGGATTCCATTCAGGTGCTTCAGTGCCAGGGCCCTGGTACTGTTACTTACACACCTAAATGGAAGTGAGCCGAAATTAATGTAATTAGTTAAACCTGTGTCTTGCTAAGTTGATTGTGAGAAAGGTCCATTCAGCCTGTCTTATGTGTTGTATTTGGTAACTTGGGATGTTGAGCAAATTTAATTTTGGTTTTGTTTTACAACTACCTGTATCCTAAAAACGATCAGATCCTGTTGCAGACACGATCCTTCAGATATTAGGAACTCAATCACCTGCTGTATGCTTAAGTTATTCCATGCAATATTGCTATGTTTTTGAAAATAATTTATAAGACTAATGAAGCTTATATGGTATTTTAAAAATGACTACTAATGTGACTTTTCAAAAAGCTTCAACAGAACAGTGCTCTAGAATTATGAACACCAACATATCCATAAGAAATTTCCACTATTGTCTCTGGGTAGCCATGCCTGAATGTGGCCTGCTGTTACTCATTTAACTTTGAAAGATTTCATATACATGCTGTGGACCCCTGGAAACTACAGGTTTTTAGCTACCAAGACACAATAACTCTCTATGCAGCATGTAACTGTGTGAATATAGCCTGCTATGCAATTGCTCCAGACATGTTCCTGCTCAAAATATAAACACTTAATAATCATAGCTGCAACATATAGTACGTGTACAGTACACTACAATAACTGCCAGAGTACAGTAACTACAACAGACAGAAGCCAGTGGGTGAGCTAGGACTGAACATTTCTGATGGAGGAGCAGGAACACATCAACAGTAGAGAAGTGGATTACTGTATGGGACAGGAGTGATTTGCATTTCTACATTATGGTACTTTTTTCCCGTTGTAAAGGCTTTTCACTATTGGAAACAATCCCAGCTGACCACAGGATCTAATCTCAATTTTGCAGAGTATTATCTATTAAATGATCCCAGTGGGAACGATTGATTCTTTTATTTTATATCACCACACTTTTGGTGATTAACATGACAATTTGACTGATACTGCAGGCTACATTCCTTTATGAGGGTGTTTATTGCCTGGACATACTACAGATATAACCATATGCAAAGGCCATGAAGTGACTCCTGTGCTTGAAGAGTGATTTCTGATCAATCTCAAACAGTTCACTATATTACATAGAACATTTACAGTCTCACAGTTTACAAGATTCGCTGTTTAAAAGGGAAGACACTGATATGGAAAACATTTTTCTTCATTCAGAAAAAGGTATAAAAAGCCATCATCCCATTCATTTTATATTCATGGTGTAAATCGGACATTTAGAACAATCACACTTTTCTTATCACAACAACCTACTTTAAACACAAAGCTTTTGCTGCTTGGCATCCTTATTCCAAACCAATGATCTGCTGACCATCCTGCCTTAAGTGATTTGGTATGATTAACGAGCTTTGAGGCATCACACACATGGCTCACTTGCTGTACATCAATTTCTTGGAAGACGCAATCTGGACTATGACTGTACTGAAGCCAACCAAAGTC
Organism: Trachinotus anak; assembly: GCF_046630095.1. Classification (NCBI taxonomy): domain Eukaryota; kingdom Metazoa; phylum Chordata; class Actinopteri; order Carangiformes; family Carangidae; genus Trachinotus; species Trachinotus anak. The sequence continues at coordinate 24,714,995 of NW_027273863.1, read as the reverse complement.
CCTTGTTAGATTAGAGGGGCGTGCACTCGCAGCTTTAACTGGTAGCATCTGTTACTATGGGATTACTGCAAGGGACGAATTCAGTGAAAGACATGATGTCAGTTGAACTGCCCAAACCCCTGGGGTTCACAAACCCTCAGCAGTATAGAGGGTCATCAGTCATTAAGCTGTTTTATCACGACTAGAAGCTTTCACTTTTTGATCAGACTATATATTAAAATGAAATGATCAATCACACATAAATAAACATGTTTTCTTTAAGTAACATGTTTTTTCTACATATACAGTAGAGATGTTCCTATACCATTTTTTCCTTCTTGATTCCGATACGATACCTGAACTTGTGTATCAGCCAATACCTACTTCTGATCCTACTGCATTAAAAAAAATTAACGGCTCTATAGCCAACTACTAATCCTATACAAATGTGTAATGATTGCTGTCATTGCTGTTTGGCATGGCTCTGGTTAAACCCTTTGAAAACAAGAAAAAATACATTTATGCCATAGAGTCTTACTTTTATTATCTAATTTGTCATATAAAATAACGATAGGATTAAGTAACAGTTCCCACACTTAGTTGTCCTAACATTAGTGCCACCCCTTGAAATTAAAGCCTTAAATTCTGTACACATTGCCTGTTGTGAAACATGTCGCCAAATTGCTGATGTTTTCCTAATGGCTTACATTACACTGGAAATTCTTCTTCGACCCACTAAACAGCAGTTGCCAGCAGCTGCACAGTGCTACTTCGTTCATAAACTACTGTTTTAGAGCAACGAAGAAGAATTTATTTCTGGGAAAAGTGTTGTTCTATCCAGGTGCGACACTAGTGAAACTATATAGTTTATTAATGATTTATGTGTTATTGGATCAGTGCATAGACGTCATACTAACTTATAGATATAAATAGATATAAATCCGTAATATGAATCCCTAATATGAGAAATTACAGATGGTTACTGAAACCTGTTTTGGTAATTTAATTAAAGATATGTAAAGAAAAATTTAAACTTAAAATATGTATCCTCTCCTTTGTTTAAGAATCGAACCTGTTCTCCAGCGACAAGTGTGATGGAGAAATAAGTGATCTGCAGAAAGAAGTGGACGACGCTGAGGGATCTCCAGACACCATGAAAGAGGAAGAGCACACTAAAAAGAAACATAGAAGAAACCGTACCACCTTCACCACCTATCAGCTTCATGAATTGGAGAGAGCCTTCGAAAAGTCCCACTACCCGGACGTCTACAGCCGTGAGGAGTTGGCAATGAAGGTCAACTTGCCTGAGGTTCGAGTTCAGGTAAAGACTAGGCGATGTCTTCAAGTACCTAATTTAATTACCAAATAATTTATTTTAGATTGCCCTTTGCTGCAAAGACCTATAAAACCACTGCTCCAACCTCCAAATCCATTATTACTAAATATACTACCTCTGAAAAGTAACAGGATCAGACATATATATCATTTATTTCAGGGACACATAAAGGCAGAAAATTGTTTTAAATGGAAATGAATGTGGACACCAAAATAAATTTGAATGTTTCCAACTTCTGCATCACCTAATGGCAGTATCAGAAAATGCACAGTGGTGGACCGCACACTCCCTTCCATTTTTTGTATTTTTGATTCTTGCCACTGTGCCTCAGTGCCTTCACATCACTGCACTGTCTCATCTCATTACATTTCTCTCTGTCCAGGTGTGGTTCCAGAACCGAAGGGCCAAGTGGAGACGTCAAGAAAAGATGGACACTAGCACCATGAAGCTCCATGATTCCCCCATGTTATCCTTCAGTCGCCCTCCGATGCCTCTCAATGCCAGTCCAGTGGCTAACCCCATGCCCCTAGATCCCTGGCTGACCTCGCCCATCTCCAGTGCCACGTCTATGCATACCATCCCGGGGTTCATGGGCTCACCGCAGGGCCTGCAGCCGGCCTATCCGAGCCACAGCTTCCTCAACACCCCGCCTGCCATGGTCCAAGGTATGCAGCCCATGGGCCCACCTCCCTACCAGTGTCCTCCCAGCTTCAACGATAAATACCCAATGGAGGACGACAGGAGTTCCAGCATTGCAGCACTCAGGATGAAGGCCAAAGAGCACATTCAGTCGATGGATAAAACCTGGCAGCACATGTGATCTGATGAGGCACTGTGAATGGATTTTTGAGCTGCTCCCATGAATGTTTACAGACTGCTTTTCCATTGTTTGTTTCATGTACCAATGATGAGGATACATGACACCAAAGGAGTTTGAAGTCTACCTTTTTCACTGATGCTAATAAGCACCACTCCAGATGAACTTCTTGTGATTTTTTAAAAATTTCAATAAACTGAATTCATTTTGAATTACCCATGTTTTAGCTCAGAGAATAAATGATGACATCTCTGGGGTTGTTTATTTTGATTTAGCTCAAATTGTTTGGGAATAGAGAGAAAATTTTCAACATGAAAGTTTTGACACTTTATGTGTCAATGTTAATTTTGTATATTTCAGACAAATTTCAGACAGTACTGACAAACTGAAATACAGTATAGTGTATGAGAGGCTTTGTAGAGCCATGTGGTCAGTAGTAGCAAAGTTTTTGCATTACTTGGTCACACAGTTCTGACCTTTTTTGTTGAAATATACTTTATAAAATCAAAATACTGACCCTAACTCTGTCTACAGGCGCCTGGGTGTAAGATTCTCCTGCTCCATTGAAGTGATTAACTCAATGCTATAATCATGCAAAAATATGTATTTTAAAACTATTTTCCCTCTGTTTTTAAATCATTAATATGGCCTTTTGGCGAGCATGGAGTCCTGATGGGGGAGGTTATCAGAAGTCACAGAGTGTAATCTGGCTCAGAAGCTAATTTAAACAGACAAACTTACCTCTTAACACCTAATTACTGCTTTTAAAGCGATTAACCCCGGATTCTCAGCCATAGACAGAATGTCCTCAGATGCCCCTGACAACCTCTTTTCAAGACCTGATTAACGCCTCTCGAACTTGCCCATTTATATTATTTTTAATTCACAGGTACAGCTCTACATGTTGTTTTTTATTATGCACTGTCGTCATCATCATCCTTATTAGTAAAGGATACTTTCTCAATGCATTGTTGTCAAAATATTCATTCAAGTCAGGTGGATTTAGTGTGAGCCTGTTAATGGGTCCTGGCAGCCTCTCTTACCTCTTGGAAATGACACAGTTTGATGCAACTGTTGGACCACAAGTAGAAGGAGATGACGTTGCACTGACGTTGCTAAGAGACATCAGGTCATGGTGACACTGAGTTTCTTTTTATATTGCATGTGCATTTGGTGTGTGCGCATTAAATTTGATGCAGATTGGTGCTGTGTTGGCAAGGTAAAACTTCTTAATTGTGATTTTGTCTATGGCTCTTGAAATAAATCAAATTACTTATTCCATGGACTCAAGGGAACAGGAACTTGCAAAGCACCTTACCCATTCCTTCGTCAATTTTATCAATATGTGTCATTAAATTACATTTATCAATACCTAAATCAATGAATTTACAGTACCAATATCAGTACCAATCTAAAGGTAGTACTGAGTACTCTGGAAACGCTTTGAGGCACCAGCCACTGAAAGTCCACTGTTTACACCATAATGAAGTACAAGGAAGATTTATCATCAACATTGCTTCAAATGATCATTTATTATATATGTTTGTTTTGTTTTAATCCCTGTTGACAACAGTGGACTAAAAGGCCAAAGAAATAAAAAAGGAACATTTCTTTTTATTAGAAGAAACATGTATTTGGATGTTTATTTTTTTCATCGGTTTTCAATATAATTATACACTCATTTCTAGTTCTTTCAAGTTTGTACTGTGACATTAATGTTCCATGTGCAAAACACAGAATAAAAGTTACAGTAGCACTACTGTAGAGGCACTTTGACTGTGGATTTTGTTTTTCTTTCCACACATCCATTAGTGAGCCACCAACATGACTTAGTGCCGTTAATGAGCGCTGGCATACAATAGGCCATGTAAGCTGTGACAGAGCAAGCTGGCCTGATGGGGGCCTGTTGTGTTTGACCAGGCCTGTGGAGCTTTGCCAGGCCGTTAGGCAGATGAAGCTCCACTCCATCAGGCCCAACCAGGGGTGTCAGGAGGCCCCGCCTGCTAGGCTGCAGAGGCCACAAGGGCTCAAGCTCTAATTGCCCTCCAGTAACCCGTGTGACTTTAATGCCCCATTTTATTTTTGGATGGAGGTTTGAATAGTGGTCTATTTTGCATCTATGTACTTAGACAACCAACCTTTTTTTTTTTGTTTGTTTTTTAAGTTGACATCAACAAGATTCATCTGTCAGATGGTTCGCAACTTCTACAAATCTATAGTAAAATAGATATGGAGCTTAAAACATTACAGTTGTTCAAGGGTCACTATTTTCCAAGGACCTATGGTGGGCACATATTGTCTTAGGAAGAAGTGAAAATGAAAAATCCTTATGTGTGCAGCTCTTGAGCTATTTTAGAAGCTTAGCAGCTTCAGCAGAAAGTTAACTATTTTTGTATGTTCTGTTATTTACTCTTAGTGTGGTAAATACCTCTGTTTACAGTGTAGTACCTGGTACCAAGTATTCCATGCTGAGGCAACACTGCTTTAGTAGCTGGACCTATGATCTCTTAGAATACACAATTGAAATAGGAGAAATGGATGTATTTAGAAAATAATTTCAGCCAATGCCTGTACTGCACATTTAACCATTTCAGACTTGTCTGTAAGAATAACACTACTGTTTGAGTGTTTGCCAGAGACAAGAGCAGAATAATCTTGGCTGAGTTTACTCTGTGGAACATATGAAAAATTATATAAAGGTTTACAGAATAATATGTAGGCCACTTACCACCTCTGCACTATGAAATTGCCAAGGATAGGACATGCACTTAAGAAAGTTAGTTTTCTGTCTGTCCTGCTATTAATTGCTAGACTTTAGTTTTACAGGGAAAGCAGCTGATAAATATTAACACCAGTTATATGCATGAGCAGTTAGGGATAATAAATCAGTGGAAGGATGTAGATGAAAAGTGTCTGACTGTGCTATATTTTGTGATAACCCTCTCTCCCCACACCTTTGTCACAAAGACTTGATGTAGCAACATCCAGAAATTGCAAAAGACGCACCCAGAACTAGTAATTAATTACACACATTATTATGTTATTTTGCTTGGTCAAGCATGACCTTCGCTGGGGCCCAGGCTCTAGTTAACAGGCTGACTAGCGGGACGTGGTCCACGGTGGAAATAATAAGGGAAAGGAGCGGAATTAATTGGGTTTGATTAAGAACACTTCTCAAAGGGACACCATTTTCCCCTCTTGACATAATTGCAGATCACTCAGAGGGTGGGGGAAGGTTGATGGCTGGTGCCAGTTCCTTGTGTTCAGCCCAGTGTTTGAGAAAAAGCATATCATTCAAACAGCGCTCTCTTACTTACTTCCCTTACAAACATGTGAATGGCATTCATCTGCACACGTTAATCGCTTAATGTCGCTTTAATTGCATTGACTAAATTTCACTTCCTGTAACTCAACATAACCTTTAGTAACTAAGAAATGCATAACGCTAATACTGACCTTTAGAAAACATATATCAAGTGCTAGATGCAGCTAAAAAGAAACTAGACAGAGAACAAAAGGTTAGTTTTTTTCATACAGACAATAATATGGCTTGAGGAGTGGAAGAGTTAGGAGGATAGAAGTTACAGACGGGTTCCCCCTCTTCTGTAGCAATTTTAAGTCCCAACATGAGATTAGACTGCTATTGTTTTTAAAGATTATATGTATAAAAACCTTTCCCACTAGATGGCACACTAGAGCACCAGCATCCCAAACCAAAAGAAATGCTCCGTCAACCACAACTCCTGTTTTGGCCTCTCTCCAATATGAGTTACTTGCCTTTTGATGCTGGAATGACCCTGAGCCTGTGTGGTGTGGTGGTCTCTACCCTCACCCTGTATACAAAATAAGGGTCAGCATCAACATCTCATTCATTTCTCAAAAAGCAGTAAGATCAAAGTGGAGACTCTTACCTTCTTCCTCTACAACTAGTAGTTGTAGAGTGATCTTGGCAACACTGTCAAGCCAGGTCCTGCCTGTACAGAACAGACATGGAGATGAATGTGTTGCTGTGGGATAAAGGCATCTTCAATTATATCTTTTATTGCATTTTACCTTGTGGGCAAGTCAGCACAAAGGTATTGAAAACAACATTGGTTTGTGTCATTAAAATGGTAAGTTAACGTTCCTTTGTAGTTAAGAGGGACGTCTTGGAGGTGGCAGTGAAGTCCTCTTACTGCTAACACTGTGTGAAACTGAGCACAAAGACGACATTGGATCTTGTGTTGATGGCTGTTGAATATGCAGCCAAAAACTGACTGCGCCAATTTTAGCGCCTAATGTACCTTTGCAGTTCGAGCTTCAATTCTTTGCACAGCACCCGAAATGGTAACTTGTTTGTTGGGGAGCAAGAGGGAAGCACTGCAATGGGGTTGCGTTGATACACCAGCGCTGCAGCCTGGTGCTAAGCTACTTTAGCATAGCTAGCTAGCACTGCCTCCTCCATGTTTGACATGTAAAGTTATACTTCACAGTCCACATTTTGCTGGTTCCAGGACTTCTCCAGAATTTCCTGGGTTAATTTTGCCAAAACTTATCATGGCCTGAAATTGCTATTTTCAAACTCCATGTTTTTCCCGGGTTTTTCATGACCATACAAAGCCTGCTGAGTGTATAATGCATGCAGGTGGATTTGTTTTATGTAATTCCCAAACATTATTATATTAAATCTGTAGCACTGCTTACCTGTAGCACTGATTGATGGGAGCTCATTGTTCAGTCAAGCCAGTCAGAATTTCATTCAAACTTAAGCAGAATTTCCTTACCAAGCCTTTTATGTCAGAAGCAAAAGAACTAAGAAGTTTTGATGTTAACCAACGGCATACAGATTTTTTCTGGGTGAAGCACTGGCAGAGATTGTTAGAAAAAAAAAAAAAAAAAAAAAAAAACTGAAAAACTAATAGACCCTCCCTTCTAAAATACACAACATACTTTTTATGTAATCATTAATAATAATTTGATTTAAAAAAAAGAAGTAATAATTCAGTTTTACATTGCAATATAATAACAATCTTAGAATAAGTATACCCTTTGACAGACATTTGACATAGAAATAATATATTTATTTTCCCTTTAATCAATATTAAACCTTAATAAAGACATGCAGCCATCTTTTATGCGATGTCGCAGAGAAGGGCAACCCCACGCAAAATCCAGTGGTCTGGCGACTGGATAGTGGTCAACACCACTGCTGTGATGTAATTCAGGTCTGTGCGCCTTGGTTTCTTGTAGATGGGACAGACATAGAGTTTAGGATCCACTGGTGCAGTGGAATTGACGGCAAACATATGGATGACAGGCAAAGGAGTGAAAAGCACTTTGGGTGAAGACTCAGTGAGACAGGTGTTCTTCCTGTCCCAGCCAGCGCCATCCAGGTACAGACCATAAACATAAACTCCCTCCTGTTAAGGAAAGGTTGTCGGTGACAGAATAATAATGATTTCAAAAAGAATAAACATTTATTGTTCACTTGTTTCACATGAGTCATTATGTGCAGACAATTCTGTTGTACTTGCAAATGTTCAACCATGTTTATCAATGTTAATGTACGCTTAACACAAGATTTATGTTTTACTATTATTAGTTGGTGTACTGCTAGTATTTTTATTTTTTGACTCACTGAAGGGGCAGCTGTGATCTCTTCCTTTCCCTGCTTCAGTACTTTGTTGTGCAGCACCACTGTGTCCAGAGCCCAGCCTTTGTTTGCCCTTGTTACTTCTTGTCTCATAGCTGTCAGGAACCCTGTAAACATCCCCCAGGTAAGACATTATGAGTACTGATTGATAAAAGTTATGTAATCTGAATACATATCAACCCCAGCTGATGGTGATATTTGTTGGAGTTAATTTTAGCACATCTTACTACCAGCTATCTCAGCATGTCTCAATAAATCAGGATGAACCTGTTAACTACAGTGAAAGCTACAATGACTTAGAATAAGCATTTATACAACCAGTCTAGTTGTTCTATTTATTGGTAAAATGCATTTATAAAAACTGCTTACTCTACAAAAACCTGCTAACCTACCCTGTGGGTTGAAGAAGCCTGTCATCCAAAAGGTTTTGGGTCTTCCATCAAACACCCAGCTGTGGAACTGTTTGTTTCTCTCTAGAAGCTCAGTGAACCAAAAGCCCAGTGTCGATGACTCCCAGGAGATTTTCCTCCACAAATTTGGCACACGGGCATCAAAAATATTGTCCAGGGCATCACGGAGGTTCTAAGAGTCAAGTACAGTCCAGTAGTTTCACAGCACTTTAACTCCTCAAAAAAATTCCTCTTTTCAAAGATATCATCATAATCATACTTTTGCAATAAAATACATTTTTGCACTTTACATTCAAAGTAAAATGTTTCAATGTACAAATATCAGGTAAATATTAATTGCGGGAAATGTAAGAATTAAAATGCAAACATTCTGAAGTTAGTTAAGAAGCAATGCACAACAGTGGGATGAGACAGTAATCTGACCTCGCTCATTATGATAGTGCCATCAATGGCTAGCTTCAAGTCAGTCAGGCTAGTGCGCACCACACTGATGATCCTTTGCATTCGATCCACCTCCTGACGTAGGAAGATGTTCATTGGCTTCAGAGCTCCCATTTTCAAGAGCCTGTCTTTGACCTTAACCCATGAAAGAGTTTAGATTTTAGTTGATACAAGAACTGGTAACTAAAACACCAACAGTCAAACAAACTCACCTCATGTGACACATAATTAGGGGGCAGTTTCTCCAACATGTCCTCTGCCATGCTGTAAACAATGGACTCTCTAGTTTCTCCTGATCCCCCTCCGCTTTCCTTGGGCTGAATATTTGTGATTGTGTCAAGCACTTCAGCAGATGTATTTGTCTGATACCTGGTTAACATTTAACACAAAGCAAATATGCTATGTTAGCAATAATATTACACATTATAGTATCACACATTATAAGCACAGTATCACCATCATTAATAGTTTTAGGAAGTCTTATTACGTGATATCAGCATTAGGATGCAACCCTAATGCTTGGGGTGAATCTACAGTCGGCAAGCTCTCAATGCATTCCATGTACTCCTCTACTGTCTTGCACACTGGAATTTTGTATTCCGTGTAGAAGCAAAATGATGGGTCAAACATCTTTTTACTGAACCACACCTACAACAAAAAACACAAATTCTCAAGTGTTGTAAAATAATAAAAATAAATTAATAATAATAATAATAAGAAGAAGAAGAAGAAATACAATTATTGATCAAGGATGTATAACACATGAATGAACACAAAAATGGGATTTTTACACGAGCAAAACACTTGAGTAGGCGTTTGTCATAGTCGTCTGTAACCCTTCCTCCATACTGCACCTCTGCTAGCATGTACCGCACAGTTACCCATGACACATCCTGAGAGGAGGAAAAGCACAAAATGATGAATAAGCTAAGATGATAAGAAAATCTTTAAAGTTAGACTGCTGAAGTCTCACCTTCCTGGGACCACAATCATCCAAGTGTTTCTCAACAAATTCAACACTTGCAGTGAAATCAGCAGAGTTGAACTCATAAGGTATGTTCCAACCCAAGGGTCCAAATTTGCGTCGTTCCTCAAAAAAGAAGCAATAAAGAAAAGAAACCAAGTCAATGTGCATCCAATAATGCTCAATCAAAAAAAAAAGTCTAATAGCCATAGATTCAGGATTCCTATGTTTTTGGGATTGTGTGCCATGTTAAACTGCAGTTTTTGGAGGTCAAGTATTTGCCTTACACGTAACATGCTGAATTGCAGAATAACAATGACATTTACATGGAGTGTATAACGGATTTAAGTTCATTAAACGCTCTCTCCAAAAATAAGAAATATCTAATGAAATAGGGCTATGCCAGGATTCCTATTCTCATAATATTTTGCTCTGTTTCTAGTATGAACTATGACAGGGGCTCTGTAATTTTTCATTGGCTCCTCTAAATAAAACACTTCATCTGTGACCTTGCAAATGACCACTACCTGCACAGCAGTGTGGAGAAAGGCCACACTGTATAGCAAAGGCTTCCACATGGGCAGGTTGCTAACTTCCAACTGGTTCTGTGAAATTCCTGCAAATGTTCTTTTCAAGCCAGCACGCACTCCCTGGGGTGGATCATTGGTAAACTTGATAGAGGACTAGAGGTAAAGAGGTGAGAAACATTCGCTCTAAGCTTGTACACATACTGTAAATAAGAGCAACACAGTATTTAGTAGAGGTTAGGTATGGATAAAAAGTAATAAATGAAATAATAAATTCACAACACCTTACTGTACATAAAGGCTTTGTAAAATGTTACCTGTAGGAGTGTGATGGAGAATAGGTTGTGTGGCTCTGTGGTGATCCACACTCTGAAAGTGTCATGCATCGTCTCCACAGTTGAGATGGTCTCTAGCAACTCATCCATAAACTCCAAGCCCAGGTGACAATTTTGCAGAAGCACCCAGCCCCCCTATATACATCCAGATACAGAGGCCACAGATCAAGTTAAACTGTCTGCCATCACTTTGTAAACACGCATTCCTACAACTTCATTATCTACCTGTGTCATTGATGTCTGAACAAGCTTCCTTGCATGAACCTCTTGCCCTTGCCCCATGGATATAGCTCTGCATTCTGTAAAACACAACAATGTAAGGAGATAATGACATACAACACAAGTATTAGTTCCTCTGGGTCAGGATGAAAAGCTTGTAAAAGTTGTAAGAGTTTAAGAGGGCTGTAAAGTTCACCAAGTTGGAGTTTCTTAGCAAGTGCTTCGATTTGGTCAGTGGGATCTGAGCCCATAGACAGGAAGCAAATAAGAGGGGTGCGAGGGTCACTCTCCTCCCATGTGTTATGAAGGTTCAAGAGGACCGGCTCAGCAAACCTCGCACCCATGGATTCTCCCACATACTTTCTTGCCTGAGACAGGGTGCGGTCGGGGCACCAAGACCTGTGAAACAAATAGCTTATAGGATAATTGTGCTCAATATCATGTTATGTATTTGAACAAATAAGAAACTTAAGCAGCAGCAGGACTCAACCTTATTAGCAAAAGTTTATGGAAGACATCAAAGGAGTTGTATCCATCTGGAATTACACCTTCCTCTGGGGCATCAAGATTGAGCCATGCTTTCCAGTGTTTCCCATTTTGAGACACCTATAAAATGTGTCAACAGCAAAACCTTGTGAGGACACTTTCATGGAGGATTTAAATGTATGATTCATGGAACTTTAAGCTCACCTGGTGTATGATGTTAGTGAACTGTGGCAATTTGCTGAGTTCCACTAAGTTTAGCCATACCATATCCAGGATCCAACTGAATGGCTTTGGGGGGCAGGTTTTCAGGTCAAGAGCTGCTCCACCTATTTGTTTATGTAAATAGTCATGTTTTAGGAGACCAAATACCAAAAGACAAATTCAACTTTCTTAGAAATGATGATTATCTTACCTTTAATAAGAATCTGAAATTTATTGTGCTCTATTTTGTTATTCTGTAAGTCAATCTTGAGGGCCAGCAAAAGTGTGAAGATGAACTTGTGGTTTTCATAAAGGCCTCTTACTGTGTATCTGAACACCTCATAGGTCAGACATTCAATAATGTTTGCAATTCGCTTTTGAGTTTTAGAGGACTTTTCAGACCTGCAAAAGCACATTTATGATAGTGACAATAGTAAACAGACGACAAGCAGAAACAGAGGTGAAGAATACTATGAGACAAAATGTCAGCAATTATGTTATCATCAATACACTATGTAATTCCTCAGAGCACCTATGGGTTAGCTACATGGCAGGAAAAATATGTTTTTAAATTGCCATCTTACTTTTGTTTAATCCCACTTTTTTTTTTTTTAAACAAATGTGTTGGTGGTGTGAGTAAACCATGGTTTGTTGAGATTCACAAGTGTAACACTAGTGATAAACTGCAGCATAGTGTGTAGTATAAGGTCCATAGTAAAAAAGCTGTTACAGCCCCAAGCTTCATACAAAAAAAACACCAAAATTGTTCAGACATACTTAAATCAGTGTTGGTGAGACCATACCTTGCCAATGACAGGTCAAAGATTTTGAGGAACTGAGCCAGCGAGGTCTGGTACATACTGTTGACCATGCTCATCTCTGTGATGAGGAAGTAAAGGATGCTGCCTCGTGAGGCAACAGGACGATATTCTGCTTGAGCCATATTGATCTTCAACTCTGCATCTGCTGCAACACTGAGCTTTGCACTAACTTCAGCAGCAGTTTGCTTAGTTGTACTCAGAATGCCAATCATGGAGTCATCATCAACCAAGGACCCTAATCACACAAACAAACATATTTTTATTTTGAGCAATACATAAATACATTACAAATATGGCACTTATCTATACTAGTAACTGTTGTACCTTTTGTGCTGCTGAGTTTGTACAGCAAGTTGTCTTCCAACTCCTGCATCTTTCTCTTATTGGCAGTTACATCTTCAATAAGCTTCAATCTTTCTGCCTCCAGTTCCTGTTAAAATCATTGATATAACTCTCACAACTTATTACTGGAACTTAAAATTCATGTGCAGCCCAACGCACAACTATGGAAGAGCCCTAAGAGGCTTCCTTGTAAAACATTTTTCACCTGTTCTCAAGTTATAAACACGGGAGAGAAAACAATTTAGATCAGACTTAGAAAATGTATTTTTTCCTCACTTGCCTCTCAGGGCTCACTTCCCACTACATGCTCAATACCATATTAACGAGATAATATCAGAGAATGCATTGATTCAACTAGCCTAACTCAACAGACGTGTTTAAAGGCTGTCCCATGAGAACCCTAAAACACTGTTGTTGAGCCATGAGACAAAGACGTTACAGTCTGTATGTACTGCTAATAAAAAATATGTACAACATGGAAAAAAACAGAAACTGACATGTTTCTCTCTGAGGATGACACGACCTAGTAGCTGGTTCTCAAGGCCCTTCATGTTTACAGTGAAATCAATGATGGATGTCTTGGCACTGATTTCTGGTGTGTACGCTGGATTAGGCAGTTTAGTGGTTATATAGAGCTGAAAGCCATCCATCACATTTGCCTCTTTGTCTCCCACTTTAACCTACACAAGACAAATTCAAGAATTTAAGAGATGACACATTTTACAGTTGTATTATTGATTTTAAGTGGATATCACTGCTGATTACCTTAAAACTAGTCCCAGATTTGATGAAGTTTTTCTCGAGGACATTGTCAAGGGCAGGGTCAAGCTCCTCGCTTACATCTTCAATAAGCAGTGGGCGTCCCAAGGAAAGACAGTCTTCCAGATGGGTGCGAAAGAACTTGTGGTTCAATGATGTCACCTGAAAGAGATCACAGATCACTTCCATATATGTGTTACCAAAACACCTAATTTGGGTGAAAGTGACACATCTGCTGCATTTCACTGTTTACTTGGAGTGCATTGGCCTTTTCTTTTTCCTTAATCCAAGTCTTTCCCTGAGTCTGGGGATCGATGAGGAGGGGATATCTAGTTGCTTTTGTGACGATAATGCCGTTCTGCACAGACAGGTCATCTCCTGGGAGTCCTTGAAGGTTCCACTCACTTATCTTAAACATAAACAGGAGTGTGAATGCATTTGATCCCATTAGTAATTTTTTGTGCAGATAGCAATGAGGTAAAATAAAAGTTAGGTTTGTGTTGCTCTTACAGTGGGAGGGTCCACCAGGGCAGAAATGAGGTTGAGGTTTTCTGTAAAAGGGATTTTATGGCTCCTGAGCTCTGCCTCCCAAATGTTCTTTAACAACATGTCACGGAAACTTTGGTTAAATGGCCCACAATAAGACAAGAATCCAGTGAGCTGAAGCACGTCACCCACAAGTCTGGCAAAAAGAACAGAAACAAATGGATTTAATGATCAACTAATTACAAGCATCCCCTGTAAAAGTCAGAACTAATGGTAATAAAAATAATTTTACGTGTCCCTTGGAAATATCTGTTGTTATTAAATTCAGCTTCCTTTGTAACAGACCTGTTGATCTGTGATTTAAATTCTTTGCTTTGCTCTATCCACCGAATTTTCTCTCCACTGAGTCCATCAATAAGTGCAGACGCAGCCTGCATTTTATTCCTACACATATCAGCATCATCCAGCAAGTCCTGAAAATCATGACATTTTAAGTGGTCCATAATATTAACTTGTAGCTTAAAGTAAATGCAATATTAAAAATATTTTAAAGGCTGAACCACACCTGTTTCTCTTTCATAGCAGCATCACATTTGGCTTTGACTTTGTCAAACTCTGCTTGCTTCTCAGCCAGCTGAGCCTCAGCCTTGCTTAGCTCATTATTAGCCACTCTTAGTCGGCTTTCCTGAATGGCCAGGTTAGCCTAGACACAGACAAATAGTAGTGAAGTTCACACCGCAAGGGGTACAGCAGATGGCATAAAAAAAGCAGCATTTTTAATCATTATTATATTTTTATGACTACAATGGGATGACTTTTTATATATGATACAGTAAATACAAAGGCCTATGAGGTAAAAATATCATGGCTGGTAGTAAAAGCACAGGTAGGGAGGACCCAAGCACAAAGGCAGACTGGTGCAGTGAAGTTACTTCAATGGAACAAATGAGGAAGGCCAGGCTTACAGGCAGACACGTTAACAGGTAGCAAAATACACATAGCAAGCAAGGTAACAAGAATGATAGTCCACAGCATGAACAGCACAAGGTGAGACACACTGTGATGTGCAACATTCTAGCAACTAAGTGGTGAAAAGGGGCTATTATAAATACAGCAGAGCAAATGAGGGAAATTAGGAAAGGGTAAGTAGGTAGGCCAGAAAATTCCAGTGATTGGAAATGGGAAACAGATGAGCAGGTGGCTCTGGGAACAGGAGGAAAGTCTGAGGACCTCTGGTGGGTGGGTGGCGTATGGCAGGAGACAGTGGCAGAGCAGCCAACATAAAAAGGGCTGAAACAGGAGTCATAAAAAAGAGAGTCCTACACTATATACCTAAAATGAATGTAAACACTTTGAACAGGCTTAAAGAAGAAGGTTTTGAACCATTAACGAAAGGACAATAGTCAAC
This sequence comes from Trachinotus anak, assembly GCF_046630095.1. NCBI lineage: Eukaryota > Metazoa > Chordata > Actinopteri > Carangiformes > Carangidae > Trachinotus > Trachinotus anak. The sequence goes on along the minus strand of NW_027273863.1, from coordinate 24,699,832 downwards.
TATGACAGATCTACATTGCCAAAATGTTTAGCTGTCTTGACTAAGATTGACTTTACCTTCAGTGGCAGCACTTCTTTGTTAATGCCAAAGAACGTGGCCATAGCCCGGGTCCATTCTAGTAGACCAGCTACATTACCACACACTTTCTTGGCATTTTCCATTGTGTAATCATTCATGTCAAAGTAGGGCTGCAACAGTTCTACAGTTTCCTCATTAATTTTGTCCTTTGGGAACTGCTGGAGCAAGGTCATAAAACCGGGAGCACTCATAAGCTTAAGGGTAGAGAAGGAAAATTGGAGAAAGGAGAACCATAAGTAACTTGATAATGTTGAACACAGTATTATTCCACTACAGAACATACATACTGGAACATACAAACAGACAACAGTTGTTTTTGTTGTTATCTGTCTTTATGGGTTTACAGAAAGGTCTTACAATTAGTAGGTTGCAAGAAACTGGAGCAGAATTGCAAAACTTCATAAAAAGGATATTTGTTACCTTCAGTGCTTCTCCCCATGATGGAACAACACAGCGTAGTTCTGGATCAATAGAGACAGAGTCTAACTTCTTTTGGAATAAAAGCAGGCAGCAGTCCATAATCCTCATGATCAGATGTGGAGGTTTGGACAATTTTCTCAGAGTGGCAATGTCAGCTGGCTTGATTGTCTGTGAAAATTTTAAGTATATTATGCGGTACAATATAAATGGTTTAAATACCCAAATGTGCTTAAAAACATTCACACAGATCTCACATTCAGCGCAGCTTTAGCCTCTTCTAAAGCTGGCCTGGCAGCTTCCAGTTTGCCCTCTGCGACAGCTTTTTCTTTTCCAATTCCCTCCACAAGTTTCTGGGCTTTATCCTTCACAACCTGGACCTCATTCTTTACGATGGTAGCAGCTTCAGCACTGATGGTCACCTCTGCCACCACCTATGTGAATGCAATAAGAAATGTGTCATGCAATGAATTGCATCACATAAATGTCCATAAGTTGTTGACCTTTCATCTGGTTTATTCAGTTTTCACACAACCTGAGTCAAATGTCCAATGAATTAACTTTGTCGTGTTTCTTTACGTTTTTTCAAAATTCATTCTGTGATAATTGACATTACTTTTTATGCTTGTCTTTATGTCACTGTGTAATTTCCAATTTGAGAAAAGTTACACAAAACTATCCATCCATGACCTGTACATTAGGGGTGGGCCACAATTTTTTTTTCTAGTCCACGTAGCTGCTAAATACACTCAAATGTATTCTTATCATGTTTAATCCTACAGTTTTGCACTTTAATATGTAAACCTTTGTTTACATTTTGTTATGTGCTGCATTGTGATATACAGTTTGGGAAAATAAAATAAGTTTAAATGAAGTGGTTAATTAGAGTTTTTGGAGGAAAATTAATCATTTAAGCGTCTAATCTGTAAAATAGTCAATAGATTAATCAACAGAAAAAAAGTTGTTAGTGGCAGCCCTACTGTACACTCTTACTCTTTGTGTCATGGGAGGCTGAAGGTCTGTACTATTATTTACCTTGTCAGCTTTGACAGATGCTACAGCCAGCTCTTTTTCCTTGACTTCAAGATATTTGGATAGTTGAGCCACAGACTCACTTGCCTCCATCAGTTTGTCCAACCCTGACAATAAATAACATCTTCTAAAATGCTTTCCCATAGTAGACCTTGGAAAGTAACATGTCAAAGCCTAGCTGCCTTACCAACATTCATTCGCTCTGCTAGTGTGTTGATATAGTTGTGCTTTTCACTGTATAGGGTTTTGTAACCATTTATAAAAGAGAGGTAGGATTTAGGGGTGACATGAATTCTTCTTCGAAACCTGAAAGATAACACAGCATACGACTTTAAGCTTTTGTAAAATATTTTTCCAGACTAAAAACTAAAGATTATCTGAAATGTATTAATTACAATGTAACAATATGCTCTACATGTGATTTGTGTGTTATACCTTTCAAAGTAGCTTTCACAGGCATCAGATACTTTGTCATGATATGTACCCATGGTTGTCACCACAGAAGACTTCACACCAGCAGAGCAAACCATGGGAAATTCTGACAAGAAGTACTTGGATACAGCCACCAGAGCCTCATTGGGCCAAGGGGTGAACCAGTCCATTGTACAGCCAGAAGTCAACCCTGGAAACTTCAGGGATCTGGAGCGAAACTTCTGTCCAACCTGTTAATAAAAGCAGACGGAGTGTAATTGAAATAAGAATACTCACATATGCAAGGGTAGCTTTGTAAGTCCATGTGTAATGTAGTAGTTTAACTCAGTTTAAAATGGATCAGAGAACCTGGTCTTTGTGTTATTGCTTTTGGGTAATGAATATACAAAGTTTTGACCTACTGGTGAGAAGCAAAGAACTACATGCAGATTCTTTCTGGATCGGGATATGAAGTAGTCGTAGAGGTTGTCAAAAGTTGGTGGAATGCGAGGAAACTCCTTTTTCATCACAGGGATGAGGTTCTGGCTGATTTCTTGGATCTCATCTTTAGCAAACAGATTGGAGACCTGTGCACAGTTCAGTCACAGTCATCAGGACCAGTCAAAGCTTTCCTCTGAGATCTAAGATTTTGTCTAACCTCCTTGTTTTGTGAAATAGAAATGATATATTGTTTAAATGAGAATAAATAAGAAATGTCGAAACTTCACTATCTAAATACAGACAAGGTTAATTTGCATGACCATAGATTGGGAGGACAAAGACATCAAAGCTTTTTATCCTTAAAATGAAGCCCTTACCTCTCCAGAAGAAAGAACATTGTTGAGGTACTCAAGGAAGGCTTCATCTTTTATTTCATTGTCAGTAAAGATGAAGGTGATGCCTTTGCCCTCAGCCCCAGCCGTTTTATACAACACTTTCAGGTCATCCATGAAATTACTTACGTTGTATGTTCTGAGAAAACAAACATAGCAGTGTAAGAAACAAGACCCTAGTACATCATTTAGTTTGGATGCAGTGACACAATTAGGATCTATAAGAATGCAATTTGGGACAATTACATCTAAAATATAAACAGTGCATGGGTTCATGTAATACTAGATCTGTTGTTTTTGCCTAAAACATGCCATGATAATGAGTGTGCTGCAATATAGGCCTATGATGAATCTTTTTTTTTTCCATACAAATTTACAAATGAATTTTAAGACAGTTAATTACAATTACAATTTAAATATAATATTTAAGAACATCACACAGATAGCCTTTCTACAAACACTTTTAAAACAAAGTACAAAAAAATACATTAATACACCTGTTGTTAGGTTTTTACCTGTCAGTGCGATCACCTTATATTGTTTATGTATGGCTACCCTCTTCCAAGTTCCAAGCTACTAATGCTGACAGCAGTTTTATTTTTTTCCATTCTCACCTTGTCAGTGTGATCTGGAAGACACTGTATCCAGCTATGTATGATGCAAGACGAGTCAGGCTCTGTTTGCCTGATCCTCCCACTCCCACAAGCAGGGCATTTCCAGTGTCAGTTCGAATTATACGTGAGATCTAAAAGAAGACAAATCTCATATAAATCAGAATCATCTATAGCCTGCTCAACAAGATATGTATCTGTCAGGTTAGCTTCTAGTTTGACCTTGACAAGATGAGTCATGGCATCCGTGAAGAAAACAAGATCCAGACTAGAGCCTCTCACAATCTCATTGTGCTGGGCCTGGTACATCATCAGCTTTTCTTGTAAGAACTCAATTGTTGGCACCTGGAAGAACAATAGTTTACTCAGAGTTGACAGCTTTCTACATCTATCAATAGTCTAAATACAAAGTTCACACCAGTTCATAAATTTTTGGGGCATCAAAACAGGCATCATCGTCTTCTTCTCCAGTAGGCTCAGGAGCATCTCGCAGGAAGTCCACAAAGTATGGCTCAGGATGAAGTTCTGGGACAAGATTCGAGTCAACATGCTCTTGGATCACACGAGACACAGCCTTCTCAAACCAGTCTCTGTCCTCAAAGCAAATAAACCTACGGCAAAACAAGGTCTTTGTTAGCTTTTATGACATCTTTATGGATTTAATAGGGGATTTACTGTATGTAAGCTCTGTACCTGTCAGCAATCACCCGTGTACATTCGCTCTTGAAAAGAGCCAAGAGAGTGGGGATATCATCACACTCCTCAGCCTTAATATTTAACATTCCTTGCCATATCCTGGATAAGTCTCTCAAATTGAAGATGTAGTGGAACTTCGATGGTGTGGGAAGCATTTTTGCCTTCAATGTGAAATCATCAAATCATGTCATGACTCCTGTATTGGGTTATCAGGCTATCCCATATAAATCAATCCGAATAATTAATTTCACAACCTCTTCCAATTGATTACCTTTGTCCACTGCCATAAAATCCTCCCTGCAGGCACAAGGCAATTCACCATATTTGATATCTCAGGCTTGAAATTCCTGCAGGTATCGAAATATCCGCACCCAATTACACCTGCAGAGAGAGGATAGGAAAAAGAATTTAAGTGTTTCATATAACCTAAATTAGGCTGAAAAATGAATCATTTAGAGACAACTACCAAAGATCTTATCGATGGAGCTGTTGGATGGCAGAGTACAGTTGAAGACCGTAAACTGTCTCTTCAGCCTTTGTGGGATGTCATTTCTCCCACCACCAGGATGAATCATGGCAGCCAGCATCTGTACGTCCACGACAGTGGTGAAGTCTCCTGGTTTGTCCAGATTGTACATGCCGCTCATTTCCATCATCTGGCGGACTATCTCATTGGTGATCTATTGAAGAGTCACATACAATAGTTACTCAGATAGACTTTTGAACCCCACATATAGATCACTTACACACACACACACACACACACACACACACACACACACACACACACACACACACACACACACACAATTCAATTCCATGAATGGGAAAGTGTGTCCAAACTTTTGACTGGTAATGTATCTACACACACAATTACCTGATCACCCCATTCATTGACAATAGGCATGTTTATATCATCAATGAAGACTGTCATCCTGCGTCCTCCTGGGGGTCCATAGGAACTGCCAATTCGTTTCTCAATGTAGCTCTCCACTGTTCGCTGTAATGAAAAAAAATGCACTTGCAAACTAAAACCTATTCAGAACTGCACAAGCATATGGAACATGATAAATGTTTGACCTGAAACATCATGGGTTCTGTTGCAGATGAGAAGTTCACAGACTTGGACAGGTCTGTCTCAGGATCATATTTTTTCGTGTAGCCTTTTATCATCACTGTCTTTGCTGTCCCTTGTTCACCAATAAGAAGTACAGCCTGTACAAACACAACATGCATCTTTCACAGACATACATCAAAGCAAAAAAAGTAATTATGTTTGTATTGAAAAATATATTTTTAAAAAGAGCACCTTGCGTTGTTTGGCAATAACCTCCAGCAGGAAAGATGTTCTTGTGTTATCCACATTTGGCACAAGGATGGAGGCATAATTTGGTACATGGTCAGAAGGATAGACATACTCCCCCACATGGTTATTCCAATGACACCACTCACCTGAAGTCCACACACATATAGTTGTATGCTCATTATAAAATAGTCCCTCAACCACTCACTTAAAAACTAGATAAAGACAGCAAAGAAGTGGTATTTAATGTGTAATGACTTTACCATTTGGGTTGACCATGTACTCAAACATAGTTTCTCCTGATTGTGTTTGAGGCACATCAATGCTGCTTTGATGTGCTCTAATGTAGGCCTCCAGTTTGTCCCTATCCTGCAACTCCAAAATGGCTCCTAGGCTCCACATCAGGCAGAAGACAAAGAGGCGCTCCATGTGTTTGTCACAGGCCAAGCCCCCAGTCTCCTTGGTTGGAATGAGGCCCTCCAGCAGATTAACAGACTGATGGTAGATCATAATAAGAAAATTCAATGTTTCATCAAACAAGTTTAGAGCCATCATTTAATTCCTGTTTGTCAGCATTTTTCTGGATACAAACCTGCATGATGTAGTTGCACTCCAAAAGCTCCATTTTGGGTTTAAGGTTCTGCTTCATATACAAGTAAGCATCTTCAAATATCTTGTCATATAAACGCATAATGCGTTCTGCCTCCTGTGCATTGCGTTTGTTAGCCCATCCCTACAAAATAATCGCATCGTGAAGAAGAGTTGCTTCTTTTCTCTAAACAACTTTTTCCTTTGATGATTTAAAACAACAATTGTACCTGGAGTATGGGGTTCCAGCTGAGTGCTGAGGAGCTCATGAAGACCATACCCACCCGGGACACAGTAGCAGGGGAGGCATTATCCATGTTGTGCACCTCAAATACCAGCTTGCAGGATGGAGACATGGTGATGCGATCACCATTAGCCAGGGTCAGTGTTTTGTTATCATCCAGCACAGAGTTGAGGTTCTCAATCCATATGGCGTCCACAGGGCCATCCAGCACAATCCATATAAACTCCCCTGAAATGTACCCATTTCAAAGCCATCACAATTCTCAGTCCTTAAATGATCAATCTATTCATTCCACTTTTTCACTTAAAACTAATTCTGTTGTTCGGTCTTAACGACAGTGATTTTCTACATGTGGTATCCCTGACATTTTTAGCTTTGAGTTTGCATTACTTGCTATCTAATGCCTGTGCAAAAAAATTAACAGAAGCTGCTTACACCAGACAAAACAGCTACACTGAATGAATTTTTTGCTTCATGACCAGCTCCTTATGTAGTGCTATATTTACTCTGTATATCTAAAATGTCAACTGATCATATGTAGATGCAAGATTTTCTTTTTTTACTGCAACAGGGTCTATATCAGTCTTATAATCTATTGTTTAATTAATCTCTAATTAAAATGTGTTTTGGTGCAATTTGTGACATAAATGTAGAAATATTAGTTTGAATGTTTGTTTGAATGTGCACTAAACCTTGTGTTACAAACCTTTCTTGGCTTTGAGAGTCCTCCTCCAGAGAGTAGAAAAAATGCCATCTGTCCAGTCATTGGTGGCTGCATCAAGTCGGCCAAACATCTGCGGTGCAGTGATTGCTTTGGGATTCATTCGCATCTCCCTGTGTGGGGTTCCACATTCAGTCATAGCTCGCATTAGAATATTGATAACTGTGGTCTTCCCAGCTCCACTTGGTCCCAGAGTCATCAGGCCATGGCGCACTCGTGAAGACTCATAAAGCTGTCAGTAACAATAACATATCAGTAAGAGGCATATCTTCTAAACCATCACTTAATAATACATAAAACACAACAGGAAATAAACATACAAAAGATTTTTGAGATACCTGAACCAGCTTGAGGTTCCAAGGGGGGTGGTTAACAATACCAGCAAGCTCAACTTGATGGGCTACAGCAGCTTGAAGTTCAGTGTATGTGCTTCCATCCAGCTGGATACCAGGGAATAGGTCATTGATCAAACTAAGAAAGAGGGGCTCATCCTCATCCACCTAAAAAATGAAGAGATTCAAATACATAGTCATTGCTCACATAGTATAATACCGGTAGAATTTATTATATTATCCCTGATAGTCTACAATCACCTCCGATCATACCAGTTTAGAAAGATTCATGTCACGCAGTACTCTCATGACAATACTGGACTCTGAGTCATCGGGTCGTGCTCTTTTACTGGCCCCCAGTGTTCTCAACACAGACAGGATGTTCCTCAGACCAAAGTCATAGTGGACCTAGCAAATAGCAGATGTGTGTTAGTTGTTTAATAATCATTCAAAAGAGCAATTAAACACTGGGAAATACCTTACCTGTTTTGTAAGTTGTTCTTCACACAGTTTATAAAGGACAAAGAATTTCTGGGCTAAGATGACATTCTCATTGAATCCACAACTAGCTAGTTTGACCCTCATGATGATCTGCAAAAGATAACAGGGGAGAAGTGCATATTAGATCTAGAACAAAAGAAAAAATATTACGGTCCAGCAAAAGTAGCCTCGACCCACCTGCCGGTCTGGCACCATCATAGCCACTGTCCTGAATTGCACTTTTAAGTTTTCAGGAAGTTCTTGACGACCTGCATATCCAGGGTTCTGGACGTGGAAGGATGGCATGTTATTTAGTATATATTCAGTGTCTTCTACCTAGGTTTAAGATATTTCTTATAAAATTGGATTTGTGTATCCTACCATGGTAATAAACAGGCCAAACTCTGGATTCAGATCCACACAGTCTCCATCGGTAAAGATGAAAGTGATTTTGTGTTTCTTGCGTGCTTGCAGAACAATGTAGATCTGCTGAGCAGCAACAGAAAGCACTGGCAGGTCGATTCTGTTGAACTCATCAAAGCACCCCCAGGACCCTGACTGCGCAAGGCCTGAAAAAAGAACATGTCATGAATATGTCACTGAAATTGAACACCACACTGCTTGATGAACTGTTTCTGAGATACCTTTGTATATCCTGCCAAGTCCTCTGAAGTCCATCTGGTCTGAGCAGTTGAACACCACCACGTACTTGCCGAGGCAGCGTCCCATGTCTTTTGTAGTTTCAGTCTTCCCAGTGCCAGCTGGCCCTGCAGGTGCACCTCCCATGCTCATGCCCAGAGCCTGGGAGAGTGTGATGTAACACCTGTACATAGAAGGCAGTTGACAGATTCAACTTAAACACTATGTGAAAAGAGAATTCAATTATCAAATAACAAAATCAATTTTTTTCTTGCCTGTCAGTCAGGGGGGTGATGACCAGACGGTCGGTACAGCCCAGAAACTCATTCTGATAAATGAAGTCGACATTAGTGATAGACACAATGACCTTATCGATGTCCTCCTTGAAGTAAAATCTGCTCTGTTTCAGCCATTCAAAGTCATTGACAGATTTTATACGCTTTTTTACCTGGGGACAAAGCAAGATATCAATCTGAATGCATTGCCTTATTTACAATACCAGTCAGTGATATAGTAAGATGTTTCAAAGAACCTACTAGGTCATTAAATATATCACTCTGGTGCACATGGATTGTGACGAGCGTCTCATATTTGACTCTGTCAAACTTGCTCAGGTCATAGGTGGTTTGTTTAATGAGAATGCTGAGTAATTGTAGAAATCTCTTTTGGGTAAAAGGCATGATCTCCCTGTCATCTTCAGCATTTTGTAATGCCTCCTCTGCATCTCTTGTCCAAAGCATCTGGATTCCCAGCAAGCCCACCTAAAAAAGAAAGGGCAAAAGAACATGTGAAAGAGATGCATCTAGTAAAACGAAAAAATGAATTACCTAAGTGTAATCTGAAAGTATGAGCTAAAACACACTAGTTGTGGTAAAAAGTAAAGAACAACTGATATGTCTCTTTATACCACTCAACACTAATAAGAGAAGGGATCACCCAGTGATCACATATACATACATATATCTATTAGGGTGTCACTAGCATGAGATGTGTACAGTCACATTACTGTCTTCTGACCTGTGCTTGAAACTTGTCGAGAAAAGAGAGAAGATCGAAGTCTTCATCGTTGATCTCTAGATCCGAAGCTTTGATAACAGAGTGTAATGAAGTTTGCTGTTGTGACAACAGCTTCCCGAGCCAGAGCTCCACTGGTCCCTGTGCTATCACAGGATTGTCCAGCTGAAACCACAAACACACATTCACTATATTTTACTATACTTGTGATCAGTTAAGGAAAGGAACAAAGTGCATTCAATCAAGTACAATTTTAAGGTAGTATACTCTTTTCCCCTATGCAGAGTTGTGGAATTCACAAACAAAACATATGACAACACTTATGCAATATGATGAATTTTTATAGAATCTACTATGCAACCATATATAATAATTAAAGTAATTAAAATCAGCTCCATTTAGACCAGATGCAACAAAGTGCCTTACATTAAGTTCAACACATGTATTTCCATATTGTATTAACATTCTGCAATTGTAGAATTATATTAAAGTTATAATCTGCAAATGGAATTAGAATTACATACCGGTAGTTTCTCTCCTTCTTGTGAAATAACAGCCAAAATCTTGTCATATTCTGTTGCATGGAACTCGGCTTCATTGACATTGTCAAACACTCCGAGCAGATGTGACTGAAAAAAATGATTGTACCCAAAATTATTTAGCAAATTTTTATTTACCAAACTCTTGAAAATCTTTTTTTTTGTGACAGATTAATTCCTGTCAGAACATTTAAAAAGTGCAGCAATTCACACAAAATTCCCTCTCTCACACTGTCTCACACAAAATATTTTACCATTTTCTTGATTTGTATATGCACATCCTAATTTCACTCTTCCTAGACCTTAATTTCCAACAAATTTTAGTGAAATATGCTGACAGGTTTTTAGGTACCCTGCAGACCAACAGGCAGACATATAAAAGGGACCAAAAACATAGCCTCCTTTGCAGAGGTATTTTGAAGCTTTTTATAATGAAAATCAATGTTCTAACCTGAATTGTGTGAGAATCACTGGCTTGTCCCAGAATTTCCAAAAGGGCCGGATCAGACACAAAAAAGAATCTTGGAAACAGAAGCCTCTTTTTCTCTAGGTACCTGTTGAATTAGATTACGTCATCATCAGTATAAACATCATCTCCATTGACTGTACTGATAGACCTATGTCATTCAGAAAACTATTCTGTATTTGGTCCAAAGCATCTGCAAGGCTTGTGAGTTGTAGAAGAGAGTAACTAAATCAATTGAAAATTAAATTGAAAAAAAAATAAAAAAATAAATAAATAAATAATGTAAAACATTTAAGTGGAAAAGAATTACAAAAATGCAAACCATTAAATACAAGTGGTTGATGACACCAACTTCATTGCTTTGCAATGAGGCTGTTGCAAAATAAAAACATAATTTTGCCCTTGTGTGCAAAAATTGGTTAATTATGCAGTAGGCTTGACTATTTATGCAGAAACAATGCATAATGCACTTAACGGGGTGAAACTACTTTAAGTTTTCTTGCCCCTACTGATGTCTGTAACATATAGTCATAAACTAAATGGAAAAGCCACTGGCAAAGCTTTACCCTGCAAGAGATTTTTGACAGAACTCCAGCTGTTTCTGCAGATCTGGTAGGAGCTGTCCCAGAGTTGGATCCCCCACACAGCATTCCACCACATTTGGGACCTTTTGGGCTCGCTGCATGATCTTAATCCAAGACTTGTCAATATTCTGAAAACGCTTCGCTTCCTACATTGGGAAATATTTTGCATGATAAGAGTAGTAATATAGTAAGTATTTTAGTAGTTTATTGAGAAGAGCAACACACTGTATGCAAAATAAATGAAATTAACCTGAAGACTATTCACTGATCATTGTAAAATGATCAGAAAATATAAAGATCAAAAGTATATACTGTACCTGTGGCAGGTCTTTGGCAATGTCACCTCCAACAAACACAGCCTCCAAATAGATCCACAGGTTTTGCACAATAATCCACTGTTCAATGACATCAGATGATGTTGAAAGCTTAGAGACCCAATCCTGGATCTCTGCTTTGTAGTAGGCACTGTACCTGTAAAAGGCAGACAAAGACACAAGTTCAAGGCAAGAAAGCACAAGGCATTGGGTGGACATCATGTCTGAAAAAAAATCTTTTTATAACAGAGCCAAAATTACTTCCATTCCCTATGAATCATGACAAACCCAGTCATCTTTTCTCTTATTTACTCCATCCTCTATCATACTTGGTCTTACATGTTTTTTGATTTCCCTTCTGAACTTGCCAAAAATTTCAAGTGAGAGTTTTCAATGTTCTACCTGTTGCTCAGCAGTGAACCTAGCACCATCAGACTGTCCTCCAGAGTGGTGAGAATCTCTGCTGTCTCTGCCCCTTTCAGCATCAGTTCTCCTCTATTCTTAAATGTCATCAAGCTCAGGGTCTGGCCAGACCACACTTCTTTCACTTGTGACAATTTGGCCTCAATATCTTTCTCCTTAACGGCTGATATGGAGATATCCTAAAATGCATAAAGCCAAGCATAGAAGGGTTCATAAAGTAACAGGATATTGCAGCTTGAAATTAGGACAGGTTGTAACCAAAGCATCAGAACTGTCAGCAAACCTCAATTTCATCCTTGTACTTCAACAGAGGTGCTTCCATGATGTTCTGGAGTGTAAAGGTCTTGGACTCCACGTCAAATTGGTGCCCAGTAAGGTCTGTGATTCGGTCCCAGTGTCTTCTCATCATAGATTTATTTGCCATCATCTCAAGCAGAGGGCATGACTCACTGAAATCATCAATCGTCCTCTTCAGGTCCAGAAAAGCTTGCCATTCCTTCAGTCCTTTGGGCAGCTTCCGGCACCTAAAAATAGGGATAATAACGAATGTAGGTGGTACAGCAGCAAAGCAGGAGTCTGAATAAATAAACATGTAAATAAATGTTTTTATATGGGCACATGCCTGCCTAAAAGCCTGTGTGTTCTCCTCCATTCAATAAAATCACAATTCATAATAAATTTGTTCTAACAGTAAGGGGGGGGAATTAAAATGAAATATGTGGATTACCTGTTCTGAAATTCCAAAAGCTCTGCATTGATCTTCTCAATATCCACATCTGTCCACAGAATGCCATAGTACCTGCTAATCTTAGTCATGACTGCATCATATAGGCCATAGAGTTTATGTAGCAGATCAAGCTCTTTTCTGGAGTAATCATAAGAGATCATTGGTTTATTAATTTGAATACATTACAAAATACCAGAGATTTACAATGTAACCAGATAGAATGGGAACATACTTTTTCTTCTGTAGACAGTCATACTGTGTAACTGGTAGGCCAAGAAGCTCCTCTCCAGAGCTGTATGTGCTGAAATTTCTCCACAGTTCTTCAAATCTAGCCTGAGTAAAATAAAAAGGAAAAAAATAAGATGCATCATTCATATTTTATTTTGCAGTATAAGAACCAGTAAACTGACATTCGACCATTCAACATACAATGAAACACTGCAAGACCAAACAAGAAAAAAAAATTGAAATAAAAATTGCCATCAACAAAAATGTTTCGACAGAGTAACAGAGGAAATTATAAAGTGGACATTTTATTGCACAAAAGAATATTTGATGTAGCCCTTATTAGACAGTAGCTTTCTCCATCTCATGGTTATTTTTGACATTCCTTTTACGCCTAACTGACTTTATTGAAAACATGGATGTCTGCATTTAAGTGGAGGATCTGGAGAAATTTTTACAATTTCAATCAATCTTAAGCTCAAACTGAAATATTTTTAGTGTACTACATATAGTACTGTATGTGTCTTCTCTCTTATGCTTTTCATTCATCTAACATTGACCAGTATATACAATAGGATGGTATTACGCTAACTGACAATTACCTGACAGATCTGGAGCCTGCGGCTTGCTTCTCGTGGAGCTATTCCATCAACCATGGGGCCTTCCTAATGAACAAGATCATACAAACTGATGAATAGATAAATTTAAATTGACTAATTTAATTGATTGAAAACTTACACATACACTAATAAGAAAATATCCAGATTACTTACTGAATCATATTGTGCTATAAAAGTGTTAACATCGTTTTGGAAAATAGCAACACACTCCAGAAGGTTTTGTTTGAACTTGGGTTGCATTCGAACAAGCTCATCTTGCACTGATCTCTAGGAAAGTCAGGAATTAAAAACCAAGATCACAGGGGAGTTACAGAGGAGCACATTATAAAATCATTAAATATAATGAGAATACTAACAGCTTTAGACTGAAGTTTTGTGAAGAGATGCCTCAGATTGTACACCCCCTCTGCTTCTCTTTTGGTCACCTCTGCTTCATATTTAGTCAAAATTTTATAGTCTTCCTGTAAAATGTGACATCATCATTAGATTGTTATTTGAAAGCTACAAAAATCAAACAGGGTTACCTTATGAAGGAAAAAGAACATATGACATCAAATAGACAATAGAAGTGAAAAGCATTTCTGAACCATCAATGACAATCTACAAATTTTATGAGTGCACAAATTTAAGACAGAAAACAGGGACCATAACATGGTAATGACAATCACAATGCCCACAAATAGTCTCTGCCTCATAGATCATTGAAAGCCAACAATTCACTTATAATTCATGGCGTATTGTCTTGACTTTTACAGTGCCTTACTGCCAACTGTGCTTGTTATTATCTGCCATCACAAACCAGACTTCACCAAGATTTGTCCACATTCCAAGCCTGGAAACCTAACACAAGTCTAACTATATCTGTAGAGCCCATTTTGATCTGCTACTTGATAAGACTGTATTTATTTATTTCACTGAGGCCACTGGGTGGCACCACAGTGGTCCCAATGCAGAAATGCAAAATAAAATAGGGTCTGGGGTAATGTCTTGTGCCATATGATATCCTCTAATTGGCAGCTAATTGTCCTCGCCATTGCAGCCCCTTGTGATTGTTTTTTTTTTCCTTCATTTTTTTTCTTTAGTACTATTTTCATCTGTACACGGCCACACAAGCATTGCAGTTATAGGTGAGACTTAGGATATATCCCTGAAAAAAAATTATTATGCTAATCATACCTCAATAGAAATCAATGTCATATCAGTCTGTATTTCAGTATCCCGAAGCTTGGACAGGGCTCCCATGGCATGGCGCACATCTTCCAGATTATCCACAGAATGAGATAGTTGTATGAGGTATTTGTTAGCATGTATGCTGGTGTCAATCATTTTCTTTTTGTACTTCTCCTTCAGGTATTTGCACAACAGTTTCTTCCAGGTTTTGGTCTCAACTTTCAGGGCCTTCTTTAATGGATCTGTGTACAAGACATACAATTTGCATTCCTCTCTTCTAACACATGCAGATAGTTCTCAAATCAGGCACAATTTAAGAAGTAATCTGACTTGATTTGACTCAAGTAATCAAATAGAGAAGGACAACAAATGTGTTTTAAAGATTTCATAAAAAGAAACAGGGGTGCTTCTGCACTGATGTTCAGCAAGGTACTGCGCCTTTAAGAAAAAAAAAAAAAGGCAGTGTCCATATTCACCAAGACATCTGGAAGAATGGCAGCATTCATTATTACATTACCCGTTGACAGCTCAATAGATTCCAAAACAATGATGGGTTTGATATCATCAATTTCTTGTTCTACTGAGTCGTAGTTCTGGATTTCAGATTTAATCTGGATCAAGGATGGATGGCTGTCCATGAATTCCTTAAAAAATTAACAAAATCATAGTGCTGTTATTTCAGGAAAACAGATATTCTGTCTAAGAGTCAAAACAAGAACATGTTATGCTTGCAGGAAAACAAACCTTGACTTTGAGGTTCTTGTCCTTATTCCAGATCACACTGAAGGGACTGAACTCCTTCAGAATACCAGCCGCTTGTTCTTTCTTGGAGCTGACTGCTGTTTTCAGAGTGAAGACCACCTTTTTGATGTCCTTGTGTTCAGCTACTCTGTGATAGAAATTCTCTTTTTCTCCGCCTATGAGATCATTAAGAACAGGCAAATGAACAAAAACATCCCAAAAATTGGTCTTGATTATTTCGATCAAAGATTGATAAACCAAATTATTTTCACACTGCAAATTTCAAAAAGTAATACCTGTAATACCTGTTTTTTTCCATCCATGTACATGCTGACCTTGACATACCTGACAAATTCTTTGAGCCACCCAGACTGCACTCCCACTGCCATGCAATGCCCTTGCTAACTTCCAACACCAGCTCAATGAGGTGATTTATGGCCTGTTGGATCTCATCTACAGTGGGACTCATTACCTGGTGACAACAAATATCAGACAGTAACTACAGCTTCTGTTTCACAAAATTATTAAGGAATTCTAGATTATTCTTACAAGGTAACCACTGTAGGATGTAATCAGTCATCACTGAGTAGCAGAAACTCACCACCTTGGGTATGACCAGCTGGACTTCAGATTTTATTAGCGGGACCAGCTTAGATTCAGACCTTTTTATTGATGTTGATCTGTAAGAGATCATATAATTTCTCTTAGACATAGGTTCTTTTTTATATGCTGGCAAACACAGACATACTTACTTGCAACAAATTCTCCTTTTCAGGATCTCCAGAGATAACTTGGTTGTTTTCACCAGAGCCTCTAATACCCTTGCAGTGAAGTATTCATAAAGCTTCTTAAACTCCTGAAATTAAGATTGTTATGTGAAGCATTAACACCGTTGTTGATATATTGTATACAAGACAAATGTTTTGGTGTTGGTAAGCAAACATACCTTTTCAAATTTGACTGATTTCTCTCTATCTGGACCCTCTAAATTCATTCCCTCATCCTTCTGGCTCTCTCCTGAGAATGTCATATTCCTCTGTCCTATAATGTGTGTTGTATGTGTGTGAGTAAAATAAATAAAGATGTACACACATACATGTAATACATTTAGATTGTGGGTGAAACTCTTAAAACTAGGATTTAAGAGTACCTGAAACAGAAATCTGAACAGTCTTCTTGGTGCCTTTTGATTCATAAATGGCACTAAACACATTACCCAGCTCCTTCACGGCATCTTTAACACGACTACATTTGTAGTCAAAGGTCTTTGCCCACTCCATACATCGATTCTAAAAGAGATTTATAACAACTAAATTGGTAGACCAGACATAATTCACAATTTCAATTCAAAGAAATCAAAATGAAAAATTTACATTCAACCTTCATCTTTAGTTAAGCAACAATTGTTTGAAAAAAACGAAGATCAACAGTTCAATTACGCTTCATATTAAAATTTTGAGGATGAAAATAAAATGGTTATCACAGTCCATACCTCATTGTGGTCAATCAGGTCATGCACTGAAGTCACGTGATCTCCTGGGAGCTCATACAGCACAGTCTCCGAGATGTCCTTAAGGACACTGTCAATGTGTGTCTTACAGATATCTTGCACCTGAAAAAACGAAATATAGTGTGTAATAACATGACTCTTGAGCAATAGCATATTAAGAATATATTGCAGATCTACAAAAATTCACCAGAGGTTATTAATAATCCCTCTAAACAATATGGTATTAAACATGCTGAAGAATTTTTCTAATCTTTTAGAGGAATTACTTATTTATGGTAGTACTTTCAAAAGTATATTACTGTACTTTTGAATACCTTATTGTGGCAATATGCATGCCTAACTTTTGACTGCTTTTATACAGTAACATACCGTCTTTACAAGATGTTTAAGCTCAAACAAAGCAGTGTCAACATTTTGGAAGAACTTGTCCAGGAGGAAGGATGACCAGGTGAGCCGCACTGACCCTTGGCGAAGCACAGATTCCACCTTGCAATTTATCAGAAACAGTTTTTAAAAATGAGCAATGTTAGCTTTAACAATATAACATCTTTAAAACCCAAAAGCTATAAATATAAAAAAAAGTGTTGATGCTGGTTCCACACCTATTCACACTGGCTGTAGCAAATTTCATATTTGCCAGCTTGAACCTTTTCAAGCACAAGTGCTTTTCCTTGCTAAGCAGCCAAGAAAGAAATAAAAACTTCAAGTGTTTGTTTGCACGGACTTGCTGCAAATATCAGTTTTAGTTGAACCATGTGTGTTAACATTTATGAGAAAATGAAAATGGTTAATCTTCAGTACTTTGTTATCTTATGATTTAGTGAAATGCTGTACTCATAATTGTACTGTATTTATAAACTGCTTACATTCTTTACTTTTGAAGCCATCAAGCTGGTGAATTCTGCAGGCATGCTCTCACAAATGGACTCATAGTCTGCCAAAATGGTCTGTAAGAAAAAAATAACCATACAAATAATTTTATATTAAGGTAACCCATCCATAAAAAACAAGTGTATGAATGGAACATTATTGTTTACCTGTAGTCGGAGGTAATAAGTCTTTATTCTGCTTTCCAACTTGACCAGACACAAAGCCTGTTTTGGAACCTCCAGGCCCATCTTCAGCAAACACTTAGCCTCCCGAATGACCTCAGTTACTTTAGGATCAAAGTTGACAACTAATTTTCCAGTCTTTGGGTGACGAACCAGCAGTGTGATATTCAAGACTGTTATGAAGTAGAAAAGGAATTAAGTATTTGAAATAAATATTAACAGAATCCTATGCTGCATCCCAACAAGGGATATAACATGCCATCTAGGGTAGCAACATATTAAGTTACAACCAAAGAACCAACCATAGTCTAGCTGTGACACTTCACCCATCCATGTTCTGTGGTGAACACACTCAAACTCTACAAATGCAAATGCAATTTGGTTGTACATTTTGACCACATCTTGTCCCTCAGGGCTGCACAGGATATCAGAGTGTTTCTATCAAGGACAAAAGATATATTCAACATTGAAATATAATAGTTTGATAATGAAGTTTTTTCAATTGTTTTGGTGGGAGAAATTTAGGCTTACTTTTAGGTATGACATGGGTTCCTCTATTTTTTTGTAAAGGTGTCTGACCCAACTAATCCTTCCAACCACAGGAGGCATGTTTCTAGCTATTGGGGGGTCCTCTCTCAGTTTATCGTAGAGCTGTAAAGAAAATTTACACAAGTAACCCTGTTCATTTAATCAAAAATATCAAAGTCCATATCTGACAATAAATTTGACAATGAATTTATATTTAATTCTTGTTATCTACTTAAGTAATTCAAGCCCATGATGTGACGCGATACCTTTTTCACAAACTCTATTTCTGAGGCATATTGCTGAAGAATAAGACCCAAGATATTGGAAGTTTCTGTGTCCACACAAGGAATGTTCAGCCTCTGAAAACTAAAAACAAAGAAATTTAAGAGATGTGTTAGAATTTTCTGTTTTTCATGTCAAATGGTCCAAAATTTAAATCATTACACAAGGATCTATATAATATACTACCATGCAATATTATACTGACCGCTGTATTAAGCTAAGAGCTTGCTCAGATGAAATGATGTTTGAGAAGCATGACCTCATAAATGCCTGCAGCCGGGTCTTTACAGAAGGATAGACAAAATTTAAATATGAGCATCTATGCTAGAAATAATACTTATATAAGAGAGAAGGAGGTTATGGACACCGCCTATACAACATTTTACAGATTCTAAACAGGAGGAAATTTCACATACCTCAATGTGGCTGATTTGAACCATAAATTCAGCAAAATCAGTTTGAAATTCAGTTGTCCTTGGAGACATCATATCAGTCTGCTTCCGTTTCAAATTCATGGATACAGTGTGGAATTGCCTGGCCAGAACCTCAATACCCTCAATGTTTGATTTTCCAAGAGATTCAAATGTCTTGAACACTGTGATTATTTGTGTGATCTACAATGATAATGATAATGGTTATTGTTAGTTGGCAAGACATTAAGATAAAAGTGGAATTCAAATTAAAAATAGCATTGTGGACTGCACCTTTTCAAGTTGCTTGCAGAGGCCCTCGAACTTACAAAAAATCTGCATCTCTGAAACTTCAAAAGACCTCTTCCCTGGTGTTTCTGTTGTTTGTGTCTTTGTTTTCTGGAAGCAAGACCGGTACTCCTGATACAAACAGATACAGTCCTGCCAAAGGCAAATAATGAATGAAAGCAATTACATGCTGATATCATGTGTTATATTCAGTCCTTAGTTATGACACTGTAGATATTCTCCATGTACATATGTGTCATCATTACCTGTATTTTCTTGATAATGTCTTCAGCATCTTGCTCCCATATTTGACATGTGCCATTGCAAGTTATATATGATCTGCATGCTGTAACCATCTGATTTGTGACCTAGACAATTTTTCAGAAACAAAATTACAAAGTTTCAGAAAGGAAAATGTAAATCTTAGATTGTGTATTTGCATTAAAACCAAATTTTCTAAAGTAAACTCAATTTTTCTGAAACTGAATTCAATACACTTACTTTGATGAACAGTGCAGATATATTTTCTCTTGTATTGTAGTACAGTGAAACACTGTAAATCATTTGAATGGCACTGATGACGTTCTGCACACTTTCCATCATGGTAACCTGCAATCACACATCCACATATGTCTATTATTTACAATACTCTGTTCTTTCGAAAATTATTGCAATCCAATAACCTTATAATGAACAAATACTTTAAACAATGGGACAAACTTTGCGTTAACACATGAGTTTTCCTTAGACATGACTAGACATTCATTACATCAGATTATTGACTATACATACCGGGTCACTGTTGTAAAGAGGTTTAAAGACTTTCTCCAGTGTGCACAGGAATTTTACATTGTCTTTTGCCTCATTGGCATGATCTGTTATCCTGGAGTCCAGCTCCCGCCACATCTGCATAGGTACGTGATTTAAAGTGATACATTTTAGTTCATTCTTTAGGGCTTAAGGGCTTTTGAAGACCAAAGCAAGTTTTTAGATTTCATTGAGTAATATGCACTTTTTCTAAATTAAATCCTTTAATCCGTCTATAAAATGCCCTTCACAAGTTGCTGTATCAGAGCAAAAGTACTCAAAAAGTATGTGTGATATCTCAACTTGATACAATGTCTTAAATAGTTATCAAAGATCAATAATTATTCATTTTATAATTTTTAAGCATAATTTTGACGGATATTTGTCTTGTTTTATTTTACACAGAGTCATATTACATCAACCCTTTGTCAGATCCACTGACAGCCTGGTAAAAATGCTGTATAATAATTTATTTTTACATATAACTTTGTTGATGTTCAACACTCAAGTGTCAGTACCTTCATAACCTTGGAACGGCTGATATGGAGCACCATTACCACTGCCTTACACTCTGGGCCTTTGATGTGACCGATGATGGAGTTGAACCTCAAAGACATTCTTTGCCAGTGCTGTAGCTCACACAGCGGCCCTGCAGAATCATCTGCTTTCCTCAGCTGATCACTTTCTATCAGGACCTGATGATTATGGATACAGAGAAAGGTTACAATTTCATCTTACAGGGCAACTATACAATTAATAAGTAAGATAATAGTAAGATTCATTTAAAAGTAAGTTGTGATTTAGAATAACATGCTTATCTGCAGTTTCCATTTATATTTTGGACCAACTGCATGGACCCTAAACATGTTCTGGCATTGTATCTGAATGACATCTTAATGAAGCTTTAGCCAAGATACAATAAGGAAGATCTTTTCCCTCTAACTTCTCTTTTTATTGGGAGTTCCTGTTATTTTATTATTTTTTGGGGGTTTTCAGCTTCAATGGAAAAAAACTGTCAATCAGTCCTCATAGGCAGTTCTTTAAATGTCACTGTCCCTGTGAGAGGTGTAATATCAAATATAGAATCTTTTATCAACCATTTTACCAACCTGCTCGATTTGCTTGTACCATTGCATCAGAATTTCTTCAAGTCGACGCACCATGTCAAAGTTAGCAGCTGCAACTTTCATATCATCAAGGGAGGCCAATTTAGAGAAGTCAATATCTGTGACTGTTTTAAAATGAACAATGCTCTCATTGTTCATCTGGAGATCTGAGGTACAAACAAGAAGACAGAGTACAAGATCATCAAAACTAGTTAAAGACCACTATTTGGTCATAACAATGTCACTGTTAACAAACTGCAATTTTGAAGTAATTAAGGATCACTTGACAAATAAAACTGCTAATACACATTATTGTTATGATACTTCTAAACATCCAAACTTGAAAGTCTGCCAACTTGAAGAAAAAAATGACTTGCCATCTAAGGTAGTAAGACAATGTTTAATGGTGAACTTGAGGTTCTTTTTAAATTTTGCTCCACGTCGAGTCTTATCTAACGCTCCCCAGTTTTGTTTTGCATCAAGAGCTGGTAGCACAAAGTTGTAGGCATTCCTTATTCCTTTCAGAAGGCCATGTCTGGCATCGACCACTGAAAAACTGATCTCCTGCAAAGTATCAAGACAAGATCACCCGTCACTTATCAAAATCCAAAAGCAAAAATGCTAAATCTAGCTTTGTGCTAGTTACATGGCCATCAGCAGTGAGCATCTTCCAGCTCTTCCTCAGTGAAGACATAGAATGCTTATTAGTTTCATTTGACTAGTTGAAGATGTGATAATAAAATAATAAATGTTAAACCAGCTGTTTTGTTTTGCCTGTAGAAGATATTGATTTGTTATTTGTACTGTACATCAATTAGTTTAGCAAACTTTCTTAAACTCATAAAAAAATCTGGCATATAACAGTAATTTTATATGGATATCTAAGTGCAATAATTCGATGGGAAGCCTTGCCTATCACACAAAGAAACAAAGGAATCACAATTACAGAGACAAACCAGTTTACACATACAAGACCGTCTTACCTCATGTATGTTCTCTGAATTCACAGGAATTTCCACTCTATTCCGTGTGAAAGAGCAGCAAACACCTGTAAGACATGTCTGAGACAAATCTGCTAAAAACAGCCTCAGTATTTTTTCCCCTTTGGTAGTCCCAGGATATGAGCGGCCACTCTCTGAAATTAAATCCAAATGATTCTTGATGACATGAGGAACAAGACAGGACATGTAAAATTATTTACTGCTGTTATCTATTCTTTGTACTAAAGTTTAAATATTCACCAGTAAGGGGGCAAATATAATCTATTAAATTCAGTAGACTTGGTAAAGATTTATCCCCAAATTATACAAATCTAAAATAGAGTGAATATTAATTCAAACACATACAGTGAAGGACCCATAGGTTATCTCTTAGGAATAATACCCCCCTTAAAGACATCTGACATCTTTCTATGGATGGGAAATCAAAAAATAAATACATTTTTTTGAAAAAAATCAATATTGTTAACCAGTTCTATCCCATATATAATACTAGCATAATGACAGTCTAATAAAAAATTAATATGGCATGATGGCTAGTTTATCATAGTCCAAAATTGTCTTTTTAGATTTATGCCTACCTACTCCTGGGACTTCAGCCTCTTGATACACAAAGGAAATTGTTGTACAACCTCCTTTGGCAAAGAAATTGTCAAAAGCAGCCAACTATTGAGCAAGAAAAAAAAGGTGATCAACTTTTTTTATACATATATTTACATGTTAATATAGGCATTCAACAAAAATGTTCCTATAATCTTAAAAATAATCATTTATGAAAATGAAAACTCCTCATCAAAAATCTAAAATGAAGAGATCATTGTATTATGTAATGAATCAACACCAGAAACACATAATGTAAAGTTTTATACACATCACAGCCCCAATGCAAAAGACTGGAAAATTTCTGACTTCTGTATCTTCCTATGGTACTATAGTGGCAGACAGAAATAAGCACCAATATGACGTGATGATGAGTATTTGTTGAGATGTTGCTGCCTTTATCAGTATCACTCCCCCTAGAATCTTGCAATGTGCAGCATTTTAGGAAGTATTATATACTTTTTTTAAGTGTCATTGTGTATTTGATTATCTCACAGACTGAAACCAAAACATGTGAATGTCTGATAAGAATTTATAAAAAGTAACAATGTGCCATTTGTCTCTTGCCACCAAATCTGTAATCTGTTTGGATGTGTTTGGAACAGGTGTGTAATGGTGCTCATCAGTTTCCATCTGGAGGGTAAAGAGAGTGGGTGCAATTGCCACACATGTTTCCAAATGTACAAACATTCTCCTTTAGTCAATATTGAGTCCTGTCTCCCTCCTATCTTTTTTTTTTTTAGAGACCAAATTGTGGCCACAACTAAGAGTCAACTGTCCAGAACTACAGGGATAATTAATCACTTCTATGATTTCTGTAGACTGTCAAAACTCACAGAAGAATCTAAAATAAATTCCTCTACTGCTGTTGGCTCCAAGGACAGTCTGTCAGCCAGGATGTTTATCAAGTATTTGTGTGCAGGGGTGAGGAGCCTTTTTCGCTCTTCTCGGGCATGCTTGTATTTGGCCTGAGAAAGACAAGAGTTGTAAACAGTCATATAGTAGCTCAAGTAACAAACTTGTACCATACAAAATAAGTTACATCTTATTGTTTACATGTATTCTATAAGCCTACAAGGTGTTAGATTAATTTACCTGACATCCATGCTTGTTTGGCTTTTTATCGTGTGGATCCATCATTGACCAAAATCACCTCTCACCTCTGTCCAGGATATTCTCTCTAAATAAAATAATAAAAACATGATTAGATACATGATTAGATAGGCTGGAGCCTCATGTGGCCTACTTCTGCCCTATAGTTTTGAAGACATAGCACATTTAGGACCTTGCATCATGAAGGCCCGAATATAGTCAGTAAACAGATAAAGGCATTTATTTTTTTAATTTTTATTCAGTAAAACAGGATCATTTTTTAAGCGCAAGGTAATTTTAAGCGGTTGCTTAATGTTAAATGCATATTTGTGGGGCATTATATGATGAACCCCACCACACAAATTCACATTACAGTGCTAGTTAACGTTATCTATTCGGCTGTTGAACTGCCGTTAAACTAACCTAAAGGCATATCAATGTAGCTATCGTGCTTTACGCTGACTTAAAAGTTTGACAAATAAAAGTGAAAGCTGAAGATGAAAACTGCTAAATTATTTCGGGTTACTGAGGTCAGCTCAGTGATGAATGCTAACACTGACATTGAGAACAACCTCGCCGTTACCATTAGCTAACTTGCGGAGTTGGACACTTTTGATTTAACATTAATGTAAAATATCTTCCTGCACTTACCGAAACTTGGTCACAATTTAAAATTATTGCCGTCTGGTGGCCACATTTTCTCTTTTTTGTGCTGTTTCAGTAGCAGTTTGTTTCTTTGACCCCTGACAATTAATTTTGAATCCAAATCCAGCCGTTACCGGCCTTTCAACCGCCGATCGTCAACCGTTGAGGAGCCACGGCCGTTTGCGGCAGAGGAGACCGTTTAAATCTCCATGATGCTCCTTCACTTCCATTACTTGTTTCTGTCCTTTCCCTCCCTTACTTCTGGGGTATTTCATTATAATTATCCCGGCCAGTAATTAGTCACTGTAC
Source organism: Trachinotus anak (assembly GCF_046630095.1). Classification (NCBI taxonomy): domain Eukaryota; kingdom Metazoa; phylum Chordata; class Actinopteri; order Carangiformes; family Carangidae; genus Trachinotus; species Trachinotus anak. The sequence goes on along the minus strand of NW_027273863.1, from coordinate 24,674,997 downwards.
TTGATGCGGGAGGATATCCTGGTTTTTTTTGATGCGCTTCAATACAAATAAACGTCCGGGCACTGTTTGCTGTTGGGTGAAGTTCCCGTTAAAGTTCACAGGAAAATAAATAAATAAATAAAAACAAGCTTTCATGGTGCAGACAAAGGAATGATGTATGTATCATTAGCAGGTACATTTAAACTCCACCTCATTATTCTACAACAGCAACCAGAATACATACACAAACACAATAAACGGCTCACACACGTCCCTTTCCGTGCATTTCTTTCAGTCGTTAACCTGAGAATTGCATTAACTCTGAATTATTGCACTTTATTGCTTAAATTACAACCCGAACTACTTCAGACATAATCAAATAAACAGTACCTGTAGTTATGTGAAGTCTGTCTTGGCCATTTTGTTTTCCACATTTGGATTTTGGCGCCCTCTGCCGGGCTGTTTATATAAGGACGCGGTGGAAGTGACTGAATTAACAACCGATCCCAGATCAGAAAGCGGAGAAGACATATGTTTCGTGGTCCACTGTGATTGGTCCAGACACACCATCTTTCTGTCCAATGGCAAGCAGACATCTGTTCGCTGGAGCGACTCTAAAATATTCCCTTCTCTTCCTCCTTCGCTAGGTATTCAGTGGTCAGCTAGGACGGTACCAGCGGTGGAAAGCAGAGCTGTGACGGGAAAAATGCAAGTCTTGGGTGTAATTGCGGTAATATTAGCAGTATACTGCGTACATGCAAAGGTTTACCTTCGGGAGGAGTTCCTGGACGGTGGTGAGTTTGGCAGTGGACGTTTAGATCACTGGCTGGTTGTGCAGGAGTTTATTTCATTGCATGCTAGCATGACTGTTCCCCGTCATTTTGTCAAAATTATCGTCGTGATTATTCTTGAAAGGCCTTTCTCCTCCAGAAAAAAAATGTGTTTTCAATTGGTCATTAAGTGAAAAATGCCATTCTTCTTAGTTTCCCAACTTTAACTGGGCTGTTAGCTGGCTAACTTCAGTGAGGCCCAAAAGCTAGCAAACGCAGTACCATATGACTAAAGTTACTAATTGCGGCCGAAGTTTCACAGTAAACTAACTAACCAAACGAATTTAACCGGTTTGACAGTTGCATTTCAAAGAGTAACGCCAATGAATGTACGGTTGGGTAATTATTATCGGGAAGTAACTCGGTGTTTTTGCAAGAGAAGTGGTCCCCAGGTTTTAACCCTCAGCTAACTTAGTGCTCGTCTTCTGTCCAGATGAATGGAGAAGTCGCTGGGTGAACTCCAAACACAAGTCTGACTATGGAGAGTGGAAACTGACGGCTGGCAACTTTTACGGAGATGCTGAAAAAGACAAAGGTAAACGTTTTGAGTTGTTATTCCACTTATCACAGAACAAGAATCACGTGTTTTGAGCAACGTGTTTTTGATTCAGTGTGGTCAAAAAGATACCTAGGCACTCAAAAAAATGTTGATGTAAATCCTGGATTTAGATTTCAATGGTGGAAATAAGCAATTAATTTTTAGAGAGCAATAATATAGAATAAATAAATCAATAGTTGTAATCTGGTTCTACAGGTAAAATTTTTACTGGGTTAAACAACAAACTTTATTGTCTTTACAATGTAACCTTTGTCTCATGAACAGCTCTTACATTCAAAACAGTCTAAAAGAGTTACGTCTAGTCATTAAGTTTAAGTGCCTTGATGTCCCTGTAAATCTGTTAGCTAAAGAGAACTAATTTTGTGTTTTTCTTGCTAAAACTGTCTTTTGTCTTCCTACTTAAGGTCTCCAGACAAGCCAGGATGCACGATTCTATGCTACCTCTGCCCGTTTTGAGCCTTTCAGCAATGAGGGCAAGTCTTTGGTCATTCAGTTTACAGTCAAGCATGAGCAAAAGATTGACTGTGGTGGTGGCTATGTGAAGGTCTTCCCTGCTGATTTGGATCAGACTAAAATGCATGGAGAATCCTCATATTACATCATGTTTGGTAAGTGATGATGGTCACATTAGTGAATGGTTACAATAACAGGATTTGAAACGTGTAGTAATTAAATTTGTTCCACCCAGGCCCTGATATCTGTGGTTACAGCACCAAGAAAGTCCATGTCATCTTCAATTACAAGGGAAAGAACCACCTCATTAAGAAAGAGATTAAGTGCAAGGTAATGCTGCCTATTTTAAATATGAATAAACAGGTTCATTACAAAATATAAATGTGCACCACTTCTGCACTGGTGGCTTAATCCAAACACCTGTTTCTTTTAGGATGATGAGCTGACCCACCTGTACACGCTGATCCTGAATCCAGATCAGACCTATGAGGTCAAGATTGACAACGAGAAGGTAGAGTCTGGCAGCCTGGAGGATGACTGGGACTTCCTTCCTCCTAAGAAAATTAAGGACCCTGAAGCCAAGAAGCCAGAGGACTGGGATGATCGTGCCAAGATTGATGATGCTGATGACACCAAGCCTGAGGTAAATGAGCTTGCTGATATAATTAATTAAAGAAGTTCTGCTTTCTTCTCTGACTAAATGAGCTTCAATGAACTAAATTTCTTCCAAAATTCTGTTAGTTCAACTTCCATTTAGGATTATTTGTTCCTCTTTTTAGGACTGGGATAAACCTGAAAACATTCCAGACCCTGATGCTAAAAAGCCTGAAGACTGGGATGAGGATATGGACGGAGAGTGGGAGCCACCCATGATCCCCAACTCAGAGTACAAGGTAGGTTCAAGTAGGATCTTCATGTCTAGAGTTTGATTTGTGTGATCTCTTCTACCTGAGAAATGGTTAACATTCATTGCTAATGCCTTTGCAGCATGATAAATAGCATCTCTATTACAGGGAGAATGGAAACCCAAACAGATCGACAACCCCAACTACAAAGGACCATGGGTGCATCCTGAGATTGACAATCCTGAATACAGCGCTGACTCAAACATCTACAAGTTCGACAACATTGGTGTTTTAGGTCTTGATCTTTGGCAGGTGAGTGAGAAAGATCCTCTTTGAGTAGTAATATTATCACCGTACTGATGTTGAACTACAGTGTGACATTTGTTACTGTTGATCCCAGGTGAAATCTGGTACCATCTTTGACAACTTCCTGATCACAGATGATGTGAAGGAAGCAGAAGACATTGCAAAGGAGACATGGGGTGTGACAAAGGTATGCTAGTGTTGGTACTCTCTTTAAGCCATATTTTGTTTTATAAGCAACACATGAAAGCATTGCCAGTGAGATGCTGAATTGATCAAAAGACATGGCTTGTGATTATCCTAACCATCCTCACAGGAACCAGAAAGGAAAATGAAGCAGGAGCAAGATGACCTGAAACGAAAAGAAGAGGAAGAGAAGAACAAAGAACAAGACACTGAGGGTGATGATGATGATGAAGACGAAGACGGGAATGACGAGGAAGAAGAAGAGGAGGAAGAAACAAAAGACGACTTAGAGGAGGCACTTTCAGAAATGGATGATGAGGAAGAAAAGCCTAAAGATGAGCTTTAAGGAGCCATTAGAAACTCTGTCATGTGTTTCCCAGGGGTATTGTGGCTGCTGTGCATCCTTTCCCTGAGATCTGGACACAACTCAACGTTGGGGGGGAGGGGGGAGGGGGGGGGGGGGGGGGGCAAATGTAGTGAAGTTGGGCAGGTGGGTGTTAATGGACTTAGTTTCGCTTTAATTTTGGTCTTGATGTTACCCTGTTGCCCCTGAACAGCTGGATTGATTGTAAGGTTTTCCACCTACAAAGTCCATTCCTCATTTTGTAGTAACAGAATAAGGAGGCACTGACATCCACTGCTTTCTTGATATTTGCTTGATCTACACATTTACTTTATTTACTGATTCTCTGACTCATTTGATCATCTGTTAGTTTTTTTGACAGTTGACCAGAACCTGTGATTAAAAATGTGGTAAATATGACAAAACTTAGATCTGCAGAGACATTCAAATTCCAGCCTGGTGAAACATAAAATGCACATAACTGAACACACAATACATAAAATGTAAGATTTGCAGTAAAACAATCACAAAATACAGACAGGAAACAAGACTGTAATGTAATGTAACTTATTTTAGTTATGTCTTTGGCACTGACTTTTTATTTTCCTTTCCATGCTCTCTAAGGCATAATTGAATGGAAACCTATGTGTGTAATGAAATTCTTTTCTTACATGTCTTCATGGTAATGTGATGGGACCTGCATTATATCCTGAAAGTCTGGAGAAACAGATGGTGAGCCTCTGGTGTGACTCATGACATCACACTTCTTTTTATTGGACAGAATGTTGTTGATACCAAAGTTTTTATTAAAAGATTATAACCTTATCACCTGGTCATATTTTTGCTGTATATGCACATTTTGAGGTAAGGAGTCTAAATGTAAATTGTAGAGATTATTAGATTAGTAAACTTGCCCTCGGCTCGGATCCATCCCTTTATACCATTTGGTTTGCGAGTGGAAAGCACAAAAGATACAACGTCACAAATGAAACAGCCAATGCAAAACACATCACCGTTTTTTTAGCCATGGATCTATTATAAGACCCTTATAATAATAATATAATATAAGACCCTAAGTTCTTATAATACATCCATGTTTTTTGCCCTCAGTTGTGATTCGCTCTTCTTAAAACCTGACATGTGTGCCTAGTAAAATGTCCGGGTACAGCACTTCCCTCGTATTGTCGTTCCGCTTGTTTTCGGCACGTCAAGAGGTCTCGGTGGAAACGCGATGTTTAAAGCTTTCTGGAGAAACAGCTCATCCAAAAAAAATCTTCACAGTCGATACTGCACTTGCATGTTTCTTCAGCAATAGTTTAAAGTCGATCAGACAGACAGATTCCTGCGTTTATATTTCAATACTGTAGATTTGTTCCACTGAAAGTAAACAGTGGTAGAAGTGTCTCTGTGAAGCCTGTTTAACTTCTGGAGGAGGTTTAAAAATATTTGTGGTGGGGGAACAAACATGAAATGTGATTATGGGTTCACAATGTTATTCATTACCAGAACATACATTTTTTTAAAGATTGAATTTCAAAAGGTTTTTCCATGTTCAGTATTGATCTATAAGCTACAGTATAAATTGGTGAATCATAAATTTAATATAGTAACAGTCTTACTTTTGCTGAGGGTATACTTAAACTTAGACTTCCCACTTCCTCCCACTCTGTTTGCCCTGTGTTTGTAGTGCGTTGCCTGTATAACATCAGGCCCAGAGCACACCGCAGACCAGACAGAGCCCCAGTGCTGCCAAACTGCCCCAAGGTTTAATGTATGTCAGTTTGATTGTGGTAGTTTGATGAGACACAATTCTATTTATAAAAAGTAAAAATTAGGTTTAAATCATGATACACTGGTGCGTATTTCTACACAAAATTGCAACTGGTCAAATTTCAGGCCTTTGCCAGTTTGGTATAGCTATGCCACCCTGCTCAAATGAGGGATAATGTATTGTATGAATGCACAAGACAACTTCAACATCAGTATATCAATCTGTAAAGACTAGGAAAACAGAATTATGCATTAAGTTAAATGTAATTAGTAAATAGTAATTTACTCCAATTTCAACAAAAGTAGAACAGTAGAAAAATGTACAACTTTGTACAAGCCAGGGGAGACAACTGAAGTCCATTCATCTATTTAAATGTTTATTTAAAGTTGAACCAACTGCAAGATGCAACGTGACATCACACTCATCAATCTGCACAGACGTTTCCATTTTTCTGCTGATAAAACACGTCTGAATGGCCAGAAAACAAAAGAATAATCTCGGTTATATTCAGCTAAAAACCCTCTTAACCTGATGTCACCTTGATGGATACTTATCAAATTACTATGTTGGATACGAGACTCATTCCATTTAAAAAAAAAAAGGCGTGCACCCAACAATTAACACTTTAATCACCTCTGCATTGTCACTCAGTAGCTATTGTCCCACCCTGCACGGCCGGTGTTGTGGCGGGGACGGCGCCCCTGTCAGAACCTTCCTCCGCGCCGTGCCCGCTCGTCCCTGCTAGGTTAAGGGGCGTGTGCGCGCTCCCGAGACACCAGGAAATATGGCGGCGCTCATGACTCTCAGTCAGGTAAGAACATCCAGTATCTCAAGAAAAGTCCCTTAATTTTGACATCGATCAGCATCGAGTGACAGCGGCTGTGTGTTCCCGCCGCATCGCTGCTTCGTAAGCTGCGGCCGGGTGTTGGCCCGCGTTAGCAGCCTTCCGCTGCCAGCTGAGGTGACATGGTTGGCGAAATTAAGTAAGGGTTGCAAAGTTGCTGTGCGTTTTAATGGGAGAAGGAAGCTAGTGCTGCAAGGAGAGTGGCGGCGTTAGTAGCAGACAAACGTACTTAGTGGCTAAAACGGAACAAAAACAAAGCTGTGTTAGCTAGCGTTAGCTAGCGTTAGCTAGCGTTAGCGATCGAAGCTAATACAGTCTCCCAGCGCCACAGCCATGTCTCGCTGTCTGGCGTTTGTAAGTGAGCTGGTCTTACATTTCTTCCCTGTCTGCTTCTCCAGTTATCAAGTGGAAACCCAGCCTACGAAAGCTACTACAGACAGGTAAGGTCGTGGTTACTGCTGTGATTGTCGTACCAACATTATCCGTCCTAACAAATCAGCTAACAGGCACGACTGTGTCTGCTGTGTCCACTTAGCGTCTTGTTGTTGTTGATTCTTTGTAGCTGGATCCAGGAAACACAGGGAAAGTATCAGCTGGAGATGCAGCTCAGTTCCTTAAGAAGTCAGGGCTGTCGGACAGTACACTGGGGAAGGTGGGCCTCAAATACACTTAAATGTACAGACAAGACACACTCATATATTCAGTCAATAGCATCTAAATAGCTTTTTTAAAAATATTATTTTCTCAGATTTGGGATTTGGCAGATTCAGAAAGAAGAGGCTATCTGGATAAGCGGGTAACATTTCATTTCTGTGTAAATTTGCTCTCCTCAGTGATGCTGATGTGTGCGTTAAACGCCGGACTTGTCTTTCTCTCTTCCTCTTTTGTAGGGTTTCTTCATAGCGCTGAGACTGGTGGCTTCAGCACAGGGTGGAAATGACATCAGCCTTAACAACCTCAACCAAAACTTAGCTGCACCCAAATTCGTAAGTGTTGAAATGGAGAGGTCCTAACTGTCGTTTTCCTCATCTTCATGCATTTGTTACTGTGTCAGTCTGCCCAGCCTGTTAGTATCTAATCCTCACTTCATTTTTTTACAGAAAGACACTAACAGCCCATTATTACGTGCTTCAATGGCAGCGCCTGACTCGCAGTGGGCAATAAGGGTGAGTTCCTCGTGTTTTCAAGAACATTCTTGAGGATATAAGAAAACCAAACTTGTCATCTGAACTGGAGTGTTTTCTTCTTTCCCAGCCTGATGAAAAAGGGAAGTTTGAAGACATTTTTGAGAGCCTGTCTCCTGTAAAGGGTCTCCTCTCTGGGGATAAAGTCAGGCCAGTTTTGATAAACTCCAAGCTACCTCTGGATGTGTTAGGAAAGGTGATGTGACATGCTCGAATGATATACACATACATAACACAGTGTGAACAATTGAAAGCAACTCAGCCATGCTCGTTTTGACTTTTCCTTTCTGTTGCTGTAGATTTGGGACCTAAGTGACGTAGATAAAGACGGACAATTGGACAGAGATGAATTCACAGTGGTAAGCTGGCTTTGGTCTACTACAGCATATTCTGGGGAGGAAATTCTTATTATAGTAAAAAAAAAAAGAAAAAGTTTTTCAACAGATTACAAGTTTTTTTAAAGCTGGTTTTACCTAATGGACCGATTTCCCTGCTGTCTAGGCCATGCATCTTGTTTATCGAGCCATGGAGAAGGAGCCCATCCCCGCTAGCTTACCCGCTTCCCTCATCCCACCTTCTAAAAGGAAGAAATCTGCAGGTGCGCTGCCGGGTGCCGTGGCTGTGCTGCCTGCTCTGGGCCTCTCCGGGCTTACACCTGGCCCGGCTCCTCTCAAAGAGACCTTGCGAAGCACTCCCCCTCTGGGCAGCGCTACTCCCCTCAGCACCAGTACTGTCAACCTCTCTCCAAAACACTCCTTCAAATCCAGCACACCGGTATGTCAATCCAAATATAGAAACAGTATAAAATATCAAACATAAAATAATCAAACCAGGGTTGAGTGCAGTGATATACTGCATCACTATCATCTACTTCTCTGCATTACAGCAATTAACTCTTGTTTCTTTTGAGTTTGATTAGCTTTTAATTACAATTTGCCCAGAATAATTAGACAACAGAATTCTGTATATGTTTATTTTCAGATATAATTATACTTAAACTTCATTAATGTTAATATCGAGTTATTTCCCAGCTTTACTCTTTCCATTAAATAGAACATATACATTAATCTAGTCAAAAAGTGTTGTCATAGGTAGTTTCACCTAATTTCCTTACTGATTGGAATTGGTGAAAAAAAAAAGAGTGATCTCAGGAAGTATATGGTTGTCACTTTTTGAATGTAGTTCTAATTAGAAATAAAATGTAAAACTGTGTGCACAAAATCCTCATGGAAAAATCAATACATTTATTATTCCTTGCTTCTTTATAAATATGCGTCACAAGAGCAGGACCAGGTGCTTTAAAGATTGGTTCTGTTGCTAATGGATGGACTTGTTTTGCCACATTGTTGTAAGCTTTGTGCACAGGCCAATGAGTTTCTCCTTACCAACATGTTATAGCTGCAGGGATCTTTCACCCATGACTTTTGGAGAAACAGGTTTCCTTTAAAGGGAAGACAGGCAAGGTTCTCGGTTCGCACTTGTGCCATGATCACCTGACGAATGAATTACTGCTTTAAAATCTATTTTAATTTCCCCAAGTTGATATTTTCTCTGTAACGTACCTGAAATAAAAAGCTGTCCGTACCACATTTTGGAGTTACACAGTTTTGGTTACACTAATCAGATTTTACTCTTAGATTTTTACACACTACCATTTCCCGTATATGTGTGAATGTGTGTGATGTGTTAGTGAAAAATCATTATTCTGTTTGTGGTAAACAGTTGATGAGCAAACTGATGCATTTCCATCTAGGGGAGGATTCTTGGAAAATGTTGGTATTTATAGTAAATGTTTTCCTCATTTGACTCCAACTATACTTTTATTTCCCACAAAAGAAAAACTATGAGTTTGAAGCAGATGTTGTCCCTCTCATCTGAAATCACATAAATGTTCCTCTTTGTTCGTTCCAGCCAGCGGTGAACTGGGTGGTACCGGTGGCTGACAGAGAGAGATATAATGAGATTTTCAAGCAAACAGACTCCGACAACGATGGCCTTGTCACCGGCACTGAGGTGATAGAGATCTTCATGCAGTCTAGTCTCTCCCAGACAATGCTGGCACAGATATGGTGAGACCGCAGCTCAGTTCAGATCACATTTTTTTTTTTTTTTTTTTTTTTTTTTTTATATATACAGATGTTTTCCTCATTACTTTCACAGCACTCTTTAAAACTAAGAATATGACAGTGGCTGAGAGAGCTGAATGCACTGCAGCTGAAGAAAACACAAGCAGGAAAATGCTGCCAACATAAAAACACAAATAAGTTTTCACACTATAGAAGTTTACAGGGCACAATATAAAACTGAGGAACAAGTGAGCAGCAAGAGTGAACGCAAAATCCCACCTTCAAATGGGCTAATTTTCAATCATCGTTGAAGGGGTGGTCAATATACAGTATGTATTTGTTTTTAGTGTCCTCCAGAAATTTGTCATGTTGCAGCTTTTCTTTACTTGCTTGTGTTTCCTTTATGTGTTGCGTGTTTCTGTTTCCCACCAGTTGAATGTGTTTCTGTATTGGCTTAGTGTTTGTTTGCGCTTTTAAACGCCGTCTGCGTGTTGGTGACGCGGTGAAGGTTTTGTCTTAATTTGCTTGTTCGTGTTTATTTGCATGTGCTTTCTCTGGTTGCAGAGCACTGTAGTGCAGAGCGTTCTCAGCCACTGTAGAATGTGCTGTATGTGTTGACGGCACTAAAAAAAAAGGAAAAAAGGTTAAAGTAATTTCAATCACTAAACATCAATATGTTAACAACCACGAGGAAGAGATGCCATGTAGTTCTGAAGTGGCACCAATAATAAAATTTAATGCAAGTGATGAAAAGATGCAGCAAATGTGCAGCAGGGTTTTAAATGTCAAATAAAACACACTGTAATGTTTGAGATCATCATGGATTTAAAGGTTTTGATAAGTATATCTTAACTATAATAATATATATATATATATATATATATATATATATATATATATAAACATGTCTGTGTATATCTGTGTCTACTCTCCGTGTAATACAAAGCTACAGCAGTAGTGTAAATGTCAGCCATACAGTAGGTGCTCCACATGCCAGCCTGAGGCCACGCTCTGTCACAAATGAAACTAAAATGTCACATTTTATGCCTGAGCCATCGAAAAAGAAAATTCATTGTTTAAAGTCTGAGACTTTTTTCATTGTCAAGATAAACAATCCTCTTTCCCAATGGTTTCCCTGGGACCCCCTATAATTCCATGTATAAGTGGCACAGTGACTGAATGTATGATTATTGTGGTCCTGGGTTTCCAACACTTTCTGTAATCAAACATTTGAAGGCAAACTCTTATCAGATAGGGGACCCTGGGACACAATCATATCAAATCTAATTTGTGTCAGTTCAGAAAGAGTTTGAGAACCAGCAAGTCTGCGATGATTTAATGCCGCAGCACCATCTTTTGGCCAGTTTGAATCGTTACATTTTCTCCAGGAGCTGTGTGCAAAATAAGGTGCAAAAATGATGCCGGTGTGCTTCACCAGGCTGAGGAAACAGTTAAACTGGTAAATGTTCAGAATATGAATTTATCTGTGAATGCTGGGTTCTATTTTCTCACATTGTATCCACTATATTTACTCTTCCGTCTTCAGGGGATTGGCAGACACTAAACAGACGGGCAAGCTGACCCGGGAGCAGTTCTCTCTGGCCATGTATCTGATTCAGCAGAAGGTCACTAAAGGTGTGGACCCTCCCTCCACTCTCACCCCAGACATGATTCCTCCGTCAGAAAGGACGACATCATCAGTGGCTGGCCTCGTGAGTCCTGACTTTAGCTCACCTGATTGAAATTCTGCTTTCACCTGTAACTTGAGAGTCTTTGTTTCCCTGCTACTGTAAGCTTTCTAAATGGTGAGATCTGCTGTCTGGCTTTTTAGCTTTGCTTTGCAAAAATAGTTTTAAAAAAAATGCTTTTTTCTTTTTTAAGCTCTTTTCTATCCTGTCTAACAGAGCTATGTGGGGCTTTTGTCTTCTCTGAGGCCTGAACCTGCTGCACTAGCTAATATGCGCAGAGTGAGTAGTTGAGCTTTGTGTCACAAGGTGGCGCTATTGTTCTGTCATATATTCTCTGTCTCAGTCTGAAGCACCAGGTGTGAACGGGACCATGTTCCTTTTTATTATGTATCAAGTTTCCCATTTTATTTTCCGGACTAAAGGGAACAAAATTTTTTACATCTTTACATCCTTTTTGATATATTTGTTATTTCTTGGAGTTTCCAAAACATTTTGACTTTTCTAAACCTGTGTAAAGGGCCCACACTGCCACCTGCTGTAGTGTCACCAGCACTAGTCCATCACAGCAAACAATGTCAGCTGATGTCCATCTGCACTGTACAGTATGAAGGAGCCTATTATCTTTAAATAGAAATCATAAAAGATTTCATTCTCAAGCCAAAATGTGTTTGTAAAGGAAGGATTTTCAGTTTTTTATCATGGAGATGTGTCATTTCTGGATCAAAGCGTCAGACCATTAAAACAGGTGAGATGCTCCGGCTTCTCACTCAGAAAAGTCAGAAAAAAGTAAAATAATTAAAACAGTTATTGGCTTTTTTCCACCGTTATGCTCAGTGGACACATGAACAAACACGTAGGAGAAGCTGCCCTCTTACAGACAGATGTTTGGAATAGTGTAAAATTAATTAAGCAAGACTCAAAGAAATACCGTACAAAAACATGAGCTTTTGTAAATCTTGCACAAGTAGTGTCATTACCAACAAATAGCTCTTTCACACAGTTTCCTTCCTGAGATTGAACCTGAGACTTTCAAAACATTGAAAGGGAAAAAGTTAGTCTGACCAGTGCTTTGAGCACACGTCTATGGAGATGGTTTTGGGACACGCTGATTTTCTATTGAAACTCCTTCATTAGTTACAGGCCTGATGTGCTGAATACTGATATATGAGACAGATTTCACTGTAGTGTTACATTCTTTTGTATTGTCCTGTGTGCATTTCTCTTCATCCATGTATTGTCAGGATCTCTTGCTCCTTCCCTAGCTGTGCGAGGTGTTTGTCTTTCCTTCCTGTGTCTTTTGTTTTGTTAGACGTATCAGTGGGGAGCTCCTCTCTCCCCCTGCGCACCTCTCATGTCCCCTCTGCTCTCCGTCTCCCTCCTTTTTTCTCCCCCTTTCCCAATTAGAACATTTTCCCTAATGTCTTCATTTCATTCATTTCCCCGCACTCTGTCCTCGTCTGCGTCCTCACCCCCCCGCCTCCCTCACGTCCTTGATCATACCCTCTTACCCAACTTTACTTTTCTCTCACTAAACTATCTCAATGTCTCTGGCCTCAGGACAGCACTAGCTCCACGGGGTCGGCGGAGCTGACAGGCATCAAAGAGCTGGATGACCTCAGCCAGGAAATAGCTCAGCTGCAGAGGTGAGCGCCCTGAGTAACAGGAGGATTGCTTTGTTTCACTTCCTCTGAGAAAAAGGAGGAGAGGTTGCAGTGAGGTGATGGCGAGACACAGGGTCAAAGCGCCTTCAAACCACAGTTTTATTAAATCATTTTAACCTTTATTTAACCGAGAGCTCCTTTTAGATTTTCTTATTCCACAAGAGACTTAGTGAAGAAAACAACATGCTATTGGAGCCTTGCTAATACTTTATTTGGTTATCTCACCTTAATTTCAGTTGGACTAAACATAAAACAGATCTGGAGCACTTGACGATATTTCAGATGAGTTCTACTGACATACTACAACCCGGCATATTGTTGCAAAGCTCTGATCAGATGGTTGTAACAGGCACACTGTCTTTTATTTTTTATTTAATGCTCATTCTTCATTCATGTCGAGCGTGTCCATGCTCAAACTACAAATCAAGTTACATTTACCACATCAGGACAACGTATGTAGTGGTAAGAAAAGTGACTAACACACTTTTCTAAAAAAAAAAAACACCACAAATGATTTAAAATTTTCACAGTTTTCTCCTTTTAAGCCATGCATACTGCATACATTGGCTTTTTTTTAGAGTATAATAACAGAATTTGTTACTTACTCTTCTCCCACGTGCTTCACCAATAGAGAGAAATTCATCATGGAGCAAGAGATAAGGGAAAAGGAGGAGGCCATCAGACAGCAAAACAGTGAACTTCAGGTAAGGCTAAGCTGAACTAATTCAAATCATCCATTTATGATAAAAAAAATATCAGTGAATTAGTGTTTTATGAGTGACTCCTGAGTAGCAGTCAATGTCAGTGCTTGGAATATGAAATTCATAATAGAAATACCGATTCTTTCCCATCTTTCCCAAATTACACAACCTGGAAGTTAACTGAGAGATGATGATGACGATGTTCCCTGCAAATACGTTGTGTGTGTGTGTGTGTGTGTGTGTGTGTGTGTGTGTGTGTGTGTGTGTGTGTGTGTGTGTGTGTGTGTGTGTGTGTGTGTGTGTGTGTGTGTGGTGGACCTTCAGGACATGCAGAATGACCTGGACAGGGAGAGCAGCAGTCTGCAGGACCTGGAGTCACAAAAGCAGGATGCCCAGGAGCGTCTGGAGGAGATGGACCAGCAGCGCTCCAAGCTGGAAGGGATGCTCAACGACGTCAAGCAGAAGTGCCAGGAGGAGTCGCAAATGGTCAGAGGCTTTTTTTTTTTTTTAAAAGCTAATTGCAGCGCATTATTTTCAAACAGTCATTGAGTGTTTTGAAATAGTGTAGCTGTTCATGTGTTTTGCTGACTTTCTCTTTTGGGGAAATGAAATGCATATTAGGACGTGAAGCACTTGCTTTGCTGATTCATCTGAGGCCACTTAAGTAAGAAGTGTGTGTAATTTAAACCTAGGTATAATGAGGACCACCATCTTACTGTAGGGTGTATTTTTTCTGAGAACAAGTTATCCAAACAGTGCTTCTTTAATCTGTCCTAACGAGCAAACCAAAATCTGAGTTAAAGCTATAATTTCTAAATATGTAGCAATTTAACTGGTATGTAATTGGTGAACCTACAAATATAGAAGTTATACCTCTCTTCCTGCTCCAGATTTCGTCCCTGCAGAGCCAGATCCGCTCTCAGGAGACGGACCTCCGGAGCCAGGAGGACGAACTGAGCCGCACCAAGGCAGACCTGAGCCGGCTGCAGGAGGAGGAGGCCCAGCTGGAGCAGAGCCTGCTCTCCGGTCGCGTCCAGCTGGACAGCATCATTAAGTCGCTCAAGACCACCCAGGAAGAGATCAACCAGGTCAGTGCAGGTGGAGAGACAGCAGGTTACACGAGGATGTTCTGCCACTTTGCCAATTAAGCTCTGGACACCACATCATAATACCAACGTGGAGCTGGTTTTTTAAAACAGTAGTCTCACCTCTGGACTTTTGCTTTACTGGGAACATCGTTCTAAAGTATTTGGCATGCTTTGAAGTACACTGAAGTGAAACTGTTGTGTCATAGTGGTTAAGGTAATTCTTTACATCAGTTTAACCACTAACCACCTCATGCATAAGTTGCTGAAAATCAGGTGCATTCCTCAGTCTGCCGAGACGTTTGAGAAGCCTGCTTTCTCTCATAAGTGGAGGGAAATTCATGGCAAATCGAAACTCTGCAAAATAAATCATGATTCAGGTAAAAGTGAGTGAATACTAAAGATCTGAAAAGACTTTTGTTTTTGTTTTTTTATTTGAAAAAAATGTGGCTTGAAACCAAAGTAGCTCACCCATTTCTGCCAGGCAGGAGATTCTCCAGTGTGGAACAGCTCAGAAACACATTAAGAATACACAGTGAAGAAAATCCCACAGTATACTTGATGGAATCAGATAAAACAAAGTCTTTTGTGTGTGTGTTTAGGCTCGCAGCAAGCTGTCGCTGATCCAGGACAACCAACAGGAGGTGACCAAGACCATTGAGCAGTACAACAGCGCTCTGAGCAACATCAACGGAGGCAACTTCAGCAACCTGCCGGACCTCAGTGAAGGGTTCGCTGAGAAGCAAAACGGAGGCTTCAGGAGTTCGGTGAGGAGACGATGACTGTGGAATTTTACCTGAAAATCCTGCTTCTGGTTTTGGTTCCTACCCACAAAAAAGGGAGAATGGAGAAACAGACAAACATTTCAGTCTTAGTAGTTTTCCCTTTTTTATGTCACCTCCTCCTAATTAACCTGTTCAGTGCCAAAGGGTGCAAAACCAAATATCCTCCTGAATCATTTTTTGTTCCCTAGTTTTCGTTCTTATAATTCAAGGGTGTTTTTGTGCAAGAGGGGCTTTAAGGCTTCAATTACAGATCAGAGATGCTATATTTGCTCTCTCTGTTTTGAGTCTGTTTACAAAGTGTGCATGTTCTCTTCTGTTGTCGTCTCACTGTGTTTTGCTTTGTCACTTAAAATACTCACTAAAAGTCACTTTTCTTCGCTGTCTCACTGTCCAGACTTCACTAATCTCCCTTATGTTTTTTTATATGTTCATTCAATAGGATGATTCTTTCAAGTCAAAGATAGCCATGTTCAACAACAGCAGTGCTAAAGAGCCCTCAGCAGACCCCTTCCAGACAGAAGACCCCTTCAAGTCCGACCCCTTCAAAGGTCTGAACACATCTTTTAACTATCTACTGCTGTGTTTCTGGAAGGATCAAGATTATCCCCTGCTCTGCCAGCTAATGCTGATCTGATGAATAACATTTCCACTTAATACCTAAATACATCAGAGGTGCCAAATTGTGGCGTTTGGAATGAAATGCAAATATTAGCTGTATGTTCCAGTCGGTCCAGCTCAGAGTTCACACTGTGGAAAAAAGGAAACCTATAATAATCATAATTCTTTTTTTGGATGACTGTCTGGTCCTTTTTCTAGATCCATTCGGCGGAGATCCTTTCAAAGAAAGCGATCCCTTCAAAGGCAGCTCCTCTGAAGATTTTTTTAAGAGGACAGACAAGTCAGACCTGTTTGGATCCTCAGACCCCTTCAGTAGAAAACCCACCCCGCCTGCCAAGGTACCAAACGCGTCTTCTTTTCAGCAGTGAAAGCCAAATGATATTTTTCCTTTCATGTGTTTAATGACTTGCTATTGTTGTCAGTGCTGACACTGTAGAAACAAGCTCTGACGCATCCTCACTATTGTTGATCCCCGAAAAGCATCACAAAGACAACGCTACAAAGAGAGATTCTTCTCGTGGTTATGCTGATGTGGTCATTGTGCGTGTATGTTAAACAACATCTTTTGAATGGCTCATTTACTGTACTTTTCTTTGTTTTTCCCAGCCGAGTGCCTTCAGCAGTGGTGACCCCTTCACATCAAACAGCCCAAAACCAAAGGACTCAGGTAGCGTGCAGTTCACAGACAACACTGGATGTCAACACACAGGGAGAGATTTTATTCTGGGTCCTCTCAGTTGTAAATGTAAAGATCGTGTTGAGGTCATATTTATCTGTGTGACCTCACAAATCACCTTTTTTTGCCTCTTGAATGTGATATTTCAAGACGGCTGTAAGGGAATTTCAGAGTTTGATGGGCAAAGGTCAAAGTTCAAGGACCTGTTGACCTCTCGATCTCAACGCCCAGAGGGAATTTCATTACGTCTGGCACAAACATTCACTTGGATACAAAGATGAACTGACTCGAATTTGGTCACTGTGACCTCACAAAACACATTTTTGGCCGTAACTCACAAATTCATACACTAGTTATGACATGAATTTAACACAAATCTCTAATAGGATAAAAAGATGAAGTGATGACATTTTATATCCAAATGGTCAAAGGTCAACTTCACTGTGACATCATAACGTTCTGTAAAAACACTTTTGGCCATTATTCAGTGCGGTAACTCAGAAAGAGGAGATTGTGACCATAATTCCTGCAACATGGCTGTTTGGTGGAGGCATATGACCGCAAGGCCTTAATTCTGCTTCTGTTTAACCTATTCAGTAGTCTGTGAAGTCTATTTGTAGTACACACTTTTTTTCACACCAAACCAAAACAAGTTGTCAAAGATTTTTATTTTTATTTTTTTCCGTTTATGTTCTCTGCTGTCATATTGAACATGTGGGCTGTATATCACATTTATCTTAAATGAAAATTCCTGTACCCTGTCAAATAAAAGCACAAATGCATAGTCATCCCATTACTAAATACGTACAGATTTTCCATGCAGATTTCCCACAGTGCGACTCTATTAACCAACATCTGAACATGAGAGAACGTCCTTGTTGTGAATCTCGTCTCAAAGAGTCATTCTTTGCCATTCTGGGTGACGTGTTAGATTTAGATTATATTTTTGGGGGCATGAGGGGCAAACAATTTTTACTCACTGCGGCTTCAATTTTTCCTGTGGTTCAGGGCTATTTTTAGTCGAGTACCTACGCATTTAACTACTGGCCAACTAAAAATACTCCCCCTACCCTGGAAAAACAGGAGGCTTGCAGGAGCCAAGCATAACAGAAACTCTGTGACTGCTGGTCCTGCTCTACTAGAATACACTGCCACTCCTTTAACCAGTTCACTCCTGCCTCTGTCCTGTCTTTATATCTGCTGCTGTTGAACCGCTCTGCCTCATTCGGCACAGAAGTTGTTTTAAGTTAGTGGCCGTTCCTGGCCGGTGCTCTGCCATGCTACACACCTTCAGAGGAACACAGAGGAGACTGTAGACCTGAGCCGAGTTACTGTGCGTAAAAGAAAACACTGCGTGCTTCACATGAATGGGGTCTCTTGTGGTTGCACATTCACAACAAACATATTCTATTACAATGTTTTGTTTTTTCACTGTAACCATCTGCAGTTTGCCTTTTTTTTTTTCATTAAGCGGCATACCACTGAGCTTCAAAACAACCCGGGCACAGTTCTGGTTAACAGTGCGCCAACTGACGCCTTTAATTAGTTGATCAGTCGCATACGTCAGGTTAAACAAAACCTCTGCTTTCCAGGTTTTTGCAAAATGTCATGGAAAATTAAACGGTCATGCCACATTCCCCCTTCTGGAAACGGCACGCAGGCCTTTTCAGAATAAGCAAGATGCAGAGATGATTTTGAATGTGTGGTTTGGGGCTGAGCTTCATTATAGTTTGTGGCTCTTTCCATAAACGTATTCAAATGTTCCAAAAGCTTTTCACTGTGCTCTTGTCACAGATGTGTTTGGGACAGCGGACCCCTTTGGAAGCAACTCTTTTGGAAGCAAGGGGGGCGGATTTGCTGACTTTAGTCAGATGTCAAAGGTAAGCTCCTGGGATTCCTGGGAGTTACGAACCAGTTGCACCATAAAGCATCGTTTTCCACTTGAGCTGTAGAAAGCTGTGTTGTTAATTTTACTCTCATCATGACTGATTTCTTATTTTTCTGCCAGTTCATCACATTTATGAAAACAGTCTCTCTGGTGTGAGGCCAGGAGCTTTAGATTTTGGCTGACGTTTCTGTTGGAGTCATTATTTTGTGAGATAGTTGAGGGATTTTTATTTATTTATTTTTTGTCTTATCCCTGGTGTGTGAACAGAAGTCAGACAACCCTGTGCTACCATCAAAGAAAAATGTGCCGAACCGGCCTGCACCTCCCTATGGTAAGCCCTGATTTTATATATGTGTGTGTGTGTGTGTGTGTGTGTGAGACTGTGACTGTGACTGTGACTGTGCTTGCTGCTTAACTTGACAGTAACAGTTCAGTGATGTTCATAATCAGCATGTAATGTTGGTTTAACAGGTTGAAACTGATGCCATTTATCGTCATTCATGCTAATGTTGTCAGTGCAACTTTTATTTCCCCTTTGCCACTTGTCACAAAAATGTAATGGCGACAACATCTTTTTCGGGTACTCCTTGTGACTGACTGTTGTCCTACTTAACAGGAATTTTTGCGTCCTGATGGTACGCGGAAAAAAAATAACTTCCCTGTTGAGCTGTGTGGGTGCAGAGAAAGTAATTTCTTCTTTTGAAGTTGGAACAGGAAAGCTGGTGGCAGAGATATGGTGGTAGTGGTAGTATGGGTTTCACAGTGATAAGGCTCTGCTATAAAGGCATTACTTTTTTTTTTTTCCTTCTTCTTTGTCTCTGGTGTGGTGAGATTGAGAACCGCTCATCTCAGCCACTTGGATGTAATTAGCCTCATGTTCATCTCGTTGTTTTGTGTGTATGTGAAGTCAGGCCATGCCCAGGACTTGCCCTTCCGCAGTTACCTTGCACTCACTCTTTTAGCAGAAGCCACAGCGTGAGAAAGTTTGTGTTCCCCTTTGCTTCACCACACACAGAGGGGTAGAGATGAGTGGCCACTGTTACACAGCGAGCTAGCTCCAGAGCTGTGCCTCCTACGTGATGGGGAAGTGAAAAGCCCACTCTCAGAGTCGTACGCTGTTCTGAATGCCTGCATCACAGGGTCAGTTGCACAACCAGCTTTGCCTGAGTAAGATGGTGCTCCTCAAGTGTCTCACAGCAGTTTTTCAGGCATTTGTGAGGAAGTGTAACAAGTGACTTGGTGTTTTAATAGAGCAATAATTGGACAAATGCAACTTGATTTGAGTCGAAATGCTCCTGTTTCTCTTTTTTGTTCTTTTTTTTTAATCAGATAATGGAGGTCATTTGCTTGCTGGAAACCCTCCAATATGCAGATGCAACCTTTGTGGCACTGGTGCAAGTTAGAGAGATGAACAATCATGGCCAGTTGACAATACTGTCAATGTAGGAAAGGTCTTCAAAGCTTACTGTAGACAAGGGTGGGTCAGTCTTTTGCAATACTGTTTTCCGAAAAAGCAACACTGTGCTTGTTAAGCTTCAATGCATCAGTGAGCTTTACTCAAAAAATGTGGTTAACACCTTTTTTAAACCAATATCACCCCTTGCTGACTACTCTGGGCTTAAAGCTCTTGGCTTCCTGTAAAAATTTAGCAACAGCGAGTTACACAAGTGTTTATAGTGTGAGGTTATTTTCCCAAGGGGGTAATGGTTGTTAGCCTCTATAGGCCACCAAAACTGTTTTTTGAAACATAGATTTGTTAATTCGTTTTTTATTTAAATGTCTTCCTTCTCCAGTAGGTATGCTCAGTTCGGGTGTGTCAGAGCCGCTCCAGAGTGTTTGCTCCACAGCAGACAGTAAAGACTCTTTTGTTACGACAGACTCGAGCAAAACATCCAAAGACAATCCTGTGGGCTTTGCAGATTTTGCCTCTGTAAGTGTAGTGTACTTACAGTTTTTTTCTTTCTTCTGCACAAGCTGCTGATCTCTTGATCTCACTCTTCAGACTGCAGAGCTGAAGGCTCAGCGGTGTCAGCTCTCTGTCACTGGGCCTCTCTCTGTTAACCCCCCCCCTCACTCGGTGACTTTAGAAAGCTATCACAGGACTGCTGTTTTTACTGGCTGTTGACTAACAACTGACAGAACATCTGAGAGCTTCCTTTCTTGTATGAAAAGGCAAATACGCATTTGCATGACTGACTCAGACGGTCCCAGTATTTGTTTCTATCTGGTCGACTGTTACGGTCACCGTCGTCCGGCTGGTAAAGGGGCTTGCATGCTTGTCGTCGGCTTCAGCCTTTGACAGGATGTTAGGATTAATACACTGTTAGTCAGTGAGTTCGTCAACTTGCCCGGTCAGGTAGGATATGAGGAGCATTTTTCAGGTTTTGAACTACAAGCTAAAGGCTTATTCTCTGTCAAAGCATGATATGCCTCGAAGCAGAGCACAACAGAGTAAATCTGCCTCTTTGTCCTCCACCTTCCGCTTCTGTGCCATCGTGTATTGGCTAAAAGCTGAGCGTGCTCTCACGTGGAGAGATGATGCATGGCGGCTTTTTGTGTCTGGTTTGTATCATTTGACATGACATGAATTTATTTTTTCCCTCTCGCCAGCATGACAGTTGTGAAAGGGATTTGTTGGGGTTATTTTTTGTTTTATATCGAGCTCTGTATTGTAATCTTTGTTTCTCTGCCAGGATCTGAACATGTCAAGGTAAGACAGTACGAGGGTGTGGTGGTCAGTCCTTTGCATGTGAAAAACCTGTCCGCACGGCATAATCTGAGTAGGGTGATTCATGAGCACGATTATTTTCATTGTACATCCTCTGTCACATTGATCCAAGTGCTGAATATTTACAGGACATATGTGAGCAGTAATTTATGGCACCAGCGTAGCACTGTGTATTGTGTAGGAATCCTTTGTTTTCTTAAGCTTTTAGTGCTGCTTTCTTGGCTTTTTTTTTTTTCTGACGTCCAAGTGAAACGAAATGTCTTTATTTTTTAAATTTATTTTTCTCAACTTACTGTTATATATCAAATCATTTTGGCTTTGTGTGGACATAGTTTTTGATATTCTGCCTAATTAGAAACACTTGATTTTCAATTTGCACCCACCGTTCCTTTTATGTCGGCTTTCGTCCAGTCATTTGTCTCTTTCTGCGTTGACTTTTCAGCCTGCAATCCCTGAGTTTTTGTCCCCATCTAATATTCGTTTCCCTGCCCTAGTTTGGAAGTGAGAGCCAGCAGCTGGAGTGGGCCAAGCGGGAGAGCGAGCGTGAGGAGCAGGAGAGGCTGAGGAGGCTGCGGCTCCAGGAGCAGCAGGACCTGGAGCTCGCCATCGCCCTGAGCCGGGCTGACATGCCCAGCGCCTGACCAGGCTTGCCCCACCACATCTTTACAGTCCTCTTCCTTTTGCCTGATAGTCCTCCCGTCCGCAGGCTCATGACAACAGCACCGACACTGGCCCGACATGACTAGCAGCCCCTGTTACCAATTTGTGTAAGAGACCAGAGTTTCTCCCGCCATGACTGGATTCATGTCAAGTGACTCCACATTTAGCAACCAGTTCAGGTTCATTGCTCCCAAACTACATGGCAACTATAATCAGGGACAATACGGAGCCACTTGATTTAAGCCTGGCTTCATCCTGCAAGAACATAGCGATTTAACGCAACCCAAACCAGCAGGGTACCCGACTACAACCTATATCTAGCTCCATATCTTCTTATGGTTAATCACCCTGCCTTAACCAAAAGCCAGTCTGTTGCAAACAAAAATTGTTAAGAATATTTTACTGTTTTATTTGTATACAAAAGCAATGAATCTGTGGTGAATGAAGTACTTGTAAAATGCACTGTACAAACTGTTTTATATAACCTTTAACTACTCAGAAAAATCCATATTATAAGTCAAACCATACGCGCTGACTTTAGATTAGTCGTATACTGTAAATAATGTTAGATAACGGTTTTATGTACAAGCCATTATCAAAGAGCAAAACCTGTCTTGAAGGACTGGAATTTAGTAATCGGCATGAAAATGGCATGATTTAGATTTTTATTTCAAATGTTACAATTGTTTCCTGCCATCCTTGATTGCATACCTGCTATTTATGGCCTTAGAGTACATGGATTGAAGAAATGTTTGAATATAATCAACTCCTCAACAGGGTATACATACACATGGTGATATGAAGTTTTGGGAATCCCTGATGAGCTTTTTAGTCCTAACAAAGCTTTGGTTAAATATGATTTAGCCCCATATCATCAGTCGCCTCTTGTATTTACAGAAATTGAGATGCTAGTGATAATCTTTGACGTCTTCCTTTCTTATGAACAAAGTCCAGTCTACCTGGAGCGCTGCTGCGTCATCCCTCTGATGTCAGCAGCTTGTGTGTGTGTGCACTCCCATACAACTAAAAGCCTCTGCAAAATGGAAAAAGTGTAAAACTACATTGTTTATACTGGTGCTGTTACACTAACGCTTTGTCCTTTTTACTTCTTCTGCGACTTTCTCACAGTAGCACTGATGCACAGTGACATCTGCTTCCAAGTTTTTGGCTTTTCTCTCAAATCAAAAGTTGGATTTTCTTTTCTAGATTCTTCTTTTTTTTTTTTTTTTTTTTTTTTTTTGTTCTGTTTTGTTTTGTTTTGGGTTTTTTTCAGTTCATTGATGTGTTATGATCCCATCGGAGGACATTTGTTTAAAAGCCTTAAAATATCGCTTCCTTGTAATCATATAACACTAATCAGGTTTATTCGGCACATAATGTATGCACTGTATACTCCAGACCTTACTGGACATGTACAGAGTGACAACGCCTTATTTATCTACATATCAGCATTGTAACGTATATTGCACAATATGTATGTAATTATATAAAAAAAATCCTCTTGAGTTTTAAGTTGCTTAAAACTGTACCAACTTTTAATTGAATAAATGTGATTTTTAACATTCCTGGAACATGGTAGGTCTTATATTTTAGATTACAGAAGGGAGTAAGTCATATGACAGACAAAGCCATGAATAATTTGTTTAATTGCAAAACAAATGTATCAGTGATAAACATAGAAATAACATACAGTAAGTGGCCTTGAAGAACAGTAGGGTATTTCTATTTTTAGGTGTTATTCTCCTTGCTAAAATAGATTTCTGTAATTTAAAATGGATTGTTTATATCTTCGAGTTCTGCATTGATATTAGAACAAAAAAAAAGTGAAATGAGAGTGATACATTTGCATCCACCACTGTAGATATTTTTGACCTAGTGTGTACTTCCTCTTTTTTACAATATGATCAATTCTAACTGAGCTTTGATCAACACATCTAAGTCACATTCTTCTGTTATGGATGAACTGGAATATACAGTAACTGTGGACTAGAGACACAACACTTTTGATAAAGAGCGGTTTGATTTTTTTTAAGTTTTAAAATTGCCATAATGCAAAAGACCAACCACAATTTTGAAGAAAAATGTTTAATATTTATGTACTTTGGGGAAAAAAAAATGCTGCCTGCCTTTGATGCGGGTGAAACAAATACTCCCTGACACCACGCAGACATAATATGCACAGACTCAGATACTTTGAAACTGTAGTGCACAGTGACTCTGTGTAATTGTAGTATTAAGGCCCTTTGATGTCCTACTATAATTTCTACCCATCAGAAAGGGAGTCTAAGGGCTCCCTGATGAGGGTTTGCTGTGCCCCTCTGTCCAGACGGCTCCTGGCTCACTCTGTAATTATGGAAATGGAGTGTTTGTATTTATAGGCTAAGCCCACAAGTGGCTGCCCTTCTCTGTCTTGCAGCTGCATAACATCACAGTGGAAATCAAGTGCCCATGTTTTAAAATTAAAGTGGGTCTACAATGGTAACGTGTAGAATCTATTTAGTGCAACTGATCTGATGGTGTGCAGGTCGTCTGCATCTACTCCTTAGAGTGGTTACAAGCTCAGTATGAAGTAGTAATGTTGAGTGGGTGGATGTGGTTCATTAAACTAAATGTGTGAACAAGATGTACCTAGAATGACTATGCACGCATGAAAATGAAAGAGTTTCCAAGTCACATGTTCAATTTCATTGTTTTTAATATTTACAATAAATACACATTTACAGTATAAAAACCATTTACATATTCATATAAATTTAAGTAAAAAATAATGCACAGGACATCAAGCCCTGATAGTGTACAGAGGGGCTGGATCCAGGAGTTTCACACCAGAGAAGTCAACAACTACATACAGGAAAAGGCAATAAAATATAACAGCTCAGGCCATTCAGACATTGAGGCAGTTTAAATAAAACATTGTCTTTGCACATGTTAGACAACTGTATGTGCACTTCACTCCTGTCAACAAGAACATGTACTATTTTGTGGCCATGTCTGTCTGTCACAAAGAGTTTTACAGTAGCAGAGTCGTAGAAAGGCACTTGTGTTAAACACCGCATTCCAGTTCTGTCAAAGAAGAGTAGTATATACAGGGCCAGCCCCTTCTTGGTCTGCCTGCTCTAAAGCAAACAAAGCTTTTCTAAAGCTTTTATAGAACCAAAGTAGTACCAGCTACGTTATTAGAAAATAATAACACTAAAACTTTTTTTTTAATTCAATATTATATAAAAAAAAGACTTTGGTCATGTGTAGAACAGTTTAAATAAAAATACATAGGTTGGATCACAATAAAAATAACACAACCCACCCATGAACCCCAAGTCCTTTAATGTGGGCTCCTTCACATGTGTCTCTTCATGTGGAGAGCCAGATGGTCAGACCTGGAGAAGGCCCGCTCACACAGGTGGCACTGGAAAGGCCTGTGCCCGGTGTGTTTGCGGAAATGACGGGTCAGCTCGTCCGAGCGGGCGAATTTCCATCCGCAGCCTTCCCAGCTGCAGTGGTATGGCTTCTCACCTGCGTGGACAGAAAAAATGGAAAATAATTAGAATGCGCTGACAGGGGAAACACGGGTTTAGAGCTCCGCACTGCCGGGTGCGTAATTACGCACAGAAATGGTCTTGTGGGATAAGAGGTCGGACTTACCGGTGTGGGTCCGGAGATGCGCCTTCAGGTGGGAGCTCTTGGTGTAGGTTTTCCCGCAGCCAGCGAAGGTGCAAGTGTGGGTCGCTGTGCGCTTCCGCGGCCATGTGCGCCGTCCTCTCTTGGGTTTGGACTCCAGCAGCTCAAGGGGAGACGAGGGCGGTGTGAGCATCACCCTCTGCGCGCCAGGCTGCAGGCTGAGACCTTCGTCGTACATGCCAAAGGCGGTGTGCGGAGCGTGGTAGGGCATCTGCAGCTGGGGAGCCTGAGGGTGGTGCGGGAAAGCTGCCGGTGTGTGATACTTCTGTGCGAAGTTCATGGGCTGGCACAGCTGTGCCTGGCAGTCCGAAGCTCCCTGGTCGTCGGGGCTGAGGGGCGGCGTCATGTTGCTGGCTGCCCGCGGAGAGATGGCCACTCGGGGCTGCTCGAAGGACATCATGCACGAAACGTTCCCCTCTTGCTTGATTTTGCTGCAGCTCTGAGGCACCATGCCCAAAACGGGGCCGTAACTGTCCATGGATGGCTCCACTTTGATGTTTTCCGGGCGAGGGAAAGGAGCAGTGTTGACATAAAACCTCCCCTGAACGGTGGGATTGCGCGTAATGCCATAGTTGTTGGTTCCCTCGGAGCGGAGAAGCTCTGTCATGAGGCTGGCGCCGTACGGGGGCGGCGGGGAGCGGTGGTCGTCTGCTGCGTAGGATGGCACCGAGTTTCCAGTTGTGTACATGTTGGGCTCAATTGTGCCCACATATTCCGCCACGCCGTCTGCGCCAGTTGTGTTGGCGAGAATAAAATCCAGATCCAAATAATTGCTCAGATCCTCGTCGTCCTTTTTGCTGTGACTGTCCACGCTGTGTACCATTTCAAGCATCGAGCAGCTGCTGGAGACCAGTTTGTCCACATCTGCTTTCCACCTCTGAAGAAAAATAAAGACACATTATTAGATAAGACAACACGTCAAACACAAGTTTGTGGCACAGCAGAGATTTCCAGCCGGACAGGTCTCTCTTCTACTAACTAACTTTGTGAGTGTAGTTATTTTGTCATGTTTTCTGAAAGCAAACATTGGCTGGAACAGCTTCACAGGACATCCACACTGTCACCCCAATCAAAACAGGTGAAACGAACCTAGTTCAACTCACACAGACTTAAATGCAAGATCATGAACTCACGTTTTCCCAGGTTTTTTCTCTTTGGTTTGTGAAAGTCGAGAAGGACGGCAGCATCACTCCGGACAAGGCCATCGTTTGCTCAGAAAACTTTATCTCGTCAAAGTCGCGTCGTGTGGAGCCGCAGCCGCCGGAGCCTGTGCGCCTCTGCTCACTGCCGCGTCTCTCCGCAGCTGCGCTCTGAGGACATGAACAGGTTTAACAGGGGTAGGAGGTCCTCCAACCTTATAACTCTCCGGCCCGAGTGCGCCTGGCCAATTGTGAGAGCTCAGGAAACAACGTAAAGTTTGGTAAATTTAGCTCTTTATAAAGCGGCTCCTGCAGGCAGCGGGGCTCAGTGCTGTGTGACGGGCCGAGCGCAGCAGAGGAGCCTATAAAGTGCGGGCCCTCCGTCACAGGCTGACGTAAAGGGACCAGCCCACTGATCCTGGAGCTGGAAAAAGTTGCAGGCAAATTACAAACACACGGGCAATATAGCAACCATAGATACTTACGTAATATGCTGAAAAGAACAAGCCTAATGACTGCGGGGGGGGGGGGGGGGGGGGGGGGGGGGGGGGGCTCCAACAACTTAATGTAAAGGCTGTCACTACTTCAGTGAGTCATCAGCACACCGAGGAGATGTGGCTTCTTTGATGAACAGAAATGGAAACATGAGTAGATTCATAATAGTGGGTTAAAACACAGAAATAAGAAATATTACGCGGATTCAATAAAGTCTAAAGAGAGAGGAGCTGATGGCTGTTCACAAAATGTCCCATCTGAGTTGTAGCTATATATTAGATCTTTTTACATTTTTATTATATACTGTGAGGACTCCAAATATACATATACACACACACATATATATATATATATATATATATATATATATATATATATATATATATATATATATATATATATATATATATGTATATGTATATATATATATATAAGCCTACTCCCTTGCAACCTTGTCCAGAAAAGTGTCAATGAAACATGTGCATATTAAAACATTATGTGTTCATAATAATGTAATATCCAGTGAGCCTGACTGTATGTAGGGATGTTCTCTGCTGTGTGTGTGTGTGTGTGTGTGTGTGTGTGCGCTGCTGTCTCCACCTGTTTGGCGCGTCTCACTCTCGGCTCATTATCATCAGTGGAGGCTGGTTTTGTCCTCTCACAGCAGGCTTGTCCAAACAGGCGCCAGGCTCGTCTGAAGCGGTCACCACGGCTTCTTAACGCTCTAACCACCGGTGATGTAAACATGAGTCAAGGTAACGTCCCATTCAGGTGTAAATGGCGGACGAGGGGGCTGCGGTGTCGTCTGGGGTCAAATTTACATCACAAGTGCCGCCTGCTTGTTGCTGCTTCTGCGGAGGGATCTGGTTTCTGACATGAAGACGGACAGAGAGGGGTTTCTCAGCAGGACCTCTGGCTCCAGAGGTCATTAGGCCAGTTGTAACAGCACAGTATCACCTGAAATAAAACTTAAAACAAAACAAAATATTCATGCATAAACTCCCAATGAAATAAAATAACATCTACAATTAGAAATGCAGACACCATGATCAGAGACAGGTCTGCACACATCTCTCACTGATTTCTGTTTTATTAAATCTCAAAATCGTCAGCATGGTGGATGAAGTAAGGAGAGGAGAGGCAATACCACAATGTAAAAATATTAAATTACTATATTGCATTTAAAAGTATCATATCATCTCATCATATATTGCAATGCTGGATTATTATTACTGATGCATTCACCTGTAAACGGCTGTTTTTCTGGTTGTGGGGCTAATGTTTACTATACTGTTGTATAGTTTCACTGACATAATCAGTGACACAGGTAAAGTAACTGTAGGTAAGTAACTAGGGCTTGTGTTTCTGTGTCTTTTTACATCCTGGGACCATGTTGGAAATAAGTGTTCTCACTTTAACATGTTACATCTCAGATTTTATGTCTGCAATCCGCGAATTAATCATGTAATAGATTATGGTATAATTCTGTCTGAAATATAGTGGAATCGCAGTATAAAGTTGTAGAAGTACAAGTGCCTCAGACACAACGCGCTGTACATGCAGTGCCTACACATATCAAAAACTCCAGAGCAGGACCCACCCCCGTTCTACAACAGGTACAGTAAAAAAAAAAATACTGAATGTCTTCATCTGAGCAAACACAGGACAACCAGCCTCAGCACCTCATGACAGATGCATCACCTCTCATCAAGCTGTCACGTCCACCATCACCAGGAAACCCTGTCAGTGCAGCTGTTAGGTGTCCGCATCCTGATCCCTGATCTGCACTGCGTGTTCAGTGGAAAGTGCGTCACACGGCGGGAGTCCAGTAAGGCCGCTGCCTCTGACCCCTGTGCAGCAGTCCTGCTCTGCTTTGCTACCAGTGAGAGTGAGAACACTCTCACTTCCTCTGCTACTCAGCTGCCTTTAACGCTTCGTAATGCTCCGAAGCTTGAATTTAAGGAACTTAATCTACTGCTGACCTCTGAGTAGTTACAGTCATATCTCATAATTTTCTTGCAAAAACACTTCTGTTTTCCTTCATTAGTGTATGGGAACATTCCCCACTCTTTGGAGGCCATGTTGCAGGTTTTCACCTGTGGAGAATCAGCAGCTGTGGATATCTGATCGTGCTTGAACATGTAAATTGTAGCTTGTCACTTAACCTTTAATAAACTCTCAGATTTGAGTTTCATTTTAAACTTTTGTCTAAACTGACTTTAAACTTTGTTTGGGGTGTGACATCTTGCATATTGGGACATTTTGACTTCCTTGCTTGAAGTTAAATGTGGAGATCAATACCACTCTCCTATCTCATGTTCAGTCTGAGGCTAAAGCCAGGAGACAGTTAGCTCCTGAACATGAACATGGTTTCTTGTCGGGAGCAGGTGGTGGTGACTGTTGCTTGACAAGAGC
Organism: Trachinotus anak; assembly: GCF_046630095.1. Lineage (NCBI taxonomy): Eukaryota > Metazoa > Chordata > Actinopteri > Carangiformes > Carangidae > Trachinotus > Trachinotus anak. The sequence continues at coordinate 24,645,417 of NW_027273863.1, read as the reverse complement.
TTCAGCCATCGTTGTCTTTATAATGATACAATAATCAACCTCTGAGCAGCGCTGCGTCTTCAGGACAGACCGGAGGCTATGAGTCGCTATCGGGAAGAGACGAGACAGGTTGGGGCTGGTTGGTTACTGTGCTACCGTCAGGAGAAGGAAAAACAAAACAGAGACAAGAGCTAACATTGGCACTGCTTTCCACAGCTGCAGACGATAAATAAATAAATAAATCTACCTTATTATGCTTTTTTTCATTAGTTAACTTTTATTCATAATATCACCAAAGTCATTGACTCACGGGTCCTCACACCACAAAGGACGCTTCTCACAGCTGGTTTATCCATCTTTTGCGCACACTCACAGTTAAATGTCCTGATGTAACCAGACCTGGTTGACAGGAGATTTGCGACAGAAGTGTACGAAGACTTTACTAGACAATTCTGCACCTGGTGGATTCAAATGTCGGCCAGAGAGGACTGAAACATTTGCACCTGAGCAGCTTGAGATCATGTGAAACTGCTCACAGCGTGCACTGCTCAGTGAAGTGCAGCAAAGGGATGAGAGAAGCAAAAAAAGAGAGCTGTAGCAGGCCGGTCTGGTGTTTCCTTGGAGGGAGCACTCACTATTTCACATGACGTTTAAGAGACAGGTTTGTATTTCATTCTGACCTGTCACTTCCTGTGGAGAAGTGTACGTACCCGACGAGAGAATTTCATTTGGGCAAATTGGGCGAATGTTTGGGGCCTCACATGCGATGGGTGGGGCACTCTTTTGACTGCAGCAGCCCACATAAAAACATTTCTCAGTGGAGGTTTCAGTTAAAGAGATCTGTAAGGAGTCCATAAAGAAGTGGGACTAAATTGATCCCTGTAGGGAAATTCTCCTTTTGCTTGCCCCCTCCACGCAGAGATCAAAGGTCCAAACTAGGACAAACACCTCGGAGCTGGCAGGGATTTAGTGTCCTCCACGAATTCTTGACCCTGTGTCCTTAAGTCAAATCACTGTCTCCCAACCTGCAGCTCCTTAGATGACCTGCACAGTAGATTTACCCTGCAGAAGAGGAACCGCTGAAATCACGCTATCAGACAATTGTTGAATATGCATGAGCAACGTTTCCACAGAAGCCTCTGAGAATTTCTTTCCCTGAATTGAGATTTACACAACAGCTTTACCATTGGGCAACCTGCATCTCATTTCACAATCCTAAAGCTTGTTTGTGAGGCTGCTGGTCCTGCTGTCAAGTTGTCATGAAGTTGTTGACATATTCTTGCAGCAGTGACAGTGACACTATTTCTTTTTAAATCTTCTGTTTTCTTAATGCACTTGTTCTTAGAAAAACTTTCCCATGAACAACTTTGACAGTAATATTGAGGAATTCTTGTCTATTTTCTCGTCTGTCTTCTTTAAAAATTACTTTTTTTAATTTTATTTTGAAATATGACATCGGTTCTGTAAATCACAAACATTATTTACGAACAGAACTCCCACTCTTACATCACCCAAACACAGAAACAAAACACAAAGTGGCTTTTATTGGAAATAGAGAAAAAAAAAGAAAAGAAAAAGGATAAGTCTGAGAGAAACGACAAAAACATGACTCCTATGTAAAACGATAACATCACCATGTTTTCCACCTCATCCTTTCCCCTATGCATTTATAAAAGAAGGATATCATACATGGCCCACAAACAGCACAGCATGTTGTTAACAGCTTGTTAACAGTGTATCTTCAGAGGTTTTCTTTATTATTTTGTATTTGCCTCCGAAAATCACCCCAGAGAGTGGGTTGCATGGCTCATTGTATAGATGTGTGTCTCATATTCTCCATGATGAGACCTTGTGTTGTCACTTACGAGTTGTTATTGAGCTGTCAGTGACATGAATACAGGCATGCATCATGTCTGTGTCAAGTATTCCGTCACTGCGGTGAGGATTTGGACCCACCAGCTCTGCTTCATGTGGCGCACTCCACTAACTTTCATGGAAAAACAGTGTGTAAGTGTGAGAGGTAGCGCTTGGCCTGTATGGGACGTCCTGACTGTGTGAGAGTCAGTGAGAGTTTGAGAGTGAGTGGGATCCTGCTCTGGGCTTATATAGCCCAGTTATTTTTAACCACCCACCCCTTGCTTATTACAGCGTTTCCCCCCCGGACAAGTCAGGAAGCACGTTTGGCTCCTTTTCCTGCTCACACGCGGCCAGATTCAAACAGAATCAAAGAATGATAGCATTGAGGCTCTCCATCCCCCTGTTCGAAAAGGAAGGGGGGGGAGGGGGTAACTGGGAGCGAGAAGGGGGAGAAATATTTAGGAGACAAGGTTGGCACGCGCCATCTGCGTGACATTCAAAGAGCTGGCTCCAGTCCTGCTCCAATTTCAGAAACCTTCAAACATTTGTTAAATACACAGGACAGAGAAACCACATGTATACCTGCTGGGAAGCATTCAGCAACGTATCTTTAGTGAATTAACATAACTAAAGAACAGCTGAGTTGCACTGTTAAAGATAACTGTCGCCAAACAGAGCTCCCAGTAACCGACAGTATTTACAAGAGTTAATTGCACTGCACTAATTTGAATAATGTGTTGCATAACATTGCCTGGTTGTTTAGGTTGTTAAGATACAAAAGTAAACCCGTTACTAGTTATCAGATACTGGACAACACAGAGACCAACTCAGATCCTGACAACCTTCATCGCCCACACAAACATTTCTGATATTTTTAGGTTGTAACTGATGGTTTTAATTAAGAGCAATGACTTTAATAGAGCAATTTAATTACAAAAAAATCATTATGTCCACTTCCAGCATGTGATAGTGAATGTAGGGTTATTGGATATGGTTGAATCAAATACTGAGAGGTGTATCTAATATTTGGTACAACCAACAAATTAGGATAGACTAAATTTTAGAAACACCCCTCAATATAATGTCATAGAGTTGAATCAACACCACTGTGTAGGCTGCATTAGTTTTGGGCGGGTGTACTTAATAAACTGCCCTGTCAGTTGTAGCGTTGAAATGCCCCAAAACTCAAAAAGTTTTTCAGTTTGCGACTTTATCCGGGCAGTAAACCTGTTTATCGTCTGTACACACATTACTGAGGTGAGACTTTTGAAAACAAAGGGTCCACACTGGTTCCATGCAGCGATCCACAGCAGCTCTGCATTAAAACAGCAAGCGTCTGGCTTCCACAGAACCCAAACATGTGTCTTGACAACCAACGTAGCTTTCAGCAAAGTGTTATGGAAACCCACCTTTTAAAAATATGCAGCTCACTCGGGCTAACATGGCAGGAATAATGGCTACATGTGGATATAATTGAGCCAGTAGAGCAGCGGGGGGATGGGCCCCAATTTATTAGCTGTTAACACCAGGAATCATACCGGACCCACTCGTCACACCACACACACATGGCTTCACTGGCTGTGAAAATGTTGTTTTTTTTTTCTCTCCAAAGTGCAAAGAAAGGTGCTTTTTATTTGATAAATGAGAATAGGCGGGCTCTCAGGGGCTTGAAGTGGGCCACTCTGGAACCACTGGAACATTTTCAGACCAGCCTTTGGACGCATGACAATTCAAAGAGCTGGTCAGGCTCAACGCACATCATGAAATACATTTCATTTTACCATTGGATATATTTGTCATGCCTGTTTTCTCACCTCTAAGGAGCAGTTTGACATTTTGCAATATAATTTATTCACTTTCTCAGCAAGAATTAAATAAGAAGAATGAGACCACTCTCACGTTTGTACACTAAATATGAAAGTATAACCAGGAACCACTTAGCTGAGCTTAGCACAAAGACAAGGACCAGGGGGAAACAGCTACCCTGGCTAGTTCAGAAACTAACACAATTTGTTTAACAGCACTTCTAAAGCTCACTAACACACCACATCTCGTTTGTTGAACAACCATTTGACGAGGTTTTGTGTGGTGGGACAGAACCAGACTAGCTGCCCCCCCCATTTTTAAGATAAGCTAAGCTAAGCTGCTGTCCCTCCACATTCGCTGTAAAAACATGGTATCGATCTTCTGATCAAACTTTCGGCAAGAACGTGAAGAAGCATAAGATGTTAAACTATCATATTAAAGCTTATTCACTGTTCATGTGAAAATTATTTGATTGAAAATGAGACGCTGTCAAGCCTTTACTGTTCTGTTTGCATGTTCTGACCTATGTGGTGTCAGCATGCCAACTCTTGATCAACACTTAGCGTATGATGACACTGTATAAAGTGGAGTCTATCCTGCTGAAAGCCGGTGGGGGGGGGGGGGCCTGTGTTTTTTCCCCCAGTGTGGTACGACAGCCTCAGACCAGTGCACATTTGAACATGCCGAGCTAAACTGTGCCAGCTGTTCAAATAGCATAACCTCAGCCTTGACACAGGTTCCCCATTGAAGCCACGCTCTGCTTGATTGAGTGATCCAGCCTGCAGTGCACTTTATAGTGTACACACCTCGAAATGGCGACATTTGTAAAAAGGCTAATAAAAACATTCCTGCAGCAAGGAATGCTCCAGGTATTTCCTCCCCTACACCTGGTTACGATTCCTTGAGTGCACTCGTCTGTTTTCACAGAACCACGCTCTTTCAGAGAGTGGATATTGATCCTGTACCCCTGAACGGAGTTGTGTTTTGCTAAATGGGTGACACTGAAAGCACAGGTCTCTTAAAAGGCCAAAGCCTGATGCAATTTCTGATGCTTATTGGTGGTTTGTGTGGGAAATGAGTGAGTATGAGTTGCAATGCGATGGTGAAATGAACAGAACTACATAGTGAGTTGTAGTTATCGTCTAAGGAATCCAGTGGGAGGCAGTGACAGGTCATCGACTGAGATGTCATGTACAAGGGTCAAAAGGTCGGGATGTGTCTGACTTCAACAGGATTATGTGACTAAATGTATGTGAGGAGAGTTTCTCAATCTCAGGGTCAGGGCCTCAGATGGACCGGAACTTATTACCAAGAGCTAACTTTATCATTATGATTTTCGAAAGAGGCACCCCACAGATGTATATCAGGGGAGGAGCTATTGGCTGAATTTAAGTTGTATTTGGGGACATAAGAAACACCCCCCCTCCCCACCTATAAGCATGTTAGCGGGTGTGTGATTGATATTAAGAGTCTCTGCTTCAATATGTAAAGACAACTCCGAACTGAAAGCCAAGATTATTGTGACCTGGAAGGATTGATATAATTCAGGAATCAAAGTTGTCAAAAACTCAATTATGAGAGTTTGACCAAGATGAAGAAAATATAAAAATATATTCCCATAGCCTGTTTGCACGTTGCTTATTTTTCCAAATTTCTAAATCTTTTCCTAATATCTACTGTGGCAGCTGAGAAATTACAGACACTCAAATCCACACAGGTGAATTCTGTTCTTCCGTGTGTCTCGAGGCCAGGAAGCATCACAAGTTCGCCTGCAAGCCGTCCAGCATTCAGTCAGTCAATAACTCATCAACCTGCGGCACTGAGGGGGTCAGACACGTTCCTCTACACATTACAGATGCTATCTCAAAGGAGCACAGGGACATTAACCCCGAGTCAAGCTGCTATAAAACACCCCTGTTTCTAAAGCGGGTGAGGGGTGAGAAAGATGCTGACAGATAGTATCTAGTGTCGTATGCTCAGTATCACTTATTGTACAGTGTAATATCTCAACTGTATTACTGTTTGACTGATGGATAGATTTTTTTTATGAGGTCTGCAGTGTGGGATTCAGTTAGAGAAAAATGAAGATGATGAAGTGATTTCTCAGTACAACAAGTGCTAAATCAGTGCCTTTTTTACTTTGGACAGTTAGAACAGTTAAAGGGAGTGTTCAGGTGCTGAGGGTGTATCTGCAACTGAGTAATTTAGATTTTTGGGTTTGGTTGCAAAAAGGCAGGGACGATAACAACCTGTGGTTGACAACCAAACGAGATCCGGTGTGTACCGACCATTTGGCACGCGCAGCTTTCAGATTTTGATGTGTCCCTCTTTCACTCTGAGGCTGCTGACAGGAATTGGTGTTTGTAGTGTGGTTTTGTCAGCTAACCAGGTGGGTCCAAGACGCACAGAGTGTATCCACACCAATGCAAAATATTCAGTTCATTATGAATGAAGTGTGCTACCTCAACGGAGAGAGTGGTTTGCTGAGCCACATGTCGGTTTCCTCTCCAACTTTCAGCAGTTTCTTTTGTGGCTATGTGCAATCCACTGATGTAACCTGATTTAAAATCCGTACAAAGTCGTTTACAGTTGGAGGATTTCCATCTATTTTAAATACGGTAGTGTTTTACTCCTGCAGCAGAACTGAAAATACCCACACAGCGCCCGACATCAAGTCAGAGACAGCTTCAAAAACTCCCCCAAGGAGTGAAGTGAGTCAAATTACCTCTGAAGCTTCGTACCTAATTGATTTATTTACTACACCTGGCTTCAATAAATGGCACCAAAGCGCAGGTTACTGGTCTATTTAACACTTCAACTGAGGTATAATTAACCCACTGTAATGGCTCGGGGGCCTCACCCGACTGGTTAACTTCAAACTCCCCCTTTTCCCCCCTTTGCTCTTTAATAACCTGTATCTCTTGTATCATCTGTGCCTGTTCACTCACTTCCTGAATGGGGCCCACCGTCGATCAGATGTAATTTATGGGCTTTTTGTGGGGGGAAAACAGATGGGGGCTGCTTCTTATCATAGCTTAAATGCTGGGCAGTGAAGACTATACTAAAAGCATAGTTGAAATGTAAGAAGATGACACCATCTGACATAAGAATGATGGTGATTACAGAACTACATAATTAACTGGTACGTCCACTTCAGGTTTCAATGCATATTTTTCTAATATGTTAGGGCAGGGTTGGGTCTATTTGTGAATGGCCGAGGTTATTACTACAATGAGAGACTGTTGACGTAACTGCACTGTGGTGAGTCTCTTATTCATCAACCAACTGTTCCCAAAATATGTGATCATCCTGTGCTGTCACAGTGAATAGTAAGTGCAACACGCTGTGCACACACACACACACACACACACACACACACACACACACACACACTAACACCCAGTGCTTAGCAACAGCATGTGCTGTGACTGTCTGGGGAAAGCCGACACTCAGCAGCTCTCACTCCTCAACATCTGACCTTGTGACCATGTCTCTGAGGCTTCTTCACAGGTCAAAGGTCAAAGTGGCCGCTTCTCTGAGTCCATGACCTCTGAAGAGCTTCAGGTCCTCTCAACCTTGACTGACCGCTGAAAACTCACCTGAGTTCTCCTTAAGCACTTAACAGGCCCATCTTGTTTGCAGCTCAGCTCAACTGTCAGAACCTGTTCTCACACGGGCTCCTCACAAGACCTGTTGCCTGCGTTGTCCTTTGACACTAACGGCTCAGATAATGACTCTTTGACTCGATTCATGCCCTTCGTGTTTTTGTTGCGATCTAAGCCGTGGCGATTGTCAGCGTGCCTGGGCACTTCTCTGCGGCAGGACAGGTCATGCACTTCAACCTGCGGCAGACTGAGAGGATAAACACACTTGATCCAGAAATGCATGTGCTCTCATTTGGAAGGAAAACCCTGCAGCTCTGGGTGACACTCTCAAATGCAGCTGCTCTGTTTAACCTGAGGCACACACATGGTGCGGGAGAATAAGCCTTTGCTAATCTACCTGCCTGGCATATTATGCAATTCAGACATTCTTTTGTTAAAGGGATAGAGATGTTCTTCGACAAAGGCTCAACTTTCTAATGACAAGAGACTGCTTTTTTGAGGAACTGCATTCCAACACAAATGTGAATAATGTGCTTGTTTGAACTGTCATCTGCCTTTTCTGCAAATAAAACAAATAAAAACACAATTTGAGGAGGCGGTGAAACAGTTTTCTTGGTTCTGCTTTAGCCTTTTAAAGAAGTCAGATAGTAGGTTGCCAGTGTATTTTGAGAGCGAGTATTACAGAGGTGTACTCTGGTTTAATGCAGCTGGTAACCACTTCCTGTTTTTCGAACAGTGAATCTTCTCACAGTTTGGCCATAGTTTCCTGAGGTGTGTGTTTCGTGTGTGCGAGCGTGAGCATTTGTGTGTTGTGGGTTAACGCAAACAAAAGATAGCTTGCATGTTTGCAATGAACAATCACAGTTCCTCTCTACTCAGTGCGATGCACCTTTCGGAGCTGCTATCTATCGAAAGATTCAGCAACAATGCAATAATCGCCAGCAGCGTTTGGGTCTGTGTGTTTTTGAGCCATGTGTGCATGTGGCGCCATGCAAATCTGTGTGCCAGTGCAGCTTTATGCGTGAATGTTGTGGCTGTTTATGGAGCAATGTTGTAATGGAATAAAAACCAGCAGCGCTTTATTTCTGAGCGACATGTGTTGAAGCTTCTTTGTTTCTCGTGCTATCAGGAAACTGATGCATCATTCACCATTGTGGAATCCTCCTGTGATCTTCCTGCTCAGCTTAAACAGTAGATCAAGCCTGTGATCTGTGTTCACATTGTGTCCTGATCTCTGCATCTCTCTTTTGTGCTTTGTCTGTGAGCGGCTCAGCAGCGTGGACCCACGCAGGCCCACGAGACACCACATTCTTGCCTGTGCCGAGGCCCATGTGGAAATGTTGTCTTTCAAATCAGGGATTAACAGGAACATATGTACACCACTTGTGTATATAATGTGTGAGTCAAGGGGACTGCAGGGCCCTAATTTGTTTTCGCAGACTCTGAGTTGGACTGCGCTAAGATTTATACTCATCTGGCACTTTTTGTCCTCGCCCCATTGCGTTGCACAAGCCTGAGTGATACGCAGTTGGACAGGAAACACAGAGAGAGCGCTCACAGCTTGTTCTGTTCTCTGCATTTGATACTTATGGTGAAGGATTCACAAGAGATCATATTTCTAATCTTGTAGAAATACTCAAGAGACACAGAAAGTCTTTGTGAAGGTGTAAGGTTTGGATTTAACTCACTACCAACTATTGCTGATCAATTGGTAGTAAAAAAAAAAAAAAAAAAAGACTTTACAACGAGAAATGAGAAACAGATAATCCAGCAGCTGCACCGCATAGATAGTCACATACACCACAAGTTAGAGAAGTGGGCCTGAATTGCGGGGGAAGAGGTTCCCCACTGGTTTTACGCACAGAGATAAACAGCACATTTTGCTGAAAATAGATCCCCTTCATCTCTACTTGAGCTAGAATTTGTGCGACCACATTGAAGGTTTTCCACCCAACCCTGCTGTTACCTGTTAGCTGAAGGACTGAGGAGCAACACAAGACATTTAGAGGCCAGAGGCTCATCTGTAACCCAAAGCAGCCCCCCACCAGCGAGGGGTCCTTGACCAAAAACTGGGTTAAGATGTCCTCCTTTATCCTAAAATAAATGGGGTTATAATGGAAATGTATGGCAGGGTGTGGCATGTTATGAGAATCCCACAAATTATGGGCTGGTGGGGAATTGTTCTAATCCAGCAAGCCAATGCTGCGGAAACAGAGCTGCCATTTTGGAGAAAGGGAAGGAGCCAGTTATTTCCTGAGCCCAGGCCGAGATCCGATAGATCGCGGGGGAAGCAGTGTGGGCCGTGGTGGTCTTTTTTTGGGGTGGGGGGGGGTTAGGGACCCCAAGGTTTTGAGGGTTTGGAGGTTTTGCATCTGCAAGTGTACGATAATAATACCTGTCAGTGAGAGTATAAGACAGATTCAAACAGTGTGGAGGTTATAATTAGGGTCAGCTCTTATCCAAATATGGCTTAGATTCATTTCTTCTGCTCTCTCAGCAGGAAAAAGTGAGGAACAGAGATCAAAGATAGAATCTGATTTCAGCTCTTCGCCCCGTCCTCTGTGTCATTCTTTACTAGTAATTCCCTGTACTTGTTCAGCTGAAGCTTTCATCAGATGTTCAGACACAGCGATGTCCTGGATCACGTTGTGTTTCTGTGGTGTGCTGCTTTTCTTGGAATGTGCACCAGCTCTTTGATTGTTCTGTTTCCTGTGATTTCAGAGGCCCTTTGTTTCTGTATGGTAAGTCACTAATCAGGGAACTCCGTCATAGCTCCCCGTCGCTAGGCCGCTCTCTCCTAATGTCACCCTCTGTGTAATGATATTTTTGGCTCTGCTCTCATGCCTCTCGCAGCCCATTGAAGCAGCAAAGAAAAAAATGTCAAAGTTGGCAGGAACAGTCACCTTTAGGAATGTGCAGAGTAAAAAAAAAAAGAGAGATTGTGGCATCAGTGGCAGCTGAGGGGGTAACTGCTCCGTCATGAGGCAGAGCTCCAAAAGTGAAAAAAGTACCAGTAAATCCCTCTCAACGGGGCCTTCCTCTCACCTTCATACGCCTGTTAGCTCCTCTATGATTTATGATTTGATATATTACAGGCTACTGGATACATGGATCATTTTCTTCTGTTCATAAAATGTGCGAGGAGGAATGCATACGCCAAGGCTGGAGAATCATAATGAGGTCAGTTTTTTTTTGCACTCTGGGTTTCCCCCATCTTCTTTTGCTTAGACTGTGGTTTCATGATGTGTTATGGGATCCATGAAACAACAATGAAACCAGATGTGCTTAGTAATGTGTCTATGTACAGTCTTCACAACTTTGCAGAAGTTGAGCTGAGAGCACACCATGCAGTCAGTGTGAGAACTCTGTACCGTCTAAGCTTTCTGGAAGGGCTTTTGTTCCCTTTTATACCTCCTCTTAAAATAAGCCCCCTCCCATTGGCTGAGAGCAGCCTGGTCATTGAATCACTTCAGGCCAATATAGAGAGTAACACTTCCTTTGCCGTGAAAGATGTTTCCTGTTGATAGTAAGCGTGCAGCCTGCTGAGGAGCCGAAAAAAAAAAGAGGGGGGGGGGGCTTATTGAAATGCTGCCAGTGTTTCCCTGACCTTTGTGCCATAGGTGGCGGAAAAACTGATGCTGTCATTGGGGTGAGGTGTGTGTTTTAACTGTGTATGTGTGTTCGTGTGGCTTACAACAGTGGTCAAAGTAAGTGCATCTACTTTAGCATTTGATGCTACTTTATACTTCACTATATCTCAGAGGGAAAACACGACTTTTTACTCCACTACATTTAGCTACAGCTACTACTTACTCATCAGATTAAGATTTTACATAAAAACACGATATGTTTATAAAATAAAACATCTTATAAAAGTTCAAACCAATGGGTCCAAACAGTTTTGACTTGTGACTGTGAGTTGTTATCAGTTTTGCCAGAGAGGATTTCCCCTCTAAACCTTCAGATAGCTTCATTTAAACAAATAACTGTGGCTGCTTTCTACATAACGAGTACTTCTGATATTTCAGGCAGCCTACATTTTACTGCCAATACATCTGTACTGAGATAGGATCATGAAAGCAGGACTTTTACATTAAGATACTTGTATTTTATCATTTTTTATTGGGAACTTTTACTAAAAATCCAAATACTTCTTCCACCACTGGCATACAGCGACACACAAGTCTGGCAGGATCCGTTATTCATGTCACAGCACACACACACACACACACACACACGCACACACACACAACCTGGATGTACTGTGAATCTGACTCATTTTTGCCGCGTCACGTCTTCCTCGTGTCGCAGGCCGGGGCTGACAGCAGATCCTGCTGTTTCACATGCTGGTGCCAGCCCAGAGATCTGAAGTCTGCTCCCTGTGGGAATGACAGCTTCACTCTGATCAACTCAGGCAGTTCCAAGGTTGTATTTAGAGCGGCTGACAGATCTGATGTTTAACTCTTTGAGGCACAGATGTTGTGTTTTCACAGCCATCTAAACAAACAGAAACCACATGGGCATCTTGTTTTTTTCCCTTTTGGACGTCTGTGAGAAAATCTGATGTACAAAGCATTAAAAATTCTTGAAGGCTGTATCCTCATGTTATCTCTCAAAACTCCTAGAGAAAATGTTCTGTCTGCTGACCGGGTTGCAGTGGCCAGTCTAACCCCTCACGCCCACCTGTTTCTGTGGCCTGCATAGACTCATACTTGTTTACCTCTAATGGGACTCTGCTGCAGGGTTGAAACCGAGGGGCCCGATGGTTGCGGCCACAGGTTGGAGGAATGTCTACCGTCTGGACGGGAAAATGTAATCAGCTGAGATCAGCGAATTAGAGGCCGGTTTCTCTTTCTCCCTTCACGCTCTCACTTTCCTTCCATATGCCTCTCACGCATGCAGGCCCTCTCGCTCTTTCTCTCTCTCTCTCCCTCTCTCAGTCGTACATGCGCACAGACACTCACACTCACACTCACACATGCTCTTTCAGATGAAGAAAAATGACACCTTTTCTTTCAGCTATTTCCTCTGTTTTTGCATGCTTGGGCCTGGGGTACAAGAGGCAACCTTGTGTTTTCATGTGACAAAACACACAGAGGTCTGTGTGGATTCGGGAGAAGTGAATAGCCTAATTCATCATTCGGGGTTAGGCCTGTCTAGGCCTCATCTGGGAATATCTCTATCTACACTTAAAAAGTGGGACTGTTGGCGCTGTCTCTTGAGCTTAAAGGAACTACAACTCAGTCTTGTCCTCCGTTTGACTGATGACTTCTCTGGAGAATCAAAATTCCAGAGTGAAAATGTGGTTTTACCTAAAAGCTGTGAGCCTGCGTTTCCCCCTCAAAACTCGTCCCATTCAACAGAGGAAATAACATTTTTTTGGCTGCATTCACAAAAAACAAACATCAAAGGTGATGTCCAGATAATGAATTTAAGCACAAGTAGAAATACGGAGTAAAAAACTGAATGAATGTTAAGGTAAATAAAATTTACAGTCAAAAAAAAAAAAGTGGAGTCACTGTCTCTCTGTAATGGATTTCACTGTTACTTGTGGAGTCATACACAAAGGATTCACAGGAAATGTTGCATGTGTGTAGCATAAGTGTGATGCATAAGACAATAGCTGATGCTTGCTTATATTTAATGCTATGTGGGAGACAACATTTCTTAATCATGAGTTCAGTAATACTGTAATTGAGGTCATGGTTGAATGTCTTCTTTAGTCCTCTGCCTGGAAGAGTCAGCGTCCAGAGTGTGTTTGCTGCCCCAAGTGGTGGATGGTGACTGTGTCGTTTCAATGGAACATCTGGGACCTGGGCTGTGTTTGAAATGTCCTGTACGACGCACTATATGCACTGCCTGCTGTTTTATTGATGTATTCAAGAGCGGAATCGCTCAAAAAATTCCAACAATGTCCACGGCATATGCTACTTTCTGCTAAAAATCCCACAGGACAATGCTTCACATGCTATTGATGCAAAAGGCTGCGGTCCTGTGACACAGCAGCTGTCAGTGATGAGGCAAAGTGACAGTGATTCATTTGTATCTGAAATCTTAATTTACAGCTCACTACAGAGTAAACTGTTGAGTGTTGCACGGGGAGAAGTGACGGGGTGAAACAGGGAGTGATTCTGGACTCAGCTTTATGAAAACACACTTCCTGTTACCATCATTAACCGTGGGTGTTGCTGGATCCACCAGGACTGAAATCTTCAGGATTATAACTTTGAGAACAGGTAGAATGAACAACCTGTAAAACTACTGAACCAGGAGTAAAAAAGAACCTGACAACAGAATAAGTATTGTCAGCAAAGTGTAATTACCATGACATTACCAAAGGCTACACATGAATTACGCAGAGTGGTGCCTTCAGTGTGTTACTGTTAATGTCAGTGATACTTTAATGTGTATTCAACATGTTTGTCTTGTTACTGAATGAGGTGGAGCTAATTTCTGTGTAGTTGTTTAATCCATCATAATGCATGGAAAATATTATACACTGATCATATGTTTTGTAACTAAAATCTTAATCAGCAGTCAGAGCATGAAATAAAAACGCTCCAGTAAACAACGATTGAGTACACCCTGGGTAAATGTATTCAGTTATTTCCTAAGAATGACAAACACGGCACCTTATATATTAACTCTCAACAGGGGCATTATTTCTTTATTTCTGATAATTAAGCCTCCTCAGTGGATGTTAGGGGTAACAGGTCAACCACAGGCACGCTCACCCTGCGCTCGAAGTGCTCTGCTGCCTGTCACGTACACCCACTCTCACACATTCTCACTCGCTCTCACACACATGTTGATAACCACACTTGTAATGTGAACCTTACTGCTGAGGAGAGCAGGCCTATAATTACAGAGCAATGGTGGGAAAGCCATAATCACAAAGACCCAAATATAAATCTGAATCAACAGATGATTCCAGATTGTTTCGTTCCCTCTGTTTACACAGAGACGTTTTGATTTACGTTTGGAACTGGAAAAACCTATTGTCACTCGCACCAATGTTAACATTTCTCTGATTGAGCCTTTAAGAAGCCTGTAAGTGGTGATATGCAATTGTGCATTTGTGTTTTTGCTTTCACTCAGAAGCCACATGAAAGGTGTTTTTCTGTCTCTTGCCAGTCAATAGAAAAGGCAGTTTGACTCTTATCATAACGGCTAAAAAAAAAAAAAAAAGCATTTTGATTTCAATCAGTGGTCAACTGTGAAACACGCGCCCACGTTCGCTCGCCACGCTTTGTCTCTGTTACACACACAAACGATGCATTTCCACTATTTCAGCCCAGCTGGCGGAAACCGTTAAATGAGCAGAAACTATGACACCTCGGTGGTATGAAAATTAGATGTAATGCCCATTTTCTTTCCATATAAGTGTATGTTATTTTAACTGGAGGTTTGGTCACCTGTTTATAGGCTTGTTGATCATGCATGAGCCGCTCTGACCTGTGTAATGAATGGCTGGCGGGCTGTTCTCTTCATTTGGAACATTTACTTTTTAATGACACATTCTGAAATAAAACTTTTAATTCATTTTTTTGTAATGTAACTGCTTCAGGGCTGGTTTAGCCGCTGTGTAAAATCGACATTCAACAAACTGACAAAATCCACAACATTATAGGCCTACTGCTGTGACTCTTTAAAAAAGTGGAATTGTTTTGTTATTTGTCTGCATATTAATAGTACTTCCCAAGAATATGACGTATTTCTTTCAGGGTTTGGTCAAAGTTCATAACCATCAGTCATCCACTGATTTTGCTTTTAGCGCAACATCCAAAACATGCATTAGAGATAATCGTTTTCTATCTATCTATCTATCTATCTATCTATCTATCTAGAACAACTCTTCCTCTGTTTTCTGCACTAAAACTCAGCCGTTTGTCGCTGTAACTTTAAAACACTGCTGTTTAAAAACACTGTCGTTGCTCAATGGCAATTGCCTAAGACACCCCATTCCTGGGAAATGAATGTGTGCCCTTGTTCCAATTTTAGTTTTTGCCCGCCACCATGGGCTGCTATTTGGTCTGCCATTTCTCAGGGTTGTGGGCTTCTTTAATGAGCACTTTGATCCCACTCAGGTCTGGCGCTGGTGTTTATGCGACCCTGAAGAAAAAACAACAAAAAAAAAAAAACAACAAAAAAAAAAAAAAAGACAAGAAGAAATGTATCCCGTTCTCTGCTAGAGACCTCTGAGCTGTGGTGTCCAGTGTAGCAGCCACTTGAGGACCCTGGGGACCCTTGTCTTCATCCTCAGACCCACAAGTGACCACAGGGAGGTCATGGCTGAGTGCACTTTCAAGTCACGCCAGGATGAATTTTCTGTGGAAAGTACAAAAGCAGATGACATGTGTACGCTAGAGGAGGGTCATCAGGGACAAAAAATGAACCTAATATTGAAACATTTCCAGTCAACCTGTCAGATTCCTTTGGATTATGAGTTCTCGTTGCAGATGTCGGTGTCAGCTGTTCTTTTACCTTCAATTGTAGTAGAGCATGTGTTCTTGATTAAGATTTCCCTTTATCAGTCTCATAAATTTCATAACTTAACTACAACAGCTTCTTGGCACTACACACCAGATATTTTATCTGCAGCACAGCTTTGACATGGAGCAGCTGTGAAGTGAGCGTGGAGGCTCAAATACTTTTGTTAAGTTGCTGCAGTTGCATGCTTTCACTGTGACCTGCATAAAAGCCACGATTCCGACAAGTCCCTTTCCTCCTTGAAACTTTACACTTCACAGTATCCTCAGCTTAATGTGCCATTTATCCAGTATAAAGTCTCAAAATGTTATTTTCTCAAAGTGGAAAAGTCTGCAGTGAGGCTCTGGAGGGTGGAACTCATTAAAAGGATCAATATGGAGTTCACAAATGTATAATTTCATTAAAACATTTGCTCTCAAATTACATTTTGTATTCATTTAGCTTGATTTGATAAAGATGTCAAACTATTTCATTGACCTGCTGGTGGGTAAATTGTTTCAAACTCGTGCTGTGCAGACAAACATTGTTCAAACTCACAGAATTGTTATTTAGATTATAGTAAAGGTCACAGATACGTCAGGCTGAATTTTAAGGAAATGTCTATAAAATGATGTATAGTCACAGCAGTGTCACATCACATCATCTGTGTTAGTCACTTCTTCAGAATCAGCTTTATTGGCCAAGTATGTTTGTGTGTATAAGGAATCCGAGTGTTCCTCGTGATGTTTCTTGTGCGTCATATAGGTGCTAAGTATATTTTTTAATTTTGGTCAGCTGAGACTTGAGACTAGCTGTGCCCTGTTTGTACTCCTTATGCTAAGCTATGCTAATTAGCTCATAGGTCTTTCTGTGTATTTAAGACACAGGCATTACAGTAGGATCAAGCTTCCCTTCTTCTCACAAAATCTCAGCCAGAAACCAAATAAGCATATTTCCGAAAATGTTAAAGCTGCTTAGAGGAGCTAGATGTAAGTTTTGTTACAGCTACATAGCTAAAGTTAGCATCAACATTAGCATTAGCATTTACCTGCCAGTCAAGAGGAAAGTTGTGAGTTCAGCCTCAAACCTCACTGCTTTACTTGCCTGGAGCCGTTTCTATCACTTCTTGAGAGGAAATCAGTCTGATATGAGCATTTAGCATCGGCTTTAATTAACTTCTCTTAACTCACTGCTGCCACCTGGTCATTAAAAACACACAACCAATCAACAAGGAGCCACGCAACAGATTAGAGAAATGGATTATACTGAATACAGATTTATAAATCAAACATCGGAATTTAGACTGACACTCGCGAGTTGTGGCTTAATCAGGATTCACACATTGCTCAGGGCATGTTATAACGTGCAAACACAGTTGTGATTTATGTTTAAATCAAATCCTGAAAAGCTCGAGCCAAATGCTCAGTTAGTCTCACATGTCGCAAGCTCAGGAGCCTTAAGCTGTTCTCCAACGTGAAAAACCTGATCACAGAAAAGACAACAGCAAGGACTTTAAATGCAGATGTTTTTTTTATCATCTTTTTTACAGTTTTATTAAGTAGTCTCCTCACTTCTCATTTGATTCAAGAACATTTGTGGAACAAGTTGAGAATTTACACTGAAGCCAGACAAAGTCACAGATGTAGTCTTTAAAGCTCTGGACAATTGGTCAGGTGTTTGCTTTTTATTTCCCTGAAGGCATCAGCAGGAATTGCCACATTCCACAAAACAAACATCAGGCTTTATTCATACATAATACAATTAAGACTGGATGTACTGAATGTGCTACAGTCATTCATTGGCACAACCGTCATCTAACATCAGGCTGAGGAAAGCATGCCCATTACGTGCTGGGAGCAAACTGAACCAACCAACCATCCAAACCAGCTTTACAGAAACTTAAAAATACTTGAAGTGGTATGAAGCACATGTCTGTATACCTAACATGGTGTATGATATCAGATGATTTAAACTTAGAGAAGATGTTAGCTGCTTCTTTCACTGTGAAACATTAATCTCTAAATCCTGTTTGAAAAGGAAGACAGGATATGCAAAGTCTGCATAACTGCCAGGGGGACAGGTGTGTGTGTGTTTGCTTTTGCAAAGTCGACTTGAAACTGAGTCCAAAAAAAAAATGTATACATATTTACATTAGCAAGGTATGTATTGTATGTATTTTTAAAGCTTTGTAAAATGTATGCATGAGTAATTTTCCCATCACGACTTGGGCAGCAAAGACAGACTTAGACAATGTGATGGGAACTGTTCAGAGCCAAAGTCAAGAAGACAACTTGCATGTTGACTCAGTGAGTCACAGCAGGGTTGTTGCTGTTTGCACTGGGCTGTTAATCACTAGAGTATATGGCCATGTGAGTGGGTGGAGGAGCAGGATCCTGCTGCAGGTAGACAGAGATGGACCAACCCTCACACACTGATGTGAGACAGCAGAGCAGGACAGGACAAAAAAAAAATGTGCAAATGAAACCTAAACGTATGCATTCACATGCATATTCACGTGCAGAGGATGGATTGGTGCGAGATAGATGAGAGAAATTAACCAGATGTAAATGGCTGTCAGGCTGGATGCATCCCTTTGCCTGGACTTGCCCGCTGTGTGCCTATCCACGTGTTCTGGATGCCCATGTGTCAGTGGTTATGAGTCACACCAGACAACGCTGTTTGCCCAGGCTGCCGTGACTCATCACCTGCCTGCTGGATGGGACCTGGACTGTCGATCTTTTCTCATGCCTTAAGTACAGTATCTGTTTGACTTGAGCTTTGGTGAGGTATTCCTGCCTGTGTTTTTTACATGCTAATGTGGTCACATCCAGCTTAAAGACAGATGACCTCTATCTGTCTTTTTCTTCTGTTCAGATCTGTGTCTTGCCTGTCACTCAAGACTGCTTTGGCTCTATATGGAGGAATCTGCTCTGTTGTCAAAGCACATGCAAGGGAATGATGCCTTTTCTTTTTATCTGCAAGAGTAGGGGAGTTACAACATACTGTAACACACTTCTACATAAACGCACACAGAGTTCTTGGCCTTGGAAAGATGCGTGGGCGACTGTCTAAAGCCATGTATTGGTGCCTGACCAAGGGTTACAGCCTGATGTAGACAGCATTAACCTCAGTGCTGATAGAGACATTATAGGTGTGTTATCTTTGCCCCGGGATCCTCGAGTAAGCTACACACCACTTCAGCAATAGAGTTTTAAAGCGACAGGGAAAAAAATGGCCATAAACATAAAATGACTGACTGATAGCTGCACTCAGTTGAAGGATACCCTCTAATTAGTGTGTTTTATGAGCCCAGGATCCACAGTGAAAACATGTTCGTGCTGTGCTGGAGAGCAAACACTGCCTGGGAGGTCAAAGTGACTGCAGGGAGCTCTGGATTGTCCTCAGACCAAGTTCAGGGCAATTCATAGGATGTCTCATGGTAGACCTTTGGCACCCATATCTTTTTTTGCAAATTGCATGGTTAATTACAGTGTGAGTAATGGGACAAATTCAACATGTAACAGCAAAGGAATGATAAGCTGTCAGGCATTCCTCCGTTGGCAGTCCGGTTCAGAGGCTGACATGTTTTGATCTATGTTAAGCTGTCACTTTTTCAAAAAAAAATCTATCTTGATTGAATTCAAACAAACATGTAATTTGTTGGAATTAATGTGAATGCAACAGACTGTTAATGCTGAATTACACTTAAGAATTGCTGTCCCCAGTGTCTCACTGTAATGACAAGCTGGTGATAAAAAGCCGATTGGAACCTGACACAAATTATTCAGTGATGACCTTCTTTCAATGACTAAAGCTAAATAAAAAGAGACATGACAGATATGAATTCATTACTGTTTTAAAGAAGCAATCTTGAAGATTTCTCTCCTGGTTGATTTTATTCTGGTGGGTTGGTAACAGCAAATACTACTGGTCACAAACAAAACGCTGTCATTTTGATAAAGAAGTCAGGGAATAATTTGCCTTTTTCCATCATCTTGTGAGCAACTGTGATCTGATTTTATGCTGCACATGTCGTGACATGGCACCGTCAAAGGAGGGTTAGGTTCGGGTTGGTTACCTCACGGAGAAGCTGGAGGTGTGCAGCCTGTCCCCTTCAGCTCCTTCAGCTCCTTCTTTTTACTCCCTGCAATATTTCCAACCGATCCACTGTCAAAAAATGCTGAAAATCACTTTAGTCTTGTTTTTGTAGATGTTTTTTTTGTGCTAAGTTCACTGACAAACACAATACATTTCCTGTGACCACTTCATAATAAAAGTCAACTCATGTTTAAGTGCTTTTAATGTGAACTTGCAGCAGTTGTTCATTTTCCATTGAGACAGTGGACTCTTACAAGTACCTGGGTGTTCACTTAAACAATAAACTGGACTGGACTACAAACACAGACGTCCTCTACAAGAAGGGCCAGAGTCGACTCCATCTGTTGAGGAGACTGAGGTCCTTCGGAGTTTGCAGGACCCTGTTAAAGACCTTCTATGACTCTGTCATAGCATCTGCCCTTTTCTACGCAGTGGTCTGCTGGGGGGGTGGATGCACAGACAGGGACAGAAAAAGGATCGACAAACTGGTGCGGAGGTCTAGCTCTGTACTGGGATGTCCTCTGGAGTCTGTGGTGGTGGTGGGTGAGAGGAGGATGTTGGCAAAGCTGACATCCATCATGGACAACCCCCACCACCCTCTGCATGAGGCCGTGGGTGCGCTAAGCAGCTCCTTCAGTCAGAGACTGAAACACCCTCGCTGCAAGAAGGAGCGCTTCCGCAGATCATTCATCCCGACAGCAATTAGACTGTATAACGCATCATGACTCACTAAGTCACTTTACCTCCACTTCGCCACTTTATGCACACACCTTGCACCTTAAGTATGCATGTGTATATGCACGTGTACGGGTGTATGTATATATATGCAGATATGTATATCTATGTGCGGATGTGTATGTATGTATGTATGTATATACGCATTGCTCATGGATACTTGTTTTGCTTATTTATCAGCACATTCCACAATACA
This sequence comes from Trachinotus anak, assembly GCF_046630095.1. Lineage (NCBI taxonomy): Eukaryota > Metazoa > Chordata > Actinopteri > Carangiformes > Carangidae > Trachinotus > Trachinotus anak. The sequence goes on along the minus strand of NW_027273863.1, from coordinate 24,624,672 downwards.
TCCATAATGCATACTGTGTATGCTGTACAGAGAACTCAATGAATGTATATAGTATTCTATGTTGATAGTGTTTTGTACTTTTTGCTGCTCTTATTTCGGTGCTCTTTACCCCTGTGTTTTGGCTGCTGTAACGCACAAATTTCCCCGTGGTGGGATCAATAAAGTCCTATCTTATCTCTTATTAGCAGCAACTTAATGCAGCATTTTTTCCAGGAATGTCGCCACAGACTCCCAGTTCATAATACTGCAAATATATATAATACTGCAATACTTATACATATGATACAATACTTTCAATTGCCATTGTGTTACCTCATTCAATAGAAAGTGATATTGAATATTGTCTCTTAAATGCAAAGTCATTCAACGATCTGCAGAATCACACACAGTGTTCCTCTGTCCTGACTGGTACAACTTTATCCTCCACTGCCCCAAAGTTCCCCCTCTTCTGAAGTTGATTTAGCTGTTTGAGCTGTTTCAGCACTTGGCAGCATCTTATGTCTCTGGCAGTGAAGTTAACTAATGTTACCATTTCTTGGAAGGAAAAACAACAGATTTATACACAAAAAAATCAACTACATTCAGAATGTAAAAGTGACGACAACAACAACAACAACACAGCTGGGACAAACCTGAAAACAAGAGGGCTGACATGCCAACATTGGTAAACAGGTCAGGTGACATTCAGTCGATTGTTTTTTGATCGTTAGGAATGAAAGCAGGAATAATGTAAATCTTCCTTTAGATGGTTAGCTCCTGATGGGGAAGTGTCTTCCTGATGAATATACAGTAGTGTAGATGCACCATTGATTAGTGAACAGTTATAGTCAATAGAGTCATCAGTGCAGAGAGGGTAAAAATTGTTCAAAACTACTGCTGCTGCTGCTGGGTGACATGAAATAAAAGCAAATTATTGCATGTATACAGCATATGGCAAGGTGATAATGAACTCAAACTCCTGAGTGATGACATGGTGCTACTTTCACAGACATTTTCCTCATAATGTGGCACTTTTAAACTGAGAACTTAGCCATTAAATCCTCTGAGGTCTGGGGAATGAATCTCTTGAGACCCCCCCCCCAACATATCCTGTTTCACCTGCTCCTGAATGAGTGAACCAGTGAGCTCTTAGCCCCCACATCACAGGCCAACCTCTCAGCAAAGAAAAGCTCTTTGAATGATTGAAATATTTCAGATGCTCCTCCAAACAAAAGAAGTAAAAACAAGGCAGCTGAGTGAGAGGCAGGAGAGCTCCCACTGACCCTCTGGTCAACCCGAAAGTGGAGCAGGATTAATCCCGGTTTACACAGGCCTCACTCAGCAGCTCCTCAGCACTGCAGCGATAAACATGAGTACGAGGGAGATTCTCCTCTCACCTGCAAACACCGCTGCGCCCCAGGCCTGACCCCAGAGGTGACGACAGACTTGACATGACAACTGTCAAGCCTGAGATCGACAGAGATGGGGAATAGGTGAGAGCAAAGATGTAGCGCTTTTTGTGCAGTAAGGTTATGTAACCACTGTCCCTGTGGTGATGGGCTTACATACATTAGTCAGCTATAAGCAGCATTAGACTCTAGCACGGATGTAGTAGGTTGTAATCTGCACATCATAAAGCAATTTAGGAGAATGAACACAAGCAGTTTCTGTTTTGAATGATCTCGTATACTACATCCATTGTGAAGATGAGTTTCATTGGTGGTAGAGGTCAAGCTCATCTAATAGTCTTGGCTATAAAAAAAGGTAGTTTAATACACTGTGCAGCTATTGGCAACTTTTAAGGTGGAATGTTTTCTTGTGTGTTAATCAATGTACGAATACTCTCGTGGCAGAGACTTGTTCCGGTGCTCTCCAGCAGCGCTATATCTACAGGTAAGAGAGAAGCTCCTAGAAACCATAAAGATAAGATCCTTTCAGGGGTGGAGAATTGCTGGTAAAGTACTGACTTCTTCACGGAAGAACGGAAAATGGCATTTAGCACATAACACAAGGCAACACGGGAAGTTACATATAATGTAGAAAGTGTGTGGTTGCTTCATGTAATTAGCAACTATGTTTTTTTTTAATCTCATCAGTTCTGCACAATCCAGTGTCATATCTCAGACCCCTTGCAAATATCAAATGTGAAGCCTTTGGATTACTGCAGAAAATAGACAAGCCAAAAGTCACATGACTTCAATGTTGCGTTTTTTTAAGAGACGTAAAAGTGGAAAGAAATCACGACTGATTTATTTACTTGACTTGAGCTTGTGTTAACCACAGATCGTAGTACAGTCATCTAACCAAAAACACATTCAATAAACACAAAGGTTTAGGGATGAGGGAACTGGAAGTGCTAAAATGTAATGTAATGTAATTTCCAGGACAAGTAAAAGTTTTTGCAAGCAATGTGCTCCGTGTGAGCCATTATGCAAGAGAGCTTACTGTCAGAAATTTATCTGACTTTAAATAATTTCAAACACATCTCATCTTTTGATTTTTGACTGAAACGTTGGCATTTCTCCAAATATTGGCCAACTTTCTTTCCGTACTTGTGGCTCATGTTGCTTCATGCTAACGCTGGCTCAGCATAAGAAAACAATGCCAAATTTGCTAGTCATCAAAATCCAGGTGGCACATTTAGTGCAAGTTTGGATTTGATTTGGTTACAAATCCAACTGGTGCAAAAAATTCCACTCAAAAGTGCAGAGAAAAGAAAGAACGGGAGAGACATTTACATTAAAGACAAAAACAGCAAAGAAGTGAAAGAGAAAATTTAAAAAAAGAGAGAAAAACAGATGGAAATTCAACTTATTATTCATCAACCCATTGTTTATTGCTCCCTTTTTTGAATGTCATGGAAATCAGCAAGCTTTTCTTCGCTTTAGTCTAATTAGTCAACTGATAATGTCCCTGCTATCGTTCAAGGTAAATGCAGAGTTCAAAGGATGTCAGCAAAACTGTTTGCAAAGCACTGGGCGGTGACATTAGTTTTGCAACAATTTGTTTTTTCATTTTGGACTTATCTTTATTTCTATTGATAAGCTGGGGCTGATTCATCAATGTCAAAGGTGTATTTCTGTCAGAAACTGAATCACTTTATTTTCAATATTTCAAAGTGACTAATGTTATAAGTATATGTTATGTATATATTTGCTGGATGATAACAAGGTTTCTATCTCTGCCGTGCGTTGGGGTTACACCTATAAATCAACTTTGGACATGTTTTTGTAGTCACGTAGGCTAACACAGAGTGTAGGTGTATTTTGAGTTGAACAGGCTACTAAAACTATTACTACATTCCATGTGTGTTTACCTGTCCGCTCAGGTCTCATCTTCAACCACACCCTCCATGTGTTTTTATAGTAACAGCTATATATTCATGTAACTGAACTACTCTGTTCAAGCAGTGAGATAAAAGTATGTCTGACCATTTTTTTTAAATGTTTCGGTTATTGTTGCAATAAAAAGAAATATTATTTAAAAAATTATATCCATATTTTACAAAAACAGTTTTTTAAAAATTTAATTTACAGTACTAGATATGAATTCTCTCAGCACCAATCAATAGCTTGCTGCTGGTGCATTTGCAAACCTGAATTCCTTTCAGAAAATTTGAACTTACAGCAAACCTAAACTGAAAACGTTGTAACTTATGTACTGTCATGTAAAATCAGCAGCAGAATTACTACTTTGCCTCCTGGAGATATACACAACACAAAAAAATGTCATATAAAGTGAGAAAACTCCTGCGAACGATTTGAGAGTGTTTTTTTTCCTGCTTTGTTTACATCTACAAGCAATAAAACTGTAATAAAACAATCTACAGAGGAGCCCCGCGAGCGCAACCTTCCCGTAAAACCATACCTGAAGCACTGCAGGTATTTTTATGAGCACATCATAAACGAAATATGCTTCACTTCTGTTGACAGAGAAAGAAAAATTAAAAGAGCACTGGCTGCATTTTGTCTGTCTTTTCACAAAGTGCTTTTTGTGCTGCATCTGTCTATTACTTTGCAATTATTTACCATTTATGAGAAGCATCAAGTCATGCAGGGAAGGACAGCTGAGGGTTTGATTCTCTCACAGGAAACCACATAAAAGTCCTTACAGTCCTCAGAATACATGTGATTTTTATGTTTAGTTTTATGCACCTCCTGACTCAACCTGCGTATGCAGAGGACACTTAGGAAACTTCAGCTGTTTGTCAGTTTGTTGGCTTTGCAGAAATACACAGTGTGTTCAGCCTATCTCCAAAAACCTCTTCATCTCCCATGTTTTTCCCCTCAGAAACAGGGACTCTCAGAGTGAGCTCACAGGGTCCTGAATTTGGCAGTGCATGTCCGGCTGTGAGTCTGTGTGTCTATATGTCTTTAGATGCTCGAAGGGAATAAGATTCGACGGAGGAAGGTTACATCAAGTCAAACCCTGAATATCAGTAGCAAAACTCTGCTTCAGTTTGGGCGTGCTTCCACACACACTCACATGTAAACACACACACCATGCACCTGTGCAGGGCTGCACAGAAAAGAGCTGATAGCTGAGTGAAAGAACTTGACATTTGTTTTCCTAATCGCCTCTGACACAACCTCTCTGTTTGTGCAGAGCGAGAAGTATCACAGAGCTCAACAAAAGCTCCATTTACCCGCTGTCCTTATTTGTCCAAGCGTGTTTCCCTCCAGCTCCCTGAAACCACAAGCTCATTATTTCATCCTCTGTAATGTTAGCTTTTAAATCCACATCAGCACACTCATTTGGTGAGAGATTGTAAATATTTACGCAGCGTGTCACAAAAAAAAAAAAACAACACACACACACTTACACACACACGTACGCACAACTGGCAAACAGACACACACATGCAAGCGCACTTTTACCCTCGCGTTTGTTCAGATTTCCTTTTCTTATTTTCAGAGTGAGCTGGAGCAGTTTCACTGGTGACTTTGGCTGCAGTCATGAGATCTTAATTGGATTATTTAAGGGAATAAAAGTGCTGAGTTGTTTTGGCTGATTGCTTCTCTCTGTTGCTCAATTCTTTGTTTTCACATGCAGAGTGATTGTGAATTGACTAATGACTGTGAATAAACAGAGCTTGTCTGACTTGAATACGTGTGCTTCGGCTGTAATTGCTGAGAACTGAATGCCAAAATAAGAGTCTGATTTTTACATTACCTTTACACTTAATTACTACTTTCCAAACTTTCTACAAAATAAATGGTATGGTATTTGTTTGAATGCCAGCTTAATTTTAAGCCATGCATTTGTGGCTGCAGCATCATGATCACTGTCTGCACCGTGTGATCGCAGGTGTCTTTGTGAAGCTCTCTCTCTCTGCACAGTGTTATTGGATCCAAACAAGGTCATGTTCTTCGTATCAGATACTGCGTCTAAAAATGTATAAAATTTTAGGCTATGATCCATATCTTTAAATATATTTTATTCTTATCTATATTCTAAAGGTTTGTAGAGGGAGGTTTGCTGTCATTCGTGGCCTTATATAACATGTTGTTCCCCCCACATATGGCAAAACTGGATGTTTTTGAAACAAGAATTTTAAACCTTATCCAATGTTCAGCTTTCTCATAATTAATTAATTATTTGCATATTTAAACATGAATCTTAATTTACTTGTAATAAAAATAATAATAACATGTCGTCTCTACTTCTGTTTCAGTTTAGTGCTTTAACACCTTCTCTCTCTCACTGTCTGCTCATGCTGAGAGAAACAACAGTAGTTTTCGGGGCCCTTTTTTGTAGACTTATTGTAGCTTCTAGCAAAACACGGGGATGTAGTGCACAGCTGCACTTAGAAATACATCACTGAAATGATCAGGACTCAGTACGAACATGTAAGACAAATGAAAGGTTAGGCCCGCTTGGTAATCCCTCCATGCCATCAAACATGTTACATGTTGTTAGCATGTTGACGTGGGAATGAGCACTGACACGATACCTGCTCAACAGTCAGGTAAAACTAAGCCACTCCACTATGTCCTCGGAGAGATGCCTGAGGACCAGACTCCGAACGCGACTGAAATATCCTGCCGGTCGTCTCCGTCACAGTAAGTGTGTTAATGTTTGGATGTGTTGTGATGTTGAGTGTCATTTGAAACGTTAAGAATCACAAGAAAAATCACCAATACTTCTTTCAAAAAAGATTTTCTGGTGGACTTTTTCTTAAATTTTTAACCTAGACTACAATTCATTCAACCTCCACCCCTCCCCCTCCTTTCACCCTCCGTCTCAGGTTGCCTGCAGTCAGGTGTGATGGCCCGAGGCCTCCGGTTAAATCCCCAGCCCAGACGTCTGCACAGCCCTGGTCTGCCTCATTGGGAGTCCTTGCATTGATTGCTGCTTTAGTCCCCCCTCATTGTTGATGGGAGCCTTGCATTGTGAGGGTCCTCTTGTATTATTGTCTTGCTGAGTGCTGGAGAATTGGCTGTGTGGGCACCGGGCTGCCAGCAGCTCCTGTGAGGTCTTGTTGACCTGCTGAATGGAGCCACCGGAGAGGCCATCAGGGCACCAAAGTACCCCAACAGGATAGAGGAATGTGGATTAACGACGGCCTCAAACAGTGAAATACAACAGGAATATGTCAGTGGCCCCTCAACAACAATCACAACCAAAAAAGTATAAGAAAAAAAACCATCTCACTATCATCATGGGTTGTATTTCTGTCACAAAACATCAAATAGTGTAGCATACAGCTGTACGGCAGCATGATGAGGCCAAAAGTGTCCCTGGTGTTGTCGCTTTGTTGTGGGCACTGGTGACACTACCGCACAAGCTCATGTTCCTAGATTTGTGACGTCATTGGAAAAGGACACACACTACAAAAAATGTAGATATTGTTAATTTCTGTGTATCACTGCGAATCTCACAGTTCAGCAAAAATATATTTCCTAATAGAAATCATTCGCTAGGGTGTTTGTAACTTGACACCAGCCAGAGGAAGGTCAGAGGTCGCTGGATAAAAAGCAAGAAAAACAAAAAATGGAACTTGATTTTTATAAAAGATGTGAAAACGGACAAAGGGTCTCTCTTGTTTGAAGTTCTACAGGACTAATTTGCAGATTTAAAAAAAAAAACTTTTTGCCCGTATTATATTAACTTGTTGAATAGCTCTTTAGCTGCTGTCAGTGACAGCATCAGCCCAATATCTAGCACTGTATGTGAAAAATATCCCACTTGACAGCTACTGTTAAAACAAAAGCAAAACTTCAGTGGACACGTCGCTGGTTGATACTGTGATTTGTGATACTGTGAATAAAGGAATGCACTGTATTTGTTTTCAGGCTCCACGTTGTTCCTGCAGGATGCTGTAATTAAAGCTCTGTATCAATATCTGCCTTACTCTCCTCTCTCTCTCTCTCTCTGCGTCTGTGTTTTGAATTCTCTCTCGCACTCGCTTCAAAGCCATTGTTTCACTGAACTAATCAGGGACACAGCTGCTATCAGATCGGGGAACATTTTAACGTCTGTCAGCAGACTGGACTGCAGCTAACAGCCTCTCTTTCAGCACGCAAGACGAGGCTGGAAAAACTTGGAGAAGCGGGAGAAGAAACAGGGATGCTGACTTTGTTTCTGCGATATTTGCAATTTACATTAATGAATAATCTGAGGTACTGATCTCAGTACTAGTACTGTGTTGACATATGAAAATCAGTTACTTTCATTTTTATCAGGCTGCACAGAGATCACTCTCTCTAAAGCGACTTAGGAAATAAAAGCTTTGTTAAAAATGAGACACCCAGTGTTTGAAAAACTGGTTTCAAAATGATTCACTTTAGAGCGTAATCGGCCTGGATTACAGTAAATCCTCAAAGTTATCTGCGATTTCTCAAATGTTGGCCGCCACATCTTGTGTTTTGGTGGGTAGCTTGCGTTCCCAAATGTAGAAAAAGCATATATACAGTAGCATTTGGAAACACAAGCCTCCATATGCAACCTAATACTGACGGTCACGCAGATAAACCCGAGGTTACCTCTTCAGCGGAGTCACTGGAGGGATGTGTGCTGGCCTCGTGTAACTGAAGCTCACAGTGAATCTCGGTGGATAATGGCTGCGGCTGAATCTGCCGCTATTGTCCCGCTGCATTGTGTTACATGGGAATGAGGACGACAGGAAACCTACCTTTTGTTGAACTCTTATATTTTGTATTATCACACCAGTGCTGGTACATTCGCATCCACAAAACCAGAGCACACACACGGGCACACACACACACACACACACACACACAAACACACACAAAACATTGCCATCATACGCAAGTGAGCTTCCCTCTTTACTTCAAAGGATTCATTCTGTGCACAAAGCAAATGACAGGAGGCAAATTAGAAGGGGGACACGGGCGCTTCTTCTGAGGGAGAGGAAGCACATCGGACTGCACCTTTAATCTTCCACAACGCTGCCAAACTGAACACCCAGAGGAAATGACATCACATGGCTCACTCTTGTATTTGTAAAGCCATGCAATATCACATTGCAAAATACAAAATTTGTTGCTCACCCAGATATTACCGTCCCCAGCGTGATGGAGGTCAGGTTTCTTGATATTCTAGGCTTGTCAACAAACAGCTTCTTTGACATATTATGTTTCTAATCTGAGCTGACAGCGGAGAAAGTAGTCCAATAATGATGGTGAATTATGTTTCAATCAAATGTTGTCCAGCAAATTCCTAATGAGGTTCCATGGCTTTTGCTTCGGGGATAAAGTTGTTTTTTGTTTGGAAGTTTGAAAAGTAATTGAAGTTTTCTAAAATACAGTTGCTGATTCAGTGTTTTGTGTCTGGTGGAAGTTTCTCAAATCTGTAAACATTATGGTTTTGCAGCTAGGGGTGAAGACATCAATATCTACTGTGGCATTTCAAAAACGACCCCAAAACTGCAATGGAAATGGTTAAATAATGTTTTGTTCTTAAGTAAAATCAGTTTTTTAAAAGGCAAAAAAAGAAAAAAAAAATTCTGATGTTTTTCTGATTCTGACCAAATCCAATGTGGCACTGACACTTATTTGTTTGCAATCAAGATTAGTGTTTTGTGTTTGCAACTTGAGAAGCTGAGGGGCTTATCCCTTCATTCTTTTCATTTTGAATTGTCCTGCAAACCATCCAGAGAAAAGTGAAAAAAACTAAGCGTGATGCTTAAGTAATGAACAGAAATGGATGCAGCGCTTCATCACATTTGATGCAAATTGTAACCTTTAAAATAAGCCTGTGCTTTTCCAGCAGCCCAGCTTAACTCATCATCTCTTTCACCGTGACAACCCATAATTGCAGACTTTTTAAGCAGCCCTGGAGATGTGTTGTAGATAAGCTGTCCAGCTTAACACAGTCAAGGCTTCTCAGTGGTTTCCTTTAGGCATGCTGTTCCCGTGGGCTGCAGATTTTGTGTGGTGGTGTCAAATTTCAAAGATGCGATGTTATTCAAAACACATTAGAGTGAGATGGCTGATTCATCTTGTAATTAGCCGTACAGAAATGACCTGAAATGAAAGTTTCATGTTCGAATGACAGTTTCATTCCTTTAGCAAAAGAGGACATGGACCCTTGAGAACATGAAAGGCCACTGGAGGACAACAGTTGCTGAAGTGATTAGTGGTCACAGCTTTTAGTAAAGCAAACTCTTTAATTACAGAAAACACCAATGGAGGTAAATACTCCGTCATCTGATAGCATCTCGGGTAAAATAACCCCCCCTCCTCCTCCTCCTACCAAAACCAAACACTAAGAGCAGGTCATGAGGCTGTAGCCCTGAGGTCCTGCTGTCTCCAAACTAATCTAGAATGACAATAGAAGCAGATCTCATTTGTTGTGTTAGAAAAAAAACATTCAGGCAATATGAAACAGAGCTGTTCTCCATGTGGGACTTTAGATTTTAACAAACACCAGTGCTGAATAGGCTGGATAGTTCTGAGACTGTGGGATCACTGAATACACTCATATTTACTGGAAGAACAGAGTGGGTTTTTTAGGAGGAGAATTTCCAAGGAGGATTTCTTGGCACATAGGAGTGATTTCTGCTCTGAGGCTGATTAACATCCTGCTGAACCCAAAACGAGGAAGAGCTCGCTTTGACTTGACTCATCTAGCAGCGGCTTCCTTTGATTAGCTGCGATTAACAAACTTCAACCGTGCTCAACCTGCAATGCTCAACAGGATGTAAAAAAAAAAACAAAAAAAAACTCTACTACAGACAGCAAACTAGGCAAACATGATGAGGGTTAGAGCCAAAGTGAAAAGTTAATGATACTGTATGAGTAAGACTGGAGAGTTAACTTGTCCAGATGGAGCTCCTCGGGCAGGTCTCTCCAAAGCCAAAAGGCAGGTCACCTTTGGTCTTTAACCTTGAAACGGGAAAAGTCGGGATATTCGTGCCTGAGGATCTCAGGTTGCAGAAAGGAATCAACAGCCCAGAAAAAGAAGAGAAATGAAACTCAAACAAAGCAGCAAGCACACAGTAGTAATCCAGAAATCCTGCTAATCAAATTTAAAACAGGTACATACCACAGAAGATATGTTTAAGGGTCATTTCTCCTATTTTCTAACACAGTTTTGGTTTCATGTGCCTTCCCTGTTTAGAATTTTTAGCCATATTTTCCCAAATTTAGCTGATTTATGTTTATCATGTTGAATCATGACAAAAAAACTTCACATTGTGTCTCGTGCTTCATATTTTCCCTAGGGATAACCAAGTGCCATGAGTGTCTAAACATAGCTGTAAAAAAAAAAAAAAAGAAAAGAAAAATGTTTAAAAATGCTTTAGTTTCTATATGTGGATATTGCATTGTAAAAGTTGTTGTAAACAAATCCAGGCAGTGTTATTTGACTTGCAAAGCATGTTTGCGGTTTTCAGATGTCAGCTTCTGAAACTTTTGCAGCCGCACCAATATGAGGTGTATTTGTTTTGTGCTGCAGGCAAAATTTTTAAAAAATCTATACAAAAAAGTCTCGTTAAAGGCTTGGCCAAATAAAAGCAATAGTGTCTGCATGGCTAGATACAAGCAGAAGATCGTTCATATGATGTGAATGTGGTTAATGTGAACTCAAAGTAAAAGCAGCACATGTTGTCCGTTGGATAAAAAAAAAAAAAAAAAAAAACCCACGGATGTTATCTGTCACTTTCTGGTAAAAACGTAAAAAGCAGTTAAGATTATGCATCAAATCATTTAGAAAGTATCTGTATCACTGCAATATTCTGGATGCTGGTGCGTAATTAACCGTGTGAGAAGAAATGAATGTGAAAATGCCGTACTGTATCGCCGGCAGCTCGATTTCTGAGTATGAGTCACTGTAACCGCAAGCATGGGTGTGCCGTCTATTGTCCCCCATCAAACTTTATTCACCAGAGATAACAGAATTAAGCAAAGCCGGTATTTTGGCTTGAGAAAGGGGAATCTGTCTAACACATCAAGATGGTTTGTCTCTGCTTCTTTCCTCTTTCTTTCTATATATGTATTTTATAACATATTAACACACACACACACACACACACACACACATAAATATGGAGAGAGAAAGAGAGAGAGAACAATATATAAGATAGAACATTAGTAATTTTTTACTGTATTTCTAAAAATTCTTAAATAAGCATTAAGCAACAAAGCTCAGGATTTTTTTTAACCTCTAAATTGAGTATACGAAAAACATTTCAGAACTGAAATCTCTACATATTTACAGAAAACAAGTCTTTCCAATTTTTTATTCTCCAGATCACCTGTAAACAACGCATTGCTACTTGAATTTGACTCGGAGGACATAAAAGTTGGAGCCGTTCCAACCGATCCCTCAAACAATCAGCTACCTATAGGCTCCGTGAGATAAGATAAACTTCATATGGAGGCCTACAGAATATTTCTGTGCTGTAAAACTCCTTGGCATGGATTCAGTCTCCTCCTGCTGCAGATTAGATTAGAAACACTGGCACATCACCAGATTCAATAACTTCTATATCAAACGTTTTATTTATTCTAAACCCAAGATAAGGCCTCAACTTTTGCAAATATTCCACTCTGGTTCATCACAAAGCCAGGAAAACAGAAGCAAAGTGCACGGCAGAATGACTGCAGCGCTGCGAGTCACATGAACTTCATGGATGAAACATGTGCTAATTACCTAACACTGGCACTGTGGTCATCGCGCCTGATCCTACCTCAAACAATGAGCTGTCAGGTGAGCGGAGCAGCAAATACATGTCTGCCTTCAGAAGTCGTGATGGACAGCAAAACATTCGAGAGACAAGTCACAGCTTATAGCAGCAGCAGCAATTATCTCCACTTATTCTTTGTAGTGTTTCACATTAAAATACCTCTTCGATGAACTTAGGATGAGTAATGAATGAGAGGATGAACCGTGTGCAGTCCTGTTCTTGTTTCTACAAGCATTACTGATGCAATTACTGATGATCGCAATTATTCTAACTTTTGCATTCGCTGTTCATATGCTTTGGAAGTGCAGTATAGAAAATTCTCATAACAAGCTTTCACTGCAGATTGGCACTGTGTTTAATATCTGACAGATTCTCTGAATCACAGTCACGTTCACCAGGTAGAAATGGAAACATAAAATATTTATTTACACTTTTTTTTCCTGCACAAGCCTGAAAATGACCAAATGAAAATGCTCTTGATACCTTTTGGTTACAGTAATGATTCAGGTCTTGTCTGTTTTATAATGTTCAAGAGTTAACTCTCAAAAAGTCTAAGTGATAAGATGATCGAGGCACATCCATACTAAACAATGCTCACTCATTTCATTTTCATATGTTACTGCTCTCTTTTGCATGCTAAATAATGGGCAGGTATCTTAATACTGTTTACACAGGGACTTTTAAATGCTGTATCAAGTGACCAAAACCAAAAATGTGTTAGTCTATAACTCAAACAAAATGAATTTGTTGTATTTTTGTGAAATTATAGTATATCGCCACACATGTTCTTGAAGGGGTTAAACCACAGGAAGAGGCTGCTGCTTGTGTTTTAGCATTAGTCACTGAAAAAAATTGACAAAAAGTGACTGTTGGTGCACGTTCTGCTGTCCTTTCAAAAATAATAATGACCTTCCCATCCTTTATTATTGCAGCGCCAACTGGCAAAGGTACATTATCGGTTACAATAGGGACGACTAAAATATTCCTATTATACTCACCACACTCATGTTGAAAAAATGTGAGCGTTACTCACATGGAGGTTAAAGATCCTATGACTAAGATTTTACTTTTCCCAAAGCACAAAACGGCCATAATACATAATATCTTTATAGCGTTGATAGAGTTGTCAACCAGATCCCAATGACTCACAGATTAATTCACCAGCCTCAGAGTTCTGGCTTTCAAAATGCATTTCCTGGCCAGTACTCCATTAAAATGGAAGAAAAATGCTCCCCAGCAATAAGCATTTCAAGAAACTGCATTTAAGGAAAAAAACATTTTTCTTCTGTCCAGCAGTGGAAGACAGTTGTTGCAAACTACCAACGTTGCAACACATTTCTGACTAAAAGTTGAAGAAATCTGACTTGGCGTTATGCTATATTATTGCTTCACTTGTTGTTCCTTCTGTGAACATCTGACTTTTATATTTATGCCCGTTAAAGGCCACCGTAATCTGCGACCCATTATACTGTATATTGTTGAAATCCCTCATCAGATCAGTTTGCATTATGTCCCTTTAAATCCTTATTAATGCACAGAATTTCAGCTGTGTTACCTCTACAACCCTCCCGTGGTACAGTAAACAAATTAGCTTTAACTAGTTACACCTGTTATGCTGAGAACATTGTGTGCTCCATGTCTTTTCTTGGATAATACTGGAGCTGGAAACGCTTTCAACTCGATGAAAACGCCTACGGATCATAAAATCTCCAAACTGGACAATGAAGTTCGAGTTGTTAAAAATTTTATAGTGAAATACCCCTGCCTGCTCTCTCAGCCTCGTACACACAAGCAGAAGTCAAACATTTACTGACCCTAAAAATAAATGTTTTCTGCCGATTGTATAATTACATGGCGCGGGGATGTTAGTGTGTAATGCGATGCCTTTTTGTGTGTTTGTGAAGGGAAGGGGTTGCGGAAAGGGGAGGGAGATGGGGCGGGGGAGCTTCGGTACAATATAATTAAAATAGGATGGCCTTCGCAGGGCTGAACTTGTTATTGTCTTTTCAACCTCAAAAAGACGGCATGTAAAAATAGACATGTGGCAGAGGTTTTTCCTTCTTCCTCCATATATTTTACAAAAATTCGATGAATGAATTCTGCTTTGAGGCGGCCACACTGATCAACATCCTGATATCTGGTGAAATGACAGCCTCACCATTCATTCAATCAAGCTTTTGTGCCAAGTTGCATGTATGTCCGCTGTAAACCTGTCAGCACAATAAATCCCCACTCTTTAAACAGTCCTTATAAACTTCAGGTAAACCTGCAACCGTTGGTGTTCCCAGTTTCACCTCGGTCTGGTCAGTGCTTGCTTTTTTGACTTATGCAATTCCATCCAAGAGGTATTTTATTGAAGTGGTTGCCTATTTGCCCTCACATTAAACACCTGAGGAATGTGTCCCTGGGTTTGCTGAGGTTGTTTTGATGTGCATTCAAAAAGCCCGTGTGTGCAGAAGGAGCTCATTCACAGCTCGCAGGGACTCAATAGCTTCATTTGTCCTTGAAGGTAAACACTCACAGAGGAGGCCCTCAAATATGG